>NC_090935.1:1058289517-1058905075 GCF_040938575.1 Ambystoma mexicanum | reverse complement strand
TGACAATGATATTACTGAGAGAGTTGACGGTCCTAGCCCATGGGTATATCCTTTGGTAGTGGTACCCAAGGCGGATGGACGTCTTTGTCTATGTGTAGATATGCGAATTCCCAACATTGCGATACAAAGTGACAGACATTCTGGGCCTAATATTGAAGGTATGATAATCAGACTCAATCAAGCTACCAGATTTTCAAAGCTGGATTTGAATCAAGGTTACCATCAACTCGTAACTGATCCTGCATCTAGGCCCATCTCTACATTCACAACTCATGAAGGTCTTTTACGATACAAGCGTCTTAATTTCGGCATTTCTTCAGTGCCAGAAATATTTCAGGAAACAATCAGGCGACTCATTGCACCTGTTATAAATGCTATCAATTATAGTGGTGACATTTTGATATTTGGCATTACTCAGGATCAGCATGATGAAGCACTAAGACAAGTTTGTATTATCCTGCAGGATAATGGACTAACTCTAAATGGTCCATAATGTGACATAAATAAACGCGCCTTTGGTTTTTTGGTCACATATTTTCTGATAAAGGGATCAAAGCAGATCCAGATAAAGTTAATGCCATTATGAGTCTAAAAGCACCACAAGATGTGACAGAACTGCAGTCTCTCTCGGAAATGGCAGGTTATTGTGCTTGATATCTCCCGAATTATGCAATGCTGACCAATCCACTCAGGCAACTGCTTAGAAAGGACTCTGCATTTACATGGGATGAAACCTGCCAAGATGCTTTTAATGCAATCAAGGATGATCTGACTAGTGATCGACAACTTGCATACTTTAATCCTGATTGGGATACTGAGGTTACAGTGGATGCCAGTCCGGTTGGCCTGGGTACTATTCTGGCTGAGACGGATCCAAAAGGAAGGCGTGACAGACGCATTGTGGCATATGATAGTAGGGCCTTGAACACCATTGAACAAGCGTACTTGCAGGCTGAGCGAGAAAGCCTTGCTGCAGTCTGGGCTTGTGAGAAGTTCCATCACTTTGTCATCGACAGGTCATTTGTTCTTGTCACGGATCATCAAGCTCTTCTGTCACTTTTTGGAAATCCTAAAGTTAAAATGCCTCCACGCATAGAGCGGTGGGGTATACGCCTGCAAGAATATGACTACATCATTCGTCATAAACTGGGGAAGGAAGCTAATCCTGCAGACTATCTCTCTCGGCATCCTGATGGGATGCCTGAAGTTGCAATGCAAAGGGAGGCAGAGGAATATATAGCATACTTGTCCCTCAATGCCCTTCCTCCGGCCATCACAAACGAGGTGTTTACGGAAAAGAGCAAAGCTGACCCCATATTTCAAGCAGCCATTCAGCTCACTAAGACCAATAGCTGGAGATGTCTAGACACAAAACAATTCTGAAATGAAGAGGTGGATAGAAGAGATTTGTAGAGATTGGCAAGAATACATAGTGAATTGACTACAACTGATCAAGGGATGTTACTCCGGAGAAGTCGATTAGTGGGTCCAAAAAGTTTGAGGAAAGCTCTTGTTATTTTAGCACATGAAGGACATTGAGGGATTGTAAACACAAAGAAGATGTTAAGGAATCAGGTGTGGTTTACACACATGGATACAATCGTGGAAGATGCCCTACAACACTGTGTGGCTTGCCAGGTGACAGCATCAAGTAGGCACCCATGCCCACTTCAAATCGTGCTGATGCCTGATGGACCCTAGCAGAGAGTTGCAGTTGACTTTTATGGGCCGCTAGAAGAAGGTGCCCATTTGTTGGTGGCGATAGATGAATATTCACAGTTTCCACTAGTCAAACATGTGATATCCATGGCATTTCACCATGTGGTGACAGTGTTGGATGAGTTGTTCAGTGAGTGGGGTGTTCCCAACACAGTTAAAACTGACAATGGCCCTCCTTTCCAAGGACAAGAGTTCAAAAGGTTTGCAACTCACTTAGGTTTCAGACATCAGAAGATTACACCTTTATGGCCACAAGCAAATGGCATGGTTGAACGGTTCATGGCCACAATAAAGCGAACACGTCAGAAAGCTGCCACAGATCTTATGTCTGTGCTCCAAGCAATTTCACAGATGCTAAGAAGTTATCGGAACACACCACATGAAGCGACTGGGCGCACTCCTGTTGAATTGATGATACAATACAAGCCTAGAACCATGCTTCTGCAACTGGAGGACTATACTCCTGCTGAAGATGAGATCAGAGAAAGAGAAAATGAAAAAAGGAGAAGATCTAAAGAATGGACAGATCGCAAGAGGAAAGCTGAAGAACACCAGATACCAGTGGGTGAGACCGTACTGGTTCAGCAGAGACAGCGAAGGAAGTTGGATCCTAGATAAAACCTGTTCCGCTAGGGGTCAAATCAGTTAAAGGACCTATGGTTACTGATGTGGGGGAAGATGGTGAGATACTAGAAATGCCTCGTTCTTTCGCAGGATGTTTCAGGACAATGACGATTTGGATGAACTGGCACAAGATAAGAATGAAGATGAGGAATGGTGTGTTAGTACACCTGGAGGTTCTGGGTATTCCTCATCTTGCTCGCCGAATCCTAAAGTTCACAGGGCAGCGGCAACCGGTCAGCCCCAGAGGGTTATCCACAAGCCCTCATGTCTTATTGAACAGATGTAGATCTGAACATGCTGCATGTATGGATTATGAACTTAAATGATAAATAAGGGGCGGTTGTTGTGGTGGAGTGGAATTGGAATGTGGCTTGGGGAATGTGGAATGTGGGGGACTGGAGGCTAACGGTTGGTTAGTTGGAGTTAGACAATAAATGAAGACAGAGCTACACAGTGTCTCAGAGTTATTATTAATATTATAACTCTTATATATATGTAGTCCAGAACATAACAATATCGACCGCACATTTGACTCACACCAAGATGATTCTCTCTTGTCTTTTTTGGTCTGGTCATGCAGAGATGAAACCTTTCATTGCAACACTGAGTAGGTGGATCAGGACCACAATTGTCTTTGTTTATTTTGATGTGAAATATTCGTGTTCACGCAGGGGCCTGAGTGGCTCAGAACCCTCCAAGGCCACCTTCAATGTTGTCCGCTTCAATGACATCTGCATGGTGGGTACATGGTCCTCGCTGAATACTTTCCTATTCTACTATAAATGATATGTGGGCCCACCTTGTCCAAACTTCGCGTCAGCGTTTCTGGCTTGCATTCATGATTGAGCTTATAAAATTTCACATGTGATTTCAACTTTGTCTGAATCTGTCTTTTTGGGCAATATCCAATGTGCTGCTTCCAACCTCTCGTAGTGTAGGGACTGGGATGAGGAAGAGGGATAATGGGACAATGCCTATATTAGTCTTGGGTAATCCCATTACCCTGAATCCTACTCTTCCTTGTCCTAGTTCTACAATCCATCCATCCTTCCCTAGGTGGATATTGTATTTTACTTTTTGGTATTGCAGGACGTTTTGTTGGATTGTCCCAGCCCTATAACGCACTCCTAATCGTGAGGAGTCAGAAGGCCATATGGGATTAATTATTAAAACATATTTTTTCTGTTTTCAAACAGGGCACTTGTCCCAGAGGCAGGATGCCCCATGATATAAGGACTGGTACAAGGAAGAGTAGGACTCAGGTTAATGGGATCACCAGTAAGTAATCTAGGAATTCCCTTGAGATGTTCTTAGCTAGGTACAAAAGGATCATTGTATTTGTGCCCCTTTTAACTAGTGAGAAGCATAGTGGTGGCCAAGCTTTGTTTATTCCAGTTAACATTCTAGTTGGTTGCTGAAACACAATAGAATATTGAACCAATACTCTTCTGGGACATTTTCTCCAGTTCTTACCATCTTTGTTCTGTATTATTTGCACCTGGAATCTGTTTTGCCGTTAGGATGGAAACAAGCATTCAAGAAATTGTGTGTTTTTCCTTTGCAAGTATACATACATCCTAATTTCCATTCATAATCCTTGAATTACTGGCATTCTGATGAGGAGCAGAGGGGTGCCACTCAAGGGGATAATTTCCAACATTTTAACAAAGTTAAAAAAGAATTCTAAGGATTATTAGTGTTCCTCCAAATACTAATGAGTTCATTCATTTCTTTATTGTTATTTCAGTTATGAAGGAGATTCTCTCAGAATTTGGAATCCAAGGTGTGAGCAATGGGTATGTTTGCATGAATGAAAACCTGTCTATCTCCAGTAAAGTTTGAAACCCTTCAAAGCAGATCACTCACTTGTAATGTGTGCATTCACATATTCTAACATTTGTCAGTAGATATGTTGTCTATTCCACAAATCTGGCACAATTTTTGGTAAAAATCACAAATGTGACTTTGCTCTTGTTAGGCAAGTTTGGATGCAGTAACCCTGTGGGAGACTACACCAGCCTTGTCCTCTTGGTAATAGGTAACCCAACTATTGGTATAGGTCTGTACTACACAAGCTGGTAGAGTGACTGAGCAGCCTGACGTATCTCAAGAGGGGTAAATGTGAGCTGTAGAGATGTAACACTGAGAATCACAATTACAAGTATCCATATAACACTTATACTCACGGTTTTCTAGTAAAATAATTATTTATTTATTTAACAGTCAGTTTTAAATAAGCCTTCTTTAAACAGGGCAATATGCAACAATACAAAATACTCTTCATAACACTTTCTCAGAGTTACACTTCCTACACCCTGAGGCAACTTCAATTGCTAGGACAATGCTTGGCATTAATATATCACTTTTTATACTTAACACAAGTCTAAGGTTGTAGAAAAGGAAAAGGTTAGGGAAAGAAAAAGGTTAACAAAGTCTCAGAGCATGTGAATACTTTTCAATCTCCTAATAAAGTCTAGATTAGATCTTTCCCAGAAATACAAGTTAAACTTATGTACCACCTATGAGGGACAGTTAGAACCAAAGTCAATGGGACAGAAAAGTCTGCAGGGAGCCGGGACAGCCAAAGTCAATTTGAACAATGTCTAGGGAGCTGAGGCACTTCTTTCTGGTTACAGTCTTGCAGATCCTGGGTTCCTGGACCTCAGTCGTGGGGACAAGAGGGAGGACGTCAGGAGGACTCCTGCACTGCAGTTTGAAGGTTGGCGGCGGCTACGGGCTCTTTTCAATTCAGCAGCACTTTGTGGTTTCAGCTACCAGTAAATAGTACCACCGCGGATGTTGGACACTTGATGGGCTTCCCTTGCTTCAGGGGTCCAGCACGCTATTGAGGTGGCTCAGGCTTGGGTCGTCCTTCTTCGGGAGGGTTCTCAGGATCTTCCTGGAGCTCTGGTCTGGCTTAAAAATGATGCGTGAGATTCTAGTTCTCCTGACCCCTGGCACTTGGTTCCAGCAGCAGCAAAGAAGTACAGCCAGCAGGGTGAGGTTTTCCAGCAAAGTTCGTCTTGGGGTTAGTTGGTCCCACCAACCCAAGGGAAGAAGTCGTCCGTTCCGGGCTTCTCTAGTCGATAAAAAATTGGAGCTTCAGAACTGCACCTGGGCTTCACCGAGCAATCCAAAGATCCAGGAGGGTGCAGCAAGCTTCTCTTCCAGTTTTGTTCATCTGATGTTTTGTCCAGTGGTCGACTCTGCCTTCTGTTCAAGGGACCTTGCCTTTTATGCAGGTTTCTCCCATTTATGCACAGCCTAGCTGTCACTCACACAGCAGGGTAGCTGTCCTTCAAGGACAGCCAGCCAATCAGCGCTTGGTGCATTCAGGTAACCAAGGAGACTAAGGACAGGGAGTTTCGGGCACCTCCATCGCTTCCCGCCCTGCCAGACACACTGGAGCCGGAGGCGGGTTTCAGCACTGAAGCCTGCCAAAGGCAAAATGAACAAAAGGATTGAACCTGTTTTGGCGTGCAGAGCAAAACCCAAGAAAGACCACACTAACAAGAAATGGTGAAAAAGAAGACCGGGGCCATTTTGACAAAATGGTCATGCATGGATGCTACACTGCAGTTGAAGATTCAGCCTGCGGTTAAAACGCACAGTGGTAGGAAAATTAAACCACGGCCACCAGCCATTAAATGTAGTGAGGGTAACATAAAAAATGTTACATGAGTAAGTAGGAAAAGGGGCTACAAAGTAACCGCCCAGTACTTCCACATAGGAAAAACAGGAAAGTAAAGCCAATTTCACTTTACTACTCTTCAGAACAGTAGTTCATCCAAGAGAAGGTATTTAAACCTTATGAGAAATCCAAAGGATTTCTCTGGGACACTGCAGGGAAGGTGCTGTGTGTCACAATACAAAAGTCAGATGCCTATGGAGTTTGTCAGACTCCAAAAACAAACAGAACGAAGAGTCCAAATCAGATCAAAAATACATGAGGGAGTGAGAAAAAGTTTTTGCTCCAGGATAAACATTAAAAGTCCTACAGTCCAGCAAAAGAGCTGGGGGTCTCTAAGGTAGAGGGGAATTATCACAGAATTGAGAATTCTCCCTAACAGCTCTCTAGGAGACAACCTGCTTACATCCAAAGAAACAAGAATTGGCAATGCACTGCCTTAATGGTAATAACTGACCACTGATGGTAGCAGCTGAAAAATGGTGCGAGTAACTGGGCATATAATAGCAGTGCCTGGGAAATGCATAATACATATACACAAGCCAAAACTGTTGGCTTTGTAAAATGCTTGTTTTCAACAGGGCTTCAGCGAAGGACTTGCATAGTGCTTTTAAATCGAGTGGCTGAAGGCAGGCCTGCTGAAGACATTTGTATTACACCAGGGGTGCCTTTACAGCTCCAATTAAGTCATTAACTTTCAGAATGCTGCTTCATAGAACAGTGGCAGGCACTTCAAGCTCAAAATTTGATCATAATGCTTGATAAACCTAGCTCCAAAGATCCTAGGTGGATGTGTTTTGGACGATGAGGTGCAGGAAGTGGGTGGGAATGGCCATAGGGATTAACATGACCAAGGGCAATCAATGAGTGTGCAAGTAAACAAACAACACCTGCTAGCATTGTTTCCCTCCTCACGTGACATTTCTCCCTTGCTGTACTCTAATGCAATAGTTTTGGCTTATAGGTGTCATGAAAGCACCACCTAATATTCTAAACTAATAATGGAAATAACATATTTTGCAGGACAATAGTAATTCTCATGCATATTTACATTTGAATTTCATTGAATTACCTAGAATGAAACTAGTAGATACTTGCTTTTTGATTGAAGGATAAAGGCCTTTCTTAAATGTCAGAATTTAAAGAACTTTATGTGGAAGGACATCAACTAGTCCAGGTTTCTGGGAAAAGAAACATCATTCAGTTCACTTTTAGCTTGTAGATCTTTTTCTGGAACTTCTCAAAATCTGTTTGTCCATCTCCCAACTGACATTTTAGTAGGCTGACATTCGGCCATGCTCATTTTCTTACCTTCCCTGAAAAGTGGACATTTCAGATATACTCATCATGTTTCTATTGGACCTGTTTTCTGTGAAAGTTACTCAGGGAAGAGTCTCTGGGGGTTAAAGGAGGGAAGTGATTTTTTTCTTCTAATGTGAATTTGTGTCTATGTCTCTTGAGACTCTAACATCTTCCTAAAACTGGCATTTTCATAGATTATCTAATGGGTTTCTAATTTCTTAGATATCTTCATTGATTCTTCCTGCAACATTCACCTCACCAGTATCTCAGTCTCAATATTAAAGATCACTCACTAATCACAACCATTCTTTATTTAAACCAAAGATGAACATAACATTCTCCAGCATTGGATCTTTCATGGATTCACATGCTTAGAATATTCCCCGTCGTCAGACTGGGAACCCCAACTGAGGGTTCCCAGTCTGATGACGGGGAATATTCTAAGCATGTGAATCCATGAAAGATGCCAATGCTGGAGAAAAGGAGTTACAGGTAAGAAACGATTCCCTTGCCTACTAATAAATTAGGGGTGAGTATTAAAGGTGTGGGGAAGAGATGACTCAGGCGAGGGAGATGAGAGTACAGGAGAAACGAAGCTCACACAATATAATTTGAAGAGTAGCCAATGACAGAGTCTGTTGATTGCAGCGCAATAAATAGAATAAGACTGAACAGACATGTAATTTTATAGGTTACAATGTGAAAACGAGAAGGAAACTGAATCCTAAGAATAGACACAAAAAGAATGGGTTACCCCACTTCTTCCTCTGATGCCAACACATTTCTGGATGAACATTTAAATCAATAATAGTTCATTATTTAAGTGTTCAGACCACGTGACGCTTCCCAGTGCCCAGAGCTCAAAGAGAAATGTCAGCATTATTTGTGCCAGCCATCTAAAGCTGCACTGACCTACTCATTAATGTACTATGAGTTCTATCAACCCAGGTTTCATAAACTGTAGCCGCATTGCAACCTTGTTGTAATGTCCAAGCTGAAAAGAAACCGTTATGAAAAAGAAACTTAATTAAAAGAAACATCAAACAACGGAATGATGAAACGTAAAGAGAAACAGATGAAGAGATTAAAGATATTTATTTACTAGAGGTATTACATATATTTTATTTGAGGAGCCTATCGCATTTGGCCTGCAAAGGTTTACGAAACTGTTCATTCATTTAGTATGCTTGCCTAAACGAGTGTCACTCGTCACTAATTCCTGAAATCCAGTAGTGGAATGTAAAAAAAAATCCTTTATTACTCTCAGCTTTCTCTTATCTCATCGGATGTCTGTGTTTCAATTATTCTCCATTTCAGCACACTTCAGCGCACTTCTATAGCGCACTTTATTACATTATGATGTGATTTAATTGGTTGGCGTAAAGTAATGTTTGTTTCCAGTTCATCAAATTGTCTCGGGCACTAATGAAAGAGTGGCCTACAGTTGCAATGGGCTATTCATTCCTTTTTTGACAGGCGGTTTGAATAGTACCCAAGGGCGAGTTTAAAAAAAAAATGTGATGCAAATTGTGCAATTTAAAGAATATTTATTCAGCAACACTGGTCAAACTACTAGCCAAATAGTGAAGTAACTTATCAAACTTGCCCACATTGGTACAAAAAAGTGGCCCACTTCGATGCAAAAAACTGGCCCACACTAGCATTTTGAGTTTTTGGTTCGCCATTGCCCTATTACCCTATAGGCCAGTGCCAGCCTGGAGGCCAAGGTCTTTCAGACCCACGTTACTGTATAAACTGATCAGGTGTGTTACGGACAAAGGATTGCTTAGAGAGCATGAATGACGATATGATGCCCTCAGTGGGACACATTGAAGGAGTATTCAGTTGACATGGTAACTAGACGTTGATATCAAAGATGGACTAAATATGAATTAAAAGATGTATTGTGTGGTAGGAGCCGGGATATTTCTGCCAGAAGGCCTAGTAATGGTTTAGGTTTTGAATCTGTCAGCGAACTAGTGACCTATAAAAGTGGGAGATGTGGAGGGCGGGTCAGGCTACAGCAGTCAGTTCCCCATAGATGTAGGATGCTATTTATTTTCTTGTCTTGCAAGACACCAATAAATCTGTCTTTGTTGGCCATCATACAAAGCTTTGTGAGCCTGGTTTCTCTGACATAGTCTAGGTAATGGCCTTATATCACTCTGAACGTGTCTCCTTTATTCTGAGATTGTAGGGACTTGCTCGAGAGAGGCCACATTTGTCATTTGACTCATGCATGCTGTGGCTAAAGTTCTGCCAGAGGATTTTCAGTACCATAAAGTATTCTTTCCCCACCATTGCATCTCTTACCAGCCAGGTCTTTTCTGGGTCTGATAGTGAGTCCTGATCATCGACAGTGTTAAACAACATCATGTTAGATTTCCCTAATTGGCGATATAGATATGCCAATTGACTCCTGAATTTCGGCATAGATGCTACAGCCCCAAAGCATGTGACCTGGGACGGCTCATGGTAGATTACTGCCCCAGCACTTATCCTTGTCTGATATACCCAGCCTGGGCATGTTTTTAGGAGTCCAATAAACACTCTCCGCTATTTTCTGTTGGCAGAATATTGTTTCAATGCTCATGCCAGCCTTCCTGGTGCTGTTTAATACCTTGTCTCATTTTTCTTCATCAAGCTCAGTTCCCCAGGCTGATCTGATTCTGTCCAGGCATGAAGACCTTCTCGCTGAGATGTGTTTATAAATCGTTGATACTAATAGTTTGCCTGCTCCTTTTCTTGCTAACGTTTTACTAGATGTATCCATAGAGATTGCTTCTATATAAGTTGAAGCACACAAGCATCGAGAGCTTCTTTTACCTTTGTACATTGTACCCTTTCTTCAGTGGATAGGCTGTGGGTGATGTGCAATTTACTGAATGGCAGAAGTTGGATCTTGTCTATTTCTGCTATAGCATTGTAACCTTGTTTGCCCTGCAGGGCCCCCATTAATCATTTGGTTCATCCACTTTTAGGATGGGGTTTCCTAATATTTGGGAACAAGGGATCAGAAATCTGTGGGAGCCTGTTTTTTAACATGGTTCTTTATAGGCATTCTTTGTGCACAGTATTAGGTCTGACTAATTGGCCTATTTCTATTTCCTTGTTTGCTGCAGCGTTGCCTGAGCCCTGTTCTATCGTTGTCCTTGAGGGGTTATCTTCAGAAGGACAATTAAGTTCATTTTGAAAGATAAGAATCTTGATGATATCCCCTTTTGCGACCGGAAGTTCCATTTTGTCTGCTGATAACAGAGCCCTTCTTTTGGCTTCTCAGATGAATCACATGGCTTTGCTTTCGAGGTGCCCATAAGTGGAGGGTTTCAGCATTTTAGGCAGACCATCAAAGTGATTATAATAATCTCTGAAGCGGATACATTTAGCCTGGCTCAGACATGAAGATTCAGCGCCCCCCTCTTTTTATATCTGCTGTTTGTATGTCTTTGTTGTAGGACTGTATGATAAAACTATCTTTCAGGAGCCGAGGCCCAGATATCTTCTTCGTTGACTATCATAGAGATGGCCACCATACTTTATTCGTCCCAGTTGATTTGAGCACAGAGCAGGACCCAAATGAGTTTACTTGATTAAAAAGTTTGGTGAGACATTCTTACAGTGGAGAGAGCATAAACAACACGTCATCTGCAAATGGCAGTAGTTTGCCTTCTGGATTTCCCACACAAACTCTGTTTGTTTCTAGTGGCTCTGAGAAAGGTGGCTTGTGGTTCCTGGGCTGTGGCAAATAGAATCAGGAATATGGGTATACCCAGACGTGGGTCCTGTGCCTGCTGGGCCTAGAAACCCAAGCTACTCCTCACTCATGAGGCCCAACAAGGCCGAAACATGTCTGGGGATGCTTGTGGTCTCGTGCAGAGGGGATGTGACCTAGCGGTTCTGGCTGGACTGCCACTTTTGGTTTGGAATGGGACCAATTGGGATTTGCATATGGTCTTTCCCCTTCTCTAATCTAAGCTAAGCCTGGCGCGCAAAGGGCATCGTTTGTTGTGGATTAGAGGAGCTGTTAAGCTGTGGCTGCGACCCTTCTTCACCCCCCCACCTGCCCTCTGACAGCCGTTGGAGGATTTGAGGTGCCTGCCTGTGAGGAGAGAGCCGTGCAGGCTCGAGCGCTGTTGCGCTAGTTGGCTCCGCCCCCTGCCCGCCCTCTGTGACGACATCAGGAAGTGCAATAAGACCTGCCCCCGGACACCCTTGCGGCGCTAAGCCCGGCGCGCAAAGGGCATCGTTTGTTGTGGATTAGAGGAGCTGTTAAGCTGTGGCTGCGACCCTTCTTCACCCCCCCCCACCTGCCCTCTGACAGCCGTTGGAGGATTTGAGGTGCCTGCCTGTGAGGAGAGAGCCGTGCAGGCTCGAGCGCTGTTGCGCTAGTTGGCTCCGCCCCCTGCCCGCCCTCTGTGACGACATCAGGAAGTGCAATAAGACCTGCCCCCGGACACCCTTGCGGCGCTAAGCCCGGCGCGCAAAGGGCATCGTTTGTTGTGGATTAGAGGAGCTGTTAAGCTGTACAGGTACTGCCTGGCTACCAGCTGCGGGAAGCTATTGAGGCGAGAGGTAAAGAAGACCCCTTTGAGACAATGAAGTCAATCCCGATCTCAAAGGGTATACAAGGAACAGGACTAAGAACACGCCTGCAGGTAAGAGAGAGATTCGCTTCACTCCCAGAAGTTAATGGGAGCCCGGTGCAAACCCTGAGACCCACGATGCTAAAACAAAGCCGGCTACCATTTGGCACTGATAAAAGAAAAAGCCTATGAGTGGGAGACAATCAATCAAACATGGAGAAATCACCCTTACATTCGGCGGAAAACGGTGACAATCTGTGGTTGGCACCTAATTCTCCAGAACTATCCATGGCATGTACTATCGCCACGGAAAGAGAAATCACAAAAACTCTCTCCCCTCCACCATTTCCAGGCCAGGTAGAGGTGGTATTTGATGGGATTTGCGAGAGGAAAGAATCTGGACAAAACATTCTACAACCCAATGAAGTAGCTGAAATAGCAATTGAGGATTTTCACAAGGGGAAAGTAGCTCCACCTGCGGAAATATCAGCAGGTAAGGACACTAGCTCCACACAGGGAAAGGAGATAACAAAGCCAAACCAACTGTCAACCAATCCACTTGTAGACGCGATAGGAAATCAGAAGGCGCTACAAACAGAGGATGAGGCCCTCGGAATAGTTCCTAAAGATGGAATAGGAGTGGATCTTAGTGATTCAATAATTCAAGAAAGCCTGGATATGAGTCTAGAAAACCCTACAAGATCATTAGCGGCACAACTCAGTCCTGGCGTGGCCAGTATTGTAAACAGCCAGCAAACAGTAGATAAAGCTGACAAATGGGACGTGCTGGAATTGGGACTTATTGAAGACGCTCTGCTGGATTCGATCAAGCAGAATAAAAATACTGACCTCAGAAGGACTTCAATGATAATGCAAGACCCAATAGACATTTTTCAACCAAATAGGGAAGAAAGGACTAGTCCCACATTGAGGAAATACACCACAGCAGCGAGCCCAACAAAGGAGATGGGGAATCGAACTGAAAAGCCCCTAAAGGAAGTAAATAAAGGAATTCTTACCGATAACCACGACACAGGATCCATTAGTTCCCGCCTGGGAGGGCGGAGGCCGTTAGAAAGATTGAATAATAACTGTACAGCAGACACTGCACCGGCTAGCTTGAGTAATCTTAGCCTGGCAGATAAAATCATGCAAGACATCACTATAATAACGGATAAAATAGGAAGAGAAAAAAGAAGGAGTTTCTGCCTGATCAATGAAAAAATGGCTGCTTTGGATAAAGAACAGTTTGAGAATACCGTCATATCTCCTTTTGGCCTTCAAGAAAGTATGACAGCCCTGAAAGGAACTCACTTGCCACTTAGGGACGACAGAAATAAAACTTTGCCAGTGGCGAGGGTGAACGAAGACATGGAAAAGGTTGAAGTAAGAAAGGATCACATGGGAAGTAATCTAGCCAGCCGTTTAAACTGGGAAGAAGAAAACAGGCCTACAGGACACAAATGGGACAAACAGATTCTAGAGATTATAACTGAGGCCTGCAAAACTGAAAGAGAAAAAGATTTGAACCATATTGAAAAAGTGGTTATGTCCTCGCTAACCATAACATTAGCCCCTTTTCTTAAGCTCTATGAGGAACTTAAAGACTCTGTTCAAGAGGTAACCATCAGCAACACTCAAATAAAAGAGAATCATGTTAAAATGACCTCGGCCCTACAGAGCTTAAATGAAAGAACAAACAAAGAAGCTGAATTAACTCAAATTTGGCAATCTCGCCTCAGTGACCTAGCTAGACGTGATGCAACTGATAAATCTGTATTAATGGAAGCTGTCCTGGAAGACTGTAAATGGATGAGAAGCACCCATAAACTTAACAACCAAAGGCATAAGGAGGACTGTCCTGACACAAAGCCTAAAGAAAGCAAGGGACCAATGAAATTGAAAAAGGACACAACTAACCTCCCGAATCAAAAGGTACAACAACAGGAAGAGGTGATCGTGATCCCGTCCGGGATAAAGGAGACTAACAAGCTGAACTCTACAAATTCAGAACGATCTTCTTTTGCAATATTTGCAGTGGCGACACCGAAGGATCCGAATCAACGAAATGGTAAAGAGATTACGAGTGTATTGAATGAAAAAGGGAAAAAACCCAAAAATGAATCCCTCAAACGTAAAGTAAATGGTTCAAGAGCCTTTTTGAGAAATCTAAGAACTCCACCAAGAAGAGAAAACACAAATTGTGCCAAGAAACCTAGAAGAGAGATGAGTATGAGTCGACATATAGGGTCCGAGGGACTAAAAAATCAAGAAAAGGAGTTAAGGGAAGAAAGCAAGGAGGATCCAGAGCAGCAAGCGAATTTGAGTGACCTCATTGAGCTGATGGAATCTGATAACGAGAAGGAAGACTGGGATAGCCTAAGTATCTCGGATTGGCAAACTTTAGATAATTGGGATACAGTAGACCTAACCAAAAAATCTAAGGAAGACCTGAAGTCAAAGCCCCACAAGAAAAATGCCCAAGAAAATATCAGGGAAATAGAAAGAAGACCAGGTACAAATGAAATTGAATTGGACTCTGACCAGGAACCTATCAGATTTAAGACATTGGAACAAAAAAGAAAAGAAATGGTGAAGGGAGGGAGGATGGAAAAAAAAATCGATGACAACATTTGTCTTAAAGAATCAACTGATAAGGAAAAAAAAAGGTCACTGAAGTCAAGAAAAGGAAAGTACTACCGTTAGGATCACCCCTGAAGAAAACCATCTCATACAAAGGATATTATCTAAAATTAGAAACAGCTGAAAATGGACCAAGAAGGGTGATCTTAAATAGAAGGTATGTGGTGGAGCTATGCAAGCAAGCCCTGTCACCAAGGACGATATCAACGGAAGACATAAAAATAGTGGAATTCCCAAATGAACACAGGCTGGACCAAGTTATCCTACACTTGTTATCTAAAAATATAAAGCAGAAACTATTGGATGCAGTAGACACTTTAAGAAAAAGAGGGTTCCGGCTGGAGGACTTAGACGAGGAGCCTAGACAATTAAAGGAAAAAGCCCATACAGAACAAAGAAAAAAGACTAAAAAGGAAATCGCAGTAAGACCAAGATCAATAACTCCGGGGAAGAACTCGAAGAAAAATAATGGAAAAAGTAAAAATGAGAAAGAGTCTCAGGAGGAAGCGTCTTTATTAAGTAAAAAAAATAAAGAGATATTGAAAACCCTGAGATTCACAGTGGATAACTCGGAAAACTCAAAGAGGGATAAGAACAAACCCACTAAAGTAAACAACCAGGGAAAGGAATGGGCCTGGATGGCTAATGCTTTGATTTCCAAGAAGAAACAATAGAGTACGGAGAATGAGCAGACCCGGATCCTATGTGCATCATGGAACACAAGAGGTTTCAAACATCTGCTCTCTAGTAAATGCGATTTCCTGACCCAATATGACTTCATCTCAATACAAGAATCATGGCTACGTAAATCCCCTATATGCGAGGGCTATGAGGTATACATAAACCCGGCTAGGAAGGGACCAAAGGGAAGACTGTTTGGAGGCCTCATGATTCTTAAGAAACTAGAATGTCCACTAAAAGTAATGGAACATCTTATGCCAAACCCCTATGTCCAAATCCTGAAAGTGACATCTGAAGTGGAATCCCCGAAAATCCCGAAGCAAATGGTCCTGATCAATATCTACTGGAGTGAGAATATGCAGGGACAGACGAACTTTTTAACGTCAATCACGGAGGTAATTGATCAATCCATGATGGAGGGAAATGGCCAGCTGATAATATTAAATGGCGATTTAAATATCAAAATCCTAGACAAAAATGGTAAGATCAAAGCTACTGAACAACTGCTAGGAAAGGAAAAAATATGGATGCAAGAAATGAGAATCCGAGAGATGAAGATGTTAAATGGCCAGACTAAGGGAGATCTTCAAGGGGCCAATACTTGGTACAGTGGGAAATCAGGTGCTTGCTTAGACTATTGCTTTGTGGGAGGAAATACACTGGAGCGGATACTCTCCTTCACAATAATAAAACAAACTAGCAGTGATCACTGTCTGTTAGCAACCGAAATCGTATGGGAAATAAAATCTAACAGAGGAATTGAAAGAACAATGGAAACTGAGGTCACAGGAGGAAGAAATCGTCTGAGAATTAAAAATCGGGCTATCCCGAATCTAGTACAAGGATACAAAAAAGCGATAAACATCAAGGAAGATCTAGTTGACTACAAATGGCTGTTGGAAGCCCATGAGATTAAGTATGATCCAACTAAAAAAAAGAACACTAAAATAAAACATACGTATGATGAACAACTTGTGTTAAGAAGGAAACAATATAGGTCAGAATTGAGACGCATAAAAAAGATAAACAGCTCAGAAAGACACGATCTCCTGAGAAAATGTCAACAAACATATAAAAACTGGCTAAGACAAACTCGGCATCTAAGACTGCAGAGAGACGCGGAAAAAATGATAGCAGCCATATCGACAAACAACGCTAGAAGTACCTGGGATTTACTTAACGACAGAGAGCACAATCAATCTGCCGTAGGTATTAATCAGGTCTCAGAAGATAAATGGGTCGAACACTACACTACTCTTTATGAAGCGGAAAGTGGGGGAAAAGTTATCAAAGAGATCTCGGCCTCAACTCCATGGGCCTTGAACTTTGATAAGGATGATATCCGAACCCTGATAAAAAAACTTAGCACCTCAAGAGCAGCCGGCCCAGATGGCATTTCAAACAAATTACTAAAAGAAAACTGTGAGGCCTGGACGGAGCTAATATACGCATTATTTCAACAAATCATGAAAACCAAACAAATACCAGCTACATGGAGGGAGGCTTATATAGTACCGATATATAAGAAGGGAGACCGCGAAAACCCTAGGAATTATAGGCCCATAGCACTCCTAGACTCAATTGGCAAGCTATTTGCGTCACTATTACTGAGAGATCTAAAAAAATGGGCCACCGAGGCAAAAATTCTTGACGAAAGACAAACAGCCTTTGTAAGTGGAGTTGGCACCGCCTTGAATCTATTTTTGATCAACTTGTTGAAGGCAAAGACATTAGCCGGGAAAAAAAAGCTCTATCTTGCATTTATTGACCTCGAACAAGCCTTCGATGGAATCAATAGAGAGCTCTTGTGGTTAAAAATGAGAAATTGGGGATGCCCTAAGGATCTACTTGAAGCTATCAAAACATTGTATACTGATACCTCAATTCAAGTCCAAATTACAAGCAATGGGGGACTTTCGAGGAGGATTAAAACCTTTAGAGGAATCAAGCAGGGCTGTGCACTAGCCCCATTCCTCTTTGTCCTATATATGGCAGATATTAACATAGCTCAGGAGAAGATTCGCGCATTTCCACCGACAATAAATGGAAAAGAAATATCTTGGATGCTGTACGCCGATGATGCGGTATTCATCGACCAAACACCAATAGGTCTACAACGACGGATTGAGTCCTTTAACAACTATTTAAAAGAAAATAGTATGAAGATGAATATCAAAAAATCCATGATCTTAACAATGAAGTCAAGCCGGGGCAGGAGACAGTCCGGTAAAACAATACGATGGTCACTAGAGAACCAGAACTTAGAAGAAGTTGAAACGACACTTTATCTGGGGATAATGATAAACAAAAACAGCAACGAACAGGCGCACTACTGTCTGATCCGGGAAAAACTAGTGGCCCTAACAAATCAAGGGATTTGCCTACATCGCAGATATGGGAAGTTTTCTTTAATTCCAATTATAACTTTCTACAAGCAAAAAGTGTTGGCGGTCATCACTTATGGCTCGGAAGCCCTCGTAGCCCTTAGATGGGAGGTTTGGAATCTCTGTGAAGCGTTTTTTTGGCGGAAAATTTTGCGCCTTCCAAACTCATTACCAGTGGAACTCATCAGAACTGAGCTCAGACTCCAATCAATAAACTCGGTCGTACTCTGGAAAACCTTATCATTGTATAGAAAGTGCATTTTGGATATACCACCAAAACCATTTGAAATTTTAGCCCAGACGAACATCCGGAATGAAGACAAAATGCTTAATGATTGGAAAAGCAGATGCAAGGCTCAGTTGGAACAATTAAATCTTGAGGAGGATACCCTAAAGAATAACCCGGACAAAGCAAAAAGAGTTATTCGGGAAAAGGATTGGGAGGAAACCCAGGAACAAAGACTGAGAAGAAATCTATGCTATAACATCATCTGGGAAAAAAAAGGCTTGAATATCCTACCGCCATATCTGTTGAAATTTCCAATTGAACGCTACCGGGATTTGCTGCTGCGTTGCAGACTTAATATTTGGAATAGCAGAGAAGTGAAATGGAAAAGAAGACAAATTGACAGAACAGCTGCATACTGTCGGTTCTGCAAACGGAAGGACCAACTGGAAACGATTAGACATGTTATGTTAACCTGCCCAGCTTTAAAATGCAAAAGAGAGATCTATATGGGAAGTTACACAATAAATATCACCGAGGAGACTGAAGAAAATTATTGGGAAAGAATCCTCACTGCGGAAAAAATTGGCAAAACTCTAGATGCATTGAAATTTGTTGAGATGTTAAACTTGAACCAAGAGGAATAAGAATCTGATCTGTAAGAGAACGCTACGAGAAGCCCTAGATACTCAAGTACTGAATTACTTTGATTGCCCATATCTTGAATAAATGAGGCTGTGGATCATAAGATAAAGTAGAAATTAAGTCAATGACGGGACAATTAATGCCTGATGACAATTGGATCTAGGGAAGTTTTAACAAAGTTTTAACAAAGGAACATTGTTTAAACTAAAGGAATAAGGATGTAATGTTAAAGGTTTAACTATACTTAACCAATAAAACAAAAACAAAAAAATAAAAATGGTCTTTCCCCTTCTCTAATGGCTTGGCAGGTTAATACTGATGGCCTGGAGGGTTGCCCAGAGCAATGCCAGAAGTTACGATTAATTCTAAACCAACCAGCCATCTCCTCTCGTGTTTTGCAAGAGAGACATCATGCCATTGGTTCTCCATTTTACACAATAAGGGCAATAATAACAGGTCAGAAACCACACCAGTTCCCCCTTCATGACTATTTCTATATTTGTCTGATGTAACTCCCATATAGCCATTAAACCGTTTGGCTAGCTGGGACAAGGGAGGATAAAACATATACCTGTTAAGAGATGTCCGGTCCTCTAAGAGGGGATCACCCCCAGTAGGATACTGCTTTATCTGTCCCTAAGGGGGTGTTACGTATAGTGGGCTCACCTCCGTAGTCCCAAAGATGGTGGCTTTACTTGGGGCAAGGGGACGAATTCCCTGGATTCATCACAGAGCCCAATTGAACTCTGGCTCAGTTTGCACCCATCTGCCATTTTAGTGGCTGACTGTGGTTGGTCACCCTGAGTTACCTGGGGGCAACCAGACGTGGACTCCCTGCTCACTGTGCTCAGAGAGGCACAGCTTCACCTCACTGATGAGGCCCAACAAGGCTGAAACACGTGTATGGGGTTGCTTTTGGTACTCTTGTTCAGAGAGGAATTGCCATAGTATTTCGGTGCTGGACTGCCCATGTGGGCAGAACAAAGACTGATGTGCAAATGGATATTTCCCATCTGTGAAAGGTACAGTGAGCAAAAAGCGTGTGCTGCAAACTCTCACCTCAGAACAGGTTATCGTGCCATGTTCATTCTGGAGAGGAGCGCTTGCTACTTTTTTTTTTAAATGTGTTCCCCAGCGGAACTGGTGTATAAGAATGCTGACCCTCTAGCATGAATATCACTAGGACTGTACAACTCAGTCTCAACCCATTCTCTTAGAAGTTCACTTGCTTTGTAGTGGTCTAGTTGGGCCTCTATTAGTAAAGTAACTTTGGAGCTCATATCGGAGTCCCACGTAAATTACGATCCGCATTCTCCACTCTGCTATGCAAATGGTTAAAAATGAGCTGTAACATAAATTAAATACGCTGGACTTTTATGCATTTTATTTACATCGCAGCTCAACGAAAGTGAGCCCCTTTATATTTCTAAATAAACATTTGGACATTTTCCCCTTGGATTATGTAACAACTGATAGAATGATAGAATGACTCTAGTTTGCAAGGGGATTATTATCCCATTTTTCCCTGGTGACGAATTATGCTCCATCAGAAAATACCAAAAATGCGCACCAGAAAAATAGAGGTTATCAATGAAATAAAACGTAGTAACCAATTAAGCAGCACACATATTGTGCCATATTGCTTGTGTTCTATGCTAAAAAGAAAGGGTCATCATTGTTCAATATGTGATAGGCAAGAATGTTCCTCTACATTGTGCCCAGTATGTTATGCGTGTCCACCCTTGTGAGATACCGGTTGTGCGTAGGCCATTGCCTGCTCTACTAAACTGTATCATGAAACATGAGTGTGATTCCTCCCTTCCTACTTATATGTATTTCTATACATACACATTTTATTTTACTTGAGTTATTTTTACCTAAATGTTGCTTCCATTAATATTTCTTTCATTTCTTTAGGTTCACACCAACAAAAGTTCCTAAAGTAAAATATGAATTGACAGAATCACCTATGCCAGGAATAGATTCCCCACCTCTGATGCAAGTAAGATGTTAAAACTTAATGTCACTCAGTATTTGACTGTTCTATGTATTTTTTGTATAGCGAATTCAGTTCACAATATTTAATGGTCATAGTATCCTTAACATTCAATCGCACCTTTCAGACAGTCTTGATGACAGGAATTAAGAGCTTCCTTTGTGACTTAGTATGGCTGTGCTAAAGTGAGGTAGGACTATACAGTTTGAAACGTTTGGGAGTTTTAGTTCAGTAGAACGCTTAGACGGATTCAGATGAATTGCTTGTTTGGAACACCTTTAGTTGTGGTGTTTATTTTTGTTATGGAAACATAACTTTCGGTTTTCTTGTTAGAGAAACCTTGTTTGTACTGTTTTTGGTTGTGGCACCTATGGCGGAGGTTTAGTACCACCTTGGGGCCAAGACAATGCTACAGAAAGTAAAGAAAACAAAGGATTTGAGAAGCAGGATATTTTCTAGCAATTTTACAGTCATGCATCAGCTACATCACAGATTAGTATTTTTATGTCCTTTGTGATGATTCATTGGATCACGTCGCTTCTCCCCAGGGGTAGCCCTTCCCTGTGAGGCTTGGGAGGGGAGGCAGCTAACAAATAGCCCCCCCTAGGGGTGGTGGAAAGCGGGACCTCACAGGGAGAGACTCCCCTCATGGGTATAAGGACTCCTGTTCTGAGAAGGAACTCGCTAACCCATTTTCCCTTGGGACCAAGTCCCTGTCAGAAATCCCTGTTAACACTATTTGTCTGTTATGGTAATCTCACTTCTGTTTTTCATCCGCAAATTAATATGACCCAGACGAAGAAGAGCCACAGTGATGTACTGAGTCATAACAAGTTGCTTTACCATAGTTTTGAGAAGAGTTGGCCCCAAGGAGGCATAAAGATTACCTCAACAACAGTAAAGAAGGACTTTGACTTTATGCTGGGAGGATCCACCCACAGGAAATAAAGAGCGAGAAAGGACTGGGAAAAGATAGCACACCCTGTGAAAAGCCAGCCAGCCCGGGAAGTTTGAACCTGGGAATGCATAGTGAAGGCAAGCGTCCCCAACCAGCACGATCCTCCCCGCAATGAGAGACAATGAAGGACTCTCCCAAATCGGGAATAAAGCCAAGACAGAGTGCGGGTGAGCTTAAATGGGAGTTTATCAATCAGAATAGGGCATGCAAAGAACTCTGCAAACTCCGAGAGCGCTCTGTCTGACAATAGCAAAGACAGGCGTATATATTTACAAAAAACGTCATAAGAACCTACATACTATAGGGGGCACAAGTTTGATGGGATTGGGTGGCGATGACTAACTATAGGTGCTGCTGCGATGCGGTTGGCTTTGGCTGGAAGACGTCACTGGTCAGCCTCGTGGGTTGGGCTGGGCCTGGCAGGTTGGCTGAGTTCATCCGGGCGGTGTTGTTGTGCCCTCGTGGCCAGTGTCAGAGATGAATGTCTTTTCCTGACTTATTTGCCCTAGGCCATGCACACCGCAGTCATTCAGTCATTACAATATTATCTTCTTTAGTAAATCTTCCAATAGGTTATTCTACAGGTTAATGCAACACAGGAGGAATGCACCTTGTGAGGGGTCTGATGGTCATTCGTCAGGGCAAGGTTACCAGTGTCCTGTTGACCGGGGCCATGGGTTGAGGGGCTAAGCTTCAGGGCATGGGACGGGCGGTACATGCCTCCCTGTCTTGTTAGATGTGGTTATAAATGTGCCGCTGTGTGTTGCCACAGTGTTGGGTGTCCTGATTGCACAGGGCCATAAGTCTAAGATGATCGGGTGGGTTGTGGGGTTTACGAGGGGGCGCCTTTGGAAGTGTGTGTTCAGGCAGAGGTTTACTGCTGTACTGTAAATAATGCAGGTGGCGGGCCGTAGCCTTGGGTGCTGCAGAGGGGGCTACAAATCTTTGAAGCGGCTCCAGTCTGGTTGGGGGAGGTGGAGCAGCGCGGCGCGGGCCTCTGCTCTCATGTTTGGCAGTCTTCGCAGGGTGGGAGGGGAAATGGCCTTGCACATATTCACAAAGGTATCTTCCTCGTGCGTTGCCGGCTTTTAGAGGTGAAAACATCACAATCATTAGAACACTTTATAATATTTGTTTGAATCACTTGAAAACATACATTTCACTTTGCTGGAGGTGTCTCAATTATATCTAGTCTGAGCACCTTATTTGTATACTATGTTTTAACAATTACAGTATTTAGTTATTTGCATATACATTTGCAGTAAGTGAGGTTGGTGGAGTACATAGAAAATGACCCGCTACAGTATGTGACGGTGGTGGCATATAAGGGGCTTAGACATACACGCGTGACGAGTGCATTCTCGCACATCCTTTACATGAGCCCTCTGTATGGTTACATTCGTTTTCTCGTGTACTCTAGCAGCATTAGTTCAGTTATGGCGCGGGACCGCGGGGTGTACGATTTTCAATGATACATATAACGAATAATCCCCCGGAATGCTTTTGTCATTTGCACACCATTGCAGGGGTGTGGGTCCTTCATTGCTGGTGTCATGTAAACATGCGTTTCTTACAATAATTACACAATTTTACAGGTTTCTTTAGTAGAAGTAGTTTTATGGAAAGGATACACGTATTAAAAGTAGTTTTTGACATTCGTATTTGGGTATTTTTCTGCTTTCATCGGATGACCACTCTACAGATCTTCCCATCACCCAGGCCTCGGGAGCAGTGATACACTGATACACTGTGGGCGGTGAAATGTTACAGTGTTAGTATCTTATGCTAGTTCATGTCCGTCTTGTTCGTGGGAATGGGCTCACAGCGGATCTGCCAGGGTGCTGCGGCGACAGGGATAATTGAAACTCTCCAAGGGTGGGGGCCGCGCTACAGTGCGCTGAGCTCACACCATCTTTGATAGACAAAATGGTTTCTGGGCCTAGCTAAATCCAATACGTGTGGGCAATGTCTTCAGCAGGTGAACCCTCCACCACCTGGGCCCGGGTGGTCTGAGGGGACGCCCAATGAGCCATGGCCCTCACCTGGGGAGGGGATGCAGGCAAGGAGGGTCTTTTGGACCACTCCTCCCCTACATTTCCCCCCTTTCGTTACTTAAGTAACAAATACTTTAAGTCCTCCAACCTTCTACATTCTGCTTCGTCCATTACTGCCTCATCCCATGCACGTGTGCCTTTTATGGGCATCCATGCTCTGTACACCCCCCGTAAGCTCTCCCCTCTTCTGGCATATTCATCTGGGGTACAAGTCAGGTATATACATCCGCCATCTCCCGCCAAATCTACCCACACCTCCTGGTACCATTCTAATACACGGGGCTCCCTAATGGTGGTGTGCCATGCTTTATCTATGATATCCTTGTCATGATACCTAGGCACCAGTTGATATCTTGGTGCGTCATCAGTTCCAGTTTGTACCTGCACTTCCTGCATAGTTTGCATTGTCCCCCGGGTGTTGCCCATTGTCACCATCATCATTGCACCATTAGGTACTGCGTTAGCACAACATCGAAGACCCACCTGGCACAGGCAAAAGATTAAAAGGAGGAACACCACACCTGGCATCAAAAATTTCACAGTTGTTCCAAGCCATGAGGGGACCCAGGAGAAGATGTTATCGAACCATGTACTGTCTTCTGCTCCACCTTCCATTTTCATTTTTTCTCCCAGGTTGTGGACTGCTTCGATCACATGGGACAGGGAGCCGTTTTCTGCGTCTTCGGAAGGTACGAAAGTGCAACAGGCACTTCCAATTTTTCGGCAAACACCTGCATCCATCGCCGTCAACAGGTCCAGGACATACCTGTTTTGCATTGTCATCAGCCGTAAAGCCCTTAGTTCCACTTTTATTACGTTGAACCCTTCTTCAGTGTCATTGGCGAGCTGAATCAGTTCCCAACGTGTTATCAGGAGCCATTTTGCGTTTGCTCTTGCTTGGACACTTGAGATGAGTGAGGCAAAGAATGTTTCTGCTGAGCTGAATAATCGATATCTGTCTGGGATCTGAGCCAACAGTTCTGATGATGCCTTTGATATGTAGTTTGATGCTCGTCGGTTGCGAGTCAGCACCTCTCCTTTGCTTCCGGAAGACAGGACATACATTTGTGACCCCGCAGTCGGCTGGCCTGCATTCTGTTGTATGTGTCCTGTGTCTTTTTGCTCCCATCGATGTGGCTTTCTGGTATTACTATTAGGGCTGAGTGCAGAGTGGCCATTGAGCAGCTGCCACTCCATGACGGGGGAAGGTGCAGGTATGCCTGGTTGCCGCATACCCAGTACGTGTCCATCAGGGCCGCTGTCCCTTTTCTCAGATCTGGGATGGTGAGGGTTTTGTTACAGTTCTTGTTTGTTCCCATGGAGGTTTTCCCCTCTCCTTTGAAACATAGTTCATAGTCTATTTCGTTCTGTAGTTTGAAGGGTTTTTCAATGGCGGTTACCCAGGTTAGTTTTGAAATGCGTTCCTTCCATACTGGTGTGCATGTTTCTTCTATCCACTGCAATTTCTCTGGTGCCACACCTCTCAGTGCTTCAGCTTTGCACATTACTTCTTCATCCTTCCACTTGTTGTCCGAAAAAAGTGTCCCTTGTATTGCAAAAAATGGTTCTTCCAGACATACCACCCCTGCCGTCCTTGCATAGCAGGTTTTCTCTTTCTGCAGCATTCTAAAAGTAACTTCATGTGCCTGGAAGGTGCTCTTAATCCTGCATAACGTGAGATGAAGGAGACATTGGGCATCTATAATTGGCAACTCTTTGGGTAGCAATACTTTGGGTGTACCTGAAGCATGAGGAATGAGGGAGCAGACATAACAGCTCTCATTTGTTGTTTGTTTCGCTGTGGCACTCATATCTGCATACCACTTATTTGTCTGGTGGGGGTGTCGTGGGTCTTCCATTTTGTCTAGTCCTAACCCATAGTACTCATCATACTTCCTCCTCCTGGCTTCCCTTTTCCGTCTGTTATTCTTGTTCCTCATGTACTTCCCAGCCTCCTGGGCGAGGGACAAAATAGACCCCCCTTTCTCATTCCCACCCCCCTTCACCCAATCATCATGTAATATTTCGTATGTTTCTTTCATCCTTCCATTTTCTTCCATCCTATTAGTTGACAATGTGTCTATAGCTATGGGGGCAGGTTGGCTGGTAGGGGTGTTATACAACCAGGATATGGCGGAGGGGTTTCGGTCGTTCAGACTGTGAGCATTGTAATTAGATATCTTTGGTGGGGATACTGTGTTATTTTGCATTTCACCCTGTGGCTCTTCGATTTTTATCATGACAGCATTGGATGGTGTAGTATAGTGACCCCATACAAGTTTAGTTCCCTCCCATACCAGAAAATCACCTTCCCTCGTATTGACACTTGCAGTTACATTGGTCCCAGTAGTACTGTTAATCCCAGTGCTGTTAATCCCTCCCCCCTCGTTCATCTCGATAGAGATGAACGCTACAAACCAATACGTAACCAGGCCAAACATTATTATAAAAAACAACATAATGCACACAGATAATCCACACTCATACGAATATCTGCATCTCTCATTTAGTAATTCTCTCATTCTACTAATTCTATCCGTTGCAGGCTGCCCGTTAGATGCCATGGTAGTTCCTGTTCGAGATATAAAAGTGCATTAAGTGCATGCATGTAAACATTTTGTTGGCACTATCAGTGGCAATATATATTGACGGGGAATGGAAGCGGGTAGGGATGCAGGGAAGGGTATTCACAGACAAGGGTGTAAACACGACACAATTTGATCACCTCATTAATTACATATAACTCCAAAAAAGAAAAAAACGTTTTTTTTTTTTTTCCAGTA
The DNA here is from genome assembly GCF_040938575.1 of Ambystoma mexicanum. NCBI lineage: Eukaryota > Metazoa > Chordata > Amphibia > Caudata > Ambystomatidae > Ambystoma > Ambystoma mexicanum. Next base: position 1,058,878,789 of record NC_090935.1, on the reverse strand, counting down.
ACATTTCAAAAACAATGCAGGTATACTTTATCAGTCATTTTCCCATTCAGGTTCATTACTGACACACATACACAAGTTCATATTCAGACATTCTGTTCAGTTGCATCGTTTGCTGTTGTCTGTGCCCCCTCATCTACCTCCTCTTGCATATTACTATATGCTTTTCGTACATCTGTCAAGTGTACCCAGTACTTCAGGCCCCTTACTTTTACTGCCGTGGGCGTGCAGAACACTACCTCGTATGGGCCATGGAACCGTGGAGCATTCCATTGACGCACAAAACTCCTGACATAAATCAATTCGCCCGGCATCAGCTGTAGCTGTTGCTCAGGCTCCGTAACAGACCCTGTTATGTTTCCCTCCTCTCTAGTGAAGGGTGGAGAGAGCTGCTTCGATATTGCGCGCGCTGCCCTTGTCAATTTCTTCAAATAGTCTGTGAACTCATCTCCCAATATCGCGGCGCTTCTGTGTGCATCTGAGTGTTCGCGCAGTGGAGAGTGTGCTGTGCACATTCGCCTCCCAGTCACGATCTCGTGCGGGGACAAATTGTGGTCTTTGCTTGGCTGATTCCTCAGCTCGAATAGCGGAAGGGGCAGACAGTAAATCCAATTCTTTTTCAATGAAAAGCATAGTTTTGATAACCTGCCCTTTAACAGTCCGTTCATCTTTTCCACTACGCCATTACTTTGAGGATGATAAATCGAACACAACTTGTGTTTTATTCCCAATAATGTAGTGACTTCCTTGAAAAGTTCATTTACAAAATGAGTGCCATTATCTGAGCGAATCACGTCACAAATTCCCCAGCGCGGGAACACTTCCCTCACTAGGAACTTTGCAGCGCTTTTGGCATCAGGTCGTGCACATGGTCCTGCTTCCACCCACCTTGAGAATGGGCATACAACCACAATCATGTACCGTGCGCCATTACACCTTTCCCCCATGTCGGCGTAATCAATATGTAGCTCTCTGAATGGGCCAATGGGTTTTGGAATTGTTCCCCGGAGCGTGCGTAATGTCATTCCTGAATTGTATATTTGACATGTTGTGCATTCCATCGCTAATCGAGATACGTGCTCCTGGAGACAGGGCACAAACCATTCTTCCTGTATTTCTGCTGCAATGTGCTGTTTGGTATTGTGTGCAGGGAAGTGTAGTTGTTGAAACGCAATTTCCAATAACTTTATTGGCATAACCACTTTCCCTGAGTTGTTTTGTCGCCACAGTAAGTCTGTTGCTGACTTGCTGCACCCTCGTTTTGTCCACATCAATTTTTCGTCTGCACTAGCTCCTTCCTGTAATTCTAGTATTTGTGATACAGGCATCATGTTGTAGCCTTCTGGGAGCTCTTCGTTTGTCTTGTGCTGCAGCATGTACTCACCTGTTTCATATTTCTGAAAATAGGAAGCCTCCTTGGCGGCAGCGTCCGCTGCCGCGTTTCCCAAAGACACAACGTCTGTGTTGGATGTATGTGCTTGGCACTTCACTATTTCTACTGCAGTAGGATTTTGGAGGGCCTCAATTAACTCTTTCAGTAATTCTGCATGTTGTACTGGCGTTCCATCTGCCCATCGGAATCCCCTCTGCCCCCATCTTGCTAGACCTCCATTTACTGTCGTTGTCATGTAGGCTGAGTCTGCATATATTGTCACTGCGCAACCCTTTGCTGCATGTAGTGCTTCTATGAGCGCAATCAGTTCTGCTGCTTGTGCGGAGTAGTGTGATGGGAGGCGGTACTGCACTAGTGTTTCATACTCACCGTCTTCTAACCTCACCACTGCCATACCAACATGTTTTTCTCCCGTGCCCACATCAATGGATGCAGACCCATCCACGAAGTACACTTCCCCCTCGCTTAGAGCGTTCTCACACACCACTGTGTCCTCCCCTCGTTCTCCTGTATAAGTTGCACAATCGTGGTCCTGCATGTCCTCTAGTGTGCATGCTTCTGTAATGAATGTTGCGGGGTTCACTGTCTTGCATCTCACCACATGAATATTGGCGCTAGACAATATGATCTCATAGGCTGTTGCCCGCTGTGTTGTCAGTGTGCTTTTTGACCTCTCAAGTATTGCAAATAATGAGTGTTCCACAAACAATGTCACAGGGCAACCCATTACTATTGTGGCACTTTTCTCAATCGCGAACGCAGCTGCAGCGAGTGATTGCTCGCACGCGAAATGACCTTGCATCACGGCATCTAAAGTACCACTATAGTAAGCCAAAGGCTTGTGTCCTAGGGACGTCTTTTGTGTCAGAACAGCTGTCATGAGTGTTCCCTTGCAGTGTGAGAATAGGTAAAATTTGCGTCCATAATCAGGATTTGCTAGCACTGGAGCGCTTGAAATTAACTCTTTTAATGATTGGAATGACGCGCTCATTTCTTCTGACCATTCGATTTTTTTATTCTCCTGTTGTGCTTCTTTGAGTGCTTGTAGTAGGGGTCTCGTGTATGCTGCATAGTCTAATATCCATGCTCGGCAATAGTTGCACATTCCCAAGAATTTCTGCATGTCTTTCACTGTTGTGGGTTCTCCTACAGATCTTATCGCTTCTACCCTGTCGGGGATTATTCTTTTTCCATCTTTTGATATCAGCTGTCCTAAGTATAAGACCTCTGTCAGGCAGTACTTAACTTCTCCTTATCTACCTTGTGCCCCTTGTTGGCCAATAGAGTCAGGAGCGTTGTTGAATCCTTTCTACATGTTTCTTCGTCTTGTGCACACACTAATAAATCGTCTACATACTGTATGATCGTACTCTCAACTGATAGGTTTCCCAAGTCTTCATGCAATATGCGGTTGAATATGCTTGGGCTCTCACAGTATCCCTGTGGTAATCTGCAGTGTTCATATCTCTTTCCCCCAGTGTAAATGCTGTCAGGTATCTACTCTCTTCGGCCAGGGGGATTGAGAAAAATGCGTTTTTCAAGTCTACCACTGTGAAGTGTGATGCCGCTTTTGGGATGCTGCATAATATTGATGCAGGGTTCGGGACCAAAGGGAACTCTTTCTGGATTACATCATTTAGGGGGCGTAAATCCTGTATCATCCTCCAAGACCCTCCCTTTGCTTTTTTGATTGGATAAATACATGTGTTGCATGGGGAGTTTGAAGGCACTATTATCCCTTGTGCTAGTAGTGCATTTATTGTCTCTTTTATCCCTTCTTCAGCTTCACGGGACAATGGATACTGTTTCACTCGAGGTAAAATTGCTCCTTGCTTTAGTTTTATTACCACAGGTTGTACTCCATGCAACAGCCCTACATCATGGGGGCCTGTTGTCCACAAATTATTTGGTACGAGCCTCATGTCGTCATCAAAAAATGACGGCGGTGCTCCCACCACTGCCATCAGTTGAACGGGGATTTCCCTGGCTTGAATCAAAATGTCACAGGGCATCGCTATTTCCATTACTATTTCACCATTCCCTTCTGCATCTGAAAAGAGATCCTCATCTGTTATCTCTCTTAGGGCGATGTTGGCATTTGTACACAGCACTGTACGCCACTCACATCCTTCCCTATCTACTCCAATCACAGCAATCCTTTTCGCTGATACCTGTACAGCGTGCACGTCTAATGATACCACTGATCCTGGTGCTGTGTCGGGGTACACTATGGGGCGGAAGAGGAACTCCGCTGGAATCCTCCAGTCCATTCTTCTCAGCTCTGGAATTATGAGGGCTAATGTCTTTAGCCCTTCAATAAACATTTCCTCATTTTCCGGCAACCCTCGTACTTCTTGTGTAGTTGTGTAGGCTTGTACTACCAACAGTGCACGCAAGGGGCACATTCCGGGTGTTGAACACACTATTCCTCTCTCGGTAAATGATATGGTCATGTTAAGTTTACTCAGGAGATCCCTCCCCAATAAATTTATCGGTGAGTGTTCATAATACAGTAAGGGTGTCTTTACAGTCTTAAATTACAGTTAATTTACAGTCACTGTTACATCCAATGCTTCTGTGTAAGGAACTTCAATTACAGCCCCAGAGAACCCCTGCGTCTCTAACTTCCTGTTAGATAACGGGAACCGGCCCTCCCGGATACATGATTTCTCCGCTCCCGAATCCACCATGAATATGAACTGCTTGTCTCCTATCTGCGCCCCTACCAATGGTTCCTCTGCTGCATCGTAGGTGGTAGATAGAACTGGACACGCAAGTGTTCTCTGTGGGCTGTCCTATGCGGGGTGTCTCATCGCCCCCCCTTGATTGAAGACACTCCCTGAAACCACTGATACTCGGCTATAGGGTGCTGGTGCGGGGGCCCCGTTGGCTGTTGTCGCAAAAGGGTTGCCTGGCGTGTACTGCATATTGTCATTGTTTTGTGGGTGGTTCTGTGTTCTATACTGGTGCCCCTGTTGTTGCTTATTATTACCTTGGCCTGGGTTTCTCGGTTGTTGTTGTCCCATTGGAAGACCATATGGGCTCCCCGGGTGGGGATGGCCATACTGTTCTACCTCTTGGAACCCGTTGTTGGGTCTGGCTCTGCACTCCCTAGAGTAATGCCCCCATCTTCCACAGTTCCAGCAACTCCCTTGGACACCTCTAGGGCCCTGCCATCCATTTCCTCCCATTCCCCCGTACCCCGGTCCACCCCTTCGGCCCCTGTACCCACCTCGTCCTCCATGAGGGGCCCACTCCTGCCACTGCGACCCTCCGCCTGTCTCCTGATCATTCCACTGCCGCTGTCCTGCTCCAGCCCAACTAGTTGCCATCCTTCCTTGTATGGCTATCAGACCCTCCTCCTCCTCATCTCCCTCCCTGCTGTGGGGGAGTGCGGCTACAGCCGCTGCGACCTTCACCAACTTTGTACTAGTTTTGCCTCGTCTGCCAATCTCCTCTGTGCCACCTCCTTCTCCCTTTCCTTTATTCGCTTACAATGGTGCACTATTATGCTCTGAATCTCAGGCCATCCCTTCGCTTCAATGCCCGCTATTTTGTCAAGCGCCTTTTGCACCTCTTTTGGGAGCCCTCTTTTTATAATGAAGTAAAATAAAGATGTCGATTGATACCAGGGCGTGCCCGTTTCTGCTCTCCACATCTCTTGGACCCGAAAAATGTAATCCATAGCCTCCTCCCCGTCATTCATTGTACACTGCATTACTGACTGTAAGTCTGGCGTATCTGGAAACGTTTCTCGCAAGGCATCCCACACCCTCGCACGCACTGTGTTGAAGGAGGCTCCGTCATGGCGGTCGCAGTCTAATGTTACTCCCGGGAAGCCAGCCTTAACCCATACTCTCTCAGCCTGATCCCCCACTGCTGATACGAGCAAGCTCTTCTCATCTCCTATTGCTAGGGGTACCCCGGCAGAGTGTTTCTCAAAGGCGTATATCCACTTACTTGCCCCTCCCGATAACGGGGCAATACATTTAATAAATTGGCTTTATCCATCTGAGCCCATGGGATATAATTCGGCTTCCCTCCTCCCCTATGTATCAATGGGAGCTGTAGCCTTCCTTTTGTCGTTGCATCTGGACCCGTTTTGGCTGCTGATGTTCCCAGTGATGCCATTTTCCCCACCCTGTTCCTTAATCGCCCCGTCCGCTCATCATCTAGTGTTCTCATTGAACATGTACCATCCACCCCTTCACTTCCCCCTCCCATTGCCATGCTCAACCTGTCGCTTTCTTCTAAATCATCCTTTATATCACATAGTAGTTCCTCTCTGTCCCCTATAGGCCTTTCTTCATTATCAATACCTCCCTCTCGTGTCCCTACTTCGATTATTCGTGTCGGTTCTTCCTCAATTCTGAACAGTATCTCCCCCTTTTTCCACCCGTCTTCGAGTGTTCTATTCTCACTGGGCGCTTTAGACGTGCGCCCTGATCTTGCTGCATTAAGTGCTGTTTGTTCACATATGTCTTTTATCCTTGAGAGCTCATCTTTCGGTATTGAGAGTCTGGATTGTAAATCATCTGTTAGCTTTTCTATGTCCACCCTTTGTGTACTTGCCTGGGCTCGCTCCCTTGTACTTTCATATGGCGGGGGTGCCGTGGGCCGGTGGGGTGTAGTAGTTGTCGGGGGAGGCACATAGGTGGGGTCACTGTACCCTTCTGCGGGCACAGGCTTGTTTAATATCGGGTACAAGCTTATTACCTCTATTGGTGGCGCTACATTTGACGATTCTCTAACATCTTTCTGTATCATCAGTGGATTGTCAGTGGTGGACGGGAGGTCAGGATTTAATGCTGGTGCTTTAGGCGGTGGTATCTCTTCAAATAACCTCCAGAGATCTAATATTTCCCTCCTGTTGTGCAGCTGCTTCCCCTTGTATTTCAAACAAATGCATGTGGCCACTATGTCCAGAACACTTTTATCAAATGACCCCCCCTCGGGCCATATCTGGGGTAACCCCTCTCCCTTCAGCTCTGTTATCCATTGGTCATGATATTTCTTAATTCTCTCCGCGTACCCTGGTAGGTTCTTACAAATATGTGATAAGGGTGTTTCGGCCCACATCTCTGAGTTTTCCTAGTACTTGTGTGTCTCTGTGTGTCCACAATTACAATGTAAACCTATTACCAATATGGGTTTCGTCTTCTACTTCACATTCAATAATGGGCTCCTTTGTGCTCTTCCCCCTGCCTGCGCAATACAAAACTGGCTGTACACAGTCTCTATTCTATTCTCTTTGGGGGGGGGGGCACATACAAGAGCAAATCATCAGTGATTTTGACAATATTAACCCGGAAATCAAAAAGGTACACACTCACTTCACCTTGTCATTTTTTCCTTCAAGAAGCTTTATCCGGCCACACTTACCATGACCATTCAATTACTATACATTTATAGCCATTTTACACACACACAGCATCAAATTGTCTTCTGACTCATACGAGGTACACACACCTCTCTCTAACACTCTATTCACAATTCAAGCTGCCCTCCCTTTCCTCCCTAGCCGGCTGTCCCTGTCCGTCTTATACAGATATATGGATGGGCCTATATATATATATATATATATATGTTGGTCTCCTCTTCCCCCTTCTAGTAGGACTCTCTCTCTCTTTTACTTTCTCCCTAACGTTTTGTATGGGTCTCACTTTTATTCCCCCCCCCCAACCCTAAAGAAAAGAAAAGAAGGAAGAAATAGCAGTCAGTAATATATTCTCTGTGTCCCCCTTTGCCAGACACTTTTATCTTATAATCCACTTCTTCATATATTCCCAGTACTAGTCAAGATAGCACTATGCGGCGCCACCTTCCACCCCCTTTCGGAGCTAGGTTCCCGTCACTTTTATCTCTTATTCACCTCTTATTCCTAATGGCCATATGCAAAGAAAAAGCAAAGAAATTTTAGGATGATCCTTAGTAGATCTGCGTACCCCCTTTTCTACCCCTCTTCGTTCTCTGTCCTATACTTCTTCCCCCACTCCCTTTACGATCGCTCGCACTCAATGCTCACGTGCCCGTCTTGAACCGATAGTCTCCGAAACTGGCTCCGTCCAGGCAGTGTTGCCGTTCGCTCAACAGTCAGCCCCGGCTCCGGCGAGCGGTACTCAAAGGGGATTTTTCAACTGGGATCCCGTACCCTCTCTCTTTTGAGTGCGCACTTCTTAGTGTACCGGTCGCCGTTGGCGGGCAGCCTCCCGGAGCCGGCTCACCGTGCGTATCCCTTTTCGACCGGAGATTCTCGTGCCAAAAGGGGGCGGTAATGTTATGTCAGGAAAAAATAATAATAGTAATGATCACGCTTTCGGGGTCACCACTGAAGGCAAGCGTCCCCAACCAGCACGATCCTCCCCGCAATGAGAGACAATGAAGGACTCTCCCAAATCGGGAATAAAGCCAAGACAGAGTGCGGGTGAGCTTAAATGGGAGTTTATCAATCAGAATAGGGCATGCAAAGAACTCTGCAAACTCCGAGAGCGCTCTGTCTGCTAATAGCAAAGACAGGCGTATATATTTACAAAAAACGTCATAAGAACCTACATACTTTAGGGGGCACAAGTTCGATGGGATTGGGTGGCGATGACTAACTATAGGTGCTGCTGCGATGCGGTTAGCTTTGGCTGGAAGACGTCACTGGTCAGCCTCGTGGGTTGGGCTGGGCCTGGCAGGTTGGCTGAGTTCATCCGGGCGGTGTTGTTGTGCCCTTGCGGCCAGTGTCAGAGATGAATGTCTTTTCCTGACTTATTTGCCCTAGGCCATGCACACCGCAGTCATTCAGTCATTACAATATTATCTTCTTTAGTAAATCTTCCAATAGGTTATTCTACAGGTTAATGCAACACAGGAGGAATGCACCTTGTGAGGGGTCTGATGGTCATTCGTCAGGGCAAGGTTACCAGTGTCCTGTTGTCCGGGGCCATGGGTTGAGGGGCTAAGCTTCAGGGCATGGGACGGGCGATACATGCCTCCCTGTCTTGTTAGATGTGGTTATAAATGTGCCGCTGTGTGTTGCCACAGTGTTGGGTGTCCTGATTGCACAGGGCCATAAGTCTAAGATGATCGGGTGGGTTGTGGGGTTTACGAGGGGGCGCCTTTGGAAGTGTGTGTTCAGGCAGAGGTTTACTGCTGTACTGTAAATAATGCAGGCGGCGGGCCGTAGCCTTGGGTGCTGCAGAGGGGGCTACAAATCTTTGAAGCGGCTCCAGTCTGGTTGGGGGAGGTGGAGCAGCGCGGCGCGGGCCTCTGCTCTCATGTTTGGCAGTCTTCGCAGGGTGGGAGGGGAAATGGCCTTGCACATATTCACAAAGGTATCTTCCTCGTGTGTTGCCAGCTTTTAGAGGTGAAAACATCACAATCATTAGAACACTTTATAATATTTGTTTGAATCACTTGAAAACATACATTTCACTTTGCTGGAGGTGTCTCAATTATATCTAGTCTGAGCACCTTATTTGTACACTATGTTTTAACAATTACAGTATTTAGTTATATGCATATACATTTGCAGTAAGTGAGGTAGTATTGAGGTTGGTGGAGTACATAGAAAATGACCCGCTACAGTATGTGACGGTGGTCGCATATAAGGGGCTTAGACATACACGCGTGACGAGTGCATTCTCGCACATCCTTTACATGAGCCCTCTGTATGGTTACATTCGTTTTCTCGTGTACTCTAGCAGCATTAGTTCAGTTATGGCGCGGGACCGCGGGGTGTACGATTTTCAATGATACATATAAAGAATAATCCCCCGGAATGCTTTTGTCATTTGCACATCCCTGCAGGGGTGTGGGTCCTTCATTGCTGGTGTCATGTAAACATGCGTTTCTTACAATAATTACACAATTTTACAGGTTTCTTTAGTAGAAGTAGTTTTATGGAAAGGATACACGTATTAAAAGTAGTTTTTGACATTCGTATGTGGGTATTGTTCTGCTTTCATCGGATGACCATTCTACAGATCTTCCCATCACCCAGGCCTCGCTGACCGGGTCACTCTGGGAGCAGTGATACACTGTGGGCGGTGAAATGTTACAGTGTTAGTATCTTATGCTAGTTCATGTCCGTCTTGTTCGTGGGAACGGGCTCACAGCGGATCTGCCAGGGTGCTGCAGCGACAGGGATAATTGAAACTCTCCAAGGGTGGGGGCCGCGCTACAGTGCGCTGAGCTCACACCATCTTTGATAGACAAAATGGTTTCTGGGCCTAGCTAAATCCAATACGTGTGGGCAATGTCTTCAGCAGGTGAACCCTCCAACACCTGGGCCCGGGTGGTCTGAGGGGACGCCCAATGAGCCATGGCCCTCACCTGGGGAGGGGATGCAGGCAAGGAGGGTCTTTTGGACCACTCCTCCCCTACAATAGCTGCAAGAATGCTGATCCCCAGTGGCTGGGACATCCAGGAGCAGTCGGCGGAGCACTGCGATTGAAGCCAATCTCCTGTCTAGTGAAAGAGTGGGAAAGAACCCAGCAGTGGTGTGACCTCGAGGACGTGGACCGTGTGGTCCTGCAGCTGCACCAGAGCTGTGTAGTCTCTACAGAGCTGGAAGGACAAATTGGGGAGCGGAGTGAAGGAAGCAGGAAACACTGAAGCAAGGCAAATCAGCCCATCACCACAGGAAGAACTGGCAAAACAGTCCTGACACGCTACAGGTAATGGGAGCAGCGGGAGATCCGGTAGGCATTTGGGCAGCTTGAGAGTCAAGAGAACCTTGGGAGTAATCTCCCTCATCACAGTACTGACACCCAGAGAATTAAAGAGTCAAAAGAACCTCAGGAGTAACTTCCTTCAACCAGTAGTTCTACCCAGAGAACCAAGAGTCAAGAGAACCTCGGGATTGATCTCCCTCTTCACAGTAGTGACACTCAGAGAATCGGAAGTCAAGAGAACCTCAGGAATAATCTCCCCCATCACAGTAGTGACACCCAGAGAATAAAGAGTCAAACAAATCTCAGGAGTAACCTCCCTCATCAAAGTAGTTATAGCCAGAGACCCACGAGTCAAGAGAACCTCAGGAGTAGTCACCCTTGTTACAGTAGTGATACCCAGAGAACCAAGAGTCAAGAGAACAGCTGGGGTGATCTCCCTCTTCACAGTAGTGACATGTAGAGAATAAAAAATCAAGAGAACTTCTGGAGTAATCTGCCTTGTCACAGTTGTGGTACCCAGAGAATCAAGAGCCAAGAATGCCTTGGGAGGAATCTCCCTTGTCACAGTGATGATGCAAATAGGATTAAAGAGGAGACTAGACAACAACAGCTGTCTGTAGGTAATCTTCATAACATCTTAAAACACTGAAGAATTGCTGGAACTGTAAAGAAAGTTCTCAGGCGCCCTTAAGAAGAAGTGAAGAGGCTTTTGAGGACTATTGCCAAAAAGTATCCTAAGACAGCCCTTACCGCTGTGCAAGGTGTGTCAGGAGAAGTGAGTCCTTCTCCTGACCATCCTCTCTTTGTTGAATCATTAGCTAGTACAAAGGATTGCTGGAAAACAGTGTGAATGCATCATGATGTAAGACACAGACAACAGATTCACTTTTCTAAAATAAAATGGTTTATTTCTTAAATGTCAGTGGAGTAAGGCCTGACTTGCCCTATGCTAAGGTGGGATTTCCCTACATTCCTTACTCCACCAAGACACAGTTTTCACTCTCTTGTCTTTCTGGTACTCCTTCTCTTTCGTACCAGCCATTTACCTTCTCCCTCATCCCATTTATTCTCCTTCTGCTTTATCCCAGCCTTCATTCTCCTTAACCCAGTCCTTCTTTTCCATCTGCTTCATTCCAGTCATTCTTCTACTTCTCCTTCATCCCAGTCTTCTTCGGCCTTCATCCCAATCCTCCGAATTCTCCTTCGTCCCAGGCCTTCTCATTTTGAACATTCTAGTCCTTTTCCTTTGCCCCAGTCATTCTCTCTGTCCTTAGTTCCAGCCTTCTCCTTCCGCTTCACCAGACCCTTCTCCTTATCACTTATCTCAGTCTTTCTCCTTCATCTCAGTCTCTCCCTTCGCCTTCATCCCAGTCCTTCACCTTCTTTGCCCTAGTGCTTCTTCTTCTTTGTCCGAAAATGTTTTTGCCATCTCAGTCCTTCTCTTGTGTCCCAGTTATTCTCTGGCTCCTTTGTTGAAAGTGTTTTCCATAGTTGAAGTCCCTCTTCTTTGCACATCCAGTCTTCTCCTTTGTCCCAGAGTTTCTCCTTCTTCTTCATCCCATTAATTGTTCTCCTCAGCCTTTGTCCATGCCAGTGATTCTACTTCCTCTTGGCAAAGTTTTGTTCTTCTTTCTCCTTCTTTCCAATCGCTTTCTCCTTCATCCCACTACTTTTTTCCTCATGGGAGTCCTCCTCCTTCCCCTTTGTCTCAACCCTTTTTCTTTCCACTCATTCTCCTTCTGCTTGCTCCCAGTCTGTCTTCTTCTCCCAGTCCTTCTTCTTCGTTTTGGTTCTAGCACTTTTCGTTTGCCATTGACCATCATCCCAGTTCTTCATTTTTGTCTTAGATCTTCACTTTTGCCCCAGTCCTCTTCTTTCTCATTCTCCTTCAGCCCAGTCCTTCTCATTCTCATTTGTCCCAGTACTCCTCATCTTCCAACAAACTAGCCCATCTCCTTCAGCCCAGTCAGACACCTTCTACTTCATCTGAGTCCTTTCCAATCACCTTCTTCACTCCAGTCCTTTTTATTCATCCCAATTATTTTCTTTTTCTTCATCCCAGTCCTTCAACTTCATCACAGCATGTATCCTTCTATATCCCAGTCCTTCTCATCCTGCTTCATCCCATTCCTTCTTCTCCTTCATATCAGTCCTTCTCCTTCATCACAACACTCTTCCTCCTTGGTTCCAATCCCTGTTCATCTCTTCTCAGTCCTTCGCTTCTTCCAAGTCCTTCCTATTCTCCTTCCTCCTACATCCCAGTCCTTCATAGTCATCCAATTCTTCTACTTTGTTGCGGTCCTTTAACTTCTCCCTTATCTCAGTTCTTCTCCTTTATTCTAGCTCTTCTTGTTTTCCTTCATCTCGGTCCCATTGCTTCTCCAATATCAAATGTCTTCCTGCCAGTTCTTCTTCTACTCCTTTATCCCAGTCTTCCTCGTTCTCCTCTATCTGAATTCCTGTCCTTCTTCATCCCAGTCCTTCTCCTTCATCCCAGTCTTCTCCCTTCCCCTACTCTGCGATCCCATTCCTTATCATTCTCCTTGATCCAAGTCTATCTCCTTCTCCTTCATCCGATTCCTTGTACTACGGAGTCACAGTTCTTCTCCTTTGTGCCAGTCTTTCATCTTCTCCTTCATTCCAGCTATTCTTCTTCATCCATGCCCTACTTCTTTGTCAGGGTTCTTCTCCTTCTCCTTATTCCCAATTCTACTCTTACATCCCAGTCTTGCTTTTTCTCCTCTTCCCATGCATCCTAAGTCTTCTCCGCTACTTTTGTGCCAGTGCTTTTTCTTTAGCCGCATTCCATTTCTTTCACCGCAGTCCTTCTCCTTCGCTTTCATCTGAGTCCCTCTACTAAGTCACATTCCTTCTCCTTTTCCATCATCCAAGTCCTTCTCCTATTGAGTTGTGGTCTTTCTGCCTTTGCGTAAATCCTTCTGCTTCATTCCACTCGTTCTCCTTCTTCCTCCTCACAGACCTTACCCTTCTTAATCACAGTTATTCTCCTTCATCCCATCGTTCACCTTTGTCCCATTCCTTATTCTTCATCCAATTCCTTCACCTTTGTCCATTCCTATCGCTTCTATTTCATCTCAATACTCTCCCTTCATCCCACTCTTTATCCTAGTTTTCCTTCATTCCAATCCTTGTCTTTCTGCTTCGTCCTAGTCCTGCTTCTAAATGCTTCACACTCATTCTTCTCCTTCTCTTTGGTATCAGTCCTTCTGTTCCTTCTTCTTTGTCCCATGCCTCCCCCTTCTCTTCATCTCATTAATTCTAAATCTCCTTCAGCCCATGCCATTTTTTCCTTCATCTCAGTCCTGCTTGTTCTTCAACAACTCTGTCCTAGTTCTTCTCATTCACCTGCTCCTTTGTCCAATCATCTTTTTTCCCATGCCTCCACCTTCGCTTCCTTCACTGTCCCAGTCCCCCTCCATCTCATTGTCCATCATGTGCATTTCTTCCCCTTCTCCTCCATACCAGTCCTACTCCTTCTCCTTTGTCACTGCCCTACTCATTCTTTGTACCCTACTTCAGCCAACAAAAAGTAGAAACCTCTGCATCATTATCCCTCTGTGTCATATTCCTTTTCCTTTTCTTCCATCTCAGTATTTCATCTCCTTCTCCTGAGAATCATCACCTCAAGTGGATACGAAAAAGGAACTTTTGTTTATTATTTTGACCACATCAGGTCCTCGGAGGTAAGAGACTGTTGTAGAAAAGAGACTAAACCACTGAAGGTCCTGATAGCTGAAGCTGGAATTGTCATCTTGTGCTGAGAACGCTTGAGCATGTGCTGTGCTCTGGAGTCCCGCCTTGTCCCGTGCTCAAAACGTGGGCAAGTGAGACCCCCGGCTACCACATCCTGACTTATCACTTCTTTCGTTCTTATGAACCTTATCCCAAACTCTTTTATATTTAGTTGGAAGGATTGGCAATAGTTTTTTTTTTAGTATAGGCCCTTTTGTTTTGACAAGACACCACTAGGACTGCCTTATTATTATTTGATGGTCGTTGCTTGCTCCCAGCTTAGATTTAGGTTAGATTAGGTGTTTTACTAACCTGCATATACACTTTAATAAACACCCTTGCACTATGATCACTTGTGTCTGTCTTTACTGTTGCCACAATGAGTTCCTTACACTCCTTTATCCTAGTTCTTAACCTTCTTCTTCATCTAAGTTCTGATCCATCTGCTTCATTCCACTGCTCCTCTTTCTTCACAACAATCCTCCTGTTTCTCCTTTGTCAAGATTTTCCAATTTCTCACTGTCCCTGTCTGTTTTAGCGCTTCTCTTTCATCCGAATAATTTTCCTTTCCCTTATTTCCGGTCCTTCAGTTTTATTTCAGTCATACTCCTTCATTCTTCGCCTCCATTCCAGTCCTTTTCCTGCTCCTTCATCCAAGTAATTCTCCTTCTTCCCAGTCCTTCTTCATCACAATCCTACTCCTTTTTCTCAGTCATTCTAACACGTCTTTATCCTTCTCCGTCCTCACAGTGCCTCTCCTTCTCTTTCAGCCAAATACCTCCTCTCCTTCATTCAAGTCATTTTTGTTCTTCTTCATCCCAGACGTTCTTGTACTTCTACTTGGTCCGAGTTCTTCTTGTTCTTCATCCCATGCCATTTTCATCTCCTTTGTCCTTCACATTCTGCTCTTTCTCCTCTGTTTCAATCCTTCTCCTTCATTCCAGTCATTCTCCTTCTTTGCCTTCGTCCCAGACCTTCCTCTCCTTCTGTTCAATCCAAATGCTTCTCCTTTATCTTTCCCCAGTCCTTCTTCTCCTTTGCCTCAATCGTTCTTCTCCCTCTTCCCCTATTCCTTCATTCAGTCCTTCTTCTCTTTCATACCTTTTCTACTGTTTTTCTTTGACCCAGTCCTTCTGCTTCCCTTGTATCCCTTTCTTCCATTCCTTCTCCTTTACAATCATCCTAGTCCAGAGCCTTAATCCCAAACCTTATTCTCCATTGTAAAAGCCCTTCTCTTTTGTCCCAATCTTCTTCACCTTTGTCCAAGCTTTTCTCATTTTCCTTCATCTCAATGATTTTCCTTCATCCCACTGCTTCTCATTCATCCCTATTCTGCTTTATCCAACTGCTTCTCCCATGTCCCAACGTTTCTCATTTTACATTGTGCCGGTTCTTCTGCTGCTTTTTCTCCTTTTTGTCAGTCTCTCTCCTTCATCACATCCTTCTCCTTCATCTCAGTCGTTCACCTTCATCTCATTGTTTATGCGTCTATATCAGTGCAGTCCTTCCCTGTCCCATTCCATTTTGTTCTACTTCATCCCAGTCCTTCTAATCTGGTTTTACCCCTCTCTTTTGCAGGGATTCTCTCATTCTTTCAGACCAGTACTTCTTCTCCTTTATCTCAATGTTTGTTTTCCTTTGTCTGAGTTCTTCTTTTTTTGTCATGCACTCCTCGTCGCCACCACGAGCCCCAACCTACATACCTGGTCTGCCGAGGTCTCAGCAGCCACGCGGACTGCGGATTCCTTCCGCTCGGCCTCCGGGAGCACACCGCACACCATGATATTTAAGGCACACAGAGGTGCCCTCTGTCTTCGCAGGCACTCGGTGGTCACGGCACTCCACAACAGAAGGTCACATGAACCGATTAGCGGTCACGTGACCCAGAAACAACTCAAAATGCGGTCACGTGACCAGGTGGGCAGTCACGTGACCCGGAAGAACGCCTGAAAAGAGCTCTGGCCCTCTCAGTCAGTGCTTCTCAGCTGTTCCTTTGGCGAGTAGCGTTTCTTGTGCTTCTCGTGTTCTTGCTATTGGATTTCCTGGATTCTTGACCTTGTTTTCTCTACTGGATTCCCTTTCTGGATTTGCCCATTGAAACCTTGTATACTGGAGCTGACTAGACCCTTGGATTGCCTCACTGGACTGCTTTTGGATTTTGACCCTTGAATTTGAATGTTTTTGGAATACTTTGCCTGAACTGCTCAAGACCCCTGGAATGCTTCTTGGACTGCCTTGTTTGCTACCCCTCAGATTAAAGTACTTGCAGTGGAAACTAAGTCCTGCTTCCTGGGTGTTACGGCCTGACCTCATTGAACCCTTGTAGTTTCCAGAACCTCCACTCCTTCAGAGGGGAACAGCTAGGTTCTAATCTGAGACCGGTCCTCCTTAGGGTAGGTGTTCTTTTCTGTCTATTCACATGTTCTTATTATAGTTACCTTACACCTGCATATTAACCATGCCTTTCACATAGAGCCATCCGGGACCCAGTGTTTCCTGTTCCTGCCTACCACCTGTGGCCCCAATAACTGGTCAGCGAGTTGATAGCTCTTCTCTAACTGGTACTTGGGGATGGAAGAATAATAATCCACGTGGACCTCAAATCATTACATTTTTTTCCTCTATCTTACCCTACTCCTTCTCCTATGTCCTAGTCCTTCTTCTCCTTTTGTCCCAACCCTCCTCCTTTTCCATTGTTTCATTTCCTTTATTTCTTCTTCATCATCACAGTCTTTTCCCCTCATAACAATCTTTCTCCTTCATCTCATCTCATCTCATCTCATCTCATGTTTCTCCTTCTCTTTTAGCACAGTCCTTTGATTCACCTTCATCTCACTCCTTCTAACATGTTCTTTTCGGTTTGCAGTGCGAATAATGAAGACAAAATAACGACACACATTTTAAAGGACACCTGAATAACGACAAAAAGTTGATTTCTTTTATAAAAATATATATGTGGTGGGGTAAGGGATTTAAGGGGTTGTTGGGGGAGGGTAAAAGGGCTGTAGAATTGGGGGTTTGGAGGAGGGTAGGAGTTGAGTTTCTCTGTGCTTTCAACAAATGATTGAGCTGCTTCATCACCACTTTTTCCATCAACTTGGCAGGGAAGGGAACGTTTGAAATGGGGCAGAAATTGATGGGTTTTCTGTGGGATAAAGGGCTGTTTTTTTCAACAGCATTGAGACCATAGAAGCTTCCAAAGATTTTGGAGCAATGCAGGGTTCCAAAGAGCTGTTTATCACAGAGGTCATCAGGCTAGCTGCAGCTGAATAAAGTAATAGATCCTTACAGTATTTAGCAGGCAAAGGGTGTCTCAGGCACCCAGCAGATTACACAGATGAAAGCAGTTCTAAAATGTTGCAGAGAATTAAATTGAGATACAGGTTGGGTGGGTTGGAGGTAGTTATTGTCAATAAGACAAGAGGATACAACCATACCTTGTACCACAAGAGGGGAAACCAGAGATTGAGAAGTGATGTTTTTGTAACCATCATCGACATTAGTGTTGACGAGGTTGGGAAGAGACTCAGACATCGTCCTGCAAGGAGTATGAGGGCTGGCAATAGCATGTGGAGTCTGAATTAATTTAGGATATTGAACCATTCCTTTTGCCGAAATCCAGCCTCCGAGATGTGCGATGCGTAATACTGCCTTTTGGCCTTATAAATGAGCTACAGTTGAAGATCATATGTTTGCACAGAATGGCTCAATCTGCAGGGACTTCTGTTCTGTGCCAGAATTATTCTAGACTTTGCGTCTTTGTTTTTTAGATTTTTGAAAATGGTGTAAACCACAGAATTCTTTTATTTTTACAACAGTTCTGAGTTAATATGTAGGAGCAATGCTGGTCCACAAACTCCAGACAGTCCACCTCCAAATCAGAGGGAAGTGTTTTGCAAGAAAACGAACCCATTATATGAGGAAAAGTGGTACAACTAGTTGGCACTGCCAGCTTACAGAGAACCTGAGTTTCCACATCCTCTTGGAGTTTGTCATAATGAGAGTCTCAATAAGACTGTTAAGGCTTGTCATTGACTGGAAAAATGTATTGCAAATTGATCTGTCCATGCCATGAGGACTACTCTAAGGGTGGGAAGTGAGTGGGAGAGACCACAAGATTGAGAAGGTGGCCCTTCCCATCAGAGGGCCATCTACATTTCGGGTCTCATTACAACCCAGGCGTTAAGGGGTTAACGACTCCGTAAAAGGTGTCGGCGCCGTTAAACCCTTAACGCCTGATTACGAGGTCCCCTTGCGGGTTGCACTTTAACGCCTGCTTTTAGCATGCGTTAAAAAACCAACCCGCAAAGGGACCTGGGAGCTAATTACGGCACCATAATTTACGGTGCCGTAATTAGCGCCTTCCCCATTCCCATTGAGCCCTATTGGGGGAAAAATGGGAATGGGGAAGGGCCAATGGTGAATGGGGAATTATCGCCCCGCCAACCTTGGAATGGGGCGGTAATTCCGCCATTCACCATGGCGGAGTTGGTAATTTACTGGCGTCAACCATGGCGCTAATAGCGGTATGGTTAACGCCAGGGTCGTAATGAGGCAAAGCAGATTGATGTTTTCCAAAGAATCTAATAGTTTATTTACTAAACTGTGAGTAGACTCCCCAACCCAGACTATAATATTGGCTGCAATTTCTGTTAGGCCGTCAGCACAATGATTAAATATTCAGAGACCTGCATACAAGCAAGAAGTTAATATCACATACATGGGAGCACAACTAAAGGGTATCCAGTGATTTTAAAGAAAAGAAAATAAAGAATGCAATTATAACGAATCAAGAAACACCAAATTGTTTTAAAAAATATATGTGGGAGTGGGTTAAGGGGTTAAATCTGGTGGGGAGGGGTTTGGGCAGGGATTTTATAGATGGACATCAGGAGTTTGGGGAGTTCCAAAAAATAAATTAGATATTTTTTCGTTGTTTTGGATTAGTTAAAATGTCATTCTTTATTTTTTAATTAGTTAAATTCACATAGATCCAACTAAAGTAACTTTCATAATGCAACAAACTGCCTTTTAATTAGTTACAATAAGATGTATTGTTAGGCATCATGTTGTGACCCTAAACTTTTCATCTTTACCCCCAGATATGTTTCTTCTTGAACCATAGAATCTTACTGATGATGAGGTTTTGGGATGTTAATGTTTTCACCAAAATGCACTCTTGCTGTATAATGCATGTTCACACCACTTTCACTGCAGTCAGATTAAAAGGCTAGTTCTAATCGTCTGGGACTTTCAAGAATGGCACATTCGCAACCCATACTGTATTATGGGAATATGAGGGTACCATAGTACATGTTAATTAAAAGCTTTGTTATAATGTTTATTTTGAATTAAACTTGGAATAGTACGCTGTTCAAAGCAAAGGGGCCTACTTTATTTCATTATTTGCCTTAACCAGTGAAATGTATACTTACTATCGACATCTTTTGCAAACAAGGAAGGTGGGCCTGTTGTTCTCCAAGGGGAGACAAATGATTAAGACTTCTAACAAGCAGAGTGTGTCTTGGGATTCACGTCAGACATGAGCTAGACAACACCTTGCACTGAGGTATCATGGAAGAGATGAATAGCTGAAGGATGTACCACAGAAAGGGTTCCTGTGTTATTGTACCTGCACATACCCAGAGATAGTACCTTAAGAGTTGTGTATTAATAATGTATTTATTTAATGTGTTTTAGTTAATTAAAACTTTTCACATTACAGATAAAAATAATTATTGACATCAATAACATTTACAAAACATATTTTATATCATATAGATCATAAACATAACAAAGTTAAAAATACTAAAACATATCTTATTTCTTCTTAAAATGTACTCACAATGTTATTCTAATCTTAGAATAAAAATAATAAATGACAACAAGACCAAACCAAGACCGCCTCCTTCAATATATCAGCAAAACAGCCTAGATGTTGTATAAAATTAATCTCAAATTCAAATGTTATCAGCATTCTCCTTAATTCCCCACAGTTAATCCTTTGTTAGTCTGTTTTGGAGAAACGTCTAACCAGATTCTGGAAAGTGCATAGTCCAAAGATTTAGGTGAGGTATTTAAGCAACGTATCCAAAAGTCAGATTCCTTAATGGTGTCAAGATTATGTACTTGGGCACCCAAATATCGAGTGTATAGTGGCCCCAACCTCAAACATTAGGTCACAATGTGCTTTACTGTCTCAATTTGCTCACTGTTCCTACAAATTCTAAAGACTCTTTCAGACACAAGGAGCTTCAGCACCGGGCCAAGGGTAACCAAGACTGGAATATGATTCAACCGCAGGAGTATAAACCTTTGCAGTTCCTTAAATGGAGACAAGGATAAGTAGGCTTGTGGCTTCATATACGTATAGTTCATTGCAATCACAAAACCATATGATTTTAGGCTGGAAAGATGGGTAGAATTACAGCCCCAATCCCACATTTCAAGCTTTCCTATAAAGCTTGTTTTCATAGTGTGATACTTCTCACTCCAGTCTGGTTGCAAGCCAATGTTATTAAATACTTCACACATAGGTCACCCTGCCCTTGCCTCCATCTCATTCCCAATGGAATACAGAAGTTGCCCATTGTGCCAGGTCTTAGCCTTTTTGAAAAGTAATACTCGTTTTTGAGTCACCAGGGATGTTCGTGATATTAGCCCAAGTTCTAAGCGGATGATTCCCATGGGTACACATGGTGGGAGGCCCAGTAACTTCCTCCTATACAAACTTTCAATCTTACCCAACCATGCCCAGTTACTTATAGTAGGGCCCTCCAACCCATAAATCACAGCAGGAATAAAACATTGGCAATACAACATTCTCGCACCCACCAGTGAAAAACCTCCAGTTCGCCCTACATGAAGCAAAATCAGAGCAGTTAGCTTTTTGGCCCTTCTTGTTCAATCACCAATACATTCAAGATAGCCCTTCTGAGGCTACATCATGATCCCCAAATATTTGTATTGATTAGTACGTACGTGTTCTCCATTAAAGCTAAGGATGGTCTCGCAATGCCTTTTCTGCCGAAGAAGATTACCTGGGTTGTATCTTTATTAATGGTCAATTAATTCTTCTGAGCATAATTCCATAATTCCTGTGCAGCACTTTTCAGTCCCATAAAAGTATGATCAAGAAAGACCACCTAGTTTGCATAGGCTAGAGCGGGAAAGGAATTGCTGTCTACTTTTGGTGGGCAGCCCTTTACCTTGCCCAGTAGACTAGGCAAATCTGTGAGGTATAAGTTGAAAGGTAAGGGGCTAAGACAAGCCCTTTAGAGCAATTTATGGTGTTTTATTGTTCCATAGGAATTTGAGGAGAATAAAGTGTATTTTTTTATAGAAGGCTTTGGTGAAGGAAATGGGAATCATAGACAACACATATAAAATTATTGGGGCAATCATCATTTTGATAGTATCAAGCCTCGCCCACCAGTTTAGGAACAAGGGAGACCATTTAGTAACCATACTTTCAATAGTTGACATCACAGAATCTGCATTAAGTTTCAACAAGTGTGGAATATTTGCAGCTACAATAGTTCCAAGGTATTTAATACTTGTGGTGCATAACGACATCCCAAAGTTATCCATGTTGTCTGAGATCAAGGAGCTATCAAAGGGGAGGATTTCAGATTTGTCAAGATTCCATTTATACCCTGAGATTTCTGAAAATGTATGCATAGATGTGAGCAAATTTGGTATAGATGATTGAGGATTAGAAACATAAAGCAGGATGTCAACAGCATAAGCAGACAGCTTAACAGTAGTAGAATTAATCGAAATACCTAAAATGTTATCATTGATTCTCATACTTTCAAGGAAGGGTTCTAGGGCTAAAACAAATAAAAGTGGAGAGAGTGGGCAACCCTGTCTAGTACCCCTTTGAATTGGGAAGATGGAGGTTAAAGTCCCATTAATGAAAATATTAGAGGATGGAAAGGAATACAGGATCTTAATTAATTTAATAAAATTAGCCGGGATTCCATGCCAAACGACTGACTTGAACATGTATTGCCAATCCACATGATCGAAAGCTTTCGCTGCGTCAAGAGTAATGAGTACACTTTGATCAGGGAGAGAATGTTGAAATGCTAGAATATTAAAGAGAAGACAGGTGTTGAAAGTACTATATTGATCTTTAATAAAACCTGTTTGATCTACGTTAATCAAATGGGGCATACATTTGTCAAGTCTATTGGATAATATTTTAGCAAAGATTTTAGCCTCAGTGTTAATTAACGAGATAGGACAATCGTTTTTAATTAAGGATGAGTCCTTGTTAGGTTTTGGAAATAAAACTAGTGTAGCATTGGCAAATGAGCCTTTGCTGACACCTAATTCCAAAAAGTGAGAGAAAAACTGAAGAAGATAAGGGGTGAGAATATCTGAGAAGGTATCATAGCATTCAATCGGTAGGCCATTCGGGCCTGGGCTTTACCTTTCTTCAAATCTTTAATAGCTTTTTGAATTTCAGAAATATCAATGTGGGTGTCCAAATCAGATAGAGTAATCAAATGAATTCTAGGATTAGATATATTAGATAAGAAATTGTCAATGTTATCAGGGATAATTGAGGTTTGTGCATCATAAAGATGTGTATAAAAACGTAGAAAAGCATCAGATATTATTTTGGGGTTAGTTAAGATTGATCCATTATCTAAATTAATATGGGTTATTGAATTCTTCTCTCTTTTATGTTTTAGATAAGAGGCTAGCATCTTACCAGCTTTATTAGAGCCTCCATATTATTTACATTTTAGATGAAGGATTGTATTGCATGCTTTTTCTGTGCATACTTTATTATATTGAATGCGTTTGTCGGTTAATTCTCTTAATATAGAGTCGGTCTGATTATTCAAGTAAAATAACTCAAGCTTTTTAATTTCTTCCAATGCATTTTCTGTGTATTTGTCAACATTCCTTTTTTTTGGGCTACAAAGCTAATAATGAAACCCCTAAGAGATGCTTTGTAGGCATCCCAATTGTTAGTGATAAAAGTATCTACACAACGATTGAATTGAAAGAACTCAGAGGTAAAACAAGTAATTTCTCCAATAACTTTCATCTTTAAGGATTAAAGAGTAAAATCTCCATTTGCAGGGTTTGTTAAGACTAGCAAACCATTCTAAAGTGGTAAGTACCGGAGCATGGTCTGAAATAGTAAGGGAACCAATACAAGAAGTTAAAATGGAAGGGGTGAGTACCGGGTTAAGAAAAATATAATCCAATCTAGAAAAAGAGTTGTGTGGGTGAGAGTAGAAAGTAAAATCTATCTGGTTGGGGTTTTCAAACGCCATGAGTCTTGTAAATGAGTGTCTTGTATAAATTGTAAGCAACATTTGCAAGTTTTAGAATTGACAAATCTGGATTTGGATCGGTGATCTAAAGCAATGTCCTTAATTTGATTAAAATCACCACAGCATATTAATCTATCGTAGTTATAAGAGAGCAGTCTAGAATTGAGTGATAGCCAAAAATGTGAGTCTGAGCTGGTTGGACCATAAAGATTCAAAGTATTCACAGGGATATTATTAACCAGTAGATCAATCATAATCCATCTGCCATCCGTATCTTTTTCTTCATTTAAGACTCAGCATTTCAATTTTTTAGAGATAAGTATAGCCACACCTCCTTTATTACTAGTAGCCGGGAAGAAACAAACATGACCAATCCACTGTTTAGCTAACATATTATTTTCCTGAATAGTATTCAAATGTGTCTCTTGAATGCATGCAATATCTGTCTTTAACTTGGCTAAGTGAGTAATGATTTTCTGACTTTTGATGGGATGGTTTGTACCCTTCACATTCCATGCACATATTATCAAATGTATATTAACAAATATAGAGATAATAAAACATATTTGATTAACAAAAAGCAGCAATAGAAGTGAAGAAACACACTGCAAGCAATATGAATTGTGATATGTGCCTCATACATCTTTGATTACAAGAAGTTCCATAAGAAAATTATCAAAACATAGTACAGAGTACGCAACGGAAGGGTAAGACAAACATAAAAGGAAACTTAAGTGACAAATTAATAAAACAGATACACATGAAACATAAATGAATCGAAACCCAACACAGGGAAGGCCAGCAAATACAAGAGGCACCAACCCATTGGGGTCCCCACACCCACTAATAGGAAGAAATTACCATAACAGTAAACAGGCAGATCCGAGTAGATTAAATTGTGAGGTCTGTCATCATAAAATACATATACTTAATACTCTAACAGCTTTCAAGAGTACAAGGCAGTAGAAGATATTTCATTCAGCTAGATGATTCAGGGGAGTTTCAGAACATTTAATAGGCGAGCGAGATTTGTCTCTGGATTTGTCTGATATTGACTTGTTTTCAGAAGAGGAAGGGCCATCAAAGCGACCACGAAAAGAATGATGTTTATTAGATTTGCCTTTGCGTTGAGAGTACTGAGACAATTGCGGATTCGTGGATTCCGAATCCACTGATGACAAAGACAGAGGATTGGAAATATCCATATGGTTAGAGTCCAGTTCATGTAGAAAAAGCGTCAGGATTCATAAATTCCTTAGTAGGGCCATTAGGAATAGTGATAATCATTTTGGCAGGTTCTAATAAAACATATTGAATGCCCATTTTTTTAAGCAATGGACGGATGTCAAGAAACTGTTTCCTTTTTGCTTGTGTCTCACTGGAAACATCAGGAGCAAAGTAGATTTTACTACCAGCAAAAAACAATGAAGGAGATTTTTTTTTAGCTTGAGACAGGATCTGTCAACTTGTTGGTGTCATAGCAGGCATGTAGGAAAAGGTCTTGGGGCCTGGCTTGATGATGTAAATCGCGGCTTGACTCGATGAGCCCTCTGCAACTCAAGAGTGGGGGGGGATATGCCGAGTATTTTGGGAATCCGGACCTCTAAGAATTTAATTGGGTCGTCACCATCCTCTGGAATACCATAAATTCGAATATTATTCCTCCTGTTGTGATCTTCCAACTGTATGTATTTTCCCTCTAGCTGGTGTAATCTCGATTGCATTTGTTCCATGTCCTCAAGCGTGTCTTCTGCCGGAGAAACACACTCCTCCACTTCTTCATTTCTGCCCGATAATCCCTTGATTTCATTTTTAAACGTCTGCAAGTCTTCTTGAAATGCAAGAGAAAGTTTATCAAGAGCAATGATGGATGTACGTATATTGGTGAGCTCCATAAGCGTTTTATCTAAGTTCAGTTCGAGCTGGGAAGGACCAAGCATATCCATATTTGGTCGGGAGGTGAGAAATGAAGTAAAAACGCACAAAAAATAAGTTTGTGTTCATAGACACGAGCCAACTGGCGGTCAACAGGAGGCAGCCAAAATATAGGTCTGTGCTACTCCAAAAATCTGCAATGCAGTGGTTAAGAGAACCAAATCAAACGCAGAACTTGGGTTTTGTACATAAATTATTGTGAACATGAAAACCACTGCTCAAATTGTAGAACAAAAGCTTCATTAGAAGTAAGGCTTGTTGATGAGCATGCCTCACAGTTTGTAGATGGATCCAGTGTTATTCAGCCGATCTTTTAGATCACACATGTGATAAATAGTTGAATTGTTGCACAATTGTCCTTAATATTGTTTGGGGCAGAATATCTGATTGAATATTTAAATTGACTTCGCTCCGACATAAATTCACATGAAGCAGGGACTTTTGCAATAAGCCACAGAGTGATAGTCTCACAATAACAAACAATTATCATAGAGCTAAGAGTAATTGTCAAAGCACATCATTCTGTGATTTCAAAGCTCCACCTGCAGATATGAATACTTAAAGCAAGACATTTCATACAGCCAAGATGAGTAATTTTAAATCACGCAGGTGTGCCACTTCAGTCATTTAGTAGTAAGGAGTACTGCGAGCTTAGCACTAGGAGTAAACTGACTTCAGAATGTTGGAAAAAATGTTGCACTTGTGTATGGAGGAGAGCAGAGGGAAAAATAAATAAATATATTTTTAGAAAAAAGTGAAGCAGTCAGTTGGCGAAGATGGCACTGAAAATCTGAGCACTTTCTTCAGTGAAGAGAAAAATAAACATTTTGACAGAAGAGCTGTCAAAGCAACTGCAAAGTGTCTCAGTCAGCCAAGAGTGTAATTAGCTTGGTTAAAACAAGCAGACCACTCACTTGACAGATCCATTAAGTCCTCCAGGGCAGAGAAGCAGCAGCAGTAGCCGGCAATAAGACGGTGTGCACCGGCTACTTCAAAGGTTACATCCCGCGTCTGTTGGTGAAGAGAGCTGACAGGAAAGCGTTGTTCCATGGAAGCCAGTAAACATTGGCGGTATCAGCAGCAAAAGAAATACACGTTCTTCAAAGCAGGCAAAAACGAATTAAAGAGTGTGTATGGAAGCGAATAATATCTCCTGTTCCACTGTTATTGAAGAAGAATGTATCACCCAAACGCAATGTAAGAGAAGGGCACAGCAAATACAAGGCGCCGGCTATGCACGTGAAAATTCATTTATCTCAGAAGAGCCTCACAGCAGCGAGCACAAAAGC
This sequence comes from Ambystoma mexicanum, assembly GCF_040938575.1. Lineage (NCBI taxonomy): Eukaryota > Metazoa > Chordata > Amphibia > Caudata > Ambystomatidae > Ambystoma > Ambystoma mexicanum. Next base: position 1,058,852,466 of record NC_090935.1, on the reverse strand, counting down.
TTTCCAACAGGATGTTACACTCTGTCAAAAAAGAAATAACAAATAAATAAAAAAAGACAATCTGCAGAACCCCACTCTTACACCAAGGATTTCGACAGATGACAGTTCCAGAGAACAACAACGCTACTAAGGCTGCCCTTTCATTCCTGTTGGAGGGGGTTTAGCTTCTATTCTATGCACCAAAACAGAACACACCTAGCAGGAGCATACCAAGCTGCTCACCCTAGCAGTGTATGGCACACAGCAGCACCCGAGAACAAAGGTCTGAGAAATATGACAGGCCATAAAATGTCTTAACTCCTGGCAAACCCACGCGAGCAGCGTGAGGAAATTGGGCTATGAAAAAATTCTGCCACTGTAAATAAACATATACACACACACACACAGGAGCAGCATGCTACAAAGGGTTAATCTACCGTGGTGTGCGGCGGACCTGAAGCAACGCTTCTTAGAAGGCCGCACGTGTCACGGCTAATGAGGCAAAGAAATATAACAACAACAATGAACAACGAGGCCAAACGGGGCAGCCTGCGTGCGTAGAAGTGAAAGGAATTTCCTAAATAAACAACCCTGCCTTCACGCGACGGCCTGAAGCAAGGCTTTACAGGCTCTCACGGTGGGCATAAGATAAGAAGCTCAAAATGGGAGGAATGGGAGCGTAACAGGGCGCTATTAAACCATTACTCACCAACTGTAATGTAAAGAAAGAAACACACTTTCCCAAAGCGCCCCCTCTGAAAAGAGAAATACTGTAATACAGCTGACACAAATATCAACAACACATGCAAAGGAAACCAAAAGAGTGACTTAGCTGTGGTGTCAGCAGCAAAGAAAGAGGAGTTGGTTTAGGAGTAAAGGACTTATATAGAAGAGAGTCCCTGCTTATTGGTTCCTGGCAGGGCATGACCTGTCCTCCATGATGGATTGGGGAGTTTCCCATACATTGGCATTGAACTCAATTTAGTTCTGTATTGAAACTTTTTTATTTGTAAAAGTTTTTCTTTGGTGCTGTGGTTTCAGAGTAAAGATTGTAATGCATAATACTTGCCTCCTTGTCTTGCATTGAATCTGATGATAAATTAGTTCCATTCTGTCGGGTTGAAAGTCCATAAAAATGATTTATGGCTGCGAAGCTAGATAGAGATCAAGCCTGTTAGACAGCACAAGCTGGTTACCTTAGTTGTTTCTCCCCGCAACTTCAGCACGAGTGGTACACTGAAGAGCAGCACCTCGTTTTCAACTCAAGGCTGCTGAAATGTATGCAGACAGGAGCAAAAAGCACACGTTCATGTCGGAAACACCAACAGCATGAAAATAACGAGGCTAGAAATAATGAACAGACCCTGGACTGCCGTTATATGAGAATGTAAATAGCAGGAGTGAGGAGAGCCCAAGTCAAGCGGTCATCTCGTGGGCTGCTGGCCACGCCCCCCGTGGTGAAGTAATTTGATGTAGTATGCTAAGGCCACCACAATGCTGGATACATGGGATTCCATGGATAGAGTTTGATCTAGCGTTGCACCCAGAATCTTAAGTTTTGAAACAGGGACGATGAGGTCTGTTCCTAGTCTAAACAGAACAAAGTTGCTGTCTATTTTTTTTAGAGCAGCAGAACTTCCAACTATTATGACTTCTGTTTTGCTTTAATTGAGGGCCAGGTTATTATTAAGCATCCAGTTCTCTATGATGTTAAAAGTTCTGTTCAGCTCCTGTTTGTCCCGCATCGTGGCTATCTGAGAGCTGGACAACACATTGTGTGTTGTCCGCGTAGTTGCAAAACATTATTCCCTCTGCCTCTAGCTCAGAGAAAAACGGCATCATAAAGAGATTGTAGGGGCAGGGTGAGGTGCTAGCACCCTGCGGTACCCCAAAGTGGACCGGGATGGGCGAGGCTTCCGCTATTTCAAAGCAAACTCTACTTGCTCTGTTCTGCAGAAAAGAAACTATCCATGAGACAGCCAGAGGAGAAAAATTGGCAACCTCTATGAATCTGTGCTTCAAGATAGAATGATCCACCAGGTCGAACGCTGCGGACTGGTCCAGCGAAACTAGTGACCCATTATCAAGTTGCTTAAGCACATTGGATTTTAACTCTAAAAGTGAGGTTTCCGTACCGAACCCCGTCTGAACTCGGATTGATTATCATTCAAGATGGAGAACAAGTTTAGGTGTTCTGATATTTGTCCATATACTACCTTATCTAAAGTCTTGAGGAGAAAGGGTGTTTTCGATATGGGGCGGTAGTTAAGAGGTTTGTGCCTGGCCAGTCCGTTTTTTTAATATAGGTAAGACCATAGTTTGTTTTAAGTCACCCCGGACTAGACCTTTGTCAAGTGACTCATTAACAAAAATGCAAATAGCTTTTATTAAGCGTGGAGGACAAGTTTTTATAATCAAGGAGGCACACGCTCCACCTTTACATTGAGAGGGTTTTAGTTTCTCGATGACTTCCTGTAAAGTCTCTTATGTTATGGGATGAAAATTGAATTGGGGCATAGACAATTGACGGCAGGTTGGCTTCTGAGGTTCACTTATAATTTTAGTAGAAAGGTTCTGCTTTCTTTCCAGCATTCCTCCAATAATGCCCAAGAGTTTATTGTGCATGCCCTCTTGAATGTTCTGACACCAGGCAACATTCCGAGTCTCAAGTTGGTCGGCTGGCGGGGGGATGGCTTCTTGTTCTTTTACTTTAAAGATTTCCTTTAACACCAACATCTGGCAATAACACTGATTTAAGAAGTAGTTGAGCGTAGTTTGCTTATCACCCAAATTCCACATATATTTACCTGGTCAGTCTCCCTAAATGCGGCCTTTCATCATATTAACGTTGCATTCTCTCAACAAATTAATTCATCTCTTCCCTTCCCTTGAGGGTTGATGGTTGATCCTGTAGCATGATACTCTTGCATACAATCGGAATTAGATTGTATTTCATCTGTACAGGTACAGCTACATCTACAATTAAAGTCCCATCCCATTATGATGAGCTCACTAGGGTCTCCATCGGACCATTCAACCAATATTTTGAACAGTGCATCTTCCATAGCTCACTCGAGCCTCCCCCAGGAGGATTATAGATGTTAACTATGGAGTTCTGCCACTTGGCCTGGGATTAATGCTGTCTACCTCAACTGCCAATAAGAGCCCTGGACATTGGGCATTGCATGCACATTTGCCAAGATGCCTTTTATATTTAAAGAGTCCCAAAGCTATCTGAAACTCATGCCCTCTCTGGCTAACCGCAGAATATTTCTAGATATTAGACTCAATCGTCTTAATGTATTGGGGGTTCGGGGATCTTGGATCAATCTACCTGCTGAGAGAAGGATTTGTAGAATATGTGCCGACTATTCTATGGTGGAAACAGCTAGACATGATCTCATCTGCTGCCTGAAGATGAGATCGACCTATGACAAATATTTTGCCAAATTCGATTATGATCAGATGTATCGTGAAAGTGAAATCTTCTGGTTGAGGTACCTCACAGGGAGGAGTAATAGGTTGGTCATTGCTATCACCCAGATTGGGAAGGTGGCAAATGAACGCCTACGTAAATTTGAAGAGGATGTTCAAATGTTGATGAACCTTGATAGTGGACCTAAACTAGTTCTGCTATGAGTGACCAATGAACAAGTCTGCGGTGCAACTAGCATTTTATATTTGTGTGGAATCATTTCTGTTTGGATCTATAATTCTGGTGTGCCCTTTTTATTGTGATGATGATCTTCTTATGTGCTTTTGTATCATTATATTAAGTATGTTCTTTCTTTTCTGTTTTTTTATTTCTGAATTTTCTGTAGCCTTCAGGAAGTGCTGTTATTTAATTTTGTATGATATGTTTTGATATACATTTGTGAAATGTTCTATGAACTATAACACAAAAAAAATATAAAAAATAAAAAATGTGGGCATTGGCAATTATGCATGCATTTCAGGTATGTTTCACACCAATGACCAAGCCACCATATGGTCTACTTTTGTCCCCTTTTTTGGCCAGTGATTGGTAAATAACATAACAAGTAAATGAACTCTTATCTAAGTTTCCTGTAGAATAGAAATATGGTTATTAGTTAATATTACAGCAGCATCTTCTGAACCCAACAGATGGGAGAAACCCTGAGTGCTCCAGGTCATAATATATATGGTTCATCGTGCTTCAGTTGGTAATGATGCTAAGGATTCGACCAATCACTGAAATATCCGCTGAAACCCTGGCAGGGTTATCTCACTAGCATCGCCCTGCCTGGGGGAGTTAACTGCACATTACTCTGAATGCTGTCACCAGCTCTAGGAAGGACAGGGTCTTTTTGATCTGGGTTTACATCAAGCTCAATTCCGTTACTTTCCAAAGGTGAGCTGTATGAGCGCATGAGTGATGCAGTAGCAATGTTATGACAATGGACTATGTAAACATTAGGATTATCATATGTTAGAGGTTCAACAAACTCAGTCATCGGTAACTAAGACTCACAGCTGAGGAATTTGGTTTTCAGAAAAACTGCAGCGTTTTCAGAAAAACTGCACAATTTGCCCACTTTTTCCTCTACTTCTGATGGAGATGCTTGATTGTTATAATATTAATACGTTTTCATTTTGTGCTTCTTCATTCTGTGCGGTGCTCACCGTTTCACTATTTAAAAATATAATCGCAGGAGGCCTGCACTTTTCTGGTGTAAAGGATCGATTGTTAATATTTGTCACCTGAGCTAAACTTTCATTCTTACCAGTAGGTTGTGCCCTCACTTAATTTGAGGCATCAGGAGTCATTACTACACTTTCTTCTTTAATTAACCAGCTGTGCATTGTCCCTGACTGCTTGGACAAGCATTTGCTTGCACGAGCCATCTTTATGCTGCCCCGATTTGAGTTCCTGGGTTTCCCGTTGAAATTCTGAGATTCTAATGTTTTATGTTGGTTGAGCACTTGTAGTCGGACCACCTTTCTCCTTTCTTTTCCTGAGAGCAGCAATTTGTATTCCTCTTGAGCACTCAACTAATCACCACCATTACAATATTTTCCTCAAACACGTCCTGCTGATTCTGTGGCCACTTCGAATTTCCAATTACTTGACGAGATTCACCTGGGGTATTTTCTTGCAAACTGGTCCCCTCAAGAGGAGCAGGAGCCTTCCCCGTGGCCGTTTCCATATGCAACAACACAGCAGGCATAAATAATGTATTGTGTATTTTTCCACTTAGTTTGAGCAATATGTATAATTTAAATTGTGTGGACACCATAAAGGAGTGTACTTCTACATCAGATGCCATGCTTCCGTTGCCGGCACTAGAAGATTGAACTGCCTCGGAATAAATGGCAAGGTTCGGAGAAGCGGACAGGTGCTTGTTGACAACTGGAGGCAAGGTCCTGCCCTCAATACAATCTAACATGGAGGCGTGGATACCCAGTGTTTTCTACCACTACCTCTCCCGCCTTCGCGATGCTCTGCTGTATAGAAAGGCAGACGTCTATAAAGAATTGTTATCGACGCCCTGCAGGTCAGAAATATCCTCATGGTTTGGCCTTTCCATAGTATTTACTGTATCATTAACTCCTGCTGCTCACACCTCTATTGGTAGCAGGTTTTTGGCATTAGAGACGGCAGTCTTGGGAGGATAGCTCGTGGGCAACACACTTCGCCTTGGAAACAAGATAACACAGAGCAACACAGGTTCGATCCCCTGGTCCACACCTAGAAAACCTCTGGGTATGAAGCGCCTTATAAATAACCAATTACAATTACAGCTCTCGCATGAAAAAACTTGGTGATTTTACTACTATCTTTTTGTTTGAAGAGAACTTCCTTATTACTGTGATTAGTCGCACCCAGTTCATCAACTAGTTCAGATGTGGGAGAAACTGGGGTGGGGGCTCTGTTTTCCTTTTCTTAGATTATATCTCGAGTCATTACTATAACTTTTACCCACTATGTGTCATCTTAAGAAATTGAGGTAGTTAATGTAATCCTTTGAAAACACAAATGTAGCACCGTAAATTATTCGCTCAGTCAGAAGAAAGGTTTTTACCTCTTGCCTCTAGCCTGAAGTCTGCAGTCTGACAGCCCAACATCACTTAACTGAGCACTCTACAAAGTGTGCATGCAAGCTCAACTTGTAGCTCCTCCAAAGTTCATCAGTAGGAGGGTCTTCCTTTGTAGCTTCAAGGATTGAGAAATGAGGAACAGCAGCAATAGTCGATCTTCCCCACAGCCTGACAGCACACAAACAAGCACTCAACAATGTGCACAACTTGTAGCTTCTGCAAAGTTCAGGAGGAGGGGCTTCCACCGTAGCTCCAAGGACTGAGAAATCAGGAAGAGCAGCAATAGTCGACCTTCCCCTCAGCCCAACAGCACTCAACTGAGCACTCGATACTGTGCAATGTTGTGTATTATCTAATGGTACTGATGTGCAGAGACAGTCAGGATGGAAGAAGCAAGCACACCCAGTGAATTGCTGGTGCATAAAGGACATTGTGTGCTATTTATGGACTATCAGCAGAAGAAAGACATCAGAACTTTGTGTATTCTGGTAGTTTCACACAAAGAGTTATACAAACAGAGATAGAGAGAGTTGAGGTGCGTCCCTGAAGTTAGTTTGCAGAGGATGGGGGCACTCATGGGAATAAAGACCACTTTTAAAAAAAACGGTTTATTGATTTTTGATTAACATACACAATTATGGGCAATGGAATAGAATGTATAGATGAAAAGTCTAAGCCCTTGTGTGTGATTCCATGTACAGCTTGCCGTTTTCTGAATTAAGTACGCAGCAACACTTGTTGCAACAACATAACTCAAACTAGCAGTTAATGTGTACATACTAAACACTAACCACCTCTTAAAGCACTATGCCCACTCCTCTGTCCACTCTTGTTCTTGAGCAGAATAGCTACAGCAGCTCACATCTGTAGTCCGAATTTGAGTGTAATCAAACAACTTTACCAGAAGCATCAGTATATATGAAACAAAGAATATGTATGCATGTCATCATACGATTTCTATTGATCATGTCGCTGCGCCTTGGGGGGGTATGTGTCCTGTATAATTAGCAAGTTTTTAATCAAGGTCATCCTAGACAGTATCCCTGCGTTATCATCTTTCTATCGTCTATGTTTCTGCATTAATTGAAGTTCAGCAGTGGCCCATCACATCATCCCATTACACCAAACATGGAGTCCAGGCAAAAACCAAGAGAGAGCTTTTCCTGTTTAACAGAGATCGGTCCTAGTTGAATAAAATGTATGGATCTATTTATCATGTTTAGATGATACAATCTAGTAAGCATCTGCCAGGAGTTCGAAGTCCTGTCTTGGATGTTGTTCTCTCCAATTATCTAACAACCTCTGACCACAGTTGCGCAACCAGAGTGTAAACCCAAATTAAATGGGACAAATCTGCCTGGCTGGCTTGGCATCCCAAACACTCAGAAGAAATTGCAGGCTCTATTCTTTGTCATCTATGTGGTGTTGCACTATTAAGCGTGACCTATGCCATCCATTATCAGTAAGTTCACATCCCACAACTGATTCCCACTTCCTACTACAAGGAAACTTTTAGGCCTTCTATTGGCAGTAATGGCTTAATATAACATTGACACTGCATACAGGCCTGCTCCTATATTCCAAATACGCTTATATAGAACATATTCCCAGGTCTGGTGCAGTAGTTTTGCTAGTCTAACAAATTGCAGGAAGTTTCCTTTGTTTGTACCATACATATCACATAGTTTCATAAATGTAAAGAACTCAACACTACCATAGAAATCTGTGATAGGTTAAGAAGCCCCTTGCTTCCAGGCACAAATATGCACCCCTGTCACAGAGCTAACAGGGTATTGAAGAATCAAAACCTGACAATTATTTGCTTAGGGGAATGGACTAGCTAAACTTTCCAAAGCCTGAACCCAACTCTTACTATTGAAAGTGGGTAGACGCAGGATGACAGTGTGTGTTCAGGTCCTACCAGTGAACAAATACTTCCAATTCCAAAAACATGTATCTGTAAACACCAGCTGCATTTCAAAATGTGCCCTTTGGCTCAACCACTGGGCAACACATTGTAATTGTGAAGCCAATATAATATAACAGAAAATGTGTTACTCACATAATTCTGTCGTTGTATGGACCTCTAAGGAACCCCTTTCCACAAAATAAAGAGGTGAGCACAGAGTCAATAGATTTGGACACATAACCCCGAATCCATAGCGAAGAGCCTGCAAAGATGTACAATAAACAAGGAAGCATCACCATTGTACTAAGTGCTAGACAACCAAACATGGAGAGTGGAAGCTTAAACCAAAACTCCACCATCTAACTCACCCACCTCACCACGTGCTCCACTTTGTGTTTATACTGCTCTTCCAGATCATGGTAAAGGTAGATTCCCTGGTACATGAAGGTATCTGGTGCCCAGGCAGAGAAGAATGTGGTGCCTTATTCAGGGTGCCTGTGAGGCCAGAACAAGCATAGATGGTCTCCACTACTTCTAGCAGTTTGGGTACACTTCTAACTGGGTCCTTTAAGAATAGTAGCAAATCATCAGCATAAAGTGCTATGCTATGTTCATTACGTGATAGCTCTTCTAGACTAACCTGCAGGTTCTGCCCTCAGTTCATTGGTCAAGGGTTCCACCACTGATGCAAAGAGCAGAAGTGGCAACAGGCACCCATTGCTAGTGCACCTCTCAACAGTCCAACTCTCTGAGATCGTCGGTCTTGCCCATATTCTCGCTGTCGCCTGATGTATAATAGCATACTCAGTCTGATACATTTTGGGCAAACCTTCACTGCTTCCAGCGTCCAAAACAAAAACTCCCACTTCAATCAGGTTGTCTGTGTCAAGAGATATATTGTTTTTGTTCCGTTAAAAAAAAGAAGCCAGTATTCCTGTGTAAAAGAAGCCAATATTCTTGTGTATCTCCTCTTTGAAGACTGCATTGGACACTGCGTCAGTACTCAACCTCCACAAGGTGATATGGGAGCCATTACGTTAACATTTGAAATACTCTTGTAATGATGCAAGGTCAGATATTACTTTAGCTAGATATCGTGTATTGGTGAAATTATAACAGTGGGATCCATTGACAAAGAAGTAATCCATGCTAGGGCGTACATGAGGCACTGCTGAATAGTAGGAGTATATCTTTGCTTCTGGGTAATAAAACCTCCAGTCAGCTACCATTGTCAATTTACACAGAGGGGCAGCTACATTTACTTTAGCAATTCTGTGTGGTCTGTGTTGTGATGTGAGGAACCCTCAACCAAACATTCATTCACAACACAACATTCCACGTGACATCACATTGTTCCAACAAGCAAAGACAAGCACTTCACAACACATCTCCTTCCCTTATAACACAAGCACTTCACAACAGTCTGGAACTGTCAACATTGTTTTGCAGTGTCAAATTAAAATCACCTGGCCGGAGGATAATACCATCTGCATATATATAACATGTATGTACTATATCTGAGAAAAACAGTGTCTTTTCTGTTCGGGACATACACCTTCACCAAACATATGCATATCCCATCCAGTTTTCCGATCAGAAAGACATAGCAAAAATATTACGAGTTTGGAAGTCTAGAAAGAATCCAGATGTGGAGGAATGGCTATTGGATATGCAAATCTTGTCGAACTATGAAAAAGTTATGCTATTTGGACAAGGAAGGGAGGGACAATATTCTTGGCTTTGGGGACCTTTTAATGATCTATACGGTTGAGAGTACAGAATCCGGTGTTTGGTTGTCTGTCCCTTGGGTGGGGGGTGTTTTTTATGGTGGTGGGGGGCTGTTAGTTGCGCGTTTTACTGTTGTTTTGTCTTTTTTGTTGTGTTTCATAGATCTTTTATAAGGTTGTAAAATAATATTCTGCATGAGCTATATGTATCCATATTATTATGTATTTGATTATTAGTCTATTTTAGTTCTAATGATGTTATGAGTTCTGCAATTTGGATATAAGGTTCTGATATGGAGATTGTTGTACTGATTTTGTTTGTTGTTTAAAATGTTAAATAAAATGATTTTTTTTTAAAAAGCAAGACATAGCAACCTTCGGGCCCAGAATTACTTTCCCCAATTCTAACGGGACCCTGCCATCCAAATTAAAGTAACTCTACTGAACTTGCAGAAGGTGGTGCAAAAAACTCTGCCAATCCCATTTCTTATTAAGCTTGATGAGTATCTCGGTAAGTACATGGGTTTTCTGTAAGAATACAATTTGCACCACCATGGGTGCAGCACCATATTCAGAACCTTTTAGTTAAGCAAATCAAGTCATAAATGTTCTACGTCATTATTTTGGGGTCTCCATTAAGTAGTGTTGGGATATCTAAGTCAAACACACCCTAACAACTGATAATCTCTCTGTGCACAAACAAGGAAACAGGAATCAAGCTGCCTGGCCACAAATAGGCAGATACTCAGCCTGAGATGCCACTAACTACTGTGATAAGGCTGCACTAGGGACACCTGAGATGAGCACCTTAAAGAAAGTAGTAAAACTTGTAAAACCTGTCAGTGAGCCTCAGATTAACATAAACAATGACATCCAATCCCACAGGTAAATGGGACAGTTATCGGATGTTCTGGTCGTGCTTTTTGCCCAGTACTAGCTACAGTATATCATAACATAGGTAGGCTTCAATAACATGTAGCAACACGGCAAGATGTACTGCAACTTTTACCATCGATCCAAACCCATTGGATATTTCTTGTTATGCAGCAATACACCACAGCATGCTGCTAACAAGAAGAAGAAAGTTATATAAATACTAAGTCAACCAAGTTGATCACAAGTTCCTCTCTCCAGCTGGACTCCAAAACATGAGCATCATCACAGTTTGTTGGATGTTTTCCTCTGGATACTGGTATACCATCATCTGCTGGTGTCCCCTCCGATTGTACCAAGCCTTCACATCTCAGAGCTAGGCTAATGTTCTGTGACAACTGATCCAAGGCTGTTGTTGCCATTTTAGCCACGTAGAAAGGAGTCTGCAATGTTATGGACTGCTCTTTCATCTCTTGCATGGAGTCCTTGGTACCAAATCAAGTGCTCTGCTTCTTCTCAGAACTCTGCGTCTTATTTTGGTAAAGCATCTTTCAATAGGATGGATGAAGTCATATACATTTCCCTTGGTTTGCAGCAAGGATTTTCTTACCCTTATGGTAGAAACGCCATGCATTTTGTCCTTCCTGTGTGTCGTCTGGGTACACTCCTATTCTCTGGATTCTGGTGACAGCTGACAATGGACTGTGTGGCACCCATGGGAGGTGCTGTGGCTGTCACACAGGGCCCAGATCAGCCTGAGATCTGCTCCCTTCCCAAGAGGGGAGGACATGATGTTCACCTTGGAGTGTTTGAAGCTGACAGAGGGTGCATTTTGAAGTGGGGCTTTGTACAGGGAGAGTCGCCATCCTGGGAGCAGAAATCATTTATTTGCTGTGCCCAGGTTCCTGATACTTGGCTTTCATGGAAGCATGGATGCTATTGAAGGTGCAATAGGATATGATCGTAGCACACTTCACAGGTGTGTAAATTCAGAGATGTTCTTGCCATTGCCAGGAATTTGGAGACTCTTTCTAAACATAACTTGTAACCTGTCATTTGTAACATTGAGAGGGCCTTATTCTATGCAGGGCGGAAAAATTCACAGCAGGGCTCCTAAATGCCAAATTCCTTATTTGTTAGAGCGCTGAGAAACCTTATGGCCTTAGTGCCTATTTTTAGTTTTCTAACAGAAATAGAAACTGCCATGTTGGCTGGCAGGGCTGTGAAATGGGCCAAGCAAGCTAAAATAGACAAGCTGGGAATCCTCGGTAACATTAAAGCAGTGTACATTTACATTTTAAAACGGCTGTCACTTTAGTGCTTGTAGTCATTTTAGCTCACATTGCCCAACAGCTAATTGACCAGTTTCCCTTAGATACCATCTTCAGATTTCGTTACCATACGTTCTCTCCATTCAACTATTTATCGAATATTTCTCTGTTTGTTCAACTATTTCTTCCACTCTTCACAATGACTGGAATTTCCTTGACAGTCGGTGGAGCTGGTTCAGCTTCGCAACTCCTCATGAGGTGCCTTGTCGGTGTACTTTCGTTGAGGCCTTGGAAATTTCCGTGAAGCTATGGTTGAAACCAGGAAGAAAAGCCTTTTCAAGACCTTTACTACCTGTCATTTGAAGAAGGCTCATGTGGAGGGATCTTCACGACTGTCTCTCTCTATCCTGACCATGAGATTGGTGACTGTTCCATCTGCTAGTCGTTCTCCAACAGAGAGAAATGATTTTAATTCAGACAATACAAAATGACACAAGAATACATAAAATGATCATCGATCACCATATAAAACTAGATTCCTTTCTACCATAAAATATTTGACACATTAAAAGCTTCCTTAATAAAATTGGCTGCATCAGATACAAATGTTACATCATTAGTACTCATAAAAAGGTTCATTGCCCCAGTGCAGGTTCTTATATTATTCTGGTTAAAATGCTGCCTAAGCTAGCGTTTCCTCATATGAATTGTAAACCTACACACTGTTAAAAAATGAATCAGATCCCATACAACCCAAACCACAGGGTTTTCTCTAGCCTCAACCATGCCGCGCTTGCATGCAATGGTAATGCATTTATTTGTGCCGTAAGCAGTGACATGCGGCTGTTAGAAGAGTGCAATGCGACTATTGTTGGTGAGGATTTCGGTAACATCAAAACAAGGTCCTTAAAGACGGGAGCGTAACCCCTCGCTCTTAGAAGGCACCCACTTCCAGCTCAACTGCCCTTTTTTAAAGAATGGATTTTCGGGCAGATTTTGAATGCACAACCTGCACCCCCTCAGCCATAATTTTCCAGCGAGACATTAGATCCTGCCCACAAAAGCCCATTTTCACTGATTTTGTTACTTGATTGCTGAGTTTCGACACTGCCGTCAATACATTTGGGTTAGAGAAAAGAGCATGTAGACACTTTTCAATAAGACATTTTGCGACAGTCACTGAAGATTGGTGACTTGATTAGATGATGGTGCTGGAGGCTCTGATACAGCCTCTGTCCAAAGCCATTCTTCCCTCAGGCAGAGCAGACCACTGCAGCGCACCTCTTAATACAAGACGTAAAGGTCACACGATGAATCACGAGGAAAAGTGCAAATTAAGGGTCATATGACCCAGGTTTGTATTACCATCTCATCCACAACAGGGTCTGCCATCATCTGCGATCCTGTTGGCGATTACTTCCTCAGCTAAGACTGCGTCATCGTCTGCTACAAAACGCCTGTCGGAGTGTCCTGCTGGTCTACTCGTCTCCTGCCAAGAAGCAATCATTGACACCTCCTTCTGCCCGGTCGATGACCTCAAGCTGGGGATTCTGCCTTCTTAGTTTTCTATAAAACCCCATTCTTTTTGCTCGGGTTTTGATCCTGTTCTCACTTTTTGAAGGGAAGTAAAGCTTTCAGCTTAACTTTCCTTGCCTTTTGCTCATTTGTAACAGGGAAACTAACTGGTCCTTCGGACTATCATTATTGGTAAACTCTGTTTCCCGTTTTAATTCTTGTAGTTTTACATTGCACACAGCACCTTGCAGTGCAATAGCGATACTTTTATAGTATCCTAGTTTTTACACCTGGGATTTTTGGTAACTTTTATATATGCCTAAAGACAATCTGGTGGTAGTAGTTGCATTTGTAACATTTTAGCATTCTTGTAGGAGGTCACATTTATGTTCACCACTTTTGGCTACTAAACGTGGCTAGTGCCCTAAAATGGCTGAATCACATGATTTTCCCTCGTAGTTTGGCCTTCTTCCAGGTCAGGAAAGGCCTTAGGTGAGACCAAATCCCTGGTGCCAGAAAGTCTGCTACCGGGGTGGATATGAAACCAGTAGGTGTCCCTAATTGAACAACTACTAGCTGTTTCAATAGTGCAGATCCTTACCCCCGATGGGCTTTTACTTGAATCCAGCTTGGATTTTTGGAAAAGAGGACAACTCCTGCAGCCATTCATCAGATCAATGTTTGAGCCAAGAATTCTTTGAAGATGATCAGCCTTTTGATGACCGGAGGATGACTTCTGCAGTGAACCAGCAACCTCTCCAGTGACCTCCACTTTGAAGCCCCACTCCTCTGCCTGAACTCCGAAGACCCTTGCTGGTGTTTCAGCCCTTGAACTAGTGGGGCCAAGTAATCCCAATGACTTCTTTGGGATCCAGCCCTCAGAGTCTTTGCAAGTGTATCTGAACTTCCCAGTGGACTCACCAGCCCCCTCGTGGCCTACCTTGCCAGAACCGTTGATGTTACATTTTTCAAGCCCCGGATCTTTGGCGATTGTCAGCTTGTGCCACAAGTCACCTCCTCCTAAATTTCTATCTTCCTATCTTCAAGGGAACATGCTATGGAGCAGCTTCCTTGATCAGGAATGGAAAGACATCTACCATTGCCTGCAAACGTGATCATCGCAGCAACTCTCCTTCCTCCATCATGTGAGGTGCCCTGAAGAAGACTGCATTGTTGAAATCCACATTTCTTCAGCAGGGATTGCATCTTGCAGTTGGACGTGACTGGAAGAATCCTCAAACCTTCAACCCCTGGGTATTTCTCACTGGAACAAAGCATGGAAGACCACGCTCCCAGTGACCCAACGTGATCTCTGCCTGTTACCCCTGTCCTCAGCAGGATAACATTGGGAATAAAACACTTTGTCTCCCATCTTCCTCTTACTAACTTTTGGTCGTCGAGCCTGGGTCAAGTATCCGCCCCTGTGTTAGACTTAGAAGAGCGGAGAGCTGACTTGTCTTCTGACAAATTGCTGTTTTTTAAATTTAATGGTCTACCCTCTTCCAAACACACCAAGAACAGGGACCTGGAACAAAGAAAGATTGAACACACTATGGACAGGATGTCCAAATTTATAACATTTTTGGGAAAGTATTAGAAGAGGGACCTCAAGTACCTAAATCTCCTAGGCTTCAAGCCTCTCCTGTTCAGCGATTGACTAATATTACTCATGACCCCACCAATATTTTTGAAGATGATTTGTATACTATCCAGGTCCAGGTGGATGATGTCCAAGATCCAGACGCATAGCTTCAAGATCTTACTGATCAGGTTACAGGACCTACTACTCCTACGCATGTTCACAGTGAGCCTGATATAGTGTTTGGGCCTTGATGAGGCGGGTGTTGTGCTTTTGCCCCCTGCCCCCTCCTCCCTCCTCCATTTTGTAATCTTTCCCCTACTTTCTTGCCCTTTCTTTCTTCCATTCCTCTGCTTTCCTGCTGATTTTTTCCTCTGCTTTCCTGCTCGTTTTCCTCTGCTTTTCTTCGATTTGTCCCTCTACTTCCATGTTTGTTTTTCCCTCCATTCCTCTGCTCTCCTGCTCGTTTTTACCTCAATTTCTCTGCTTTCCTGCCTGTTTTTTCCCCTTTGCTTTCCTACCCAATTTTCCCTCTGCTTTCCTGCTCATTATTTCCTCTGCTTTCCTGCTAGTTTTTCCTCCATTCCTCTGCTTTCTTGCTAGTTTTTCCCTCTGCTTTCCTGCTAATATTTCCCTCTGCTTTCCTGCTTGTTTTTTCCTCTGCTTTCCTGCTTGTTTTTTCTCTGCTTTCCTGCTCATTTTTTTCCTCCATTCCCCTGCTTTACTGCTTGTATTTTCCCCCATTCCTCTGCTTTCCTGCTTGTTTTTCCCTCTGCTTTCCTGCTTGCTTTTTCCCCAGTCTTTTCTCCATCTTTCTAGCAGTCTCTGCGGCCCCTGTGCAACCTCTCCCCTGCTTCCTCCGCTCCCCTGCCCTGTGCCCATGATTGGCTGTTTCCCCAAGGGAAGCCAAAGCCTCCTCTGGAGACCAGGATGCTCCAACCATCCAGCGTCTTGGCCTTGATGAGGTAGGTGTTGTGATTTTGCCCCCTGTGCCCCTTCCTCCATTTTGCAATTTTTCTCTTGCTTTCTTGTCCTTTCTTACCTACACTCCTCTGTTTTCTTGCCCCTTTCTTTCCCCCATTCCTCTGCTTTCCTGCTCGTTTTTTCCTTTGCTTTCCTACTCATTTTCTCCTCTGCTTTCCTACTCATTTCCCCCTCTTCTTTTCTGCAAATTTTTCCATCTGCTTTCCTTCTCGTTTTTCCCTCTATTCTTTGGCTTTCCCGCCCGTGTTTCCGCCTACTTTACTGCCTGTTTTTCCCTCTGGTTTCCTGCTCGTTGTTTACTCTGCTTTCCTGCTCATTTTTTGATGTGTCTGGGCCAGGTAAGAAGACAAGGAGCAGGAACCAGACTGACCCATCTAAGTACCAAAGAAACAGGATGCTGTATTCCTCTTAGTTACATCATCGCAGGTTAGCGGTGGGAGTGAAGGTTACATGCATCCACTCTGGTTCCCATCTATACTCCAAGTATCCAACTGACTTTCCTGGAACCCCCAGGTCTCCCAAGTTGCAAATACATCATCACATTCCAATAAGCCTCTCACTACACTCATACTACACTCTAACACACAACCCTTTTCCTCTGCTTTCCTGCTCGCTTTTTCCTCAATTTCTCTGCTTTCCTTCTTGTTTTTCTGTCTGCTTTCGCTTTCCTGCTCGTTTTTCCCTCTGCTGTCTTGCTATTTTTTCCTCTGCTTTACTGCTTATTTTTCCCCCATGCATTCTTGCTTGTTATTTTCCCGAGTCTTTTTTCCATCTTTCTAGCGGTCTCTGCTGCACCTGTGCAACCTCTCCCCTGTCCCCTTCTTGCCCCTGCGATGTGCCTATAATTGGATGTTTCCCCCAAGGAAGCCAAAGCCTCCTCTGGAGACCAGGATGCTCCAACCATCCAGCATCCTGGCCTTGATGAGGTAGGTGTTGTGATTTGCCCCTGTGCGCCCCTACTCCTTTTTTGTACTCTTTCCCCTGCTCACTTGCCTTTTCTGACCTAGACTCCTGTTTTCTTGCCTGTTCTTTCCTCCATTCCCCTTCTATCCTGCTTGTTTTTCTCTGCTTTTCCATTTTTTCGTCCATTCTTCTGCTTTCCTGCTTGTTTTTTCATCCATTCCTCTGCTTTCCCACTCATTTTCACATCTGTTTTCAAGCTTGTTTTTTACCCTGATCTTTTCTTCTATCTTTCTAGCGGTCTCTGCCACACCTGTGTGACCTCCCCCTTCCCCATCCCTCCTCCCTCCCTGTGCCCGTGATTGTCTGTTTCCCCTAGGAAAGCCAAAGCCTCCTGTGGAGGCTAGGACACTCCAAACCATCTAGCATCTTGGCCTTGATGAGGTAGATGCTGTTCTTTTTCCCCCTGCACTCCTCCTCCATTTTGTAATGTTTCTCCTGCTTGCTTGCCCTTTCTTACCTACACTCCTGTTTTCTTGCCCATTCCTTCCTCCATTCCTCTTCGTTCCTGCTTGTTTCTTCCTCTGTTTTCCTGTTCATTGTTTCCTCTGCTTTCCCACTTGTGTTTCCCTCTTTTCCTCTGCTCTCCTGCTCATTTTTCCTCCATTCCTATGTTCTCCTGCTTGTTTTTTTCTCCATTCCCCTGCTCTCCTGCTATTTTCTTTCTCCATTTCTCTTCTCCCCTGCTCATCTTTTCCTCCATCCCTCTGCTCTCCTGCCCATTTTATACTGCTGCGCATCAACCTTTAAGTACTGTTTCATTTACTGTTGTGTCCCCATCTTAGACGTCTCTCCCTCTAGCCAAGTATCTCAAACCTATGCATTTCTTCATTTACTGTTCTGTTGTGTCCCCATTTTGGGTGTTTCTCCCTCTATCCTGATATCCCAAATCTATGTGTTCCTGCATTTACTGTTGTCTTGCCATCTTAGGCATCTCTCCCTCTATCCAGGTATCTCAAACCTAGGTGTTTCTGCATTTAATATACTGTTGTGTCCCCATTTTAGGCATTTCTCCCTCTATCCAGGTACCCCAAATCTAGGTGTTTCTAAATGTACTGTTGTGTCCCCATTTTAGATGCCTCTCCCTCTATCCAGGTATCTCAAACATAGGCGTTTCTGCATTTACTGCTGCTTCTCATATGTGACGGAGCTGCTTTTAATGCTTTGACTAAGGCTTTGGTGTTTCTCCCACTGCTTTAATGTCTCGGGTCTGGGTGGTCCTTCTGCTGCAGTGCCCTCAGACAGGGGCATCCTCCCCACTGCTCAGGCTCTCAAGTGTAGGGAGTCCACAGCTATTGAGACCAGCCAATTGCTTTGGACCAAGGAAAACGACATAGAAGAGGAATTCCATCTGAGTTTACCCCTTTAAGTGCCATGGGTTTTCCCCCCCAGTGCCAAGGCCTTTTTTGGTGATTTCGGTATGTCGCCATTCAATGCCTTGTAACTTTCTTGTTACATGAGATATCTTGGCCAAATCTGGCCCCTTTTTGTCCCACATATAGGTGGTCGTAACGCCACCCAGGAATCCTAGGTTGCTGTAGGGGGTGAGAGAAAATAACCAAAAAGGGGGAACATTTTGGTTTTTTTCAAAGAATGCCAATAAAATGATGTACAAAGAAACCTGTGGTTTTTTTCCTTGTAAGAGCTAGGAACAGATGGTTTGCTGTGCTGAATTCCCCAATTTCCTGGCTTTCATGAACAGGTTGAGTGGAAACGAAAATAAATTATTTTGATGTGGTTATCAATGGTTTTGTCAGAGGTAGGCGATTTTGACCATTTTTGCCAATTTGACATGTGTGGACAGAATGGAAGAAAAGGGTAGGAAAAGGGTAGGAAATGAATTGGAGGACAGAAAAAGTTATGTGGTGGACATGGTTGGCTTGGTACGGCAATGGCTTCTATGAATTTTGAGAATAACAATGCTGCACTACATTCCCCTGACTTTTGCAGTTGGGAAATCACACATTTGTAGTGTTTCACAAAACAAACAATACCACAAGCCAAACACTGAGCCATGGTACACAGGAGTTGTATGCTTACGGCCTGAACAGACGTACTTAGCATGTGTAAATCAGGAAAACCAATGTGGTGAGGAACGGCAAGCATTCATTTTTTGAAAGAGCAGAGACAGACCTTTTCAAGGGTAGGTGACTTATGCAGGTTAAAAAAGTGTATGGTGTCTAAAGCAGCAACTAAATGTAGGGCACATTTGGGAAATGAAAGGGCACCAGCAAATGGGTTGAAACGTTATGAAACCACACAAACACAACAAATGTCATACCTTCCCGCGTTCCCACACGTGTCCTGATGAAAACGGTACCTCACATGTGTGGGTGCACGTACCTGGGCGCCAAGGGGAAAGCCTAAAACACGGCTAACCCCAAGTCATTTCCGACAGCTGAATTTCAGGATTTTTTCTGAAGCGCACCCCATCCAGATATGGGCCTAGGGTGTTGTAGCCACCAAGGAAAACAGGGAACCCCATGCATTTCTGAAAAGAAGACACCTGTGCAAATCCAAAGATGTCTGACTTGCGCAAATCTCCCCAGAATGTATTACCCACAAGCCCCGCCAAAGACCCACATGGGAGAAGGGTGCCCAAGGCCAGGGACATTACCGCCAACTTTGCTGGAGATCTGGCTGGCCTGTGTTACAGCTTCTCCCCACCAGGGAGTCCCGGCAGTGTGCCAATACCTTCCCGAAGGGAAAAGCTGTAATGCAGCCAGCCGCAACTCCAAGACGGTTGGAGGTGACGCCCCCGGGCTTGGACATCCATGTACCATGTGGGTGTACCGTCCCATAAGCACAATGGCAGCTCTAGGGAGCCCCGGCAGGATCCCCATTCCTCCCCGGGGGTGTCATCTGTAATGTAGCACAGCCAGAGGTGCAGCCTGGGCTTGCAGACAGACAACCCACATGGGAGACATCCGCTCCCAGGGTAACACCAATGTTCTGTTGGCATGGGGGCAATTTATGGCCTGCCCCTGCAATTGTGTCCCAGCCCACCAAAATATCTGCCCAGACGGCCCATTCCCACCCATTCCCACCCACACCACCAACAATCCAGCCCCAGTCTCACCCACCCCACTGACAGTGGGCCCTAACCATAGAATAATAAAAAACAGTACTCACATAACGTTGCAGTTGTTCGCGTGGAAAAAGCTGTAAACAAAACTAAAAACATGTGTTACCTATGGTTCCCCAGCAAAATCAAATCTACACTCATGCCCCCCATTGCAAGCCATCCCTGGTGGTCTACTGAACCTCACCCTCCCAGTGAAAACACATTTGCCCCTTCCTATGGGCAGAAATCTGCCCCCAGGGAGGGCTGCATGAGGTGCCCCCCACACTCCATTTGGGGTAGGGGGAGAAGCCCACCCCAAAACGTCGGACAGGCCCCCCAATGGATGGGGCAGTAGGGTTTGGGCACCCTGGCGGCAGATTGGCACACCAATGTGCCCACATGCGCCAAGGGAAGTTTGGTAAACAAAGAAAAACATTGAAAATGGCAGGCTGCACTTTAGTGAGGGCTGAGGGGCACCTTAAACCACCGGGGAATTGTGTAATGTGAAGGGGGGGTGAACCTCTACAACCCCTCCAAATGGAGAGGTGGGGCATCTCATTTATCCCTCTCTGGGGGCATATAAGGGGGGGCTGTCATGCACTCCGCCCTGGGGTCAGGTGTCCCTTCATAGGAGCAAATATCTGCCCCAAGGGAAGGCTGCACGGCATGCTCCCCACTCCATTTTGGGTGGTGGGGCTGAGGGCCACCACCCCTCCCCATTACAAAATTCCCCGGCGCTTTGGGGTGCCCCACAGCCCCCCCCAAAATGCTGTCTACCATTTTCACTTTTTTGCTTCGTTTACCCACCTCCCCTTGGCGCAGATGGGCACACTAGTGTGCCATTCTGCCCCCAGGGTGCCCAAAACATACTGCCCCACCCATTGGGGGGCCTGTTTGACATTTTGTGGTGGCCCTCTCCCCCCTCACCCGAAATGGGAGGAGGGGGCACCTCATACAGGCCTCCCTGGGCCTCCTACGAACGGCTGTGTGAGGCACACCCCCCTCCTCCATTTGGGGCGGGGGGAGAGGGCCACCAAAAAATGTGGGACAGGACCCCCAGTGGGTGGGGCAGTAAGGTTTGGGCACCCTGGGGGCAGATTGGCACACCAATGTGCCCATCAGCGCCAAGGGAAGTTTGGTAAACAAAGAAAAAAAACTGAAAATGGTAGGCTGCACTTTAGGGAGGGGGGTGAGGGACACCCTAAACCACCGGGGAATTTTGAAATGTAAAGGGGCATGCACCTCTCCATCCCCACCCCAAATGGAGGGGCAGGCTATCTCATGTAGCGATCCCGGTGGGCAGATAAGGGGGGGGCTGTCATGCACTCCTCACTGGGATCAGGTGTCCCTTCCTAGGAGTAGATATCTGCCCCCAGGGAGGGTTGCATGACATGGCCCCCACTCCATTTTGGGTGGGGGGGCAGAGGGCCACCAACCCTTCCCATTACAAAACTCCCGGCACTTTGGGGTGCCCCACAGCCCCCCCCCCAAAAAATGCTCTCTACCATTTTCACTTTTTTGCTTTGTTTACACAACTCCCCTTGGCGTAGATGGGCACAATAGTGTGCCCAGGGTGCCAAAAACCTACTGCCCCACCTATTGGGGGGCCTATCCAACATTTTGTGGTGGCCCTCTCCCCCCTCACCCCAAATGGGTTGGGGGGCACCTCATGCAGGCCTCCCTGGGCCTCCTACGAATGGCTGCATGAGGTAAACCCCCCTCCATTTGGGGAGCACTTCCCCCAACACCATCAATGTTTTCCCTTTTTTTAAAACTTTTTTTTCCAAATATCCCCCACCCTGGGGGCAGATGATCATCCTTTGGGGGCCCTGCACACTTATTCCTGGTGCCCCCGCCTCCAATTGGATGGGGGGCCACCTCATGTACTCCTGCCCGGGGCCAGAAATCTGCCCCCAGGGAGGGCTACAAGAGGTGGCCCCCCTTTCCACTTGGTGTGGGAGGGGGAGGGCCACCACCCTTTCGTGTGTAAAAAATCCCTGGTGCCTAGTGGCACGCACGCCGATGTGAAATTGAAGGTAATCTAGCCCCCGGGCAGTGACGAGGGACCGCCCCCTCACATAGCCTGGGGGTTCGATTACTGTTTTGAGCGATCCCTGCTTGCAGGGATCCCTCAAAACAAGGTGCCTAAAAGGACAAGGTGTCTCGTCCATGGCATCACGGAGGTCATGTCAAGGACGAGATACATCGCCCTTGGCAATTAAGGGGTTATGGAATGTATAACTTGTCTATGGACACATGCTGCAGGCACGGATGCCCATCCATTCACTATAGAATGCAGCTATGGCTATGCAAATCCGGTCTCGCAGCTCGCATAGACGTCTACAACACCTGACATGCCTCAAAAACCTTTACAATTAGTATGCAGCGACAACCTACGGAAAATGTCGGTCTAGCTGGGCACACATCGAGTCTTCTGCACTAGTACTCTATCCTAATCCACCTACAGCACCCACCCACATGCCTGACCGCGGGGCTGCTCACTGGAGCCTAGCAAGCACACATGCATCTTAAAGTTAACTCTTAGAATCTTCCATACATGGACTTCGTTCCCTGAGGGCGTTCCAACCACAAAGCGCATTGAGGCCATACAAATGGGGAAAGGGCGCTATATAAAGGACGATTACAATTATAATTGGCCTATAATAAAGGAACAACTTCTTTGCAGCATTGAAGGCATCCTACTGCTGAACTAGACATGTTCATTTACTGGTGGATCACTACCATTCCAGTAGATTTGCTGCTGATGACATGGAATTATTTTAATAAAGGCTTGGATTCTAAAAGAGTATTAAAGGTAAATGTCCTAGTTTAGGCCCAGCAGAGGTGTTATTTTAATGACAGCTAGTGAATCACCACCCAGGTTTAAGCAAACTCCTGACATCTATACAGGTTAATTATATTTTTGACCCAGTTACTAAGCAATTATTTTGTATCTTTTTGGCAAGTGTCCTGAAAGAGTCTGTTCCTCCTACATGTTTGAGTGTTTTACATTTGAAGAAGATGGGGCCAATCTGAAGGATGAAACATGCGACGACAGCTAAAAGAAACTCTGCAGTAGCTAAACACAGATTTTTTTGCTAACTGGAGCTTGGGATCCAGTCTACATAACATAGGCCAGCATTGTTTTTTTTTAAATGTATTGTTGTTCTCGTTGACACAAGTCAACCTTACACAAAATTCACCAATTCATTTATACCACATATTATCAATCTATATTTATAAAAGTGAAAATGTGTGGGTTTGTTTGTGGCATGGCAAAGCGTTTTTCCATATACAATTCCACACGTTTTACCAATCTGCATCAAAATGTGCATAATTACCTATTAGGACCCACCGGACAATACTGGCTACATGATATTTGCAAACCCGACCCCATTCACTGGATTTTGGCAAAAGTAAAAATGTGTTTATGGGTCTGTAACTTGATGATGTGTTGTTCCTTATACAGTTCCACACCATTACACCAATCTGCACAAATTGTTGCACACTTACCTGTTAGGATTCTCCAGACATTACTGGCTACATGACATGTGGACACCCCACCCCTTTGCCCAGATTTCAGCACTTGTCAACATTTGTTTGTGGGTTTGTGGCTTGGCGAAGTGCTGTTCCTTATAGAATTCTACAATGTTTCGCCAGCCTGCACCCCATTTTGCATAGTTACCTGCTAGGACCCTCTGGACATTACTGGCTACATGACATGTGGACACCCCACCCCTTTGCCCGGATTTCAGCACTTGTCAACATTTGTTTGTGGGTTTGTGGCTTTGCGTAGTGTTGTTCCTTATAGAATTCTACAATGTTTCGCCAGCCTGCACCCAATTTTGCATAGTTACCTGCTAGGACCCTCTGGACATTACTGGCTACATGACATTTGGAACCCCACGCCTTTCCCTGGATTTCAGTACCTTCACACATGAGACGTTTGTGTGAAATCGGCAAAACATCAATGTGGTTGTAGACGGACTGGTCCTCAACCCTAGAATGCATGGTTTCTGGGACATTTGAACCTCAATGCACCACAATGAACTGCAGCACGCCAGCTTTGGGCAACAGGTGGGTACAGAGCACAGTAAGTCCCAGTACGTAGCAGCACACCAGCTCTCACTTCCCCCCAACGTCTAGTACAGGGTATGTCACCCAATCACACATGCCCATGCTTAGTGTAGTTTACATCAGAGTGCAAAGCGCATCAAGGGATAAGCGAATCAGAACAGCAACCAACAGAATCATTTATTTTCAACAATTGATGATGTTGTATTGTGCCTGTCTGAGGTGAGGTAGCTTGAGATGTCATGTGGAATGTTTATGTGTGGATGATGGAATATTCTGAGTGGGTGTTCTGTGTAGAGGCGGTTACAGCTGGCTGCCCCTGGGTGATGGGAGCCGGTGTTATCACAGCTTATGTCCTTTATGTCTTCATGTGGATATGTAACTAAGAACTTGGAAATAAACTTACCTGAAGAAATCTTAAAGAGCCTGGAACCTGCCTTTTAACAATGGCGACGAGTCAGTCTTTGGTAACCTATGTGCCACAAGCTGCTGGACTGAGGACCCTGCTGCGGGGGGTGCAGGAAGGACAAGCTTCTGGAGAAGGACAACACTGCCCCCAAAAACTGTAAGTTCCATCACCCAGGGTGCAGGGGGAGCTGGAGGATTAAAGCTCCATCTTTGGTGGGACCGGCGCACATAAGTAGTGGGCAAGCTGGGCCCCAGGGAGTCTTCAGGGAGAAGCCCTGACATGGCTCCCAAGAGCGCAGGGGCAGGAACAGAAATTGGGTCCCATTGCAGAGGGATCAGCTCCAGGAGCAGGAAGGAGGACTGCGTCCCAGGGTTCAGGGGAAGTCCAAGAAAGAGGCCCCTTTTTGGATGGGCAGCTCCTAAGTAGGAGGCAGAGCTCTGCCCTGGGGGCTGGAGATGGCGCTGGACCAGCAGGTGAAAGATAATACGGGCAATACTGGGAAA
This sequence comes from Ambystoma mexicanum, assembly GCF_040938575.1. Taxonomy (NCBI): domain Eukaryota; kingdom Metazoa; phylum Chordata; class Amphibia; order Caudata; family Ambystomatidae; genus Ambystoma; species Ambystoma mexicanum. The sequence continues at coordinate 1,058,827,559 of NC_090935.1, read as the reverse complement.
TTGATGTTGAAAGCAAACGCTGTACCCTGGTCCTCTGTGAGATGTAATGAAGATATAGCCCACTGGGAGGAATGTGATGCTACTCTACGTTTTCTTTTTTAAGTTAGAATGGCAATAGAAAAAAAGAGACGCTGCTCTGTGTTTGGGAAATGGATGTGAATTTGACATGAACAAGGAGGACTGTTTGCCTGGCTACACGTCACTCCCATGTCTTGTGCACTCATAGCAATGGGGAGCTGTTGTTTTAAATGGTGTCCTTCTCACGAGATAATTTCAGGCTTTGAAGTTATGGGAGCCTGGCAGCACCGTACTGTGCTTATCGTGCACATCATGTTTTTGGCTGTCTGAAACTCTGGTGATTTATGAGCTTTTCGTGGCGAGGTCTCCTGGGAAGTGAACGGCTGTTGGCCTATGAAGCTCTGCATAGCCCTGCTGAGCAGAAGTGACTGATGATGTCACACATGCAGTAGGGGGAGATGGAGAAGCGTAGAATGTTCTTTGGAATGTGCTATTATTAGAGCTTTGTATTATAAGTGCTGTTTGCCCTGAGGATGTAAAAGGGAAAGTACTTTAAGGAATCTGACGTTTGGCAAGACATGTGTCTTAGAAGGAAGGAAGCAACATATATGTGCAGCTATATTAAGGCAGGAATGAACAATGCTTAGAACATGGGAACCATATGATACGAATAGGATCCAAGAGACAGGGGTTGTTTAGGTGCCAAATGCTGTGGTCTCTGCTTGGCAAAAGAGACATCTTCGGCGGATTGTGATGCTGGCATGCCGCTCCGTCTCAGTTAGTGAGGCGACAGGTAGCGGCCAACAAATAAGGTGACATTTTTAGGTCATGACAGTATGTTGAGGTATAGGCTTGTGCAGAGAGTACCAGCCATAATGTTGGGTAGTTTGGAACTTTAATATACCTATTTAAAACTGACGGAGCATTTTGCATGTGCAGGATGGTGAGTGCCTTGGTGCGATGTGAATCTGTAGAATGGGGGCACTGCGAGGATGCAAATGAGTTTGTGTTTATAGAAGATATACATGCATCTTAAACGGCGCTGTTCTGTTATGTAAATGGGTAAGTGAAATGGTGACAATATAGTGTGGTAATATGTTGTAATGAAGAGTATTTAGCATAATTCTTTTGAGGAATTGCAGGTTTCGAGTGCCAAGCACCATGGCACATGGACACTTATGTGCATAAATCGTTGCTGTTAGTGTAAGATGGGTGGTATGTGTACGAGTGTGATAGTTTTAATCATTTTGAGGATTTTCAGCTATATTGCACATGTCAGTAGAGCCTGTGTAAACGGCTATGGACTCATAGGTTCGCTTAAGAGCCTGCAAATGGCTAAGGACGTTTTAGTTCATAAAAGTGTTCGTTTTGGGTATTTTACTTACTATGTGCAACATGGTTTTGTATTCAAATGTGCACAACGCAAATGTTTTCAATGCGGTGTATGTATTGTTTACAGCATATGGTTGCATCATTCTAGGATTTTGGAATGTATGTTATGATGAATCTGACTCAGATAGGTTGGAGAGAGTCAGTGAGTGTTGGGTATTGGGTGAACTCACATTCAGCATGGAAGTGTTGCAGTGTGAAATGCATGGTTTGAATTGTTTGGGTAATGTCAGTGGGGTATATAGTTTTCCTTACATTGTTTTGGTTTGGTTTGGGTAGTTACCTGTCGTGGTAAAAGTTGAACACCCATGCAATTGTTCTAGAGTGAGGTAGCGCCTCGACTCTTTCAATTAAGGATGTTAGGAGTTTCTAATTTCATGTGAGGGGATTGGTCTGGTTATAGGGGTTACCTGATTCCGGTAAAGGTTGAACAGCGATGAGGTTGTTCTGTGAGGGAGGTAGCGTCTCCTCTAGGTTTTTTTTTTATCCTTCTCATCACATTGGACAGTAGGTAGCTGGTGGTAAAGGGGTAGCTGGGGACGCCTGGTAAAGACCCGTCGGTATTGAGTGTGGTAAGTCCTGAGATGATGAGTACATTGTTTTCTATGTTACTTGTGGTATTTATTGTGGATTTTGTTGTATCCATGGGTTCAACAGCTTGTTTTGGGTTATGATGTTTTCCTTGCTATAATACCGTTTAGTTTTTACCAGTCATTGATGTTGGCATTGGGAGTGCGTGGCCACCACTCCCAATGTGTTTGGAAGGCTTGTACATCCTGGTCTGGTGTAATGAGTATGGTATTAAGACCATGGGTGTTTGTGATCTCAGTGATGTTGTATGTTTCCACTTTGTGAATCCCTGTTGGAGTGAGGTTGTGACTGTCTTTTTGGAGGCTTTGAGGTCTCAGTTCTCTAGAGTGGCAGTCTAGAGGCCTGCTAGGGTTCCAGGGTGGCAGCCTGGACACCCGCGTTGTTGTAGGCGGGGGCAGGTGGTAGGAGGTGTAGCAGTCTTGTGGTTGTTCAGGAATGTAGGTGAAGTAGCCCAGTTTCAGGGTTGGCCAGGTCCTGGGGTGAGAGCCCAGTTGCTTGTTTGTGGTAGGAACAGGCAGATGGATGACAGTATTTTTGTTATTGGTACATGGAATGTAGTCTGTCAGGGTGTGATGTTTTGATGGTTAGGTTTGGCCGTGGAAGTGTCTGTCTGCAAGTTGAGTGTTACGTGTGCGTATATCTTTGAAGGTGGTAGTTGTGTTGTTCTGGTATGTGACTTGTTCTGTGCATGTATGGTTTAGTAAAGGAGGGAGGTGTGTTGTATTGTGCCTGTCTGAGGTGAGGTAGCTTGAGATGTCATGTGGAATGTTTATGTGTGGATGATGGAATATTCTGAGTGAGTGTTCTGTGTCGAGGCGGTTACAGCTGGCTGGCCCTGTGTGATGGGAGCCGGTGTTGTCGCAGCTTATGTCCTTTATGTCTTCATGTGGATATGTAACTAAGAACTTGGAAATAAACTTACCTGAAGAAATCTTAAAGAGCCTGGAACCTGTCTTTTAACAGATGACATTGTTGTCATGTCTGTCCACAGAACCCATTCGGAGAACAGGTACTTTTTGCTGGTTAATCAATAAAAGAAAAAAATGCAAGCATATAAATATAAAACATGGATATATACGTACATATACAAACACACTAAAATCCTTAAAACAAAAATCAACTTCTTACATAAGAATGTAATTCCTCATCTATCAATAGTTACTGTGCAAATAACAATTAATCAGTATATGCCAGTTGCGATTTACCATGTTAGTTTTATCAATCCTGCAGAATTAAGTAATTTTATTGTGGCCATCGTTAAAAGAGTTTCTTCCCCACTAGGGAGTCTATAAAACAAAACAAACGAATTAAAAAAATCTACATTATGGACAAATCTATTCAGTAATGAAATTTGTGATTCTTGTAGAGTACCACATTCAATTAAAATATGTTGTCTAGTCTGTAAAGTATTCAGGGCATTGCACGGCATACACTGACCTACAATCCCATAACTACTTGGAAGCCTACTCTCTCTAATTTCTCTCATTTCCCCAGTCATCAGAAGGTTCAGTCTAAACCTAAGGAATTGACTGTGCCACAGTGCATTTGGAACTTCTTTAAGTACAATGGCAAATGCCCTGTAGGTTTATCCAAAGGACAAAGGCTTTGGTATGCATTATAGGATTTCACCTTTTCTATTGTCACCCTTCAATCTATTCTTTACCAAGAATGGATTAGAGATCAAATCATTGACTCACAATTCACTTTCAGACAATGTGAAATCAGAAGATCTTTCAACTCTAATTGCCTTCCCCATATCGTTATACAGTGAGCCTGAAATAGGGTTTAACAATAAATTCTGGATTTTTCCATTTCACAGTGTAAACCAATGAGGACAGTTCCAACTCTAAATCCAGCGCAGCTATTGGCAGACAATCTGGTAGACCTAACGCTTTCTGTCAAAAAAATAGCTTCCACCTTGTACAAGTCCAGTCGTCAGCATATTGCATCAACTTCCACCCCATAAATCAAAGCTGGTATGACTTTTAATTTGTAAGAATGTAAAACTGGGATAAAAGAGAGACCGCAGTATTGCCTATGAATTCTCTTCATTTGCACCACAACATGCATTGCCTTCTCCCTAATCCTCGCCACTGCATTACCTCTATTCAGGCTTGCTTCCATAACAATACCAAGATAGTTTATGCTTGTTTTTGTTATCAAAGGTTGATTATATATCATCCAAATGTAGCCCATTGTAGTATTAACATTCTTATTGAATCTTATAATGTTTCTTTTATCCCGTTAATAACTAGATCATTGCGCTTTGCATAATATTCAATGGAACACGCAAGCCTCTGAAGTCTTACTTGGGTCCTATCTAGCAGGATTACATCATCAGTGTATGTTAAATACCAGACTTGGAGGATATTAATCCTTGGTGGGACAAAAGTATAAATTGAACAACCTTGTCTCAACCCCCTGTGCGTCACAAACTCTTTCGACAAGGCTCCCTGCCTGTTCAATATGACCTGTAACACTGCACCCTCGTGTAAATAGATCAAAATCTAGAGCAGTAATTTAGAACATCCCATTCCTGTAATTTGGCCCAAAGAAACGAGCAGTTAACAGCATTTACTTCTTCAGAAAGGATACATTATTTTATCCTCCAATGAGAAGAGAAAAGGTAACTGGAGGGACTGCAACTCCTTAATTAATTTCAGTGGCTCAAAATAGTTGCACCAAAAGAAATGAGCAGGCCAATTATTTAGATACAGGCATGTTTTTCTTAAAATAATTGTTTTCTCTTCCTTGCTCTCAAGATACTTCAGCTAAGTTCAGACACACTCCTGATGGGCTCCTATTTTGGTGAGAAATTTGAAGCAATCATGAGTTGCGATTGTATGTACATTTAATAGGCTGCAGGTTTCTTTTTCATACCTGTCATGGCCTTGAGCCATTTTCCTAGTAAGCACTTTGCAAACAGTCGTTTTATGGGCTAGACGATTGTAAGACAAGACCATTTAGCTCCAGACCAGGCAACTGCTGTCAGATAGGCGAGGGAGATCAACAAATGAGCTGAGGAAACATGTCACAGTATTAAAAGGTTGTCATTACCACACTGCAGTTGCAGCTTGGTTAAACTCAAAGACAAAATAAAAAAATAAAAGTATCACCAGTCTCTGCGGTGTCCTCGCCACTCCAGCAGGTATTCCTGGGTTCCTGCTGGCAACCATAGGTTTCTGTTCAATGTCCTTGTCCCAGTTTAAACATTTCCCTCATTTTGCAATATTTCCCAGATGACTCCCTGCATCTACAAAAGTCAGTTTCAGGCTGAAGGGATTCCCTGCACCCTGTGAAGATCTCCTCTCTTTCTCTTCCCTCCTCAGCTACCATTCTCAGCGTAAGTGTCTCATATACCCTGTGATGTTCTGAACACAAGGTCTCTGCCATCTCCCTCATCTGTGGTCCTGGCTCTCAGTCTCAGGCCCACCTCACTATGCCCATTCTTTTCCTACTTCTCCTTATCTCTATGCCTTTTGCTCATACCTCTTCCCACCATGGCCTTGGCCCCTTTAGAGCGACTAGATTAGATTATGACACCACCCCCTGTTTTGGGTAGGGTCTGCACACGTCGTAATGGAAATGGTCCTTGCTATTCTCTCCTGATATTGCTCCACCATCTCCTCACCATATCCTCATGGCTGCCTGTACCTTCCTCCTCATTTCTCCCAACCTCCTACTTCTGATGTTTACCACCTTCCTCTTGATGTTCCCAAACCTCCTGTACTTCTGCACCTTCCTGCTATCTTCCAACCCCCTCTGTCTGACTTCCTCTAATCTTTTCCTGCAGTTTACCAAGCAATTCTCCCTCTTCCTCCTGTTTTCTACCAACCTAATATTTCTGACCTCCCAAACTACCACCTCCTTAGTCATCGGATGCTCTTGTCACCACCTCATTCTTTCCTCCTATCTGCTGACAATCTTGCTTCATTCCTTTCACCCTTCGTCAAATTCATGCCACCAGTCCCTACTCCTGAAACGCACACAAGATGATTGAGAGCATGGCCTTACATTGTATTGTGATGTTCCCCCTGTGCCTGCCTCACTGCAAGGGTCTGCAGCTTGCATGAGTCTCTGGGTTCTGCTAAATACGCCTAATTTAGAAGCTACCGACTTAGTAGGGGGTTTGCACCTTCAATCTTATTTAGGGCCACTGTTTAATCGTAATCGTTTATTAAAGGCATGAGGGTTAAGGGTTCATGCCTAGGAACCACAATGTACCCTTTTTAGCAGTCAGGCACATATTTAGTTGTCCATGGGAAAGGACTAATGAAGGTTTCAAGGGGACCCTTTGTTTACCTCCTCTAGGTCCATCGTTCTCTAGGTTGTGGTGGTACTCAGCCCCTTCTATCCCCCCCCCCTAGGTGTCCTGAACCTCAGGCAGGTCCTTCGTCACTTTGCGTAAAATCAACTGGCCAGGCACAGTGTTGGAATCTTTAGTCAAGTTTACCTACTAAGTACACCATGGTTCAGCACTTAAGGAGAAGCAACAGGCATTGATCTGTGCACCAACCACTTTTGTTCATAAAGTGTGAAATCTGCAACAGCCCAAGGCATGGCTTCCAATAACATTACCTTTCTACAGAGGTTGTTAAAGTCTGGAGGACACCAATTTAAAGCACAGTGCATCAAATAGATTTAATAGAGAGAAGGACCATTTTGTGACAACACGTATTTGCTGAAGGCCATTTGTACTGACACCGCAACATTATGATTCTTGAGCTCTTTAGAATCAGTGATCATGTTCTCGTATCTGGGTGAAGGAAAGGCATTCGATTTTAGACAAAACAACTACATGTGGGGCATTACATGCATCAACACTTAATGGACATACCAAAAGTTTGTATTTTCATGTTAAATGTGAAATCCATCATTGCAACATGGAGCTTGAGGGCCTATTTCACAGAGCGTTTTCCAATGGGGTTTTCCCATTATAAAACGTTTCCGTGAATTAGGCCCTTAGACTCGTAGAAAGCAACATCTATTTCCGCATTTAAGTGTGCACGGAGATGAGCTATTACTGCTGTACACTGAGTTGCAGACATATCTATACACTAGCATTTGCTGAAAGAATACTATGCACTGTTCGGGGTCGGAGTAAGGAGACACTGACACAGGTAGTGGTTTTGCCAATAATGCTTTAAAAAAAATAATTATAAACGAGTTTGGAAAAATACCTCACTATCCCTAACTCTATGAGGGTTTTCCTGCCTCAATGAAACTAACTAATGTGACAGTTGTCAGGATGTTAAAGTTCACTGTCCTGTGTCCAAAGTCCATTCTGTCCCTCACACTCTGAATACTACAAAAACCCACTATAAGGGTGGGTGGGGGGTAATAAAATGTAATAGGCTGCTGTCTTCCATAAAGCTTGCTGGTATTCTCTTGCCTACCACTTCACTAGGCAATTTACAGTTTAAAGCATTCCAGAAATGCAAAGGGGACATTCCTCATCACTGATCTTCCCTGTCAATAATGTATATCTTGTTCAGATTGGGGTTTCCACAAGTCTTTTATCCGGCTCAGTATGAGGCTGTTATGTGTACAGATACCTCACTGTGTTTAGTTGATCCACAGCCTTGTTGTACATGAATAAGTGTTTAAATCATATTTTCCTGCCTGTTGCAGAGTTGGTCTGCCTCCCAGTCAAACGAATGTCATGTAGATTTTCCCCAAACTACTGGGACGAGGAAGAGCAGGAAACGGATGATCAGCATTCTGATCTCTTAAGACGCTTGTCTTTTAGTCTTTTGGTATACAGAAATGAGGACATCTCTGTGTGTGTTTTGTAATGTCTAGCAGTGTTAATTAAAGATGTTCACCTGGAACGGGGGGAGGGTTTGACATGGACTTCTGTCCTTTTCTCTCATTTTGTAGGGGTTTGTCTCCCTTCCCACTGCATACCTATTGTTCCACCGGTTTCGTTGACTCGCTCTCTGTCTCTTTTTAAGAGCTCCACTGGAGTTCCCAAGTTAATCTCTTTGGACCACAGGGAGCCGGTGTTTACCCTGCATGGGCATGCCGCCTTTGTAAAAAGGTTGACGGTCCTGTTTCTCACTGCCAGTGGTGCTGGGACACTGACAGCAAATGTGCTCAGTGGTGTTACGTCTTTAACTGGGTGTGCGCATGCGCGAGCCTCGTGATGGCCACGCATGCACGTTTGAAATAAAGACGGTCCGTGCGAGAGATGCCGCCGGGACCTTGGAACGAACGGACATGTGTTCACTGTTGTCTGAGTGTGCATGCCTACGGATGCTTGTACGGGGCGGCCCGAGTCACGTGGGGGCACCATCACATTGGCGACGAGGCGGGACATGGGTAGAGAAACGCTCGGCACGTACAAACGTGTCGCCATGGGTATTTCATCTTCTCATGTATTACGAACCTCACGTGTGATGGTGGCCATTTTGTTTTTGGTATTGACGGTAGTTGCGGCCCGCGAGGGTGCTCGTGCGCTGCCTAAATACTGAGGTGAACATCTCCTCAATTTTTGGACACTCTGCAGTTCTCCCAAAACAAAAAGGGGGACTGCACTTCGGCCTGTACAAACAGGTTGTGGGAGAGAGGAAGCCACAGCGCATCATCACAGCATCTCAGCCCAAGAGTTCTGGTACGTCGAATCTGAATTTAGCCAGGTTTGCGGCTTCTAATACGGATTGAGGTGCCTGTGCGACCTGTGAAGATGGCGGACAGCGACGGAGAAGCTCCTGCGGCGGTGAGTGTGGTGAGATGGCAGCATGGCTCCTTACAACCCATGCAAGAATTTGATACTTCAGGCCCACCCTCAAAACTGGGCCCGAGATGGCTTTTATGGATCAAAAAACTTTATATGTTTTTTGCAGCCACTGGGGAAACGGACGATGATGCCAAAGTGGCGACACTGCTATACTCAGCGGGGACAGAAGTATTGCGCATTTATGAATACTTCACCTTACCGGTGGTGACTTACCATGCTGTCAAAACTGCACTTAAGGACCATTTTATTCCTTTATCCCATATTGACTTTGACAGGTTTGTCATGTGTGGAGAAAAGCAGCATGAGGATGAATCGTTGGATCAATTTTGTGCACGCTTAAGACAGCTATCCACCACGTGCAGATGGACGGACGCGGAAGTAATGGTCCGCTATCAACTAATTGAAGGTTGCAGCTCAGGTAAGCTGCGGAGACAGGACCTGAGAGAGCCGGGCATATCTCTAGCACAGATATTGGACAGTGGAAGAGTGTGCGAACTGGCCGAAAGTAGTGGAGCCAAGATGGATGCTGCCGTACGCCCAGGCAAGCATGAGGACGCTTTTGCCGTAGGGAGACAACCTCAGGCAAAACAGAGGTGGAGCCAGAAGAGACAGGAACCCACAACACTGCAAGGTGGTTCTGCCATTTGTCAATATTGTGGGTATGACTTACTGCATTCAGAAGACTGTCCAGCTAAATCAAGGGTCTGCGGGAGATGCAACACGCCAGGGCACTATGCCAGGATGTGTAGAGCTGCTACACCGGTTGCCACGCAGAGAGGGCCCGCCAGGCTAAGCGGTGGGTTGAGGAGACAACGCAATATCACTGCAGTGGAGCAGGATGCCCAGAGGCTCAACATCGCAAAGGAGGAGGAGGAGCATGAAGAAGTCCTCTTCATCTTGAATTTGGCGACAGGGACCAAGAAACGCAGACAACCGAAGTGCGTTGTGGACATTCAAGGGGTTCCCACACAGGTGCTAATTGACACTGGGGCCTCGGTATGTGTGCTGGCCACTGAACATTATGAGGCCATCCCAGGTCCTCCTCCACTGGACAAGTCAAGGGCCAAAATTTTTACGTTCGGGGGTGACACTCCCTTGCCCATAAAAGGGGTGTTTGTGGCTCCCGTATCCCGAGGAGACAAGGCGATAAAAGCAAGGTTCTTCGTCACAGATGTCAGCCCGCGGTCCCTGTTGAGTTGTGCAGTCTCGGAAGCGGTGGACCTTGTTCATTTCACGCTTGCGGTCTACCAAGGGGACATTACTTCACTTTTGGAGAGGTTTGCGGATACCTTCCAAGGGATTGGCAGACTGAAAGCAGAGCCAGTGCGACTGCATATAGACAAAACCATTCACCCGATAGCGCTGAAGCACCGACGGATTCCGTTCCACCTTCGTTCCCAGGTCGAAGATGAGCTCAAGGCACTCATCAGCATGGACATCATCGAAAGGGTGGAGGGGCCGACTCCATGGGTCTCGCCGATAGTTGTGGCGCCGAAGCCCAAACAACCGAGCAAGATACGCATCTGCGTGGACATGCGGTTGCCCAATGCAGCCATTAAGCGTGAACGCCACCTGACGCCCACGCTAGATGACATTATCGGCAAACTGCAGGGAGCCAGGATATTCTCCAAGCTGGATCTGAGGGCAGGATACCACCAACTGGAGCTGCACACAGACTCGAGGTACATTACCACCTTTACCACACACTGTACCAATTTAAGCGCCTTAGCTTTGGGATATCCTCTGCGCGGAGGTCTTTCAAAATGCCATCAGGGGTGCTCTGGCAGGCCTCAAGGGAGTGATAAATATGAGTGACGATATTTTGGTCTTCGCCACATCGCATGCCGAGCACATGAAACGTTTGGAGGCAACCCTGCAGAGACTGAAAGACCTTGGCCTCACTTTACATCGTGAGAAATGCTAGTAATTCAAGGACCGTATTGGGTTATTTGGTTTCGTGTTTCACGAGAACGGGGTGTCCCCGGATCCGGAAAAAGTCAGGGATATCCGCGAGGCTGCCACCCCCCAGTCACCAACAGAAGTCCGCAGTTTTCTGGGGATGGTTAATTATTGCGGCCGATTCTACAAGGGGCTGGCATCCCTCTCTGAACCCCTCCAGGCCCTGACAAATAACGACGCTGTCTGGATGTGGGACAAAAGAGAACAAGAGGCATTTCTGGTGATCAAGAAATCCGAATCCGAGATTGTGGTGGATGCGAGCCCGGTGGGCCTGGGGGCAGTCCTAATGCAAGCGGATGCGAGAGGCGAAATGCTACCCATTGCATATGCGAGCAAAGCCCTCACGGAGACAGAGAGACGCTACTCTCAGATTGAGAGGGAGGCCCTAGCTATCCTGTGGGGCTGCAGACACTTTAGGTTGTACATTTTGGGGAAACCCGTGACTGTTATAACGGATCACAAGCCACTTCTGCCCATCCTAGCGGGTGCGTCTTCAAAGCCACCTCCCCGGATAGAGCGGTGGATGATCGCTCTTATCGAATATGGGGTCAAATTGGTATACTGCCTGGGGACGAACAATCCGGCAGACTACCTGTCCCACCACCCCAACAAGGAAAGGGAAGATGGACATGGGGAAGTGGTGGAGTGCCAAGAATTCATCCACAACATTGTGGAGTGTGCCATGCCGGTGGCGCTGGACAGAAATGTTGTGGCACAGGAGTCGCCGAACGACGAGGTATTCCAGATCATCCAAGCTGCGATTAGGAGTGGGGAATGGAGAGATATCCTACAGAACAACACAAGGAGGGAAGACAGAGCGCAGAGGGAACTCCAGGCACTATGGAAAATTTGTGATGAACTCTCTATCTCTGAGGATGGAGTGCTGCTAAGAGGGAGGCAAATTGTTGTACCACGGTCGCTGAGGGCTCGAGTCCTGGAGCTGGCCCACACTGGGCACCAGGGTGTGGCAAAAACGAAGGCGAGACTGCGACCAAAAGTATGGTTTCCAGATCTGGAGGGCCTTGTGGAGGCGCACGTGAAAGGATGTTTGCCGTGCCAAGCAGCAAGTCCCCTGGAAAGAGCGCCACCGATCAACTCCATGGAGCGGAGTGAGAAGCCATGGGGTACGGTCCATGCTGACTTTGGATCGACTGGAAGGGGCATGTACTTCTTAGTGGTAGTAGACCAGTGGTCGAGATATCCGGGGGTGGAGCTCGTGGATTCAACGGCCAGTGACCATACTATCCTGGCGTTAGAAAAAATGTTTGCCACGCATGGCCTCCCGGAAGTTCTCTGCTCGGACAATGGACCAGCATTCACTGGACACCAATTTGGGCAGTATCTGAGAGAAAGGGATATACAGCACCGGAAGGTGTCGCCACTCTGGCCCCGGGAGAATGGAGAGGCCGAAAGGCTTATGAGAAAGCTCAACTGGGTGTTTCGCATCGCAGCAAACAGTGGAGGGGAACTGAAGAGGAATCTTTTCGAGTTTCTCAGAGAGTACAGGACGACCCGTCACCAGTCCACCGGAGGGGCCCCAGCAGAGGCTCTGTTTTGGCAATGTCCGAGAAGGCTCCTCCCGGAAGTGGGAGGGCGTGAGCCGGGGGTTATAGACAATGACAGAGTGAGAAAAGAGCGGGAGGCCCACAACGAGAAGGAGAGCGGAAGGAGAAGGCTGCAAGACAAGGTGGGAGACTCAGTGCTGGTACGCAACCGCAGGCCCGAAGGAAAGTTGTCTTTGCCTTATGAGCCACAACCGTGGGCTGTCACCCATGTCAAGGGGTCCATGATTACCGTGGCGAGCGAAGGAGGAACGATCACCTGCAACCAATCATTTTTCAAGAAGATCGTCTGAGTGTGCATGCGTACGGATGCTAGTACGGGGCGGCCCGAGGCACGGGGGACACCATCACATGCTTGTCAACCTTCCATCTTCCGGCGAGGTGGTTACTCACTTTATTAGTGAACACAGACCACTCTCGCACTCAGGTGCCCTTTTTTTTCGTGCTGTAGTATTGGGTTTGCTTGACAGTCGGCTGCACAAAGCTTCTATTGCACCTATTAAAACAGAGGCGGCACCACTTTACCAAGTCCTGTTTTCTGCCGTTGGTTGGGCAGGGGAAGTGGTTTCTTGCTGGTGTTACTTATTGAAATAAAAGTTTGTACTCTTGTGTGTTGTGCTTCACTTTTTCCTTCTTCCTTCTTCTCGCATCACAGGCGGGTCTCCCGTCTCATTCTCTCGACCATCTCCTTCTCCAGCCACTACTGCCATAATGTTCGCCTCTTCCACGACCACTGCTACTTTGACCCTTGGGCCCACTGCTGCCACTACTACTGCTAATATAGCCACTACTCCAACCACTTGAGTTCTGTTTTTGGTGTGCTTTTATTGCTGGGCCAGTTTCCCTCGTTTTGCAACAACTAGAACGTTGTATATAGTACAGCACCTCCTTGTGTGTCCTCCTCGTCCCAGTACCAATGATGCATGTAGCTGGGGTTATTGATTTAGGATATGACGTTTGGTATGGCATATCAGTGCCAAAAGTATCAAACATTTCCAGGATCTTCTGGTACTGGAGCGGTTTTTGCATAGAGAAAAAAGGGACGTAAACGATGGGTTTGTCACAGCACCAAATTCTAAAAACAAATGTGGCGCAAGTGGAGAGATGTGCTAGCGCATCTCTTCCTTTGCACCCAAAAAGTGCAGCCCAATTCACAAAGGAAAATCTGTAATAGTGAATGACGAGCAAATCGCGCTCAACCTATGATTCAAATCTTATTCTGTATATAAACATATAGGAAGCAATTGCATTTTAGATCAGCAACTTTACATTTATTAATGATTGCTCGAGGTGTCAGCCGACACGTGTTTCGACAATTACTGTCATTTCCCAAATTCAGAAGGACATCTTGAGCGACAAGAAAACTTGGCTGTATCCGATCGCAGGTTTTTATAAATGTGGAAATTGTTCCATGTGTCAGTTCGCTGACAATAATATTACTGAATATTCAGATGCCTATGGACATGGCATCCAAATCCGAGATTTTATCAATTGTCGCACTACACAAGTAGAATATGCATAACGTTGTTGTTGTACCCCGCTCATACGCACGCACTCAGGCCTACAAATGACGCGGAGCCAAATCTATGGTGAACCAACTTTATTCACCGCCAAACTCCAACTGCCGTCTCCTCCCTCCAGCCCCTCCCTTTCCGTCTTTCCTCCCGCTCTTTCTCCTTGGCTGCCCTTAAAGGGACAGTGTCTTTTTATTCATGTATAACACCTCCCCCGTACTTATCATGACAGTCCAGCTACATCTGTTCGATGAGCCTCACCGGTTTCTTTATTGTCCTAGGGGGTCTCCCGGGTGATTCTCGGCTCTCGCCGCTTGACTCTATTGGGGGTTCCGTTTCCTCTTCCTCATTGAGGCTCTCGTCGGGTATCTCTGGTGGTTCAGGTTCTTCCAGATATAGCTTCTTGAAGAATGAGGAGTTGTGGGTAATGTCCCCTAGTTCTCCGGTTGCGTGACCATGGGCCCCTTGATGGCTGTGATGATTCTTGGTTCTGGATGGTATCGAGTGTCCGTTTTCTTGCGCTGTGTTTGTCGGACCAGTACTGTTTGTCCAACTTCCAGCTGTTGTTCCTTTGCTCTCCTCCTTGCGTCAGCCCACTGCTTGGCTTTCCTTCGTTTCTCCGCGTCGCGTTCCCTGATGGCTAGGTCTTCTTCCGGTGTATAGTCCTCCCATCGTGGGACACGCGTCCTGGGTTGGTATCTCACCATGAGTTCAGCGGGTGGTTTTGCAGTTGCGTCATGTTGAGTGTTCCGGTAGCTTCGGAGCATGCTGCAGATGGCTTTCGGATGGGGTGTCTGTTCCGCTACTGCCTTTTGTCGGGTCAATTTGATTGTGGCCATAAACCGTTCGACCATCCCATTGGCTTGGGGCCAGAGTGGTGTGATTTTTTGATGGGAGAAGCCTAGGTGCTTTGCAAAGTTTGCGAATTCCCGTCCCTGGAAAGGGGACCCGTTGTCAGTCTTCACGACATTGGGGATGCCCCATTCGCTGAAAAGTTCATCCACTATGGGTGCATTGTCAGTGAAGGATGTCGAGGGTGTTTGCTTAACAAACGGGAATCTTGAGTACTCATCTATTATTACTAATAGATACCCTCCCTCTTCTACGGGTCCATAAAAGTCCATTGCGACCTTTTGCCAGGGTCTTGTTGGGAGCGTGGTGAGTTGGAGGGGGTTTGGGTTTGGTCCTTGGGCTGCCAGTTGGCAGGGTCTGCAGTGTTTGAGCATGTCCTCCACTATCATGTCCATATATGGGAACCAGACATAGTTCCTGAGGAACCTTTTTGTGTTGTCGATTCCCCTGTGTCCTTCGTGTGCCAGCGTTGCTAGTGTTTTTCTTAGGTCTTTTGGTGCTACTAGCCTCTTTCCTCTTAGTAGCAGCCCTTGGTCAGTTGCTATAAGCTCATCTTTTACTTTGGCTAGCCGGTCCAATTCCTTCTGGTCTACATCTCCTTCTTCAGTTCTGCTTGAGTGGCGTTCTCTCCATTTGTTGGAGCGGGTAAGTGTGATAGCGGCCCTGATCGTTGGGTCGGCTTTGCTCCTTTCCTCGAACGTCGTGGTCGAGATGGTGGGCGGCATGGCATTTGACGATAGGTACAGGACATATTCAGTGGCCTCATGTGCCAAAGTGTCATCTTTGTCTTGTAGGGGGTGTCTGGATAAATAGTCCGCTGGGTTTGCGTCTCCTCCTGGTTTATGGATAATGGTGTAATCGTATTCCTGTAGTCTTATCCCCCATCGCTCTATGCGGGGTGGCATCTTCGTCCTGGGGTTCCCAAAGATAGATAAGAGGGCTTGGTGGTCTGTTACTAGGGTAAATTTCCGACCAATGATGAAGTGATGGTACTTTTCACACGCCCATACCGCGGCCAGGCTTTCTCTCTCTGCTTGAGAGTAGGCTTTTTCCGTGTGTGACAGGGCTCGGCTGGCGTAGGCAACTATCGCATGGTGGCCGTTGTCTGCAGAGTCAGTTTGTGCTAGGATGGCTCCCAGCCCCACCGGGCTCGCATCAACTGTGATGATGGTGTGCCAGTTAGGATCAAAATATGCCAGTTGTTTGTTGTTGGTAAGTCCCTCTTTTATCGCTATGAATGCCTCCTGGCAGGGTGCATCCCATATGAACGGTTGGTTCTTCTTCAGGAGGTTGCGGAGCGGGTCAGTCGTTGTGGCGTAGTTCGGAAGGTATCGCGCACAATATCCTGCCATTCCCAATAGCGAGCGTAACTCTGCTGTGTTCGTCGGCGCTTGAAGCACAGTGATGGCCTTTATTTTGTCCGGGTCTGCGGATATTCCGTTGTTTGAGAATGTGTGTCCGAAAAATTTGAGACTTGTTCTGTTAATGACGCACTTGCACTCATTCAGTGTTAGCCCTGCATCTTGTAGGATGGAGCAGATGTTTTTGAGAGCCCTATCGTGCTGGTCTTGATCTTTCCCAAATATCAGGATGTCATCACTGTAGTTTAATGCATTCGTCTCTGATGCTATGAGACGCCTGATGGTCTCTTGGAATATTTCCGCGGCAGATGAGATGCCGAAATTTAATCTTTTATATCGGAACAGGCCGTCATGTGTCGCAAATGTGGTTATGGGCCGTGATTCTGGATCCAGGACGAGTTGATGGTAGCCCTGGTTGAGGTCGAGTTTTGAGAAGAATCTCGCCTGGTTTAACCTGATTAGCATGTCCTCCAGTCCTGGTCCCGGATGCCTTTCTCTCTGGATGGCGGTATTTGGGATGCGCATGTCTACGCAGATACGAAGACGACCATTGTCCTTGGGGACAATTACTATTGGTGACACCCAGGGTGTTGGCCCCTCCGCTTTCTCTATGATGTCATTCTGGAGGAGAAGTTGTATTTCCTTTGATACCTGCTCCTGGAGGTGGAAACCCACTTTCCGTGGGTGTTGTGGAACTGGCCCGACATTTTTGTCTATGTGTAGTTTGATGCATGGTCCTTTTAACATTCCTACTCCTTCGAACAGTTTGGGGAAAGTGTTCTTGAGTTCCCTTTTTTCCAATGGTCTGTCTATCATTGCCCTGACGGATTCGCGTGGTAGTGGTAGTCCTTCAATGACCTCCGACTGGTCATAATGTAGGTCAATCAGGGCAAGTGCGTTAGCTGTCCTGTAACTGAGAAGGCAGCGGCCAATAGCTGGGCTTCTTATCACATGTATCGTGGCGGTTGTTGTGATGTCTCTGTGCCGTAGATCGCATTGAAATTTCCCTTTAGATGTCATGGGTTGGGCTGCTCCCCATTGGAAGATGTGTGTCTTAGACTCTTGGATGGGGTATGCCGAGGCTATTTCACGATAAATGTCTTCATTCATGACGTTTACCGTTGCTCCTGTGTCAACGATAAATCTGTTTTGGGCTCTTCCCATTTGAATTGTTACTCTGGGAGCCGCAGTGTCTTCTTCCTCCACACTGAGAAGGCATACATACTCTCGGTCGTAGCCGTCTTGCAGGTATTGAGGTTGTTCCTTTCCTCCTGGTGGATAATGTGGTGGGGCATAGGGGTATGGCTCCCTGTCGCGCTCCCGGATGTCTGGTGCTTCCGCTTTGCGGTTGTCTTCGCGTTCTAGTTCCCGCATGAAGTCATCTTGATAGGCATCATATAGTTCGTGGTCTTTCCTGTCCGGTTCAATCTGAAGTCCCTCCAGGGCTCTCACTGTGTTTGGGCGTTGGTATGATGGCGCGAGAGGTACGTTCCTGTCCACTTGGTGGTGCTGTTCTTTATGCGCGTCCATCACGCGAGGGGCAGGTCGTGGGCGTGTTGATCCCCCTTCTGGTAGTGGCTCCTTGCACATCACTTGGAAGTGGTTCTCCATTCCGCATCTCATGCACCGTTGCCCGATGGCGGGGCACGGTCCTCTGTGTGGATATTCGAATCCACAGCGATAGCATTGGCGGTCACCCTGTGCTCGTTGTGTCGGGTACCTCTGGTTGGTCCTTGGTTGGGGGTTTGGCTGGCGGGCATAGGGATGTATTGCGGCTATAGTTTCTCCCTTTTTTGGATTCTCAATGGCTGCTGCCTGAATGTCCACTCTTTCGTAGACCCTGGCTAGGTCTAGCACTTCTTTTAGAGATAAGGGTTTCTTGAGGAGGTGCTTCCGGAACATCGAGGATACACACCCCTCTATGATGCGTAATCTAATGGCCTCTTCATCATTAAAAATAGCAAAGTCACATTTGGATATTTTCCTTTGGAGACGTATTACGAACTCCCCTATTGATTCGTGAGGTAGCTGGCCACATTGGTTGAAAGTGTATCTTTCATAGTCCCGGTTAGGTGTGATGACCAGCTTTTCGTTAATGGCTTGCAGGAGTCTTGCATACGTGGTGCGATCTTGTGGAGGGATTGTGCGTATGATGTTTTTTATTTCTCTCCCTGCGACATTTGCAAATATGCTCAGTATGTTGGGAGGTTCTTGCGTGCCAATGGCACCTACAAAGTCGTCAAATTCCTCCATCCATTCTTCCCATCTTTGCCCCTGGTCATGGTGTGGGTTTAGTGTGAACGGGGCAGGTCTCCTCATGAGGCTTGCGTGAGAGGAGGGAGCTCCTGGTGGTGGTGGTGCATTAGGGTTTGGCGCGTCTGCAGATGACATGGTGGTGTCGCTTGGTGGTCCTACGTCCACTGGGGTGGTGTGCGTATGTTATCAACTGGTTGTGGGTTTTCTTGATGTGCAGCGTGGAGTGCTGCGTCGCAGGTGCTCAGGGTGGCCTAGTAGGCTGTGCACAATGGCTCTTTTGTTCTGCTGCGGTGTAAGTTTGCGTGTTGGGGCACGCTGTTCACCTTCTGCTTCTTGTGTGCAGACCGGCGCTCTGGCTTTACTGTTTTCTGATGTGGTAAATGCCCCCTTTAGGTGTGTTTTACTGATGTGTCACGTGGTGGGAGACTCGGGGTTCCTCTTTGCAAATGTCACCTTTAGATGTGGTTACTGATGTGTCACGTGGGTGGGAGACTCGGGGTTCCCCTTTTGCTACCCCTTTCCGACACCTTACTTGAGGGGTGGATGCCGCGAGCCTGCGGGTCTCCTCTTCCGTGATGTGTGGGCCTGCTGCGTTCCCTCGTAGTCTCCTTCTTCTTGTGGGCCTCTTCCGGCTCGCGGGCTCTTCTCGTTGTTGGCGTCCGCGGTCCTCTTCTTGCCGAGGGGGGCGCGGGACCTCTTCTGCTGGGCGCTGCGGTCCTGGGCTCACGGGCCCTACGATCTCCCGGTCGCGGGACCTCCTCTGCTGGGCGCTGCGGTCCTGGGCTCACGGGCCCTCCGATCTCCTGGTCGGCTGGGCTGCTGTCGCGGGACCTCCTCTGCTGGGCGCTGCGGTCCTGGGCTCACGGGCCCTCCGATCTCCCGGTCGGCTGGGCTGCTGTCGGCGGGCTTCTGCCGTCGGGCACTTCGGTCTCGGGCGCACGGGCCCTTCGATCACCTGGTCCGCTGGTCAGCTGCTGGTAGGCCTCCGCTGCTGGGCTCTACTCTGCTGGGCTCTTCAGTCTTGGGCGCACGGGCCCTCCGATCTTCTGGTCGGCTTGTCTTCACTGCCGGGCTCTCCAGTCTTGGGCGCACGGGCCCCTCCAATCTTCTGGTCGGCTGGTCTGCTGCTGGCAGGCCACCACTGCTGAGCACCACTCTGCTGGGCTCTCCGGTCCTGATACGCTGCAGGGCACACGGGCCCACCGGGTCTGCTGGGCTCACGAGTCCTCCTTACTGCTGGGCACGCAGGCCCTCCTTGAACGCTGCTGGGCGCGCGGGCCCTCCTCACACTGCTGGGCTCACAGGCCCTCCAAACTGCTGCCGGCACGCAAAGGGTCGTATCGGCTTCGTCGCCAGTGTTGTACCCCGCTCATACGCACGCACTCAGGCCTACAAATGACGCAGAGCCAAATCTATGGTGAACCAACTTTATTCACCGCCAAACTCCAACTGCCGTCTCCTCCCTCCAGCCCCTCCCTTTCCGTCTTTCCTCCCGCTCTTTCTCCTTGGCTGCCCTTAAAGGGACAGTGTCTTTTTATTCATGTATAACAGTTGTGTATGTGCCAAAATCTACATCGGATCTACCATCAGACAACTTCGCATCAGGATACGACAACATTTAACCAGTCTAGGAAGTCAGGACCCCAAACTGCAAACGAGCAAACTGTGATTTCATGTCTTGTGAAACAAGGAATTCGTACATAGAGGGATACAATTTCACTAACGACACAGTGCCACAGCAAACAGCTTTGGAGAACGTGTGGTATCCTAGGTGATCGTCCGTACCGCCTACCCGTTTCTATGGGCAAGGGGGACGGGAGGCGCGTCCAGCACAACCAATCCTGGCCCGTGGACGTCACCTCGATCACCATGGCGACCATCAAAACAGGAAATCCTTGTGGGCGTGAGTTTTCGCAACCTGTCTATGAGGTCAAGCGGCAGCCGTGTGAGAAAGGTAGGATATTCAGTTATGAGGCGGTACCTTAAGCGAAAGAACACGGTTACGTTATTGAGTAGTTTTGTTCATCTTTACTTCCACAGGGAGGTTTTCCTTGGCACACGTTTACAGTGTTAGGCGTGGAAGACAACTATTCACTAAAAGCTAAGGTAATTATACAGGCACAGCTCGAGAAATGCGGAAATATAATATACAGTTAAAATGATACGGCAAAGGAAATTAATAGATGTACTGTATGTTTGTTTTTCTACCCCTCTATGTTACAACGAAGTGAAACTCTCCTCATTACTATGGTGGTATGTATCTGTGACACAATTTTGAACGCATTTGCATAAATGTTATGGATTTGAAATGTAATGATGTTAATTATTGAAAAACGGAGCCCTGAAGATGGTGCTATGCACTGAAATGCATTGGCAGAAGCTTTTACATGATTGAATGGAGATTGGTTTTCGCCGAAATAATTTTTTCACCTTAAAAATTGTATGATTAAAACACAAATGACTTGCAAAATATTTTTGAGAAATGTTCTTTTGGAATTCAGTTAAAGATTTGAATACTTCTTGTTGCTTTAGAATAAAAGAATGAGACAAAAGATTGAAAGAAAGTTCACATAATTACATTCTGATCAAATTAAAACAAAAGAATTTAGCTCCTATAAGGAGCAAGGAGTGAGCAATGGGTTTACAGGGCGGATTCCACTCTGTTTTTTCGGTTTTCCCCAAACTGCCACTTGCCATTCATTGGCAAACCAAGCATCAAGCTGATAACAAATCAAACATCCGCTTTGTAGGTCTGATGAAAGCAAAATTGGGGAAGAGGAGTGGTAATATTGTACTTAAACTCAGGCAATTAGAGGCCAAATGTATTTGCTTATTTCGATGTACACAGGACAGTCTCAACACAGATAATGAGATGTATGTGTTTCTGTAACTGGTTTGGATTACTCCTCAATACTCCCGTTTTGTCCTATTACATTGGACAATGGCATTTATTCTATATGTGGCTACATACATCTCATGTGCTCTCCACCATTCTAATATGTTAATATAATAAAGCCATGACATACACTTCTCATGTTGCTCTTCAGCAATCTAATATGTCTTCATAATCAAGCCATTTTTGGTAATTCACTTTGTAATCATAATAAGATTCTGTAATTGCACTATACCAATATTTGTCACAACAAAAATGATTTCATGTGCAACAGTTCCATGAGCATTGTTCTCGGCAATTTGAATTGTTAACCAATCTTATAAAATTGGTTTTAGATGAGAGGAGAGTCTATAATACAACTGGCAGTGGGGTGCGTTGAACAACGAGCCAATCAGACACCTATATGCTAGATTTCTCAATAGACCTATTCTTTTAATGATGTCCTCTTTGCTCATATTCTATAGAGTCAGGGGTTCATTTTCCACCATGAACGCGATATCTGTTTATTAAATTACACGCATATCAATAATACACACTGCTTACAGAATAGCTCCAGCAACACGCATCTGTGATACTGAGACCCGTATTCTGCTATCAAGCATGCGCGGGAGATCAGTCACACAGACTGCGCGCATGCGTTAGCCATAGAGCACCACGTCTCATTGTAGCGATCAGGACATAACAAAACGCATACAGCGTTTGCGTCTGCGACAGCCACCCAGCATTTCCAATGGAGGGATCGAGCCCTGATATATAGGTAAGCTCTCCACTTAGAATCAGATTCTGATATTACCTCACAGACTTCACATTATTGACAACGAGGTTGCTTACATTCAACAGGAAATATATGGACATTACAGATTTTCCAAGTTACTAGGCACTGTGGGTTTGCCTGGTTTTTGACATCTGCAATGCAGCTCAAACCTAACACTAATTCAAGGTGTGCAGGCGCATAGACTGGCCCCTTATCCACCAAACAATTTTCTTTACAATTCACAAAGGACATTTGAATGAGCGCATCTTAGGTGCTTATTCAGATGCACCGTTTTCCCTATTTGCGCAAATAAGGGGACACATTTAAACCTTTTAAAGCACATCCTAACTCTTAAATGGGATGCGCTTTAAAATGCCCAGAAATTAGGGTCATCCCGTTGAGCATTTTCAAACAGGCGTAGGGGAAGTGCAATCTTGGCAGTGTCATTTCTGGCCCTGTCATGAATTGCTTTTGGCATGTGATTGTTACACCTGCATTTCCATCCCCCCAACAGGTATGGAAATCTTTTTTTGCAAGCATTCTCTGAGACGGGCCCTTTAGCGTCCCACCTCTGTTAAAAGCACTCACAGAAACTGCGTGGTTGCTGGGAACCTTCATACATTAGTGCCCTACATTTCTCATTAACAGTAGTATTACATTCTTGTTATATTTGTAGTTCTCTTAATTTGGACATTATTTTCTTTATCATGTGAGAAACCTAAGGGTATTCTCCAAGTAAAACCTTGAGAATCCCTTATTCAGGTGGCCAGGTCATAGCCATTGCTATTGGATCCAGTTCCTGGGGATGAACCAGTGAGGGAGGATCACTTGGGTAAGGGAACCTGGGGTTAGGCTCGGGGGAATACCCCAGGTGAGATGCAGTATGTTACCGGGGAAGATGACGAGGGTGGAGAGATCCCTGAGACATTTGTTGGCTGTGCCACAGTTGGCCCCCTTTCTCCTATAAAATCTCCCATATTAAAATCTACTAAACAAACCCTATCTGGAAAATCCCCTAACAACACAAACCATATTAGAGTTGAAAACCCCACCTCCCAGAACCCCTGCTTTCCCGTTTTCGTCCCAAAAACTCTCAATTATTCTTTTGCAAACCCCTCTGATTATTCTTTTCCGAACACCCAGTCTACCCTGACAAAACACTATGTTAATTTCATGATCCCAGTTATTCCTGTATGCCTTACGAACCCCAACGATCCTGTCCCTCTGATTATCATTTTGCAAATTCCCAGTCAAATGTAACCAACACCTACCATTCTCAGAAACCCTACAAAACCTACCCTTTTGAGATCCCCACAACCACCAATACGAGGATTTTTCCGCCACGTAACACCTCTTTCCCCTCTGACTCTGTAGGATACCCGGAAACTCTATAACCCTCTTTTTCCAACAAAATGTTTTTTCCCGACATAACACCAGGACCATTTACCTGACATGTCCCAATACAAAGGGCCAGGCCAAATCAGGCAATTAACTTAAACCGCACACACCTTCCTTTTCCTCACAGGGATAAAAGGTGAAGCCAGAGAGCCCAGAATGAGGAAGGCGGAAGGTGAGTACAGCAGATAGCATGACGAGATGGCTACCACGCATCAGTTTAAGAGAAGGAGAAAGGCAGCAGGAATCGAGAGGGTGGCGAGGAAAGAAGTGACCTTGCCCTTTTTCGTCCCAGGCCCACGGAACCTTCATGGGCGAGAGTCCTGCAGCAGATGTCAACAGTACATGGGGCAAGCCTATGCCGATAATCAGGAGCAAGGGTAGCTCTGGCGCCCGTGTCATCGGCCTTCACTCCAGAGAAGCCAAAAGTCAAGCTGTTTGTCACAACTGGTGAGTCCAAGGGAGAACCGATAAGAACCGGGCTGCGTTGAGTGAAAATTGCAAAGTGCCAAGGTTTGAACCAAAGGAGATGAACTTTGAATGGACTGTAAAAAGTGTGGAGGGGAAACCAGCTGCAGAGGGAAACCAGCACCACGTGGGTGCCAAAGCAAAAGACTCTGGTCCAGCCTTATATGAGAGAAACTACGTATACTAGAAGGTTGTAGGAGGGCCAGCGAAATAGGTCAAAGTGGTCATACAGAGGGTCAAGCAGAATCCCTGTACAATCGAAAGACTTTGATCTAAAAGCAATGTAAGTCAAAGGGAATTGAATCCTGTTAAAGTCAAGAGGGGTTCGAGCCCGACTGAGGGAGATCCAGGGGTGAAGCCATCACCCAAGAAGATAAAAGGCAAGAGGGGTCCGAGCTCAACTGAGGGAGATCCAGGGGGGAAGCCATCACCCAAGAAGATAAAGAGAAGAGGGGTCCGAGCCCACCAAGGTAGATCCAGGGGTGAAGCTGTCACCCAAAGTTTATTAATAAAGGAACTGCGATATATTTTGAAATACGATATGTAATACATACTGGGGTCAGCGCCCAGAAGAGGGGGACCCAGGGGTGAAACCATCACCCTAGTTGAACTGTGGTTATAGAATTGAGAAGAGTCAGCAGCCAGAAGAGAGGGACCCAGAGGTGAACCCATCACCCAGCGAACATTGGAAAAGAACTTTTATTTGTTAAAGGAACGTTTGTTTTTGTGATTTGAACAAGTCAGGCCAAAGAGACTTTCAAGGGAGACGAGACTTGGACATCGATGGCCCTGATAATTGAAAGGTTGAAGGTTAAACGCTGAACTACCATCTCGTGCTAGAGAAGCCCAGGAGTGTGTCCTGAGAGCTGCCTTTGGAACTGTCGTCTCCTGCTGGAGAAGCCCGATGCTGTACTATGCTCCAAACGTCCATCTTACCCCATGTCCAAAATGTGGAAAGGGAGGTCCAGACTACTGCATCCTGACATTTTATTTGAGAACACTGTTATACATTTATCTGGGCCTCCCCATGGGCCCCATGTACACAACCCAAGAGCTTGGTCTCCACACAACCTTCCCTTTATTCTCCTACTTATATTCTGTTCCCTGACTTCCCTTGTCCCTCCCTTTCCTCCCGCCTCCCTCCCATAGTGTTGAATCCTTTACCCTTAAAGGGGTGATGTTCCCATTCCCCGATAACACCTCCCCCCCACTTAACATGAGATTTCCCGGGCTTCATTTATTCAATCAGCCGTTGGGGTCACCTTATTGTCTGATGAGGCCTGCCAGGTGATTCGCGGGTCTCGCCAGCATTTTCTCGTTGCTGTGTTCTGCGTGCCTCTTTGCCCCCTGCTCCCTCTGTCTCGGCCGCATCCTCTTCCTTTGGTTCCGGTTCCTTCAGGTATAACTCGTGGAAGAGGGAGGCCTTTGGCATCATCTCGCCATGGTTCCCTGTCATGGTTATCACTGGTTCTTTGTCCAATGTCACTAGGAGGGGATCTTTGCGGCCTCGTGAATCCCTCCTTTTGAATTGTCTCTGATGCTCTGTGGCAGACTCCTTGACTGGGAGTTGTGGCTCCTCAGCCTTTCGTTTGCAGTGTGCCCTTTCCTTGGCTTTCCTTGTCTCTCCAGTATCTTGCTCAGGCGTGTAGTCTTTCACCTGGGTGACTTTGAATGATCTGTACTGGATGTTGATGAGGGCACACTCTAGTGCCTTCCGACGGCTGCGCCCTATGGCTGAACTCGGTACCATGTGGATGGCAGCGGGTACTCTGCGGTCTCCCTGGGTTGGGTCACAGTGTGACTGTCCTTTTGGCTGTAACGGCTGTGCTGTTCCCCGCTGGAATGCGTGGGCTTGGGACTTTCCCAGGGGGTATGCTTCCTCTCTGGTTTGATAAAGTTCCTCGTTCATAGCGTTCACTGTAGCCTCCGTATTCACAGTGAACGGCTTGTGCTGGTTTCCAATCCGGACCGGGACCTTGGGTGCCATGGTGTCATCTGACGTGTTGCTGATCAGTCTCCCTTATTCTCCCTTGTACCCATTCATGGGAGTGGTAGTGATACCCCCCACCTGCGGGTTTCGGCATCTCGTAAGGCCCTGGATGTTCGTATGCCTCATGATCATCATGCGGGAAAGGTTGGGAGCGTGTGCCGTACTTCTGATCAGGTCCATACCTCCCTGGATGACTTAACTCTGGGTAGAGTAGGTGCTCGTGCCTGCGTGGGCTTGGTGGATAATTGTATGCGTCGGAGTGACACCTCGGTGGGTCGATGTTCATGGCCTCGATGGCTCTCATGACATCTGGCTGTGCCACCGGCGGCATCAGGTACCTCTCTTGGGGTGGTGGTTTCTGGATCCTTCTGTGTGTTGGCTGGTCGCTGGGCCTTCTTGAGTGTTCTGGTCGTCTGGTCGTGATTGATGGTGGTGCCGGTCGATATGCAGGGTTTGTGGGCAGTGTCTTACTGCTCATCGCCTGGAAGTGGTTTTCTTGGCCACATTGCAGGCATCTTCGTCCGATGGCCAGGCTTGGTTGTCTGTGTGGGAACTCAAATCCGCACCTGTAGCATGAGTGTCGCTCAGGGTTTGGTGCCGTGGGTTTCTGAGTCCCTGTCTTCCCCAGGGTCCTTGTCTTCTCCAGGGTCCTGTAGGCCTGGAGTGTCCCAGCGGTTCTACTGTAAGGGCCAGGATGGAGTCATACTGTTTGGGGTTTTCAATGGTAACTGCCTGTATGTCCACTCGCTCGTACATTCTTACCAGGTCAAGTATTTCTTGTAGGGACAGGTTTTTTTTGAGTAGATGCTTTCTGAGCATTGATGAGGTGCACCCTTCTATGATCCTCAGCTGTATCGCCTCCTCATCTTTGAAGTTGGCGAAGTCGCAGCGCATGATTCTCTTCTGGAGACGGATGACAAACTCTCCAATGGATTCATGAGGAAGCTTAGCATGTTGGTTGAATGCGTAGCGTTCGTAGTCTTTGTTGGGGGTTATTATCAGCTTGTCGTTGACTGTCGCGAGAAGGCATTGGTATATGCTTCTTTCTTGCATGGGAATCGTTTTCATGACTCCTTTGATCTCTTTGCCTGCCAGGTTGGCAACTATGTCCACCTTGTTTGGCGCTTCGTGGTCTCCTATCGCCCACATGAAGTCCTCAAATTCATCGAACCATTTTTCCCACCTTTGGCTTCGGTCTTGATGCGGTTGAAGGGTAAATGGGTCGGGCCATCGTAGGACCGTGGTGCAGGAAGCGGGCCTTACATTTGCAAGGGTACGTGCACCTGCGTTGGCAGCTTGTTGTGCTTGGTTTTCCATCTTGTTGCGCCTTTGCGGTGTCTGGTGTGGCTCGCAGGTGTGTTGACTTGTCACTGGTCTCCCCGGGCCTTCCTTCGAGGTGCGGGCCACTGCCACTGCGTTGTTGGTTTGCTGCTGCGAGCGTTCTCCTGGGGGCTCTCCTCTGCTTTGTTTTCTTATGTGGCGGGTGTAGTGTGGTTATTCTGGTCAAGACAGCCTTGATGCTGGGCCGTGGTCTCAGGCGTCTCTTCCTTTGGCCTGGTGTGCCCTGCCGTGGCATAGTTGGCATTATTGGGGCTTCGCAATCTTGTTGTCTTGTGGGGGTTCCTGCCACCCCGGCTGAGGGGGTGGTGCCGCTTGCAATGGGGATCGTGGGACCTTCCTGTGATGTTTTAGGGAAACAGTGGTAGCGTGGTAGGCCTTTGCATTGTTTAAGGTGCCTCATTGCCCCCCTGAGCTACTGGGCTATAGTTCAGGTTCTGTTTTGCTGTCGGTGCCACGTATTTTATCTGTGGGTGGTAAGGTCCTTTAATGAGCTGTGGCCACCTGTGGTGGTGCTTGGTGATGTAGTGGGCAGTGTGCAGTGTCTTCAGCTGCCCCGTGTGGTTGCTGGCCTGTAGGGTCAGTGCTGGGTGGCATAGGCAGGTGGCGCATGTCTCGCGTCCCGCTTTTGTTTTTTTTTTCTGTGGTGGGCTGCTGCCGAGGGCTGTCGGGCCGCCGTTCTGGTTAGCCCGTGCTTTCTATGCTGGTGGGTACGAGTGGGGCTTTCTGTGCTGGTGGGTGGGAGTGGGGCAGCCTAACGTAGGCAGGTTGCACGTCTCCCGCATCCCGCTTTCGGTGTCTTTTTCTTTTGTTCTCTAGGTAGACTGCTGCCTCTCGGCGGGCTCTCCACTGCTGGTCACTCTGGTTCCTCCGATGCTATGTCTCTCTGCTGGCCTCTCACCAGGTATGTTGGGCAGGCCTGACCCGTTGCTGGTCTTCTAGGCACGTTGTGCCCTCTGCTCCTTTGCTGGGAACTCTGTTCTACCCACCGCGCAACTTGGGAGACAATGGCCTCGTCGCCAGTTGTTGCACCTTTATCTGGGCCTTCCCATGGGCTCCATACCCACAACACAAGAGCTTGGTCTCCACACAACCTTCCCTTTATTCTCCTACTTACATTCTGTCCCCTCACCTCCATTGTCCCTCCCTTTCCTCCCGCCTCCTGCTCCCTCCCATAGTCTCGAGTCCTTTGCCCTTAAAGGGGTGATGTTCCCATTCCCTGATAACAAACACTTATTTATTTTCTTGAAAACTATTCCTCACCCATTTTTGTATTACTTGTGAGGTTTGGCAATAGGTTTCCTATTATAGACTATTTTATTTTGACACAACGCCTCTAGGGCTGTCTTATTTTTATTTGATGGTTGACGCTTGCTCCCATCTTAGATTTAGGTTTAGATTAGGCATTTTTTTCCAATCTGCATACAGCATCCACTGTTCAATAAACGCCCTTGAACTGTGATCACTTGTGTCTGTCTTACGTGTTGTCACCATGCGCTCCTCACATATGGTGTCAGTGGAATTTGATCCAATTGAAAATAATTGGACAACCCTGTTATCTGTCGAGAATCCAAACAGAGATTCCCATGCCCTATCCTCAGAAATTCTGGAAGTGCGGAACGAACCCTATCAATCTCCTTTTTCCATTGATAGGAAGAAACCTATGAAGAACATGTCACCACCCTGCCAGCCTGTAAATCAGCAAACAGGAGTACAATTCTTTCCCCTGACCTCTTGAGCCCTTACACCATCTGAAAGGATTTTGAGGGAAATACATATTATCTTTTTTGCCCACAAGATTATTTTCTACCGGGAAGGGACAAGGCTCTAATCTCTTTGAAGATGAAAATAAAATATCCCTTGGGTTGTTTTTTTTAAATTTTGCCTTGCAAAAAAGGTAAGGAAAAAAAGTTACCTCTTATCTCCCACCTAGATGAATTAACCTTTGTTTTTCTAAACCTGTCGACAAACCCAGTAAAAATCTCTCGGGGAGATTGAGTAGGAGTCTTAGCATATGAAACTCCTTGGGATAAACCCAGAGAGAGGATCATATGTGAGACCTTAAAGGCATGGTCTAGTAAAAATTTGTATTGTCCCTCCGGGTCGGCCATGTTTTTTTAAGCCTAAGTGGCTCGATTTTAGAAAACTTTCCTTTGGACCTTACCCGAGTTTTCGTCCATTAAACGCACGCGAAAACAAGCACCAGGGAGCTGCCATTTTCTGATAATCCTATCTTTTCCCCCATCGCCCTGGCTGCCCTGCTTTTGCGGCACTAAATCAATTCCCCCGCCCCTGAGCCTGTCATCAGCAGACTCGTACCGCCCATTTCCCAACGCCAAAGCACGTCTCGTGTCAACATTCGCTGCGCTTCAGCTAATGACGTGTCGCCATGGAAATGGCAGGACGCCTCTTTGCTCAATAAGTATAAACAGACCGTTTCACAAGACACAGCAGCAGATTTTCGATTCCCTTCCTCTCTCTGTGTTACTTTGAGTATTCTGTGACTCGTTTCAGTGCTCTGGTCAGCTACCTTCGCCGCTTGTAGCCCGTGTGAACACCTGTACCATCTCGGTAAATTATTTTACTAAGTTTACCACACAATGGCTACAATAATGCCCTACATGTACGAGCCCGAGTATACCGGGGAGGAACTACTGGAAAGGGAAGCACGCGAAAACGATGGGGATTCGGACGGCAGTTGGCAGGACGAATCAACAGATGAAGAGCCTGGGCCTAGTCGAATGGACGGCGTCTCCACCTGGTGCACATGCAATCGGTGCGAGCTAATGCCAACTGAGGACAAGAACTGCTGCTGCCGAGAAAACTCGGGATGCCTGGCCTACATTTCGGAAGGCGAGCCACGACCGCAATGCATCACCGAGCTGCCAGACTTCAGGGCAGCTTGCCTCACACGGGCCGTGTTGAGAATAATGATGGTGCTTATGCATAAACTTCGCGCAACTGTTCGTCCTCGTAATCCGAGTAACGAGTAAGTATACTCTGCTTGTCATGCCACTCCTATTTCATGATCTTCTACTGTATCCAAAATTACATCTACATATCATTGTAACGCATGTAAGTCGTTCAATAGTGTGCATTGTCTAGATAGCATTTGTCCGTGCAGAATGCCATTAGTTACAAGAATTGTCATTGACAACAAACGTTTATTAAACTTATCTTGGTCATTTAAAAACAGTTTGTTTCATTCCTTTTCACAGGTGGTACAGGCTGGTGGCCTATCATTCCTTTACATGGTGGCTCCACGGGAGGCTTGGACACCGCGTTCGAAGAGTGATACCCGCCTGTGCCGTTCGTGCCATTAGAGAAACGTTCCCGAGTGACAGCGGTCAGTACAGGGGATTTTCTCTCGCTGTGCTGCAACCTGACCTGTATGATCTTTAAAGTCTTGTATTTTTGTGTCATGAAAATAAGATACAAAATAAAACACCACATATATTTTAACAACGTTTGTTTCGATTTTTGAAATGAATCAAGTGTGTCTCCATTCAAGGATGGACGTCAGACATCTGTGCTCCAAATGGGTGAAGGTCTGGTCGCTGTGAAGCAGGGTGGTCACTATCTATCTAAGCTAACATAACATATTCTCGATAATGCATGCACTAAATAACACTTGTTCAAAGTCTTTCAGTAGGTTATGTCTCTATAAAAGTCACACATATATCAATACTAACAATTACCATTGGAATATACAGGCCTTAGGGTCTTGACCACTATAATACACCGGTTGAAGTGTGGGTCTGTGCTCACAAGAATCTCTGGTATGTGGCATTTGTTATTGATAAGCAACGATATACTATCATTGATATAAAGGCGATATACTATATATTGATATAAAGGCGGTTCGCACCGGTGGATGCGCGCTGGCATGGGGGGCTGTCAGGGGCGCGAAAGGCCAAGGTGCCAAACTACATGTACACTACAAAAGGTGTCCCACGCCAAGGGGCCGTGTCTCCAGGCAGGCCTCCCCTGAGTCAGGCCGCCCCCCTGCAATCCACATAAGTGTGTCTCCATTCAGCAGTCTTCCTGTGCCTTATCTGCACGCCCCAGGCCCATCAATCCCACCCCCCTGTATCAAAGGTGGTTCGCGCCGGTGGAGGCGCGCTGGCATGGGGGGCTGTCAGGGGCGCGAAAGGCCAAGGTGCCAAACTACATGTACACTTCAAAAGGTGTCCCACGCCAAGGGGCCATCGGTCACATGGCCTCCTCAGACCCCGTGTCTCCAGCCAGGCCTCCCCTTGAAGCAGGCCACCCCCCTAATACCACGACATACATACGTCAGTCATTCACAAACACACCCCAGTTTCTAATACTTTAAAAACCACTCGATATGTCTCATGAGAACATCTTTGTGCTTTGCAAGTCAACTCCTGAAGGTGCTACCTGGGAACCACTATGCTAATCTGCTCGTCGTCGTGCTATCCGTGAACTTCTGTGACCGCTTCGAGCATACCCATCAGTGTGCTACCTGTGGCCATCCACCTTTTCTCCCGCAACATACTGCTCTGCTTGCTGAATCCAACTGTTTGTTGGTCAAGGTAAGGCCATGTATCCTGGCCATATTTCGCAGATTTTTAAATTTCTATCTATTTGCGAGTAGAGTACCCAATAGTGCTATGTTCATTGGTCTCATTGCTATTGACTTGAATTTCCATTGCTATGCTAACAATAGATCTATTTATTTTCATCTGTGTCAATTGTCATCGAATTGCATCCTTCGGGGGTCCAATCTATGATGTAAGCATGTTTCCTTCTCGTGCAATACAGAACAGCCAAGGGATGAGTCACATGTTCAGTTTTTAGTCACATCATTTATACATTTCTGCAACTTATGCAAATACTAAGCCGCACATAATGAACTGGTATAGTTCCTGCGACCAAAACAAACCTTGCATTGATCATTGTATGATTCATTTACTTTTGTATCAAATCTTTATTCTTGAAGATTGTATAATAATGTCGATATTTACTTTTCAGATTTATCAACAATGCCTGCCTGTTCGATTAGCGGTTGCCCTTCAAAGACCCATGCGAAATCTGAAGGCACTACAATGCATGTTTTCCCGAAAACTGTTGATCGAATAAGAGAATGGGTCAGACATTGCGGATATCCACTGGATGAGCTGGAAAGTAGAGTCCAACAAGTCTTACAGGACAAGAGGGATGATTGATACCGCATCTGCAGCCGGCACTTTTCCTTGGACATGTACACAACATCTTGGGTAACAAAGAAGAATAAACGGCAAACGAAACGGAAATTGCTCGAAAACGCTATTCCCACTCTATTCGTCCACATTCCGCCACCGGTGAGTCAAGTGTCCGGATTTAACTTTAGGCCTTGCGGTAGTGTGTAGGTATCCGAACGGATTAATTTATATTGTAGGTGTTCCATCCCTTGTAATAATTTCGATATTGATATGATTGTATAGTTTTTTGAATAATGACATTTACCAATATATTCTTTTTCGATTTCATAACCCACAAACGCAATGTATATATATGGGAACAGGGAACTGTGCTGTATTGAGCATTTTACAAGTATTCTGACGCCTTACATGGCTATTTTTAATATTGGCATTTCATTATCAATAATTAATTTACCTTTACAACTTCTTGACTATCCCTTGAATCTGAAAGAAGAACATTCTACATCCTTGACGTGGTCGCAGTTATCAACCACTTCTAGCGCGTATCAGGTAATCTTACTAGGCTAATCCGCTACAGACCTGTTTTATGCATGTCAAGTAATATTTTCATTTTATCGTGTAATCATTTTACCGAATGTTTGGTTAGTGCTTTCCAATTGATATACACCTTAGTTATCGTCCACTGGTGTTTGTTTTCGGTTATAATTAGTGTTATCCATACTAATGCAAGTACTGTCTTTCAGGGAGATGCTGAAGCGTCTGCCACATCTACAACATTTCTAGATGTTCTTCAACAGCAGGAGGTATGGATTCTGACAACTCCATCGAGCGTCATCATCAGAGCTGGAATTCTTGTTGTTTGATTGTTCTACACAATGTTTCATTCGTGGTTAGCCGTTGATATGTACCTGTGCTGTCGAACCCAGGTGTGTGTTATGTTTTAACTATTGTAATCCTCACTAATGCAAGTACTATGTTTCAGGCAGTTGATGGAGCGTCAACCCCTGCACTTGATGCAAAGCCTGACATTCAAGTAATTCCAGGGGAAGTGGAAGCGGGACCATGCGTATACGAATCGGCGCAACAGCTTTCGGAAGTGCGCACTACATTTGCAACATCCATAGATATTCTTCAGCAGCACGAGGTATGGATAATGACAGCTCCATCATGCGTGATCATATAACGTGATTCCATTTGCTATACTTTCTTCCCTATTAACGCAAGTGCTGTGTTTCAGGGAGACGACGAAGCTTCCACTACAATCACAACATCCAATTTAGATGATGCAGATGTAAATAAATCGGAGAAATAAGTCGATGAAATGTGATCATATTTAGATTTTCCTTGATTCTTTTGGACAATGCATCATTTGGGGTTATCTCGTTATATGTATCTGTGCGTTAGACCCCAAGTGTGTGTTATGTTTCCAATATTGAAAACCATACTAATCCGAGTACTGTGTTTCAGGGAGACAACGGAGCTTCCACCACAATCACAACATCTCATTTAGATGATGCAGATGTAAAGGAATCGTTGAAATAAGTCGATGAAATGTGATCATATTTGGATTTTCCTTGATTCTTTTGGACAATGCATCATTTGTGGTATCTCTTTATATGTACCTGTGCCGGTCGACCCCAAGTGTGTGTTGTGTTTACAATATTGAAAAGCATACTAATGCAAGTACTGTGTTTCAGGGAGATGCGGATGCCTCCTCTCCAATACAACCATTCATGGCAGTCCATGCAGAGCCAGAGTTATGGATACTGACAGTTCCATCGAAATAGATCATCACTGGTCGAATACTTGTCGTTTGATTGTTGCACACAATGTTTAAATCGTGTTTGGCTATTGAGATGTACCTGTGTGGTCGTCCTCACGTGTGTTTTATGCTAACAATATTTTGATACATAGTAATGAAAGTACTATGTTTCAGGGAGACGATGAAGCCTCATTCCGTGCTGTCTATGCAGATACAGAAAATATAGTCGTTGCAGCGCAAGAGGAAGGGAGGACATGCAGAAACGAATCGGAGCTACAGCGTGCAGATGTTGAAGGTCAAGTCAAAAAAGTTGCAAAGAAAAAAAAACAAAAAAAGGTTAGTTACAAACAGTTCATAACTTTAAAAAAAATGTTTGTGCTGGGGACTATTTTATGTTATTTTCCAGTCAATTCTACTACACTCCATCTTGTGTTTAAACTGAACATCCCTTTTCCAATCTCTCCTCTAGTTACCCGTGGGTGTCAGAACTATACACACACAGACAGTGAAGCGAATGAGAGATGTGGCTTGCCGGACCGTGTACACTATGGAGGAACTATTAATTGAGGCGAGGCGTGTTCAGGCTCGAGATGCTCATGTCCAATGGCCAGAACATGAATTAACTGTGTTTGGAGACTACAGCAAAGTTGCATTGGACCATAGCTACAGTGCGACCGCACCACCACAAGAAGATGTTATTGAATGTATTGATGATAGCTCTGAAGTAGTTGCAGATCAATTTACACAATCTACACCCTCCAAAAATTTGCCACCAAAAAACCTGTCGACATTGTTGTGTTCTCCCATCAATGTTGAAGTAATAGATGTCGAAATGACAGAGAATGAACCAGCCGCAGCATCCATAGACGCATCAGAACTTGATATCAGCGATATTACTTTCCAATGTGATGAAATCTCCACAACGTCACAGGCCGAAACAATGTTGACGCGGGATGACAGTCTAATGAAAGAGAGCAAATACATTGTATTCGACAGTTGTTTGATGGAAATTATAAGTATGCTGAAATGTGTGCATTCCATTAGAGGGAAAGTATGTGGGAAGCCATTGATTAATGTGACTCGTCAAATAAAAGGCAGTAACGTCAAAATAAATGCCGCCTGTAGATTAAATCATAGGTTCTCATGGTCTGCACAACCGATTCTGGGGAAACTGCCAGCAGGCAATCTACTGTGTGCAGCTCCATCACTTTTTAGTGGCTCCAGTTTTAGAAAGTTAGAGGCTTTCTTTCAGTTTGTGGGACTCCATTTCATTTCTAAAGCGCTGTACTACATATACCAACGTGATTATCTGTTTCCGGCCATTAGTGATGCTTGGAAAATTGAACAATTGTCTCTAGCAAATACATTTGAAGGCAAACGATTCAGGCTAGCCGGCGATGGACAGTGCGACAGCCCTGGATTTTCTGCCGAGTACTGCACCTACCACTTTCAGGACATGGATAGTAAGAAAATTGTGAGTTCGGTGGTCGTGCAGGTAACACAATGTACATCGTCAGTGGCCATGGAGAAACTAGGATTTATAAAATCAGTGGAATATCTACAATCAAGGGGAATGCACATCAACCTTATAGCCACGGATAGACATGTTTCAATTGCCAAGACAATGAGAGAGCAGTTCCCACATATCAAACATCAATTTGACGTATGGCATCTTGCTAAATCAATCAATAAGAAAATCTCGGCTGCAGGAAAAAAAAAAGGTTTTGAAAGTATTTTGCAGTGGTCACATTCTATCACCAACCATCTTTGGTGGAGCTCAAAAACTTGTGAGGGGTCAGTGGAAATACTACTTGAAAAATGGCGGTCACTGATGCACCACTGTACCAATGTTCACCGCTGGACAGCAAATGAACATTTCCACCACTGTGAACATGGCCCTTTGTCCCCAGAGGAGGCACGGAAGAAGAAGTGGTTGATTCCATCTTCACCGACACACAAAGCCATTGAGAAGATTGTTTTCGACAAAACTCTATCAAGAGATTTGAGAGGACTGACAGAATTCTGTCAAAGGAGATTTGGAGGTGTTCCACAATATGTGCCTAAAGTACAGGCCAAAGCGCTTGCATTTTAGCTTTCGGGGCATGAAACATCGCACTCTACTAGCGGTCTTGGCCCATAACAGCAATGTCGGACGTGAACAATCTAGGACTAGGGGTAAAGTAAGGATGCCTCGCTACACTAAGGTGTTTTCAAAACAAAGTAAGCAATGGGTGATCAAACCAGTCTATGATGAAATGCAGTTCGACTTTGTGAAAGGCCTTATTGTTGCTGTGTTAGAGAAGCACAGATATGGAATTTTGGACGTTTCTGTGCAGAGCAGTGATCCATTGCCACCGAACACTGCGACTGTGCCATGCCCACCCGAAGCACAGCTGATTGTGAAGTACAAATCCCGGTTTAAATAATTGCAATACGATTGTCTTTTTGTAAATAAATGTTATTGTACAGTGTACCTGTAAACCTAACCCCTACCTTCACCATCATGGGTGGCGATCAAGCTGGGTGTCATCTTTGTATTCTCTCTATTCACCTCACATATGTGTATGTATATATTTTTCTCATGTCTCATCTCATGTAAATGTAAATGCTGCGCACTGTTAATGGAGGGGAGGCTTGCGTATTGCAAATAATAAAACAAACAAACAAACAATAAATCTCACTTTTAACTCAACTCCTGTGGTACTTTATACTTTCCCTGACCTTCCACAAAAAATTAAATGTCTCAATTTGGGCTGCAAAGCTCGCAGACAACGGGGACAAAATTGGGGCACTTAGAACGCGCCAGCCAAGCGGGCCGTGGCATTTGGGAGAGAAGCCAGTTCGCATTTGCACATTGAGGCGCACTACATAGACGGATTCTAAACTTCAAGTTCTCACAGATGCCTGTACTATGTGATGTTGCAAATAAAGAATGCGCAGGACAGCGCCCAGATGAGGCCCACAAGTCGCACTGGAAGTATAAGGGTCTATTGTTTTTTGACCTTGAGACAGGGACCATGCCGAAAGAACTACATTTGAAGGGAGTGCACAATAACGTAAGAGACGATAAGGCAGAAAATTCAGAAACTAGACCGAGTTTCATTTTAGTTCTGTATACGAAAAATCGTTGTCAAGAGCATGGTCCGTTTTACAGACTGCATTACGAAGAGACACAATGGAAATTTCAAATATAATGTAAGTAAATCTTTACATGCTTTTATACCGGAATGAAGATTTAATGAATGGATGCATGAATAAATGAATGAATGAAGAGCTAGGAAAAGCAAGTAAAACGTGTTCGTAGTGGGCACATGGGCATGCAGGTCCACTGGTCTCACCGATCTCGGTCCTTGGCCCAGCCACTTTTCCCTGCACTGCCTACCTGCACTACGGGACTGTCTCTGTATCCTTCAGCCCCTTCTCCCGGCATTTATCTTGCACTTGCCACTAGCTGGCCCTATTATTTAATTTGTATTCAACTAACCATGTACAGCCCTTCCCCATGCGCGATCAGAAAGACACCTGGCCTAGTAGGATCGTTGTCTGCCTGCCCTTGTTCCCCACCTGCCTCGTCACGCCTAGAAACACTTGAGTATAGGCGCGTTACAAATGCCATATCATATATCATATCATTCCTCACGCATGTAGACTAACTGTCGTTTATCATTGTGTGTTTGCCTCGATTTATCTCGTTACTTTTCGCATTGATTTTAGAGACGAACATACTCCATTGAACTATCCTTGCAAGCAAATAGTTTCTGATCAGCCGTAATAAATAAAATGAGTAATATTAATGAAGTTCGGCTAGCAAGACTAATTATAATTTTTTTGTTTTCATAACAGGTATTTG
This sequence comes from Ambystoma mexicanum, assembly GCF_040938575.1. NCBI lineage: Eukaryota > Metazoa > Chordata > Amphibia > Caudata > Ambystomatidae > Ambystoma > Ambystoma mexicanum. The sequence goes on along the minus strand of NC_090935.1, from coordinate 1,058,789,703 downwards.
ATCCCATTCTGCCACTGCCATCTGTTTGAGACACCGGTGGATGGATTCTTCAGCAGACACCTTCAGCTTCGTGTCAACAACTGGAGCACGATCACCATATTATGGGACGATCGCCAAGGGCCCACATGCCCTTACACTGTACTAGTGGCTAGAAGCAACATATCAACCTTTAGGCTGGACCTAGTACCTAGTTGATGGAATAGCCTTGCGGTTCACCGTGCTTCCAAAGTGATTCTTTTTACGAAAATGAACACCCTGTGTACCATAAAGGAACAGCGCGTGACTCAAGATGAAACGGAACAGTTATTGCGGATACAGATAAAAGAAAATAAATGGCTTCCGGAGTTCATATGGCAATTGCTGAATATTCTCTAAACATTGAATGTCAAATAAATGTACTTTACCAAATGTGTTGCTGTTTCATTTTAAAGTACAGTTTCATATTCCGAATTGTGGCGCGCTGTGTTGTGAGTTGATCTGTGTTGGTTTCCGGGTTCTGTGTGGAGTCGCGCAGAAGACGACTGGGCGTGTTTGCCTACGCAGCACAGTAACGTCACAGAGAGAGGCGGGGAATATGAATGTTTTGATAATGTCAGGCTCAGGGGCGGGGGAATTGATTTAGTGCCGCAAAGGCAGGTCAGCCAGGGCGATGGGCGAAAAGATAGGATTATTAGAAAATGGCGGCTCCCTGGTGCTTGTTTTCGTGTGCGTTTAATGGACGAAAACTCGGGTAAGGTCCATAGGAAAGTTTTCTAAAATCGAGCCACTTAGGCTTAAAAAAACATGGCCGACCCGTAGGGACAATAACAATTTTTACTAGACCATGCCTTTAAGGAAAGTATCACCCGAAGGAACATCAAGAGGCGACCTCGGGATCCCTTCTACTGAAAATAAAATTCCAGAACCCCATCTTTACTCTTCAAGGGGGACAGTAGAGAATGAGCAAGAGAGAGAGTAGGAGGAAAACCCAAGCAAGGAGATGTGAGGAGAACTGTATAGTCACATTGAAAGACAAAACCTAGAGATTCCTAACACACCAGCATTTTTTTATAGCCCCCCTGAATAAGAACAAGGGTGGATCAATATCGACTACATGTGTAAAATGTCTGGCTGAATCAGAAACCTCACAGTTAGAAACATGTCTGTTTTGTGGTGAGAGGGGCCATTCTACACAGATCTGCACTGAAAGGATAGAGGAGGAGCTAAGGGATACCTAACAAAGGAGAAGGAAATTAGAAAGAGAAAAGGAAGTAAAAGAACCTTTTCGATCCGCTCCCATGCAAACCATGATCAACCGGGAAGGGTTTGAGAATCTCAACAATAATCATCCCAGTATTATGTTGGTAACCGTGGACCAATTATCTAGGTGTTCCATGATGGAATTCCCACATGAATACCCCTTGTCCAGCCAGCACAGGGGAAGGGCATGTGAGAAACCTGAGGGTATTCTCCCAGTAAACCCTCGAGAATACCTTATTCAGGTGGCCAGGACATGGCCACTGCTATTGGATCCAGTTCCTGGGGGTGGACCAGTGAGGGAGGATCACCTGGGTAAGGGAACCCGGTGTTGGGCTCGGGGGAATACCCCAGCTGAGACGCAGTATGTTACCAGGAAAGAAGACGAGGACGGAGAGATCCCTGAGACCTTTGTGGGCTGTACTACTGTTGGCCCCCTTTCGCCTATAAAATCTACCCGTATTAAAATCTATCAAACAAACCCCATCTGGAAAATCCCCTAAGAACACAAACCCTATTGGAGTTGAAAATCACATCTCCCAGAAACCCTGCTTTCCCGTTTTATACTCAAAAACTCTCAATTACTCTTTTGCATGTCCTTATGACTATTTTTTTTTCGAACACCCAGTCTACCCTGACAAAACATTTCCAGTCCCAGAATCACCTGTGTTCATTTCACGATCCCAGTTATTCTTGTATGACTCACCAACCCAAATTACCCTGTCCCTCTGATTATCATTTTGCAAATTACCAGTCAAATGTAACCAATAGCTACACTTCTCACAAACCCTACAAAACATACCCTTTTGAGATCCCCACAAACCCCAATACGAGGATTTTTCCTCCATGTAGCACCTTTTTTCCCTCCGACCCTGTAGTATATCCGGAAACTCGGAAACTCTATCAACCTCTTTTTCCGACACAAATGTTTTTTCTCAAAATAACACCAGGATCGTTTACCTGACATGTCCCAATACAAGGTCCAGGCCAAGTCAGGCAATTAACGTAAACTACACACACCTGATGGCCTTTCCTTTTCCTCACGGGGATAAAAGGTGGAGCTAGAGAGCACAGTATGAGGAAGGTGAGTACAGCAGAGAGCTCAACAAGACGGCTACCACACGACAGTTCAAGAGATGGATAAAGGCGGCAGGAATTGAGAGGGTGGCGAGGATAGAAGTGACTTTTCCCTTTTCATCCCAGGCCAGCAGAAATTTCATGGACGAGAGCCTAAGACCGCAAACCATAGCACAAGTGTCCTGCAGCAGATGTCAACGGTACACGGGGCAAGCCTATGGCAATAAGCAGGAGAGAGGGAAGCTTCTGTGCCGGTGGGACCGGTCTTGACTCCAGAGAAAATCGCAAAGTGCCGAGTTTTTAACCAAAGCAGATGAACTTTGAATAGACTATAAAAAGTGTGACGGGGACACAGGCTGCAGAGGGAAACCGGCACCACGTGGGTGCTAAAGCAAAAGACTCTGGTCAATCCCCTTATGAGAGAAAATATGTATACCAGAAGGCATAGGAGGGCCAGCGAAATAGGTCAAAATGGTCACACAGAGGGTCAAGAACAATCCCTGTACAATTGAAATACTTTGATCTACAACCAATGTAAGTGAAAGGGAATTGAAAACCGTTAAAGTCAAGAGGATCCGAGCCCGACTGAGGGAGATCCAGGGGTGAAGCCATCACCCAAGAAGATGAAAGGCAAGAGGGGTCCGAATCTGACTGAGAGAGATACAGGGGTGAAGCCATCACTCAAGAAGATAAAAATAAAAGGGGTCCAAGCCTGACCAAGGGAGATCCAGGGGGGAAGCTGTCGCCCAAGTTGATTACTAAAGGAACTGTGATATATTTTGAAATACGATACATACAAGGGTCAGCGCCCAGAAGAGGGGGACCCAGGGGTGAATCCATTACCCAGCGAACATTGAAAAAGAACTTTCATTTGTTAAAGGAACTTTTGATTTTGTTATTTTAACACATCAGGCCCGTAGGCAAGAGACTTTAAAAGGAAATGAGACTTGGACACTGACGGCCCTGACAATTGAAAGCTCGAAGGTTAAATGCTGAACTACCATTTCATGCTAGAGAAGCCAGAGAGTGTGTCCTGAGAGCTACCATTAGAACTGTTGTCTTGTGCTGGAGAAGACCGAGACTGTACTGTGCTCCAAGCTCCCATCTTACCCCATGTCCAAAACGTGGGGACGGGAGGTCCAGGCTACTGCATCCTGACATTTTATTTGAGAACAATTCATTCTTTTCTTGAGAACTATCCCACACCCCATTGTGTAATAGTTGAGAGGTTTGGCAATAGGTTTCTTAGTATAGGTCTTTTTATTTTGACACAACGCCACCAGGACTGCCTTATTTTTCATTTGATGGTTGACGCTTGCTCCCATCTTAGATTTAGGTTCAGATTAGGTGTTTTTCCAACTGCATACAGCATTCAATGTTCAACAAGCACCCTTGAACTGTGATCACGTGTGCCTGTCTTACTTGTTGTCAACACGAGTTCCTCATAATCCCCAACTAGAAAAAATTACCTGTACTCCACATTGGTTCTGTAGAGAGGCCCTTAATAATCTCACTGTCTTTGGATTCATTTGTCCAATAGAGTTTCACTTTTTGGGAGGCATCTGGAAAGAGAAACGCATATAAATTACAGAAAATTAAAATGTTTCCAGTGCGGTGCAGTGTGTTGCGATGCAAATATCTCAGAAACGGTGTGCCATTGGGCCTTGAAATGTGGTTTTGAGTTTTGTTTGCCGAGACGCTTACAATTAGCTTTATCTAGTCCTTCTACAACCACATTGATGTTTTGCTGATGCAAGCAACCGTCTAATGTCTGAAGGGGCTGTAATCTAGAGAAAGAGGTGGGATATCCAAATGTCATGCAGCCTGCAATGTCCAGCTGGCCCTAACATGTATCTATGCCAAATTTGGTGCAGATTTGTGGAGCGGTGTGGAATTGTATGATGGACGAACTAACAGATATTCTGCTTTATATATATAGAAGATATGATTTGAATTGTGTCATGTTGTATCCTGCATCCTCTATAAACACTGCCGGGTTTAAGCCTTGAGTTTTCCCAATTTGTATTTGCATTTGTATTTTATTTGTATTTCTAAAGTGCCTTCGCCAAGGCATTGCAAATGGAAAATCAATGCGGAACACTAAATAAGGCAATGATAACAAAAAATAATAGAGCAGAAAGTTAAGGAGGGGGTATCAAGGACAGAAGATGAGCTTTTAAGCAGTAGTGAAATATGTGAAGGGAAGGAGATGCATGAATATCAGGAGCGAGAGCATTCCAAGATTTGGTAACAAGGATAGAAAAAGAATGAAAACGTGAAGATGTGCAGGTTTTGTTTTGGGTGGTAAGTAGATGAAGATGTTGAAACTGAAAGGACTGTGAGGGGGTATCAGGTTAGACAAGAGAAGCAAGATAAAAAGGGGCAAGTCCATTGCAGCACTTAAAGACTATGCAGAGAAAGTAAAAAGGGATACGAGAGTCGTAGTGGGGAGAAAGGAAGAACTAAGAGATTACCTTATTGAGGATCAAGGAGGAAGCAGAAAGAGAAGACGTATAGCAGAGTTAAAGACAGAACCAAGAGGAGTACGGTGGGAAGCAGGAAGACCAAGTAGTAAAGCAGAAAAATAGTCAAGTCAGGAAAAAATTGCGGCAATGATAAGAAATTTAACAGTGTGGAAAGAGAAGAAAGGGCACATTTTGCATGTATTGGAGAGAAAAAAGTGGCAAGCGGCAGCAGTCAAAGATATATTTGAGGAAGAATAGTGCAAAAAAAGGTCAAAAGTGACCCCAAGATTATGGGCGGAAGCCAATGAAGGTAAGAGAATGGGGGAAACAATTGCCAGAAGAAGGTTGATGAGGGATGGGAAAGGCAGGAGGAAAGTAGAGGATCTCTGTCTTTGAAGGGTTAAGAAGAAGAAATTGGGAATGCATCCAGGATTGGACAGTAGAAAGACAAGAGGCATGGGTAGAAAAGTGTTGAGAAGGAGAAAAAGATGTGTGAATTGTCAGCATAGAGATGAGAAGAAAGATGAAACGATCCAATGATAGAAAACAGAAAAAGAATGGTTGGAAAGATAACATTGAAACCATTGATTGATAGAAGTAGAGATACCTAGTCAGGAGAGTGAGGAAACTAGGGTTGGGTGGTCGACCGTGTCAAAGGCTGCTAATAGGTCGAGAAGAATGAGAATAGAGGAGAATTTAGACTGAGGTGCAGAAAGAAGAGAGTTAGTGGTGTGGAGAAGTACAATTTCAGTTGAGTGGGCAGGGGGGTAGCCAGATTGGGTCGGGTGGAGAAGAGAATGAAGATTACGAAAAGTGGAGATTTGCTAATAGGCCGCCCATTCAAGGAATTTAGAAAAGACATGGAGAAGTGATATAGGGCAAAAGTTAGATTCAAAGAAGGCTTTTTCAGAAAGGGAATAATTAGAGGATGCTTAAAGGAGGAAGGAAAGGTGGCAGAGGAGAGTGACAGATTGAAGAGGGATGTCAGAAAAATAAAACCAGAGAGTAGACAGCGGGAATAAGAGAAGAGGGCAGAGTGTCAAAAGCAAGAGGAGAGGCAGTGGGATGAGCACAGGAGAGAAGAGAAGCTGTGACAGAATCGGTAAGAGGAGTAAACGATGACATAGAAGGAAGAAGAGTAGCATAATATGGTGCAGGTGGGGATATAGGTTGCGAGGGGAGATGAGCAAGTGATGAGGGCAGGGTAAAGACCTTGGTGACAAAGAAGTCAGAGAAGTCAAAGGAAGAGAGAGGAGAAAAGATGGAATTATCAGAAGCAGTCGAGCAAAGCAACTTGTTAATCACTTGAAAGAAGTGACGAGGGTGACATCAGAGGGAGGAAGCAAGCGAAGAGAAATAGTGCTTTTTAGCAGTCCACTAGAGATGCAACATAGAAAAAAGGAGATCAGATAGAAAGGAGAGGCCAGAGAAATCACAAGTGTTTTCACAAACACGTTCTGCCTTCCGAAGGGTGGAACGGAGAGCGCTAAGGCCAGGAGTCAACAAGAGCTGTGAAGGTTTGTGAGAAGGAGAGAAAAGGGTATGGGGGTGGAGTAGTAAAAGAGTGGAGGATCGCAAGGCATGAAGAGTAGAAGAAGCAGTGTCAAGGGGGAAAGAAGAGAAAGCAGGAAGAGAAGAAAGAGTTTTAGAACGCGTGGAAAGAAAAGAGGTTGGGGAAAAAGAGCAAAGATTGTGACGAGAAAAAGTACTACTTTTTACCAATCTACTAAACATTGAGTGTACGGGTAGTCTATGAAAGACATTGTTCATCTCTATCCAAAAATACTTATAAATGCAGATTCGCTGATAGCTTGGTTGTAACATGTTAATTCTTTGCTCTCCCATTGTGTCACTAGCAGGCTAGTGACCTCACATATACACACATACCTGCATTGAAAGTCATGAATATGATTGGTTTTAAAATATGTGTGGCTGTTTTCTCCATTCCTCACAATGTATTCACTTTTACTTTATTTTCTTTTATGACTCTTTCAGTTAAATAGTATTACATGCTTTAACAAAATAGATGATGGTCACAAAATGTCATTTTTATTCAATGGGGCCTTTCTAGATTTTAAACTATTTTCTCGCATTTTGTTTTATTCTCAGGTCTCACAACTTCGAGATTTCCATATCGTACGAAATCAAGCAATGGACAAGATCAAGAGTGCATTTGATATGCTGGACTCAGAGTTTGAAAAACTGGACAGGTTACTATGCTATATATAACATTCTTTTATGTTGTCTCTGTGCATTGGGGGCTGGGAAAATGCGCAACTATCCTTACCATGTGACTCCCCTTCCCCTTTCGACCCCTCCTCTTAAAACATTCTTCAGGGTAGAGGAGCCATAATCTCTAGAAACAAGAAGCAGCTTTGCCCTTCGAAACCCAATAGAGTGGCAGATGTTTCAGACATTTGTATCCTCCTATTTGTAATGTTGTGCCTCACCCTGGAATGAGCCATCCACGTCATTATCTTGGGGGTGGGCCAGGAGAGAGTACACAAATCGAACATGACGGGTCGGTAGCCAAGGATGGGGCTGGGAAGAAGACCAGTCAGGGAGAGGGAAAGAGAGAAAGGAATAAAGACGTATATCTCCACAGTTCTGTGTCTGTGCTTCCTTGAAAGGGCGACGCCATATCAGGGTAAGGAGAACCAAGCAACCAGCAGAGGTACCGCTGACACCCCGATTACACGATTCAAATACTGAGAGTTGCCCTATTGTGCCTCTATCATCCTTACCCTCGGTGACCTTCTTTCTAACCTCAGAAACAAGTGTTTTGTCAGTATTGGAACTTGATTTATCTGACCTTGATTTGAATGCTGCCCTCTGTGACTCAAAAACTGATCTCACAAACAAGAGACTATGAAAGAGGAAAAAATAACATTTGGTCATTAATGGAAAAAAGGAAGTCTGGGAAGCCTAAAGGTCAGGCCAACAGCCCACAAAATTGTACATTGATGGAACACACCAAGGGTCATGTGATGTAACTATGAGTGCCTGATCAAAAAACCAAAAAGAAGCTGAAAAGTTAAACTCATGACATTAGAATTTTTCGTGGAGACAATAACTGTGAGGGAACTGATAAATCCAGACCCTCTTCTGTTTTCAACAAGCACCCCTGAAAACTCTGTAACCCATGTATCTACACCATTGGTAGTCCAATTCAAACTATAAGGTGTTACTGTGGAAGAAGAATCTTCATTTGATGCTCCTGTGGTCTTGAAGCCCAGTACAGAACATGTACTACTGGGCATGGAGAAGCACACAAATATAATAAGGAACAGAAATGTCTGTGGTTTTGCTTACTGGGCTTCATCGGGACACACAGATGAATGTGTCAATCAGTTTTGTTGAGTCTAGGTCTGGGACAATTTTTCTGGAACCCAGGGGAGCCCCTTTGATTGAAATTTCGAGTTTGTGGGTTATTACCACCCAAGATCTTGAAATGACTGAATTTCCTGACCTAGCTAACATTGACAGAGTAAGAATCCACCTGAAATTTAGGGTGATTTGTCATATGCTTCTTTCTGAACTGGATTCTTTCTGGTTCTTAATATATAATATATTGCGGTATAATGATCAAAATGCAGGGGTTCGATCGACAGACTGCAAGAGGTATTATCTATAGGCGAACCTGTGGAATATGGTTTGCCATATGAAAGGGATTCAGACAACTTAGGTATTGGGTATATAACCAAATGTATCCACTCTCACAGCTAATGACGTAGCTGAATAGTTTGCTGCAAATATTTCCAAAATTAGAGAGTCTCTCCTGGCCTTCCTCACACTCCCTCCTCATACATTCTGCACTCTGTCTACTCTACCATCATCCTCTGCCTCTATCTCCCACTTTAGTCACACTAATGCTGAAGAAGCCCTATCTCTACTAATGAAGGCTAACCCCTCTTGAGCTCCATCAGACCCTCATGCTCCTCAGTAAGTCAAGCCTGTTGCCCCTTTAGTGGCCACTCACCACGCTGAACCCTTCAACTCAGCTTCCTTTGCATCTATTTTCAAAATCCCCACAGTGATCCTTCTCCTAAAAAAGCAAGGGGCTAAACCGAACCGAACCTCCTGTCTTGTCTTCTCTACACTGGGCTACTGTGCCACCACCCTCTTTGGTCTCCCCAACTATGCTTCCTGTCCTCTCAATGAGATCATTAACGTTGCTACCAGGACTCTCCTTGAACTCCCTCACTTCACACCTACTTCCTCACACAATCACCAGACTGGATGGCTGAGGATGCAAAACAGGGCCAGATTCAAATGTCTTCTCCTTGTTTGCAAATCTATCAATGGTAAGGCACTACCATATCTATTCTCCTCTATCCAACTCTCCAAGCCTTCTCGTAATCTCTGCTCTACCTTCTCGACTTCCATTGTGGCACCTTGTCCTACCTGTGCTTCCTCTTTCTTCCAGTCTTTCTCTATTCATGCTCTGCTTGCATGGAATTCCCTTCCCACAGACCTTCTAGAAACAGTGCACTTGGATTTGTTTAAAACTAAACTAAAAGCCTACCTCCTCACCTTCCAGTTACCCTATTGACATACCTTGCATCTGCCTTCGAGCTAACATGTTTCCCTTTCCTCTAACCTGCCTCTGTCCCTCACTTTCGCTTTCTCCACTCTAGCACTTCATCCATCATGGTCACCTCCCTAATATGGCTGGCCATACTGCCAATCTGTACTTCGAAATGTCTGATGTTAGTTGTCCTTAATCTATGTATATTGTGAGGGGTCAGTAATGCAAGGCAGACAACTGTTTGAAGATCTTTCAAAATATGCCATTTTATTTTAAATGAAAATGGATACAAATATCTCACTTTATCTACTCTGTTGAGGAATTCTCTTATTCCAAAAGGTAAGGGAGCACACACTAACACAGCATAACTGGCTGTCATACTAAACAAGAAACACAATAATAAAAGGTGTGCCATTCAACAGAACACAAACAATATTTACATTTCCTAAATGACCTTCTGAAGTCCTGGGTGATTTCCCTTCCCCAATATTTAAAGTCACTTCATCAAAATGTCAGAAAGGAAATGTTTTAACTCTGTCCTTAAAGATGTAAAGTTAAAGCAAAGATTCATCAACAAAAAGTTCCACTAGCAACAAATCTCCTCCTTTTAGGTGAGGTTTTCCAATTTTCATTTCAAGCTAAATAGCCCCATTGGTAATCCTGCACACGATACTTTGTCAGTCACACAGGAAGATTTGCCACAGTTCAAAATAGAATGCAATATCCACCCTGTTAATGGTACACAGTTCTTGATTAACAGTTAGGATTCCTTCAAATATGGTTTCAACAGTCAAAATGTTATATTTGTCAGCATGGCTTCTCAATACTGCTGCTTCTACTTCAACAACTATATGTCTTCTTATTTTTACCATGAGAACAGTCACCTTTGTCTCACAGTAGTTCACATTGGTTGCAACAACTGCAATGTATCATCTACTGACAACCAAATGTACCTCGGGAAATACTTTGAACTACTGCCACAACTTCAATGACTTTTAGACAGACGTTGACAATATAGCTTTGACAATTCTTCAACCTCTTCAGGTAGGCTAGGCCCTCTACTTTCAGACTGTTTTATGCAAAGGGGCAGCCTCTTAGACTCTCTTGTCTAACTGTCAACAATGGTAACCTGTGTTTGCCTTCAAGACTCCCTTCTGTCTGGCCTCCACAGCGTTGGGCATCGCAGGTTGAGTCTACTTCAAGATGTTCTTCACAAGCAGCCAATTCCCCTTCCTCAACTTTACCTGCATCTTTCTGCCAGCTTTCAGCCCAACAACTACCCAGAAGCCTTGATGCCACTCTCTTAGCCTCAGGGGACAGTTGTATACTTGCTGGTTTATGCCAATGAACTGAAAACAACTTCACAGTATTGCTAGATAGTTTTAAACTCTGAGAAAGGTTCAGCTTCACAATTAATATGGGGTACCTCTTGGCTTTAGGCAATTCTTGTTCTCTTCTTCAGTATTTTATACTCTTTTGAATAAAAGGTATGTCACTTATATACAAAGTAGAAGGTTCAGCATCACAGGAGAAACCACAATTAGGCACACACAACCTCTCTTTTATGTAATTTTCAAGCTTTAAAGGTGGTTGTGAAATTGTATTCCCATAGAAGCAAGTTCAGGCCTCTTTGGGAACCATTTGTTAATGTAGTTTTCCCAAAATAAAGACTTCAACTTTGAAATTGTTACTGTTATGTTTTCTGCAATGGTCTTTGCAGCGTTCCCATTTCTTAATTAGGGACATGCGACCACCCCTTGAACATTAATAGTCTTTCGTTAAAGGAACAATGGGCTGTAACAGTGTTAGCTTCCTACGCGAGCAAAAAGCCTTTTCCTCAATACGCGTGTGTTACATTTCCATTGTTGAAATCATCTTTAATACAGCGGTCCACTTCTACCCGCTGAAAATCTTACACGAGTGGCAAAGGAGCTGGTTACTCTTACCGGTAAGGCTTGCACATTGCTTTAGATCCCTGTGCTTCACTCACTGACTTCTGAAGCGTTTCTTCTGCGGGTCACACTGCTGTCCCGACTTCTACTGCTTCTGGCTCGCTGGACATGTGTCTCCGATCAGACCACATGTCTTGGGAGTTTCCTCCAATCCTGAAGCCCTCGACTTGGCAAATTCTCTTTGCCTCAGTGTTCGATACGCCAGCAGTTCCGCAACTAGGGCAATCAGGCTTACATGGAGAAAACTGTTTCTCCACCACGTCCTCCACTGTGCAGCCTCTGCACTTCAGAATTTGTGAGGACAGGACTCTCTTAGAACACACAGGTGAAAGCTGCTGTCTCCTCATTCTGGCATCCCTCTTGTTCTCCCACTTCTGCTTGGTTTGCCAGCCTCCTGTCTTCCTTCTGCTTCCACTGCCACAGTCTGCACTCAGGCCAATGTTCGAGTGTCTTCCACTCCCTCCTCCTTTCTCTCCAGGGAGCCTTTTATGCCTCCCAGGCTCAGTGATTATTTTCAGGTGTGGGCTATTAGCCTGAATTGCCTGACGACTGCAATGGCTACTAGGCATACTTGCTTGCCTTTGAGAACTGCATACCTCCTCAGCCCTCTACCCCATCTGAGTCCCTCTAGGATTCTGGGGCTTGAAGGTTCTTTCCACAAAGTTAGGTTTTAGCATATTTAAATTATTTTTAAGGGTAGGTTTAATTCCCTTAAAGTTATTAAGGGAGAGCTATGAAGATTAGCCTTTACAGAGGAAGCTAGTTTGTTTAATACATTTCCACATTCCTTTATAGTGTAACCTTGGTTTGAGGAAGGTGTTTAGTTTGGGATACTAAAAAGGATCTTTCTTTTGGTAACATTTGCTCAGAACTTACAGCATTAAGGTCAACAACATGACAATAAGCCATTACCCCCTTCTAGAGAAAAAATGACAATAAGCCATTACCGCTTTAGGTACCTTGGGAAGATTCTTCCTTCCAGAGGAAAAATACCTTGTCTCATCCCACAGAATCACCAACCTAAGCCCTGTCTCCTCCCAGGTTATCCTCCCGCAGTACACCCCTCCACCCAGGATTTGGATCAGGAAGCGTCTGCCTTCCCATGACCACCTGGGGGGAGACTTTATACAGGGTTTCAATGAAGGATCCATAGGATTCTTCACATACCCTTGCCCTAAAGAACATACCTCCAGGTCCAGGTTCCTGTTCCTCTCCTACTTCTGCCTCCCCCTCATTCTTAGCAGGCCCACCCGTTTTCCAGTATCAGAATGGATCATTGAGATGAAAATCCCCACAAACTCATGAATCACAGGGAATATGAAACTTTCCTTCCCTTTTTTGAGTGATAGGGGTTTCCTCAGTTCTTAGTTTCATTTCAGCACATAAAAAATCCATTCATTAAACCATGGAATTTAATTACCCAAAACCCAAGATGTAGGAATATCAGGTATTACTGCCACTAATACTGAACAATTCTTTCCCAGAATGGTAACATCAAGGATGGTTAAGGGATGTTTTTCTATTTGACCATGTACACTATGTATTTCTTTGTATCCCATAGTTTTCCAAACAGAGGGATGAAGACTAGCTTGTATAGCTAAGGTTTTACTTCCTCTGTCTAACTGTGCCCAAATTGTTTCAAGGTTTCACCTTGAAATACCACATTGTGAGAAACCTGACGGTGTTCTCTCACCTACTGCCCCAGAATCTTCCGTTCAGGTGGCCAGGGAAGGGCCATTGCTTTTGGATCCCAACCTTGGGGGTAGACAAGCGATGGAGGATCACCTGAGTGGAAGGTCATGAAGGATTGGGAAGAGATTACCCGACAGCGAGACATGGTATTCCCCCTCTCCTCATTTTCCAATCCGAAACCCCATCCTCAGCTTTCATGGGATATTTGCATTCCCATTCCAACGCCCCTCCCCATTTCTAACAAATACTTGGAAGACGAAGCGGCAACCAAGAGTAGTGAGGATTACCTACACAAAACACATTGGGAAACACATTGAGAAAAGGAAGACTGCCACCTACTACCATTAGGTTGTCCCATTAATAGGGTCAGACATTCCACGCTGACTATTCAGACCTGACTCCACCTGACTCTTGTTTTAAGTATAAAAGGTCTGGTTTTACACAATCAGGGGAGCAAGCTGTGTTTCGGATGAAGCTGAGAAGCCAAGGAGCAGGAAGCTGAAGGGCGAGAAGCCTGGAGGATCCAGAGGAGAGCAGCATGAAGAGACGCTGGCCCGGTACTTGTGAGGGGCTGCAGCGTGGCCAGGGAGCCGTGTCTCCAGGGAGCCGGATTGAGTCAGCCTGTGTCCTGCTGGCGGCATGTGGAAAAGTGCTTGTTCCCTTGGGATGTGTGCCGGTCCCAAGGGGGTCTAAGGGACAGGTGGTGAGACTGTGATGTCGATCCCATATACCCGGAGGAGAACCTCTCTGGAGCGCAACACTACCCAGTGAGTTTCAAGCCGGAAAGTGAGATGAACTCGGGAGCGTGCAGCTAGCTGGAGTGGGAAGGGGGAAAGCCAGAGTTTGCAAGCGGCACGAAACGGAAAGCAAGAAAGATAACTGAAAGTGAATGGAAAGCGAGATAAAGGCGCTGAGAGAGTGGAAAGAAAGAAAAGCACTTGAAAGTAGATAAGAAGGGTGCAAGGGAACCAAAAGTAAAGGAAAGGTGCCAGTGGGCACCAAAGTGCTAAAGACAGCAGAAAAGAAACAAAAAGGCTTGAAAGTAAATAAGAAGAGTGCGAGTGAACCAAAAGTGAAGGTAGAGTGCAAGAGTGAAACAAGTGTGCAAGAGGCACAAGAAGGAAAAGGACAGGTGCAAGTGTGCACAAAAGCAAAGAAGTGAATGTGCAAGAGGCACAGTGAAGAGGAAGTGAACCCAAAGGAAGGAGCCAGGGGCACGGCAAGGCGAGAGAAGAGAAAGACAAAGAAGGTGCAAGCGTGCACAGAAAAGTGGCTGATAGCAAAGGGGTTCAGGAGGCACCTGAAGGAGGAGAGGATAGAAGAAAAGCAAGTACAGGAAATACCGAGAGGGGCCAAAGATCAGAGTGGTCGCGCTTAGAAGGAGCCAAGAACCTAACGTTTTCGAAAGTCTCTGATATTACCCCATGAGAAGGTTGTGTGTGGAAAGAACTATAAATAAAAGAAGGGCACATCTTGATAGGTTGAATTTTGCTTTAGAAACTGAACTCCTGTTTGGAACTGAAAGGGCCTGAGCTTGGGGACAGGAATCCTAAGAGTCCTAACCAAGATGAATACTTATTTGACACGTCGAATTTTGTTTTTAAAACTGAAGGGGCCTACGCTTGGGGAAAGGAACCCTAAGAGGCCTAACAAAGGTGAACCCTTATGTAGTGAAACAAGGAGGCAAAAGCTTGGGGAAGGGAAGCCTGAAAGAAACTGTTATATTTTTTTGTTTTGTCTGAAACTTAGAAGGATTGTAGTTTGTGGAAGGGAATCCCCCAGTAACTGAAGACATTGGGAGTTGTTGGAACAGAGTGTAAGAACTTCTTTTTGATTCTGCTGAACTTTGATGATACGGTCCAAGCCACACCCGGTGAGAAGACCACCTGAAACCAGCCTTGGTAGATATTTCTTTTTGAATCACTATTTTTTTCTTTAAAGGGACTTCATACCACATTTTATCAGAGTGTGAGGGCAAGCATAGGTTTAGACACAGACATATATTGGTTTTGGACTTTCATACATCGACAGCCCTTAGAAACATCAGTTGAGGGACCATCCCTTTAGAGTTAAGGCCAGTTAGTTATTACACCAACCCCAGCATTATTATAAATAAAGGTTTTGAAATTATAACATTTGAGTTTGTGTCTCTCCTGATACCATGCCTGTCTCACAATACACATGAATAACAGCTGTCCACTCATTATTGCAAGTGAATGGTGGAATGGATTAAATAATGCTACATACTACAGGTGAAACACCCTGCCCGCCACCCCTTCCCCAAACACCCGCCACCCCCTCGCCACACACCCACCACACCCGTACCCACACACCTGCAAACCCCTCCCCACACAACATAACTATAAACTGCCATGTGTCCCAGTCCAGTGTCTGACTCCCTGAGGACCCATGCCACGGGCAGATGCAACCAAATGTCTCTGGGTACCGGCGCTTGGGGCTTTCTGCACAGAGCTGGAAGGGGTGGCCATGCTGGTGGTGCAGTCTGACACTTGTGTGCCCATGCACTCCTGGTTGGCCAGCACAGACAATGCCAAAGACTCTGCCAATGCTGACACTCCCTCATTGCCCTCACGGACCCTCTGGGCAAGTTGAATGAGGGCCGCAGTGGTACAGCCCAGGGCACGTTCACGGCAGCGGCCAGCAGCCTGTATGGACTCCCTAATCAGCTGAACCTCCGCTAGCTGCTGCCGTCGGATGCCAACCACCTCCTCTTGGTGGGCCTCCATCTGCTGTATGCACTCGTCCATCTCCCTGATAGATGGTATTGTTGGACGTGGTGGGTTGTGGAGTGTGGATGGACTGAAAGTAGAAGAGGGATGGGTGGAACACTGGGTTGTGTCGTCTGTGTCATGCACAACACCATCTGCTACCTCAGCCTCATCAGAGGTGGTGCCATGTGATGCAGGGGCCTGATGGCATGCTCAATGGCCACCATGGGTGTGCTACTGCCTGAGCCTGTAGAGCTGGCTGCAGTTCTGGGGCAGCAAGCTGGTCTTGCACTGGTGGCTGGACTTGCGGTGCTGGCTGCTCCTCCTGGAAAGCTGGCTGTGCCTGTCGGGACAGTGTTGCCACAGTTGTTGGATGAGTGGGCTGTTGGGCAGCTTGGCTGGGACTTGCATGACCTGTGGATGGACCTGGGCCATCGCTGCCAGTGGATGTGCCTGTTAGGGTGAGACAAAAACAAATAGCAGTTAGAAGCCTGTGTGTGACTTTGATGCACTTGCATTAAGCTACTTGCACATTGCATGTTCCCTGGCCTGGTCAAGATGTGGGGGCAGGGGGTTGATTGTGCACTTATGCGTGCATGCATGCATGTATGGGGTCTTTCTGTTTTGGTTGGACTCATGGCACGGTGGTTTGTTTTTGTGTGTACATTGGGGTATTGCTAACTGTACGATGGTATTGCATGTGTTACATTGGGCCGGCCCAACCCCTTTCATCTATGTGTGCATGGGAACTTTAGACTTTGATGTCTCTACTACTATACTTTTCCTTGTGCATGTTTCCCTGGACTGTTTTGTGTGCAGCTTTTGTGTGGTGCAGGGCATTCAGGTGCGGCTTCTTTTACTGATCATCATCCCCTTGGGTCCCAGCTATGGCCTCTGCTCCTCTGACGCCCTCTGTGCTCTCCAGATGCATGATAGCATCACTCGGATGGGTGAGATCGTCCCGCCTCCTGTGGCCATTGACTCATGGCGGTGGGTTCCGCATCCGCAAGTCATCCCACCTTTTGCGGCAGTCCCTTGATATTCTGGGGGTGCAGTGACTCGACTGGCCACCTCCAGCCATATGGCCGACTTGCACCACTGGCTGGTGCAGCAGTTGTCCCTGCCAAATAGTGTGTCTGCATTGTCCACAATTTGGTCTGTTAAGGCTGTCAATTCAGCCTCCAAAAAGTGGGGCTTCCGGAGCTGGACTTCTAGGAGCCTGCTCTTGCTGCTTCCGGACATCCTGGTGGTGTTTCCTGATGTGGATGCCTACAGGAAATACCCAATTTAAATTGGAAACTGTATTCCAAAATGGCCACCGGCAAACTTCAATTTCTTGTGATTACAGTATTTCCGGTGCTGGTATTTCCAGCATCATGAGGACGGATCCGGTGTTAACGGCATGTTTTCTTGCCGTTGTCACCATTTCCAGACCTGACGGATGCATGCATCCAAAGTGTTGTTATTTGCCAGTGATTCCGCCATGCTGGTAGCTGATAACAGTACTACCAGATTGGCAGAATCACATGCATCGTAATGGATAACTTTTAATGAGGGCATTGGAAACGCTTTGCAAATCAAGCTCTGGGTTATTTGAAACTAGTAAGGCATTTGTAGCAAGGCATTCAGTGTTATATTCAGTAGAGATTCCCATACCTGCCTTCTGCTTCGGGAAGAGTTATCCGCTACAAAATCTGTAGAAATGATCTGCCAAGGTTTGGTGGGAATCGGCATCTTAACTAAGTGACCTAGGGGAGGTTTGCTGGGAACCTTAGCATGCAAACAGGAGGTACGCACAGAGATTTAGTCCCAAATGTCCGGAACCAGGGCAGGCCACCAGAAATGTTCTTGAATAAGATCAATGGTGTTAGCAAAACCCTGATGACCTGCTGCCACTGACTCATGACACATGCACAAAGCTTCTTGTTGCAAAGCAACAGTAGGAAGAAAAATCTTCATGAAAAAAGCATCCACCCTCGTACAACAGGTTGTAGCGGACAGCAGCATCTTGACAAAAGGTAATGTTTGCAGCTGTTTCTCTATGCACTGTGAGAAGAAAGTCAGAGACAGCTTGAATAAAGACGGCCTTGGGAAAAAGACGAACGGGTTGAAAACGAGGAGTGAAATGTGTCTTTTCTCAATAAGGCATCAGCCAGAAGGTTGGTCCTGTCCGGAATGTACGAGAATGTCACATTGGAATGGGAAAAGACTTGGGTCCACCTAGCTTGCCGGATGTTCCGGGCTTCGGCGTATGGAAGGCTTTTCAGATTCTGGTAATCTGTCCTGTCCACTACTGCTGCTTGGCACCCAACAGCAGATGGCTCCACTCATGAAAGGCACATTTAACAGCCAACAGCTCCTTTTCAAGGACAGAATAGTTCAGTTCTGAAGGAGGCAGGGTCTTGGAGAGGTATGCCACCAGGCATTCTTTTCCTTGATCCGAGACTTGCAGCAGCACAGCCCCTAAGGCAGAATGAGGAATGTCTGTCTCTGCGACGAAACCCCTGTTCTGATCAGGAGTCTTCAAACTGGGAGCTGAAGAGAATAAGGATTTCAGTGCCATGAAGGCAACTTGAGCCTCGTCTGTCCAAAAAAAGGAGACTGCCTTTTTTAACAGAGCGGTAGGAATGTGAATCATGGATGAATGGTGAGAAATACATTTCCTATAGAAATTGGTAAAGCCCAGAAACCTTTGTAATACCTTCACCATAGATGGTGGAGGCCAATATATCACAGCAGCCACCTTCCTTGAATCTGTAGAGTTGCCCCTAGCATATAAAACATGCCCAAGATAGGTGACCTAGGATTGATGAAATTCACATTTCTCCATTTTGCAGAACAGATATTGCTCTTGCAACCTCGACAGCACTGTTCAGACATTACAAATATGATATTCCGTGGTATGTGAAAATATGAGAATGTCATCTACATAGCTAGACACAATTTGTGACCATGTCACACTTCTGGCCATTTACTCTTCCCACACCCTCTGGTGTACCCCTCTGGTGTGCTCTATTTAGTTAATGCCTTGTAAATTCCATGTCAAGACTGGAGACGAGCATTATATTTCAACTTCTTTAATCTACTCTTCAGCAGTTTCAACACTTTAAACAGAAAACAAAACAAACTTTCCATCCATCTCCAAGCTACATTTCCCTTCTTTCTAGTCCATTTCTGTAGTCCACCCTTTTTCCTGTCTGTAGCCCTCTTAGCTACTTCCTGCCGCAGGCTCCACCTCTTCTTTGCTGCTCTTCAGCACATATAAGTGGTATTTTACTTTGCTGTACAGCTATGATAGCTGTTTATACGTATTTCATGTTTTAATGTGACTGTATAGAGTATTACACGCGTGATATAGAGTGTGGTGAAGATAGCGAGCAGATTGCGTTGTTTAACTGCAAGTTTGACCCGTATTGAATAGTGAAGCCGTTTGACCTGTACTGGGTAGTGAGGCAAATATATTGGATTTGCGCAGCCAGATCGCTCTTTGCGGTGCCTCGTGGGCAAACATTGCCATCACCACCTGTGCAACATTAGCTGCACTGCCGGGGACTCGCTCGGCTGCACTGCGGAGCAAAGCCGGAGCTCCCTCCCTTGGGTCGGAGGAGTGGAGCTGTGTCACGTGTGCGATGTGGCTCCTAATCAGGATCTACATCCGATCGCAGCATGGAGGGGAGCACTCTCTAACCGAGCGCTTACTAGCTCACTCCATGCGAAAGCATGTTATATAGGCACGTCAGCCTATCTTCAGCAACGGAGCCTGAGCAGCAGCCAGGCCTCCAGGACACACAGTCAGCCATTGTGATCAGCTGGCAGGGAGCCATGCTCACAAGTGCATGCCTGGTAGAGGCAGGGGCTGCTGAAAGCAGGCCACTAGAGAACAGAGGACTGAGAAACCTCCACACCATACCAGGGTGTAAGAGGTGCAGTGAAATAAGGAATTTGGAAAAAAGAATATTATACAAATAAATCATAAAGTGTAAAAGTGTTTTGTGTGCAATACCTGATAAAGCCATCCTGCTGCTCGGGGTGCAGACCATGCTAAGACTAGGTTTGATCCCGTTGGATGTGCATAGCAGCCTGCTCTAGTTCATGCACAGGCACGCAGCACCAGACAGTAGTTCTCGAGCCTCCAGTGTGTCGTAATACGTGTGTAGCGAAGAGGAGCATGCAGAGAGGGACCTGGAGCCCAGTTTCAAGCAGGTGCTTGAGGACTCATTAGTGGAAGCCATTGCAAAAGGTGTGAGGCCTTTACAGCAGAGACTGGCCACCCTAGAGGCTATCCTAGAGTCTGGGCAGAAAAGTAACCCATAGTCTTAAAGAAAGCACGTTTGCGAAGGCCACCACCACGAAAGAGAGCCTTCTGGGCAGTAAGATGACCCGGAAGAGAAAATCCTCTTCTACTCCCCCGGGTCTACGTCATGGGGTAGAGCAAGCAAAAGACCCCAGAGGCAGCTGATTCCTTTGGTAAACTGAAGAAAGCCTTCCTTCCTCCAAAGGGCAGCAGTACCCAGCCTCCTTAAACCCTCCCAAGGGAATACAATACGGGCAACACAGACAAGGAAGCAAGCAGAGAATCGCTAGATGTGTCTGTGTCCTTCCAGGATGATGAGAGCAAGCAAGAGCCAGCTCTCGTGGCAGGCAACAAAGCCAGGAAGGATAAATGCCTAGAGGTGCAGGAGCCTGGCATGTCGGACATGTTCCATCCAGAGTTGTACTGGAAGCCCTCGATGAGAGTCACCGAATACATGTCGCAGAGAATCAGGAAAGCCTTGGATAAGGATACCAGGGCACGCATGAAAGTGGAATGCCCTCGTCCAGATCTGGCAGGAAAAGTGGCCGAAGCACCCAAACTCAACCCTAAAATGTGGATCTTTGTCACTAAAGCCTCTAAGGACCTCCGGAAAGGTATGGACAGGTCCTGGAGAAGCTGCCCATAGAAGTTGCTGGATGTCACAGGCCCATTGACAAAGATAATGGATCTAGCAGAGCGTGCTGGAGAACATGGAGAGGAGGTCTAGCAAACTGGACAAAGCATGTAGTATGCCTCCTGGGCAATGCTAAATGTGCCATTTCCTAAGAGAGGCGCAGGAGCATACTGTTAAAAATCGACCCCAAACTGTTCGACCTTGCCTCCTATGAAGCTGGCGAAGCAGCACAAGGTCTCCTATTCGGAGAGGCTTTTGGCAAGGAGATGGGGAGGTTTGTGGCCCTATATACCTCCCTGGAGAAGGCTCAAGCCTCAATAAAGAAAATCTTCCTGAGCAGAGTTTTTGCCGGGACCAGTCACTATCGTAGTAGAGCAACCAGTCGCTTCTCGTCTTCACGCAGACCCAAGGGTGGCAGGTCCCCTTACTGGGAGTCGAGAGAAGAAGACTCCTTCTTCCCTTCCAGAGGAAGGAGCACAAGAAGTTGTAGAGGAAGAGGAGCGGTTCGCTTGCAAGGACCGATCTCGGGTAAGAGAGACTCACTGTACTTATTCCCCTAGTGGGAGGGAGGACATTGCAATTTTGGCGCAGCTGGAGCTGCGGCGCACGCTGTCCAGCAATGCATGTGTGCTACAAATAGCTTACAGGTTTCATCTATAGTTCGTGCAGTCCCCGGTGATAAATCTGAAAGATCTCAATGGCTGGGTGATATACAGGCACTTCAAGATGAAAGGCATTCACCAGATAAGAGATATTCTCAGGAAAGACAACTGGCTAGCCAGGGTAGACTTGCAGGATGCCTATTTTACAGTCCCGGTGGCACCAGAATACTGTCCGTTCTTGCATTCTGGTGGGATAGGCAATTCCGGAAATTCAAGACGCTGCTGTTCGGGCTTGCATCCACCCCTTGGGCGTACACCAAACTGAGGAGGCCTGTAGCAGCGGGTATCAGAGAAAAGGGGATTTGTACAATAATTTATCTAGACAATATCCTTCTTATGGCAGACAACAGGGAGACATTGCTATCCCAGATAGACTGGGTGAAGGATCTCGTGGCGTCAGTAGGCTTCCTGGTAAATTAGGAGAAATTAGATATGTCCCCAGCCAAAAGTATAGATTTCCTAGCTTTGTGATACACACAACGAGGGTGACGCTGGAGCTTCCAGCGAAAAAGATAAGGGACATCAAGAAGGAACTGAGATGCTGTCTGGACAAGGTGTTCCTCTCTCTACGCTCGCTCGCGAGGGTAGTGGGACTATTAGCGTCCTCCATCCAAGCAATATTCAAAGAGTCCCTACATTACAGAGCACTGCAGAGATTGAAGATCAAGCATCTGCAGCAAGGTCTCAGATATCCCCAGACGGTCCCCCTAGAACAAGAATCGCTCACAGAACTACGTTGGTGGCTACAGAACATGGAATCATGAATGGATGTGCTATTTTTGGGGGACACCCGAGACCTGGTCATAGAGTCAGATGCTAGCAGAGCTGGTTGGGGCACTCGATTTAGTGTCCTGCTGACAGGAGGCAAATGGGCACCCGGGAGATGGAGCAACAAATAAACTGTCTGGGACTGTTAGCTGGGTCTTTCGCAATCAAGGCTTTTACAAAGGACAGAGCGAACTGCTTCATCCTTTTGTGGATGGACAATATCTCAGCGGTCAGGTACATAAATCACCTAGGGGGACAAGGTCCAGACTCCTGGCAGAGCTGGCAAAGGATTTTTGGCGGTTCTGCCTACAATTCGGAATCTCAGTGATGGACGAATGTCTCCCAGGGTCTCTCAACATAGTAGCGGACTAGAACTCCCGTTACCTGACGGACTCCAGCGACTGGAAGCTCGACGTGAGCGTTTTTTAGCCACTGGATCAACTATGGCGTCCTATTCATACCAACCTATTCGCATCTGGGCTGAATGCTCAAACACTCAGGTTCTTCAGCTGGAGATTGGACCCCTGCACGCACAACACAGACATGCCCCTGCAGGGCGAAGCGGGGAGTGCATTATGCGTTTCCTTCCTTTGTGATGTTGAGCAGAGTGTTAGCAAAAGTGTGCAAGGAGAAGGCAACAGTAGTGGCCTTCAGCTCTGATGGAACTTTTTTACTCAGATTTCCTGTAGATTTTCCCATCCGACATCCGAGTACGCACGGACCAAGCTGGGCAGTCTCACTTCTCTGAGAGTGAGGAATGCGCTGCCACTGATGGCCTCCATCATGTTGGGAGAAGATGGAGGATGCTCGGCATTTTGGGCCATGCTGCCCAGCTCATATCAGATTCCTGGGACAACTCCACTCGCAGAAGCTACGATGCGGCATGGAGCAAGTGGGAGAGCTGGTGCGAAAGGAGAGGTATTTCTCCAATGTCTTCCCATGTAGTATCTGTCCTGAATGTTCTAGCTGCCCTCCTGGATGAGGGCAACACCTTCAGGATGCTGGGAGTTTGCAGGTCAACTATTTTGGCCTGCCACACAACGCTGGACGACTCGCCAGTAGGGGATCTCCCAGCGGTGGTGTGGCTCATGAGGGGAACTAAGTTCTGCTGCTACATTGTAGTACATGACCGTTGTGTTGCGGTTTCTCGTATTTTTTCAATTTTTAAGGGCCATTACATTCTGAAAGAAAGGAGAGAATAAATTGGGTCAATGTTTAAGTTCTGTATCTAAAATACTGCTAATTTTATATTTGTGTACAAGAAAAATGGGAGAATAATTTCGTAATTCAGCATTTTAGTCATCATTTATTTCCATTTTTTTCTAGATGTAAATTTTGTAGACTTATGTGAATGAATCCACTAATAGACCCTTTAGCCAGAAATATTAGAATTTTACAGCATGCAACTAACCTGATCAGGTGCAGAACAATGAATAGTAAGAATCCCCTAAAACCCTTGCACTCCTCTTCTCTGTATACGAATGAAGTAGGAGATACAGCGGCCTCAGGGAAACCCTCTGGGGAAGGAAATACTGGTGCTTGGAACTGCAGGGTGTCAGAATTGGATCAGCCTCTTGTGGAGCCGCAGAGTGTAGACTTCAAGTGGAGGGGGGGCTGTAGTAACATCTTTCTGCCTGGGTGTCCTATGCGTCATACAGCGCGTGGGTTCTGAGGCAGAAGCCTAGCCATGTCGCGCTAGGAGAATAGAAAAGCGTTAAAGTGAGGGATGGAGGACGCAGAGTGAAGAGCTATAGTAGCTTTTCTAAAGACAGAAGCGGACCAAAATGTCCTGAAAATTCAGCGTCATGCGCGATAAGGAAGGCAGTCTCTAACACTTTGATCGAGCTCTGGGAGAAAATGAAAAAAGGAGAGCAGTACATTTAAAGATCAGCAGAGTACAGAGGAATATAGAATCAAGGCTGCAAGGAGGGCATCCAGCCAAAAGAGTAGTGACATGCCGGGTAGCTGGAGAAGGCTGCATATGACTTGTTCTGACGCTGGAACCAGGAGAAATCAGGAAGTCAGCTGCAGAGGAAACTAGACATCCACACGGTTCAGCAGGTGCCATCTTGGGAAAAGGCAGGCAAATGACCCGGATTCTTTTCCATACATGCCAAACAGAATGTTGTCACACCCAGGATGTTACAGTATGCCCCCCTTAAAAGAGGAGGCATGCCCGGTTTACCGGGATGGAGCCTGTGAAACAAAAGAACCAGTCTAGGAGCATGAATTGATCAGCAGGGGAATACCCATTCCACTCCACCAAGTACTGGAGGCAACGCCGATGGTAGCGCGAGTCCCAAATGCTGGACACCTCCAACTCCAGTCCCACAGGAGGAGGTCCAAGCACCATGGAATGGTGAAAACAGTCCAGCACTGTTGGGTTCAACTGTGACACGTGAAATACTGGATGAATCCTGGACCAAGAAGTAGGAAGCCGGAGCAGCAAACCAGCCAATCCCTGGCAGGCCAGTACTTTAAAAGTACCAAAGTACCTGGGTGACAGCTTGGAAGGAACCAAATGACGGGGCAAAAAACGGGAGGCAAGCCAAACCAAACCATATAATTCGGCAAGATGACAGGAGCCGGCGTGCAAGGCCAGTCAGCTGACCGCTTGGCCCGGTCCACAGCTTCCTGCAAGGCAATGCCAGTGAACAAATGGCCCTATTGGATATCCGAAACTAGAGCATCCACATCCACATCTGGAAACTTACTAGAGGATGGAGTAGCAGTCAGAAAGCAGGAAGGATGGAGACCATACGTGCCTAGGAAGGGGCTGGAATTCAATGCAGCATTTTTAACGTTATAAGCAATTTCAGCCAGGGGCAACAACTCCACCCATTTATCCTGGGAGACTGAAATGAAACACTGTAACTAACCCTGAATAGTTTGCTTCAAGTGCTCAGTCTGGCTTAGTTTGGGGACGGAAACCTGAACTTAAACCCCTCTTGATGTTCAAAATAGAGCAAATCTGCTGCTAATAACGGGATGTATACTGAGGACCACGCTCCGATATAATTGTGTCTGGCAGACAGGGTCGCCAAAAGATGGTTTCCATGAAAATCCTGGCCATGCAGGCGGCAGAAGCAACTTTAGGCAATGCATGGAAATGAGCGATTTTAGTGAAGTAGTCAATGGTTACCATGATGGCAGTGGATCCCTTAGAGAGGTGTAAATCCACTACAAAATCTGTAGAAATGATCTGCCAAAGTTTGGTGGGAATCGGCATTTTAACTAAGTGACCTAGGGAAGGTTTCCTGGGAACCTTAGCATGCAAACAGGTGGTACACACAGAGATGTAGTCCCAAACGTCCGGAACTAGGGCAGGCCACCTGAAATGTCGTCGAATAAGATCAAGGGTGTTAGCAAAACCCTGATGACCTGCTGCCACTGATTCATGACACATGCACAGAGCTTCTTGTTGCAAAGCAACAGTAGGAAGAAAAATCGTCTCTTTGTGAAAAAAGCATCCACCCTCGTACAACAGGTTGTAGCTGACAGCAGCATCTTGACAAAAGGTAATGTTAGCAACTGTTTCTCTATGCACTGTGAAAAGGAAGTCAGAGAGAGCATGAATAAAGACGGCCTTGGGCAAAAGGCGAATGGGTTGAAAACGAGGAGTGAAACAAGGTCTTTTTCTCGATAAGGCATCAGCCAGAAGGTTGGTTGTGTCTGGAATGTACGAGAATGTCACATTGGAATGGGAAAATAAATGGGTCCACCTAGCTTGCCGGATGTTCCGGGCTCGGTGTATGGAAGGGTTTCAGATTCTGGTGATCTGTTCTGTCCACTACTGCTGCTTAGCACCCAACAGCAGAGGTCTCCGCTTTTGAAAGGCACATTTAACAGCCAACAGTTCCTATTCAAGGACAGAATAGTTCAGTTCTGAAGGAGGCAGGGTCTTGGAGAAGTATGCCACCAGGCATTCTTGTCCTTGATCCGAGACTTGCAGCAGCACAGCCCCTAAGGCAGAATGAGAAATGTCTGTCACTATGATGAAACCCCTGTTCTGATCACTAGTCTTCAAAATGGGAGCTGAAGAGAATAAGGATTTCGGTGTCATGAAGGCAACTTGAGCCTCGTCTGTCCAAAAAAAGGAGACTCCCTTTTTTAACAGAGCGGTACGAATGCGAATCATGGATGAATGGTGAGAAATACATTTCCTATAGAAATTAGCCCAGAAACTATTGTAATTCCTTCACCATAGATGGTGGAGGCCAATATATCACAGCAGCCACCTTCCTTGAATCCATAGAGTTGCCCCTAGCATACAAAACATGCCCAAGCTAGGTGACCTTGGATTGATGAAATTCTCATTTCTCCAATTTGCAGAACAGATGTTACCCTTGTAACCTGGACAGCACTGTTCAGACATGAAAAATATGATCTTCCGTGATATGTGAAGTACGAGAATGTCATCTAGATAGACTATGGAGGAGGTCCATAAACCATTGAAAGATGGCAGGAGCGTTGGATAAACCAAAGGGCATAACCCTATACTCAAAATGCCCAAAGGGGGTGCAAACGCTGTCTTCCATTCTTCTCCAGTGTTGACTCAAATAAGATGGTAAACCCCACTAAGATCAAGTTTTATGATGTAAAAAGAAGCACCCTTAACAGCTTCTAAAATAACCGGTATCAATGGCATAGGATACCGGTCTGGCACAGTTATCTTGTTAAGTCCACGGTAGTCAATACAGGGACGCAGTTCATCAGTGTCTTCCTTAGAGACAAAAAATAACAAGGCTCCTGCTGGTGAGGTTGATTCGGTAATCAACCCGTACAGGAGATTGTTGTGCAAATACTCTTCAATACAAACCTTTCCTTTTCGGTAAGAATGGACTTTCTACCAAAGAGTTTTCGATGCTCCAGATGGAGTTGTGTAGCACAATCATCTCTATGATGAGGAGGCAATTCTGAGTACTTTAGTGCCGTGAAAATATCCTTAAAATTCTCTGTATGGTTCTGGTAGGACAAGGATGTTATCAATCTTTGTGTTTATCGTAGGAGCAGTTGTAGAGATCAAGGAGTAAGGAAACCATGCTGTCATGATGCCCGCTCCCGGGGAGCCGGTTCAAGCCCGGCGTCCCCGAAAGCGGACATCCAGTCCCCAAGGAAGGACCCAGCAACCCCATATAGGGGCCCTTTGGACAGTGTCCTGGCGCCTATGGCGCCAGGCTCATAAAAGACATCAGTCCTGGTGCCATAGGCGCCAGGCTCATTATGGGAATGCTTGGGTGCACTTACCTGATGCAGACCATGCTGCAGGATCCCGGCCTCCTTGAGGCCTGAAAGGAACTACTTTACCTGTGGGACTAATTTACCATCCGGGCGTGGTTGGGGAAGGATACATACCTGATTGGAGGAAGGATACATACCTGGAACTTCTTCCAAGGCTATTTAAACCCCACCCGAACAGCCACACGTGCTTCGCGTTGTTCTGCATCTAGCAGCTGGACGCTCACCGTGTCTGCTCCTGCATCCTGACTTCTGCCACGCCTGCCAGCATCCTGGATCACCTGCAAAGGAAGAGAAGAAGAGAACAGAAGAAGGAAAAGTCCTTACCTGCTAAAACCGCATCCCGGAGACATCTCGCCGACAATCCTGAAAAGGAAGACTTTAATTTAAAAGCTCATCGCGTCGATCGCTGCAGCGCCGCATTCCACTCACCTTTACAGGGCGCCTCCATGTTCAGCAGCGATCATCCGGATTCGCAGTCACGCCCCAGCGCCTAGGGAGAAAAAACACCAGAACAAAAGGTGAGAGAGAGAAGGGAATAAGGAAAGCTAAATCTCCATGTTAAGATTTACCTGTTGATTCATTCCCTCTTCATTTCGGGTCCGCGCCCCATCCTGGCATTTCCGGACCACGGCCCCTAAGGGGAAAAAGAGACATCAGCGTTAATGAGCGAATGAAAAGACATTACCAAAAAACGCTCATTAAAGACTTACCTGATTTCTACAAGGATTTCACCTCTCATCTCGGGTCAGTGCCTGTTCCCCGGCATTCCGTACCCCGGCCCCAATGGGGAAAAAGACACTAGCATTAGTACATTAATGCATGGACACAAGGGGAACCTCTTATCAAAAAAACTTACCTGGAAGCCAAGCAAGTTTGGTTCTCACCAATCCGAAAATCCAGTGAAGTAACTGGATACCAACGCGCCCCTGCATCAGAAGCAGGATGGAGAGCTCGTCCTTCCAGACCCTAAGGTGAGACGCTACGAGAAATCACAGAAGGGTTTCAAGGAGGGTGAGAGGGGAAAGTGGGAGGCCGATTGCATTACCCCGCAGACAGTTAATCCCCTATTTTCGCCTACAGAAGGATACTTCTGCGAGCCAGACAAGCCAGATTTGGGGGCCCGGTCCAGTCCGTCTTCCGAACCCTGCGCATCACCTTATAAGAGGTCACAGCAGCGCGAACCAGGCCAGCGCCTCCGTGGGAGTCAGGTCAGCGTAACAGAACGCAAAGCCTTCCTACAAATTCCCACCCAGGCGCTATGGAAAGTTCTGAGACTGATCAGTTGGCCCAATTACTGGGGGAATTACGGGCCGAAGTACATGCCGCTCGTCAAGAGACTAATGCCCTCAGGAGGGAATTAATAATATCAAAGGAAAGAACTGATGACCTGGCCAGACAGCTTTTGCAAGGTCAAGCTGGGCAAACTCCTCTACCCGGTTCCGGAGGGAACCCAGCTCCTGTGGTTTCCAGTAACCCTGTGCAGATTAATCTACCTGGAAACATGCCGCTGGCCCCACCCGAACGCTTTGCTGGGGACCCCAAACGATTCGCCGTATTCATAATTAAGTGTCGTTTGCACTTCCTATGCAGACCTGGGGCCTTCCCTAATGATCAGACCAAGGTAGCCTTTGTATTGTCATATCTCAGCGGCTGCGCTGCCGATTGGTCAGTTCCACTGGTTACTCAAGATGACCCGATTCTCCGTGATTTTCAAAGGTTTCAAGCAAGCATGGAAAGGTTATTTGCTCGACACTCTCAGGGGCAGGCTCTGGATGACAAACTTCTATCCCTGCGACAGGGCAATCAGGACCTCCTATCCTATATTGCAACTTTTAATAGACTAATTGTGGAAACGGGATGGCCAGAGGATAAAAGAGTCACGTTGTTTTATCGAGGCCTTCGCGGAGAACTTAAAGATGTCTTGGCCCAAGTTGTAAATCCGCCCCAAGAATGCACAGAGTATATAGACTTAGTGGTCCAATTGGATCACAGACTTCAAAACAGAAAAGCAGATCGGTCCAGGTTTGAGACCCGGGTGTTGGTCAAGACCCATGCTAATCCCAAGGGAGTTGACGTCTCTGAGCCTATGCAAATTGGAGGGGTTAAAGGACCCTTAACTCAAAAGGAACGTGAAAGGAGGCGGCAGTTAAAATTATGTCTTTATTGTGGGAATTCTGGACACTTTCTACGAGATTGCCCGGCAAAACCGCCCCGAAAGGCGGTAGGAGCAGCTGATAAAAACCATGAAAACTCTGTTTTGGGAAACGACTCCGCCCGACAAGTGTAGGGGTCCGCTTGCCGAGCTTGAAAACTAACTCTCAGACCTCGCATTTCATTGTGCCAATGGTTCTCGTAGATCCAGAACAGCCTAAGCGGTTGCATGCAATAAAGGCATACATCGATAGTGGGGCTATTGGAAACTACGTGGATTGTGAATTGGTCTCTAGGATTAACTTCCCTCTCCGTCCTAAAACCAGCAAAGATGTCATCACCACAGTCGACGGAACTGAAATTGCCTCTGGACCGGGAACACATTCCACTACTGAGGTGACTCTTATTGGTCCCGACGGCCATCGGGAGGGTGTTGTGTTTGATGTAATCAAGGCTCCACAGTTTCAGGTTATTCTTGGAATCCCTTTGTTAGAGACACATAATCCTCGAATTGATTGGCGAGCTAAGAGAATAACCTTCCCGGATTGTACACAAACCTGCTACCCAGAAAACCTGAAGATTAATCTAGCATCTGTAACCTCTGCCTCCATGCAACTACCTCCGGAATACCAAGACTTTCAGGACGTCTTCCAAAAGGAACAGGCCAACACGTTACCTCCTCACAGATCGTACGATTGCCAAATCGATCTGGTGCCCGGTGCACAACCCCCTTGTAGCAGGATTTATGCCCTTACCGAACCTGAGAATCTGCATTTGAGACAATATTTGGATCAATACCTAGCTAATGGTTTTATTCGCCCGTCAAAGTCCCCGGCATCCTCGGCTTTGTTTTTCGTGCCCAAAAAAGAAGGTGACCTTAGAACTTGTATCGATTACCGCGCATTGAACCAGATAACGGTTTAAAACCGTTATCCTCTGCCTCTGATCCCTGAACTCCTTGACCAGGTGAAGGACGCTTGCATATACACCAAGTTAGATCTCCGGGGGGCTTATCATCTGGTACGAGTTAAAGAAGGCGACAAATGGAAAACTGCCTTCCGTACTAAATACGGATTATTCGAGTACAAGGTGATGCCTTTCGGATTGTGTAACGCGCCGGCTGCCTTCCAATACTTCATGAATGATGTCCTTCGGGAACTCATCGATGTTTGTGTTGTCGTATATATCGATGACATTCTGGTGTACTCCTCTTCGGAATCTGATCACAGAAAACACGTCAGGGCAGTACTTGAAAAACTGCGCCAACACAAACTATTTGCTAAATTGGAGAAATCTGTTTTCCATACCACAGAAGTCGAGTTTCTAGGTTTCATCCTGACAC
This sequence comes from Ambystoma mexicanum, assembly GCF_040938575.1. Classification (NCBI taxonomy): domain Eukaryota; kingdom Metazoa; phylum Chordata; class Amphibia; order Caudata; family Ambystomatidae; genus Ambystoma; species Ambystoma mexicanum. Next base: position 1,058,758,932 of record NC_090935.1, on the reverse strand, counting down.
CCAAAGGAGTCCGAATGGACTCAAGAAAAGTGGATGCCATCCTCAAATGGCCATCACCTAGCTCTGTAAAAGGGGTTCAAAGCATGCTCGGCTTTTTCAATTTCTGTCGCAGGTTTATCCCGGAATTTTCACGCGTGATACAACCCATTACTGCACTCTTGAGGAAAAATGAACGTTTTGAATGGTCTGAAGAAGCCGAGCAGGCCTTTCAGGATTTAAAAGCTAAGTTTACCTCTGCACCTATATTGAAACACCCGCGTCCAGATCTCCCTTATGTCGTCGAGACTGACGCATCCAGCCTAGCCATGGGAGCTGTCCTGTCCCAAAGAGATCCCGAAACCAACCAACTGCATCCCGTAGCATTTTGGTCCAGAAAATTCTCGGCACCCGAGGTTAATTATGCAATCACGGACAAAGAACTGTTAGCCATTAAGTCCGCTTTTAAAGCCTGGCGGTATTATCTGCTTGGGGCTCGACATACCATCACAGTGATCACTGATCACCGGAATTTACAGTATTTGAAAACCGCCAAGGCTCAGTCATCACGGCAGCTCCGATGGGCTTTGTTTTTCACTGAATTTGATTTCGTGATTACCTATCGACCTGGCTGCAAGAATGGCAAAGCAGATGCCTTATCCCGAATTGGAATGGGAGAATCTGATACAAACTCAGAACCAGTACCAATAATTCCCGAACAGAGGATTCTAGGCATGACTTTGTTACAGTCGCTTGAAGACATTCAAGCCAGAGTGAAACAACTCCTGGACCCTACAACCTTACAGGAATGGATACAAAAGGGATCAGACTTTACCTTAGATAATGGTTTACCTTATTTCCAAGGATGCTTATTCCTGCCAAATAAGGAATTACACAAACTAGTTATTTCCGGTTATCATGATACATTAATAGAGGGACACCCCGGTATTGCCAAGACAGAGGAAAAGGTGAAACGACAATTTTGGTGGCCCTCTTGGCGAAAAGATGTTAAATCTTTTGTGATGTCCTGTGGTGTTTGCGATGGTCAGACCGAGAGGACAAATCAGACCCTTGAACAGTACTTACGGTGTATGTTACAGCAATCTGAAAGCAACTGGAAAGACATTCTTTGGATAGCCGAATACGCATATAATAATTCGGTACACTCTGGAACTGGCCACAGTCCTTTTTATACTTTGTTAGGGCATCACCCTCGAACCTCAAACCTTGACTCACCTCAGAACCTCGAAATGCCTGCAGTAGAACATCTGCATTCTACAATTACCCAAGCCTTCAAAGAGGCAACTACGCATTTACAACAAGCCAAGAGAAAATACAAGGAGAATGCTGATCTACATCGGAGTGAAGCACCTCCGTATCAGATTGGGGATCAAGTGTGGTTAGCTACCAGACATTTACCACTCAAAGGGCCTTGAACTTTTAACCCAAACTATCTGGGACCTTATTCTATTACGGCAATAATTAACCCAGGGGCTGTTAAACTTGATTTACCAGCTAGTATGCGAATTCACCCTGTTTTTCATGTGTCACTTCTGAAACCAGTGGTACCCGGAACCCGACTACTCAAACCTCCAGAACCTATTCTAATAGATGGGGAGCCCGAATTCGAAGTGAAGAACATTTTAGATTCAAAAATGTTTAGGTCAAAACTGTTCTACCTAATTGATTGGAAGGGGTACGGACCTCAGGAGAGGTCGTGGGAACCCAGCGACCATGTGCATGCACCTCGATTAGTCAGGAAATTCCACCGACTCTTCCCAGACAAACCAAAACCCCCGGAGGGAACAACCTTGGAAGGGGCCTTGGGGGGGAGTGCTGTCATGATGCCCGCTCCCGGCGAGCCGGTTCAAGCCCGGCGTCCCCGAAAGCGGACATCCAGTCCCCAAGGAAGGACCCAGCAACCCCATATAGGGGCCCTTTGGACAGTGTCCTGGCGCCTATGGCGCCAGGCTCATAAATGACATCAGTCCTGGCGCCATAGGCGCCAGGCTCATTATGGGAATGCTTGGGTGCACTTACCTGATGCAGACCATGCTGCAGGATGCCGGCCTCCTTGAGGCCTGAAAGGAACTACTCTACCTGTGGGACTAATTTACCATCCGGGCGTGGTCGGGGAAGGATACATACCTGATTGGAGGAAGGATACATACCTGGAACTTCTTCCAGGTATTTAAACCCCACCCGAACAGCCACACGTGCTTCGCGTTGTTCTGCATCTAGCAGCTGGACGCTCACAGTGTCTGCTCCTGCATCCTGACTTCTGCCACGCCTGCCAGCATCCTGGATCACCTGCAAAGGAAGAGAAGAAGAGAACAGAAGAAGGAAAAGTCCTGCTAAATCCGCATCCCGGAGACATCTCGCCGACAATCCTGAAAAGGAAGAATTTAATTTAAAAGCTCATCGCGTCGATCGCTGCAGCGCCGCATTCCACTAACCTTTACAGGGCGCCTCCATGTTCAGCAGCGATCATCCGGATTCGCAGTCACGCCCCAGCGCCTAGGGAGAAAAAACACCAGAACAAAAGGTGAGAGAGAGAAGGGAATAAGGAAAGCTAAATCTCCATGTTAAGACTTACCTGTTGATTCATTCCCTCTTCATTTCGGGTCTGCGCCGCATCCTGGCATTTCCGGACCCCGGCCCCTAAGGGGAAAAAGAGACATCAGCGTTAATGAGCGAATGAAAAGACATTACCAAAAAACGTGCATTAAAGACTTACCTGTTTTCTACAAGGATTTCACCTCTCTTCTCGGGTCGGTGCATGTTCCCCGGCATTCCGTACCCCGGCCCCAATGGGGAAAAAGACACTAGCATTAGTACATTAATGCATGGACACAAAGGGAACCTCTTATCAAAAAAACTTACCTGGAAGCCAAGCAAGTTTGGTTCTCACCAATCCGAAAATCCAGTGAAGTAACTGGATACCAACGCGCCCCTGCATCAGAAGCAGGATGGAGAGCTCGTCCTTCCAGACCCTAAGGTGAGACGCTACGAGAAATCACAGAAGGGTTTCAAGGAGGGTGAGAGGGGAAAGTGGGAGGCCGATTGCATTAACCCGCAGACAGTTAATCCCCTATTTTCGCCTACAGAAGGATACTTCTGCGAGCCAGACAAGCCAGATTTGGGGGCTCGGTCCAGTCCGTCTTCCGAACCCTGCGCATCACCTTATAAGAGGTCACAGCAGCGCGAACCAGGCCAGCGCCTCCGTGGGAGTCAGGTGAGCGTAACACATACCGAGCCTTCAGTAAGACAGTGCCTAATACAGTGTTCCGAACCCAAGAACAGGGATCCAGCTGTTAGTTTATATAAGGGTTATGTAATCTCAACCAGGGTAAGCCTAGGATAACGGGATAGTGAGCGGCCTTAATTATAACAAAAGTGAGCTGTTCCTTGTGAGATGCAATAAATGTTAAGACAGGAACAGTCTGTTCGAATGTTTGGGACCTGAGACTAAAAGACTGCCATCCACCCCTTCAACAGGGATGGAAACTTCCTTGGATGTTCGTAAAATACAATTTTTACTGGCCCACTGGTCATCGACAAGGTTACATGCTGCCCCAAAGTCAAGTAAGGCGGGAATGTTGTGTATCTCAGAATCGGAGAGAGCAGACCTCACATTTAGTAAGACCATGGAGGAAGTTATAAGATACGGCCCTTGTGGTAAGGAGGATTGCACTGCACGTTGAACTGGAGGGCCAATCTCCTTTTCCCTGATTGTGGTTCCCCCTACGATCGGGAAGAAGCATTTCCCTGTCATCTAATAAGTGCTATCGGGCAATCCTGAACTAAATGGTCCTTTGGCCCACAATATATACAGGCCCATGGATCTCCTATGATTTAGTTCTTCTGAAGATAAGGGACCTCGGGTTAACCCCAACTACATAGGTTCATTTGGCTCAGTTGCTCTAGCAGTTACACAAGGTGGCCCGATAGAGTGTTCCATTGACCTGACCCTCTTCTTTTCTGCGTGATGTTCCTGCAGATGATAATCAAGCTGCATGGGGAGCGTAATCATCTCTGCTAAATTAACAGAATGAGGTACTCGTGAAATATCATCTTTTAAATCGTCAGATAATCCCCTACAGAACAAAGTGATTAATGTATCATCCTGCCATGCTGTGTAAGCGGCCATCTGCTTGAATCTGGTAATGTCTGTCAATATGCCTTGGAATTCTTTTTTTTAAGTCAAGGAGATGTTCCTGAGAGGACACTGCAATCTCTTGCCCTCGGAACATTGCCTTTAGGCTATGCAAGAAGGCTTGATAGGAGCCTAGTATAGGGTTATTAGCAGTGATCAAAGGAATAACCCAGGGAAGAGCAGGCCCTGTGAGATGTGAGATCATGTAGCCTACCTTATCCCTATCTGCTGGGAAATAGGCAACCTTAAAGGAGAATTGCACTGTAGGGGCAGCAAAAAACTCCCTTTAGTTTATGGGATTCCAGTCATATTTACCCCCTGGTAGTGGGTCTGGAGGTATTTGAGTGATAGGAGGAGGATGAACTAACTGCTGACGGAGAATGACATTCTCTTGTTTCAGGGTCTGTACCTCTACAGTCAAGGATTGCACCGCAGCCACTAGCTGTTGCATCTGATCCATAGTTGCAGACTGTATATGGTTCTATTTCATTTTCGAGCGTCTCTAACTGTTATGCTCACTGTGAATGAATCCACTAATAGACCATTTATCCAGATATATCAGAATGATACAGTATGCAACTAACCTGGTCAGGTGCAGAACAGGGAGTAGTAAAGAATCCCTGTGATGCTGGAGATGCATTAGAGGGACAGGGCCTCCGTGCCCTTGTCCTGTACTCCCTTCTCATGTGTGTTCTGTGTTGTTTTCTGCACAGTAGTCCAGTTGGGACTCCTGGCAGTGCAGCTAATCCTCTCTTTGACCTGGCTAGGAGACCTCTTCCTGAGCTATGAGGGAACATCGTGCAGAAGCTGATCTTCATTGAAGCACCCTGGAAGCCAGTCCCGAAAGGCTGTCGACCGGAGACATGGTCCGCAGAGAAATTTTGAAGTAAAGCACCAGGACATCGAGGCCGTGGAAGTCTATCGTCGTCGACCGGGGTTATGAGAATTTCCGTGGCCGCTGGAAGCCCGTCGAGTCAGGTTGCCCAGAAGCGGGGACAGCTTGACGCTGTGCTGCTCGACGACCAGAGCCGCAATGCTCCACTTTTGGCCTAAACATTTTGAATGAAGGGCTCCTTTGCCATCACTCTCGACCACTTTCTCCCACCGGAGAAAGTTGAGGTCGTCGATGACCGAGGAGAAAACGCAGGTGGGTTTCTCGCCACCTGAAGTGCACAAAGACGCAGACGAGTGAAGATCCCAAATCCAGCTGTGGTCGAGTCCCTATCGTCGATGCCGATGCTGACACCTGACGTCCGCTGCCAGGCATATGTTCTTCACCGAGTCTTCTTTGCAGCACTTGACACTTTACATCGAGGAGCAACGCACGCCTCATCTTCACAGGAGATCCACGATCGATCGTCGACCAGCACTGCAAAGGTCAAAGCAGCTGCGTCAGCGACAGTGTTCACATTTCTTTGAAAGAATCTCAATGCCCTGTAGCTTCTGCTTTAAAGGGAGTTCACTCTCGAGGGATTTGTCGATGAACCGTAGAAGAAACTCTTCTAACTCAGGTACATTGGGGTAGTTGAACATTTTGACCAGGAAACAAGACTATTTAAACATATATGGACTGTGCTTGTTAATACTCAGTATTACAGGTTGCCCAGGTGGGGGGATTCTCACTCAGAACTACCTCTAGGTAGAGGGGGGTCAGCATTCTGCCATTGTTTAACCTCTTCCTTCCTATGATTTATGCGGATACATATTGTTATATGATTTGTATGCCATCATAACTGTCAGCAGTGGATGCAGTGTAGTACGACCTAGACATTGTATATATTTGCCATATTAGAATTGCCAGACTACAAAGTGTGTTATTAATTGTATATATATCTTGAACCTTATTTTTATATAAAGAACTGTGTTAGCACATAACATAGTGTGTGGACATTCCTTTGTGTGGGGCTTGGGGACTACACTGTACTTAAGAACCAGCCTGCATCACCTCCTGAGAGCTTGAGCCTTGGTTGCTTGTCCATTGCTTCCACATAGAGAACCTTAGCTGGGGTGCTCTGTGCTTCTACTCTGCTCTATAGGGGGCTGGAGTACAGATAACCCCCCTCCAGTCTTTACAATCCCCTAAAACCCCTGCACTCTCCTTCTCTGTATATGAATAAAGTAGGAGATACAGCAACCTCAGGGAAACCCTCTGGGGAAGAAAACCCTGGTGTCTGGAACTGCAGGGCATCAGAATTGGATCAGCCTCTTGTGGAGCTGGAGAGTGTAGACTTCAAGTGGGAAGGGTGTAGTAACGGCTTTCTGTCTGAGCATCCTATGTTTCATGCACACAGGCAGAAGACTAGCCGTGTCCAGCTAGGAAGAAAATTAATATTAAAGTGAGGGACGGAGGACGCGGAGTGAAGAGCTAAAGTAGCTTTTCTAAAAACAGAAGACTACCGAATGGTCTCACAATTCAGCATCATGCGCAACAAGGAAGGCAGTCTATAACGCTCCGATCACGTTTTGGGAGCGAAGGAAAAAAGGAGAGCAGTAGATGTAAAGATCAGCAGAGTGGAGAGGAATATAAAATCAAGGATACAAAGAGGGCGAACTTACAGAGCATCCAGAGAAAAGAGCAGTGAAGCATCGGGGAGCAGGAGAAGGCTGCATATGACTTGTTCTGACGCTGGAACGAGGAGAAACCATGAAGTCAGCTGCAGGGGAAACTAGACCTGAACACAGGACAGGAGGCACCATCTTGGGAGAAGGCAGGCAAACAACCCGGATTCTTTTCCATCTATACCAAACAGAATGTTGTTGCACCCGGGATGTTACATTAGATGACATTTGAATGTGAATGCTTGCTGTTCATTTCTCATCTAGATACTAACCTTAGGTTACATTTTCACAAACATTATGGGCCTCATTACGACCCTGGCGGAAATCGAAAAACGATGGCGGAAATGCAATACCGCCATCGAATAGCGCTCGGTGCGATCATGACCCGTCACCGCAAAGTACGATGCCATTAGCGACACCGTAGTGAACGCCAACGCTAACTGCACCAAGTACGCGCGCGCGCGCCATGCCAAACCGTAATTACCACCATGGCGCAACGGTACGCGAATTCCGACCCTAGCGGACATGCACCTAACGCCATCAAGCACGGCGGAAAGTACCATTCCGCCATGGTGAGAAGTACGGCATCGCGAACCAACCGTAAACGGCCCTACTGAGTGCTTGTACACCGCTCCCTGGCCACATTGTACAACCCCCCGTAGGTGCAATGAAGTCACACAATGCAACCAGTGAAATGTACTAGTCATCCATGCCTGCCAACGAACAAATGAATCTCAAGAGGGCCCAATGGGAGCTGCAGGGCACAGATGGCACGAATACAGAAGCTATACAAATGGACATGACCTCAGTCTCCCACCAAGAAACGCACGCAAACACAGGCACCTGTGACCAGCAATATTCCGATAATCACATCATTCCACCAATCCAACTGGCTGACCGGCATCTGTTACACAAAAGCTAATCCCCCGCCCCTGAGCATGACATCATCAAAACAGTCATAATGGCAGCCCTTATCCCTGACCTCACTGGGCTTCGTAGGCAAACGCGCCCAGCACAGTACCACGCTACTATACCCCGAAGCTGGAACCCAATGCAGATCTCCTCACAATACATCGCTCCCCAAATAGTAATATGCCACATCACTTGCAAAGAAGAACGCTACACGGTTCATATCAGAATAGAAATTTAATGCACAACAAATTCTCCAAGCCCATACAGCCATTAGGCCATGAACTCCAAAATACATTTCACCATTGTGGGCTGCATCCGCAATAAATGACCAGCTACTTCTTGTGTGACGCCCTGTTCCTTCATGGTACACAGGGGCTACATTCCCGTACGAAAAGGCAACATGGAAGCGCCTAGAACCGCAGGGCCGTCCCAATAGGGAGGCACTAGTCCAGCTGAAAGGCCGAAATGTTGCTCCTAGCCACTAGTACTGCGTAAGGGCATGTGGCCCATTGGCGATCGTCCCATAAGATCGTAATGCTGCTCCACTGATTAACACGAAGCAGCAGGTGTCGGGAGTAAAATCCATCTGCAGGAGTGGCATACAGATGGCAGTGGCAAAAGGGGAGGAGATACCTATCAAGTAAATGAAATGAAAAAGAATAGCATGGCCATCAGAACTACATTTGAATTACTCTCTTCAATGATCACACCAAATCCACAGCCATATGCATGCTAGCCCACTCCAAAGGATCATCACCACCCAAAAACCACTTGCGAATCATAACTATCTATATCGAGGTGAAAACACTATCACAAACGAGTGTACCTGTGCATGCGTCTGTTAAAACAGAATCCATCAGATGGGATTGGTAACGTGCATAGACACAAGTGTCTGAAGGCGCATCGAGACAGGGAGGGCTCAACAAGGCCAGATAGACGATGGTCCCACTATGGCAGCCCTGCATCACATAGCGCAGGGGAGGCGGATAGATTCCAAGAAGCCCTGTACATGGCAAACTCTGTATCAAATCATCTGTACATGCATCCATACATCATTCCCTCATCCCGTAATGAAAACGCCTGTTTCCATACTCACATAACATGTGAAATTTCCATTGAGTCTGTGCGTTATGCAGCCTGCAAAATCCACTGTGCCCCAGCCCGTTATTCCAGTGTTGTGAAGTAACATGTATTTGGGAACGTCCGGCCTCATCGCCCACGTCGCTATTGCGCATCCCAAACTATTCATATCAATCATTGCATCCTCGCCATGGCCCCTGTCCCAAGGACATTGAACAATAGAACGTTATATTTGCAGTCAGACCTGTGGGCATCTCCTCGCCGCTAGCTGAAAACCGAAAGCGCCGCCCTTCGAATTCCTCATTTGCAACATCACGTCGAAAAGGCATCTGTGGCCGCTTGAAATCACAAATTAATCCATCTAGTGCGGCTGTGTGTGAAAATGGCAACTGCCTTCACTCACAAATGGGACGCCCCGCCCGTCGGTGAAGCTCGGTACAGTGTTGCATGAGGGTCCACCGTTACTCGAGTACTACGTTCCACTGACCCTTCACAAGTCTGTTCGCGACTGCAAAGATAGTATGTGAAACAATGGGACCATAGCCGAATGAACATATCAACCAATGTTACACTGCCATCGGGTACAAATACATGATTGCAATAGCAAGATGCCATTCGTCGAATTGCAGCGTTGTGTGCGGGACGTGCTCGCCCAAAGGGGAGTGCAGCTTGCACAGGTGGAATGAATCACCACAGGTGGAGGCCATACAGCCTGAAAACACATAAATTGCACACCCAGTCTCCTCCCACAACCACACCCACTCCGAAATGCTACCGGCAGGACTAGCCATGTTGGCCCTGGGGGACCTGATAGCACTGCAAGTACTCCAACTTCAAGAAGAAGACGAACACCAACTACAACCGGCCGCACGGCGGAGACGCAGGAGGAGGAGGAGGCCAAGGCAGGGCCAGCAAGGGCCGCCAGCACAGCCACTACCACCACGCAGGCAGCCCGCAATCCCACGCCTCCGAGCACATCCGTTCAACCTCACTGATGAGCAGATCCACACCCTCTACCGTTTGGACCGGGACACCATAACCGCCATTGTGGACATGACACAGGCTGACCTTGTCAGCATGATAGATAGCCCAACCGCCATCCCACCCCTACTGAAGGTGGTGTCTGTACTACACTTCCTGGCCACAGGCACCTACCAGCACACAGTCGGACAGTTGCATGGCATATCACAGCCACTGTTCTCACGGACACTATTGCAAGTGCTCGATGCCCTCCTGAAGCACGCAGACGACTACATCTCTCTACCACGCTCGGAGCAGGAAATTACCAACACAAAAGTGGGATTCCATGCACTTGCCGGCATACCGGGTTGCATTGGTGCCTTCGACTGCACCCATGTGGAATTGGTCGTCCCACATGCCATGGAGGCCCAGTACCGCAACCGAAAACAATTTCATTCCCTGAATGTACAAATGGTGTGTGACTCCAACAGGATCATTACACATTGTTGTGCCAGATTCCCTGGATCAACCCATGATTCTATGGTCTTGAGGAACTCTACTATACCACGCTACATGGAGCGACACGCAGGGAACAGATCCTGGCTACTCGGTGAGTCTCATTTCATGCATGATGATGTGGGGTATGTGATGCGGCAATGACCTGGCAGGAAGGGGGGGGTGCGTACGTAGCAATGGCATTCCTCAATATTCCTTTCTTGTCCACATACAGGTGATGCCGGGTATCCGCTGAAGAGATGGCTCCTCACACCAGTCCGGAACCCACGGGACCAGCATGAGGAGGACTACAACCATGCCCACTCACGTACCCGTGTAGTCATAGAACAGGCATTCGGCCTACTGAAGACTCGTTTCCGCTGCCTCAGCAGGTCTGGCGGGGCACTCCTGTACCACCATGTGAAGGTTGCAAAGATGGTCATGGCATGTGTCATGCTCCACAACATGTGCGTACGTAGAAATGTGCCCATGCCCCCTGACGCAGAACTGCAAGCACCTGATGATGGTCATGATGAGGGTGGGGATGTGGCAGCACCTCAAGGAGTCGGCGAGGCACAGGAGGGCCGTGACATTCGTCAGCATCTCATAGATGCATGCTTCTAGCACTCACGCCTGGTGGCTGATACATGGACACGGGACTCGTGGCACTGTGTGTGTCTGGAACATGCACAATATGGACTGTACGCCTATAATGGCCTCGTACACAAAGATCAATGTCCACACATCTCATTGCATGATCGTGCATTGTTTATGGCATATGTGATATCATGTTAAACACCCTATCGACCCGCCACCCAAGTGAGCCCAACACACCCCCTCCACCCTCCTACCTCCCCCCCGAACACCAGGTCCAAAGTGTCCAAAGATGCTCATTGTCAGTGGGCTGTCGCTATTGCAAGCCCCCTCTGCGGGTATCAGGGGCACCCCTGCCTGTGGAGCGCAGGTTCCTCCCAGATCTACGTTGGGGGCTGCCCTGGACGGAACTTGCAACGGATGATGTCTCTGCCTGCTCACGTCCATGCATGTCCCTAAGGGTTTGTGAGAGCTCAGTGAGCACACGGCGCACTGCGGCAAGTTCGGCACATACGTCTTTGGACGTCGCATGCAGTTCCCCCCTCAGGCTCTCGGTGCTTCTCTCCATTTGTACTCTCAGGCTCTCGGTGCTACTCTCCATTTGTGCCCTTAGTGTCTCTGTACTTCTCTCCATTTCTGCCCTAAGTGTCTCAGTTGATGTTTCTATGGCTGCCTTAGTGCCCCCACATTCATCGGCATGGTCCTTGAGGAGCGTGGCCAGTTGCTGCTGTTGCACGATTACCTGGTCGAGGGACTGTTGCCTCTGCTGGGCCATGGCCATTTGCGGTGGTGTCACAGAGGGGCTGATCACCTCATGTTGCCTTGCCACAGGGCTTGTGGGGGATGGCCAGTCGTCGTCTTGTGGGTGCCCCTGCGTGGTATCCTCATGGTGTACGGGATGGAACAGACAGGGGGATTGAGACAGGTCATGGATGGATCTAACTTCGACATCCCCGTTTTCTGTGTCGGAGCATGCTGCCATTAATGCAGTATCACCTATGGTGCTGCTGCCACCAGAAGCAGTGCCTACTGTGGCATCCATTGGGGGGACCTGTGGTGGTGTTGTTGTGGGCATGCTGGCTGCTGGGGTGCCTGTTGGAGTTCCCTCCTCTGTGCTGCCACTTGATTTGTGCTGCTGCCGTGTCTTGATGCGTGCAGCTGAGGTGGAGGGTCTTTGGCCGTTGGTCTTGGCCCTCTTTGCAGGTGTGCTGGTAGGGGTGTCCTGGAGCTCGTCGTTTGGATCGGACCCTGTGGTGGAGTAAAGGAGGGCGAGCGTTATTGATGGGTCTGTGGGAATTGGAATGGCAATGTATCACATGCATTGGGGTGGTACCTGAGGGTGATTTGGGTCGGGGCCTTGGAGGTGGTTTCATTTGTGTGTGGAGTGAGGGTGCAGTTGTTTGGCAGCCTGCAGTTAGGGTGTGCCTGCTGCACGTGTAGAGGGTGTTTTTAGGATTTTTAATTATTTATGTATTTGATGTGAGTTTTAAAGTGTGCTATCAGGCCTATGTATGTGGACGTTCTCCTGGACATGTGTTCCTGTTGCACTATGTGGGCACGTGGTACTTCACATGATTGGACATTGTGGTTTTGGCATTGTTTTATTTGGGACACCTACCTGAATCTTCGGATGTCTGCACTCCTTTCTCCATCCCTCCGACTCCCTCTATGCTCTCCATTCCAATGGTGGAGGCACAGATTTCTTCCCAGGGGGTCAACTTGATGGGTGATTCCGATCCTCCCCCGGTAGCTGTGGCAATGTTGCGGTTGGCAGAAAGTATGCTACGGACGCGTATCCGCAGGTCGTCCCGTCGCTTTCTGCATTGCTGTGGGTTGCGGGGTGCGGTCCCCACCGCACTTACCCGCTGTGCCACCAGGGCCCATATGGCCTTCTTGTTCGCAAGTGCCGTCCTGGTCATTTGCGTGGAGAAGACGACGGCAGCATTCTCCTGGAGGGTCTCCGTGAGCACCGTGAGTTCCTCACGGGAGAAGTGGACCTGCCGCTTGCGGTCGCACGCTTTCTTCGCTACTTTTCCCATTTTTCTTGGTTTCACTAGGGTGGATGACGGGTTGGGATGTGTCTCAGGGTAGTATTTTTAATGGTTGTGTGGAATTTGTGGTTTTATAGGTGTACGGCGGGATGTTTCCCGTTCCGGGACCATGCTTTTACTTCCGTTTCCGTATATTTACGGTCACCGTACTTTCCGGTTGGCGCTCACTGCGGTGTCCGCTGAGATGGGTGGCGGTATTGCACCTAGGGCGCCGTACGGCGGCGGTGTGGGCCGTTTTGGGGTCATTTCCGCCATCGCGGACTTTGCACTTCCGCCATGGCGTGGTGCTCGTGCCCGATGGGTCGGAATGAGCCGCACTTTGCTCCATCGTGCAATGGCGGAAACGCTATTTACGCTATGGCGGTCCGGTCGGTTGATTTCCGCAAGGGTCGTAATGAGGGCCTATGTCTTTTTAAATATAAAATGAAAAATGATCTACTTCTTCTAATTTTCTAATTATTGTCCATGGATTCTTCCCATTTTATTGAATGAGCAGAAAAGATGACTTGTGGCGGTATCCATATAAATATCATATAATCCGTATAAATATTATGTACTGGGCAGATTTGCTTGTATCTGTCAAGATGGGCACAAATATATCATTTTTATGTATGTCATAATTATCAGCATGAATTAATGGTTAGATTTCCTAAATTCATGTGCATGGCTTTAAAAATTGGAAATGTATTGTCTAAAAAAGAAAAAAGAAATGGTATAATTTTTAAAAAGGTTTGACTATAATGTAGCCATCATTCTTATTCATTTGAAGCAGCATTGCATTGTTTGGTGTACTTGGGGGAGGGGAAGAGGTTTACATATGAAATAAAAAACTGAAAACACTCTAGTGTCTAATGGAAAGTAACCTGCAGATGTATTTATTTGTTTAGCTGAAGGCGAGAGAGGAGGAGAGGGGACTTAAGAGGAAATGAGGCAGGGGGAGAGAGGTAAGATGAGGCGGATAAAAAGGGGGGGAGGGGACGGTGGAGGAGGATGAGAGTATCATGGAGGGGAGTGGAAAAGAAGAGATTTTAAGGAGACAATGGGCCTCATTCGGAGTATGGCGGTAAGGGATAGCGGCCACCGCTAACGAGAGCGGTGGCGGTAATCCCTTACCGCCATACTCCGAGTTCCCTTAGCGCCATGGTGGTTTTAACACCTGCTTTTAGCAGGCGTTAAAAACCATGGCGCTAAGGGACCTTGATGTTAATTACGCCACCGTAATTTACGGTGGCGTAATTGATGCCTTCCCCACTCCCATTATGCCCTATGGGGCAAGAATGGGAATGGGGAAGGGTAAATGGGGATTGGGGAATTACCGCCCCGCCAACCTTGGAATGGGGCGGTAATTCCGCCAACCACCAAGGCGCTGCCGGTCCGGGTACGGCGTCAACCAAGGCGTTAATAGCGCCATTGGTTAGCGCCGTACTCGGAATGAGGCCCAATATGAGAGTTGGACCAAGACTTTAAATGGCTGGTTCGTCATCTTGGATTTTATATCTGTCATGGTCGTATATGGGAACCTAAGCTCACTGCCTTCAGGTCCATCATCCTCCAGCATGGGAAAGTACCTAGCCTTCTGGTTCACTCCACTAGAAGTCCCCAGATTCAGGCACAGGCCTTTGTCACAAGATCTATAATCAAAATAACACCAGTACTACTTTTTCTAGCTAGTAATCATTTTTTTTTTCAAATTAAATTTAATTTAAATTTGACAAATATTGTATTTGCATTACTTTCCTTTTTTTTAACACAGATTTCTAATTTTTACAGTGAAAAGTCTCAGCTGATTCACGCTAGACTAGCATTCCAGCAAGAAAAGGAAGCTTACACCAAACAGCATAGATGTCAACAACAGGTATTACATGAGGCTGGAACTGGAGAAAATGATCACACTAAAACTAGCATGAGCATTATATTTTGTTATTTTCATGGTATAAAAAAGGTATTCATGTGCATATCAATTTTAAGAAGAATACACATTATTCAATTATGATATTACAAATATGCTGTGACGAGTCACGAATGAAACTCGGACACAAGGGGTTCAGAGTTTTGGTCAAAGACTTTTATTAAAATAAAAGGGGTTGGGAAAATGCCTCTCTGTGTCAGAATCCAAGGTAGAACTCGACTTGTACCCGTAGTGTATCCGTTGAGTTCTTTTTACCAATGTAACCCTCTGAACACACAAGGTAAAATTACAGAGGGATCAATTAGTCAAAAGATTAGGAACACCACACGAAGACCAGGCACTGCAGAGGAAAAAAGGAATGATTACTTGAAAAAGCCAGGCAATAATTCAAGATAACAAAATTGGAACAAGACCGTAACACTAACCAGAGATATGTCTCTTTATAACAGATTGGGATCTTCTCAAACTTGATGAGTGGACAGAGATGTGATCTATAATACATAGGAAACCAAATGAGCCAAGAAAGGACTGAAGAGCCAAAGAACGGAATCACAAGGAACGGTACTTACCACTTCTTGGGTTGGGGGAATCTCTTGCATTCGTATGACACCCTGTGTATCCTATCCCTAACCCGACGGCATGAGGACGCCTGGACGAAGGGAGGCAGTCCCTAGTCCAAAAAACTATTCCGCCGGCACGAGGATTCCAAATGACCTCAGAGCAGTTTATGGACAGTCTCAAGTTCAGCTCTCTTAGATAATACACTGGGTACAGCACACTCCCCAACAGACAGGAGTGATGATGGTGATAATCCAGTAGTGTTCCCAAATCCAAACGCCGAAGAACCAGGGCGAGTTGACACAGAGTTCCAGGAGGATGACAAATGAACCCACAAGTAGATGAAGAGTCCGGGGGAAAGCTGGTTCGATATGCAGGTAACAAGCAGAGTTGAATCTGCAGGCAAGAGAGGAGTCCGGAAGCAAGCCGATTCGATACACGGATAAGCAAGCAGGGTTGAATCGGCAGGCAAGAGAGGAGTCCAGAAGCAAGCTGGTTCGGTACACAGGTAAGCAAGCAGATTTGAAACGGCAGGCAAGAGAGGAGTAAGTAAGCAAGCTGGTTCGGTACACAGGTAAGCAAGCAGCGTTGAATCAACAGGCAAGAGAGTATCAATTGGACAGTCTGAGTCAAAAAGGCATAGATACAAGGTGAGGATACAGGAGCAAGAAGTTTTCAGTGGAAGCAAAACGAGACAACGTAGACCCGTGATTCATTCAGAATCAGAAGCAGAGAGTTGAGCAACCCGGAAGTCTATATAGGTTGCCATGGAACCCACGTCCCCTCTTTCATGATTACACTGCGTATGAAGAGCGTAATGGCCGCCATAGTCACCATGGCAACCAATGTCCACTGGTCCTAAGGAACCTCTTACGGCGGAAACTTAATGAGACAGCAGGCAAGCACCAATTTAATGGATTTTTGTTCCTTATGCAGTGTCTACCTGGTTTGACCAATGATGGACCAGTTAACATAGAAGGGATCCTGACACTGTGTCCCTGCAATGGAGGACTTTCCCTCCCTAAAACCAAAACTAAGGATCTGTCAGCGGTCAGAATGTCTAAAACAAAACAAAACATCCTGTGGCTAAAGTTCTATTCTGACCCTCACATTCTAACAAAACAGCTCTAAAGTGGAAAGGGAAAATGTCTGTGTCCTTGAGTGATGTATAAATGTTCAAAAAGAAAATATGAAACTCCAAAACAAAATGTTACAAATGATAGAGTTCCTTGCTCCCGAGGGTCATTCCCCTTCCCCTGGATTCCTCTTCACTCTGGTTTCCATTCAGGATTATCAGTCTTTTAAAAGTCAACACGTCTGGCACACAAAACAACTTGACCCTTGGACTTTGCCGTGTTAGGAGACCTGGTGTTCTCTCCTGCCAGGTTTCTTTTCTCCTTTAATATATTTCCTCTGCCTTTTCCTGATGTGCTCTGATGAGGATTTCTTGAGTTAATTTCAGTTTACACTTTATTCATCTTCATGCCTGATATGTTTTCCTCTCCAGGCTTTCTCATAAAGACACATGTTCACAAATTACATCCACCTGGTATACTCTGCCACCAGGGACTTTCTTTTATGACCACTCTTGCAACTTGCATTTGCCTGATATATTCACCTGCCAGGGCTTTCTTACATAGGGATTTCTTTATACTTTCAAACTGCCTGGTATACTGTCCTGCCAGGGCTTTTGTTACATATTCACCTTCTTGCCCCTTCAAACATACCTTCAGTTTCTGTGGTATAAGTTCCTGCCAGGGCTTTATTATGTGGACATTTCCAATACTGATAGTATCTTATATTAGCCTTCTCTGGTATCGTATCTGCCTGGTATACTATTCTGACAGGACTTCTTTCACGTGTGTATTGCATTCACATATATGGTCTCTTGTTCTGATTATCTTTCCACTTGTATAACAATATCCAATTGGGTTGTTTTAATCATGAACTGTGTTTGGCATGTCTGCCGATATGCCCCAGTGTCTCTACTTCACTTCCACGGGCTCACCGGTTCTTTCTGGCGTATTTCGTCTCTCCCACAGTAAGCCGGCAGCAAGCTTTTGACATCCTGCTCGCTGCTTCTGTTTCCCGCCTTCTCTGCTCTTCGTGGTTCCTGCTGGGCTCTCTGGCATCTTCCCGTGCTCCGGTAAGGTGGGGGCGACCTCCTAAAACCTGCAAATACCCTGAAGTCTTCTCTCTGCTCCTGGCGTCCCTGCAGCGTGTTCTTCTTTACGGTCAGCATTCCTTCTCCTTCTTGATAAGTCAGTTGGCTCCATGGAATTCCTTCTAGTCCCTCATTCGCTTGGTCGCTTCTTCCAAGAGATGCAGTCTTCTCCCGCCAACAGTTCTCCTTATTCAGCTGCTTCAGCTGTTTAAATTTACCCACTGTAGGTAATAGCTTGAAACAACTAGAGGGTGGCACATGCTCTTGAGCTTGGGTAATCTGTATTACTTGCTCCCTCTTCCTTGTATCAGCACTCTCGTGCTTATGGGAATGGAAGTCCATTATTGATGACTTTCATATGAAGTTTGTGCAAACGTTGGCTTTCAAAGGCAAGTCAGTTTTTGATGGTTTGTATACAGATCTGGCGAAAGGGTGTTCAACACTTTTCCTAGGTGGATGAGGGGAGGAGTAACAATACGCCATAAAGGTATTAGGTATTGGTCGGATATTGTCAGAAGGAAAAGGGAGTTACCATGTCTCATCCGATGATACCATAAACCTTCCCCATAGGCTGTCTCCCCCCAATTGAAGCTCCCTCATATAGCCCCCCCAGGGTCAGGATGAGGTAGCAACTGGTGCCCCCTGGCCACATGAGGGGAGGTCACTGCCAGGAAATGACACCATCAGATTCATCACTTCCCCTTCCCTTAATGCTGCTGGTTCCTTCAGTACCTATTGGGAAACTGGAAAGGATGTCTGTATTTCCCTCTTCTCATCCTTTTCGGTGTTCTACCATGAAACATTAGGGCTGCATGTCTAAGAACCAGTGCATGACCAGTGCATTTGTGTCCTTGGGGAGGCTCATCCATGTTAATGGAGCGTGATTTTGGATGTATCTAAAGATCCTACCAGTGAGGTAGTATTTAAGGTGAATCACTGCTCATTTGATAGCTAAGGCCTCTAATTCCACAGTGGCATCATTCTTATTTGGGGTGTAGTTTTCTACTTATTTAAAGAATAGGGTGTTCAATGCCATTGTGATCTTGTGAAAAAACAGCCCCCAAACCAACATGTGAAGCGTACATCTCTAAAAGACATCTATGTTGAAAGTTGGTCCTCATCTTTCCATTTTATCTTTTGTGGTCCTACATTCATAAGTTTATCAGTGAGGCAAGACGTGATTGAAGAATAACTGGGTATGAATCGTCTATATTACCCCACTGAACCCAGAAAGATTAGATTGTTCTTGGGTCTGGTCTCTCGAGTGTCTTGAACTGTCTTTGCTTTTTCATTTTGGGTTGGACCTACCTGTTGCCAAAAGAATATCCAAAGATACTTGACTCCTGATTGTGCAAAGTGACATTCTTTTGGTATAACTACGTATAGGTGTTGTAGATGTTCTTCCCATGTTATTCTATGAATGACTATATCATCGATATAAGCCCCACAGAAAGAAGAGTGAGGCCCGAGGACTTGGTCCGTTAACCTTTGAAATTTGTATTGCAAAAGGTAATACTTTGAACTGAATTAGTCCAATGGGGGTATAGAAAGCTGTTTTCTGCCTGTACTTTGGCCAATATCCCTTTGTAAGATCAATTGTACAGAGGAAAACGGCAGCTCCTAATGGATCAATTAGATCGTCTTTCCTTGGCATAGGGTAACTGTCGAATTGGGAAACCCCTTTCACCTTTCTGAAATCGTTGCAGAATCTCCACGATTGATCTGGCTTGGCGACAAATACTATCAGAAAGGACCAGGAACTATGAGAGGGTTCAATGATATCCAATCGTAGCATATTGTCCACCTCCTCTATCACTTTTTCCTTTCTACATTCTGTTGTCCGGCAGGGTTTTAAATGGACCACTTTCCATGGGGACGTACGGATGTAGTGAAACAAGTCTTTATATGCAGGATTTCCTTCACCTCTGCCATGAGTCAACTCATGAAGGTAGTTCCCTGGTCTGTTAGGATCTCCTTCAGGAACCCGACTCGCGAGAAAAATGTGATCAAATGTTTGAGGATTTGTTGTGTCGTATTATTGCATAATGGGAATGCTTCAAGTTGCACAATCCAAAATTACCAATATATATCTATTTTACAGTTTTGATGGTAAAAGGGGCTCAACTATGTCCATGCGGGAAAAGGGCACATCATTTTTTGACAAAGGCTGTAATGGAGCTGAAGGGAGTTCTGAAAGCTGGTCTCTTGGCACAGGGCAGGTAGCGGCTGTCATCCCCTGGCCACATGAGGGGAGTCACTGCCAGGTAAGGAGTGATGACACCATTGGATTCATCACAGTGCATAAAACATTAACAGGGTAATTCATAGAAATTCGCACAAAAGTGGCGCACGCGACTGGCGCACAGCGTGCCCGTGCGAATGTCTGCGCCAGCCACGTGCGCTAAAATCGATTTCCGTGCACAGCGTATTCATGGATTTTCGCATCCAAAACCAGCCGTCGCGCAGCGTGCGCAGCGACCCTGCAGCAGCGCCAGTTACGCCCCCAAGAACGCCCTCGCGCAAGGAAAAGCCTTCAAAATCCCCAAATAATCGCAAAGGGCTGCGCTAACCCTGGACCAGTTCACAGGGCTGGCAAACAGCAAACGCCAAGTGGGGAACGTGTATTTCAGTGGTTCGCGGGAAGTTCCACATGCGATTGTCCTGTGTACGTGTGCACTAGGGGTGCGCGGGAAGTATCACACGCAAAATCAGCAGGGTATGTGTATTTCAGGGGTGCGCGGGAAGTATCACACACAAAAGCAGCAGGGTACGTGTATTTCAGGGGTGCGCGGGAAGTATCACACGCGATTCCATCAGGGTACGTGTATTACAGGGGTGCGCGGGAAGTATCACACGCAAAAGCAGCAGGGTACGTGTATTTCAGGGGTGCGCGGGAAGTATCACACGCAAAATCAGCAGGGTACGTGTATTTCAGGGGTGCGCGGGAAGTATCAGACGCGATTCCATCAGGGTACGTGTATTACAGGGGTGCGCGGGAAGTATCACACGCAAAAGCAGCAGGGTACGTGTATTTCAGGGGTGCGCGGGAAGTATCACATGCAAAATCAGCAGGGTACGTGTATTTCAGGGGTGCACGGGAAGTATCACACGCGATTCCAGCAGGGTACGTGTATTACAGGGGTGCGCGGGGAGCACCACACGTGAATTGCATCTGTGGGTCCTCCCAGGTGTTCCCTCTACACCCTCCACGGCCCCTGCAGGTGGCCCACACCACAGGGGCCTACCCTGCACATGTCCTGCAGGCACCCCATCCACCATGGCCATGCCCCCCAGCCAACCCACATGTCACCTTGCACTACTGCCCACCAACGAATTTCCCCCTGCACCCCCAGCCACCAGGGGCAGCCTCCACCAGGCCCCCACCCATGTCTACCACCACCCCCGCCCCCCAGCAGTGCAGGGGCAGCCTCCACCAGGCCCCCACCCATGTCTACCACCACCCCCGCCCCCCAGGAGTGCAGGGGCAGCCTCCACCAGGCCCCCACTCATGTCCCCTATTACCCCCACCCCCCAACAGTGCAGGGGCAGCCTCCACCAGGCCCCCACTCATGTCCCCTATTACCCCCACCCCCCAGCAGTGCAGGGGCAGCCTCCACCAGGCCCCCACTCATGTCTCCCTGCACCCCCACCCCCCAGCAGTGCAGGGGCAGCCTCCACCAGGCCCCCACTCATGTCCCCTATCACCCACACCCCCCAGCCACCAGGGGCAGCCTCCACCAGGCCCCCACTCATGTCTCCCACCACCCCCACCCCCCCAGCCACCAGGGGCAGCCCCCACCAGGCCCCCACCCATGTCTACTACCACCCCCACCCCCCAGCAGTGCAGGGGCAGCCTCCACCAGGCCCCCACTCATGTCTCCCTGCACCCCCACCCCCCAGCAGTGCAGGGGCAGCCTCCACCAGGCCCCCACCCATGTCTCCCACCACCCCCACCCCCCAGCCACCAGGGGCAGCCTCCACCAGGTCCCCACCCATGTCTCCCACCACCCCCACCCCCCAGCCACCAGGGGCAGCCTCCACCAGGCCCCCACTCATGTCTCCCTGCACTCCCACCCCCCAGCAGTGCAGGGGCAGCCTCCACCAGGCCCCCACTCATGTCTCCCTGCACCTCCACCCCCCAGCAGTGCAGGCGCAGCCTCCACCAGGCCCCCACTCATGTCTCCCTGCACCCCCACCCCCCAGCAATGCAGGGGCAGCCTCCACCAGTCCCACACTCATGTCCCCTATCACCCCCACCCCCCACCCACCAGGGGCAGCCTCCACCAGGCCCTCACCCATGTCTACCACCACCCCCACCCCCCAGCAGTGCAGGGACAGCCTCCACCAGGCCCCCACCCATGTCTACCACCACCCCCACCCCCCAGCCACCAGGGGCAGCCTCCACCAGGCCCCCACTCATGTCTCCCACCACCCCCACCCCCAGCCACCAGGGGCAGCCTCCACCAGGCCCCCACTTATGTCTCCCACCACCCCCACCCCCCAGCCACCAGGGGCAGCCTCCACCAGGTCCCCACCCATGTCTCCCACCACCCCCACCCCCCAGCCACCAGGGGCAGCCTCCACCAGGCCCCCACTCATGTCTCCCACCACCCCCACCCCCAGCCACCAGGGGCAGCCTCCACCAGGTCCCCACCCATGTCTCCCACCACCCCCACCCCCCAGCCACCAGGGGCAGCCTCCACCAGGCCCCCACTCATGTCTCCCTGCACTCCCACCCCACAGCAGTGCAGGGGCAGCCTCCACCAGGCCCCCACTCATGTCTCCCTGCACCTCCACCCGCCAGCAGTGCAGGCGCAGCCTCCACCAGGCCCCCACTCATGTCTCCCTGCACCCCCACCCCCCAGCAATGCAGCGGCAGCCTCCACCAGTCCCACACTCATGTCCCCTATCACCCCCACCCACCAGGGGCAGCCTCCACCAGGCCCTCACCCATGTCTACCACCACCCCCACCCCCCAGCAGTGCAGGGACAGCCTCCACCAGGCCCCCACTCATGTCTACCACCACCCCCACCCCCCAGCCACCAGGGGAAGCCTCCACCAGGCCCCCACTCATGTCTCCCACCACCCCCACCCCCAGCCACCAGGGGCAGCCTCCACCAGGCCCCCACTCATGTCTCCCACCACCCCCACCCCCCAGCCGCCAGGGGCAGCCTCCACCAGGCCCCCACCCATGTCTACCACCACCCCCACCCCCCAGCAGTGCAGGGACAGCCTCCACCAGGCCCCCACTCATGTCTACCACCACCCCCACCCCCCAGCCACCAGGGGCAGCCTCCACCAGGCCCCCACTCATGTCCCCTATTACCCCCCACCCCCCAGCAGTGCAGGGGCAGCCTCCACCAGGCCCGCACTCATGTCCCCTATTACCCCCACCCCCAGCAGTGCAGGGGCAGCCTCCACCAGGCCCCCACTCATGTCCCCTATCACCCCCACCCCCCAGCCACCAGGGGCAGCCTCCACCAGGCCTCCACTTATGTCTCCCACCACCCCCACCCCCCAGCCACCAGGGGCAGCCCCCACCAGGCCCCCACCCATGTCTACCACCACCCCCACCCCCCAGCAGTGCAGGGGCAGCCTCCACCAGGCCCCCACTCATGTCTCCCTGTACCCCCACCCCCCAGCAGTGCAGGGGCAGCCTCCACCAGGCCCCCACCTATGTCTCCCACCACCCCCACCCCCCAGCCACCAGGGGCAGCCTCCACCAGACCCCCACCCATGTCTCCCACCACCCCCACCCCCCAGCCACCAGGGGCAGCCTCCACCAGGCCCCCACTCATGTCTCCCTGCACTCCCACCCCCCAGCAGTGCAGGGGCAGCCTCCACCAGGCCCCCACTCATGTCCCCTATCACCCCCACCCCCCAGCCACCAGGGGCAGCCTCCACCAGGCCCCAACTCATGTCTCCCACCACCCCCAGCCACCAGGGGCAGCCTCCACCAGGCCCCCACAATCTAGATCCCTGGCCCTTATGGTCAGCCTCCAAATGCCAAACACCCACCCGAGTATTGCATCCACCCACTTAGAAATGGCAAAAACATGATCAAACCACAATTGCAAGCTTGCAAATGAACACATGTCCCTCACATACACCTAATGGGTGTCAGTGAATGTCAAAACCCATATCATGTTATGCATGAAACCAATGAGATAATACTACACATTGAACTTTGAAGAAAAAATATGTATTAAAAGCAACATAAATTGAATCAAAAATAAACAAACAATAATAGAAATGTTTAAAAAAATAAAAACAGCAGGTACGCGAAAAAATGCAAAACCACAAATCATAATGCAAACGAAAGGTGTCCAAAGTCACAGTCCACAAAAGTAAATCCAATGGAAAAATAAAATCGAAAACCATTGCTCCATGGGGAAATCATAATAAAAATTGAAAATCCAAAAATCAACTATGTACAGATAAACAATCCAGGGTCCATGATCCCAACCGAAGAAATGAAACCTATCTAATAACACTACCTAAAAAAAATAACTATATACAAAAATGTGGCCCATTTTCCAAAAGGTCCAAAAAAGATGCAAAACCAAAGGAAACCTAACACTAACTATATAACTATTTACAAGGGCAGCGGGCTAGTCCGACGGCTCACTTTGGGATGTTCCGGGCCAGGGCATCATCGAACTCCTGCTCAATGTCCCGGAGGCGCTCCTCCTCCATGGCCCCGAGGGTCCGCAGGGCCGTCCACATGTTCCCCCAAACTCCCTGCGGATTGCCTCGAGGCACTCGGCACGCCTCAGGACCCTCCGCATGGAGTTCTCTGCCCTGACCATCGTGAGCCGTGCCTCTTCCGCCCGCTGCCGCTCCGCATCTATGGCGTGGCCCAACTGCTGCCACACGGAAGACACTTCCCGTCCTGGGTCCTCCTGCCCTCCGGCCGATGCCTGCCCCTCCGATGTGGAAGGCCCCGAGCCATCATGGCTCCCACCACGTTGCTGCTGCTGCGGCTCTGCCCGTGCTATGCCTCCTGCTGCCTGCACATCCGCCGCTGGCTGGGGTGCAGTCGTTGATGTGGCCACCCCGGCTGGACGTCCGACTCCTGACTGTGGCAGGGATGCCTCCTCCACCAGCCTGGCCGCACCGTCAGAGGCAGCTCCACAGGGCACCCAGGTGACTGATGGGTAGGAAGATGGCACGGAGGACGACTGGCGCATAGGGGGTTCAGTTGAGGAGGGGGTCGTAGCAAGCCCCATCAAACGGAGGAATCCGGCCTGGGTGACCTGTCTCAGTAGGCCGACGCGGTCAACGAGCCATTCGAGATGACGCGCAGTCTCCTCATGAAAAGACTGCAGGTCACCTCCCATGGCCCGTTGACGCAACGCCACACCAGTAGGACAGGCTCAACCCGGACCCGGATAGCCACGTCCGCAGGCAGAGGAAGGCCAGTTGTCGTGAGCTCATCCCCTGCCTGAAAACGGGTCTGGACGTAGGCATCCCTGCTGGTGCATGATGATGCAGTGACAGGATCAGAGACAGGATTGCACACAGGCACCTCCGCGGCGACCTGTGCTGCCTCCTGTCCCTGGTCCTGCACTGCACCACTAGCACCAGTGGAATCCCCACCTCCAGACCCCGTCTCTGTTGCTTGCACGGCCTCCTCCTCCACCAAACCCCCCACCAACCTGGATGACTCTGTGCCATCTTCCCCTGTTGGACCCTGTGGGGTCCCAGCTGCCCCTTCTGCTGCCGAGGAGTCCAACTCCGACCTCCGCCTCTTGGACCTCCCCGCGGCAGCTGCGACCTGGGACGCGGCACCGGACTCCTCACTCCCCGACGAGATCACAACTTGGGAGGGGAGCCGGGCCTTGCGTCTCCGGCTGGCGGTGCAATCCCCGCCACTGTGCTCCACAGCACCTTCTCTGCCCTCTTCATCAGTTGACGCTGCAGACAGGGAGAAATAAAACACAGGCATCAGGGCACTGTACAATGGACACATACACACATGACAGTTGCACATGAGTGGCATTGGCAAACCTCAGACATGGCATCACAATCGGCAACACACATGTCATTTCAACTTGCACACATGAGCCATACCACAGCCACATCGCAACTGCCAGCACCATCCATACACATACAACAGCATGAGCAGGCAACACAGGGAGTGCACTACACATGCACGCCACCACCACACTTGCATGCATGTGTACACCTCAGCCAACTGTCGCAGTGTTCCGATGGGCATCCATGTCACATCTGCCAATCAGGCTTCCACATCCCGCTGTCACATGCATCCATGTTGCCTCACTGTTGCACCCTTGTCAAATACACACACATGCACATGTACACAGTGCTGATACATGCAGCTGAAAACAACATACATGCGTGACATCACGAACATGCCCACTTACACACACATTCATCCAAACATGCGTGCCCACGCAACTGCATTTGGCATGCAAGCCTACACACACAAGCACCATCCATGTCTCACACATGAGAGCCCTCGCATGTGTTAGCCTCACGGTCCTGTATACCCCCACCCATACTCGGCCCCATACAAACAGATGTGCAACCGGCACACTACTGGCACATCACCACACGCACAGCTTACAATCATGATGCATGTACACTTACCGCTCGACTCCAGACGGGTCTGCCTCTCAAGGACCTGGACGTGGAGCGCTGGGGATATGCGTTCCAGGACCCTCATCTGATCTTCCGACAAGTGTCCCCGGCGCCCCTTAGCATCCGCTGCCTTCAAGAGGCGCCGGGCCTTGTTCAGGGTCCTGGACATGAAGTCCTCCCAGCGCTTCTTGACATGTTGGAAGTCGCGGACTGCCACCCCCTCTGCGTTGATGGCAGTCACGATGTCGGTCCAGATCCGAGTCCGTCCTTCCTTGTCGGCGCGCACACTTCCGTAGAGGGCATCATACTGCCCCAGGACTTGCTCCACCAGGACACCAACTTCCCTGGCACTGAAGCTGGTGCCCCTCTGCCTCTCTGGCCAGGGGATGTCAGTGGTGCCAGATGTTGCAGTGCCCGACATGACAACCCCAAAGGCAGGAGTGGGTGGGCAACTGGGTCCTGGGGCTGGGCTGTGGAGCGATGGAATCCCAGTCGGGAGTGTTCGGTTCCAGCGGGGGTGGTCACAGCAACAGCACCCATGGCTCATGTGCAGGCAGCAAATGGCAGGGCACGTGGACAGCAGGCAGTCAGGCAGTAGCAGATGGCAGGTGAGAGCGTGCTCGGGGGTCTGGGGGGCAGTAATTCGGCCTTGTGGGCAGGAGCGTGGTCTTCCGTGTGCTTACGCGTAGCCAGCTTGATAAGGAGTGATTTGGCACGTGAAAATCCTGCACATCTGCGTGTAAATCGAGGAAAGGCCCTTAGCGCGTATGCACGTCAGCACGCATATGCGATTTCATTGGACCAAAGGCCCTTAGCGCGTGAGCACGTCTGTGACGTGAGGCGCGCAGGTGTTTCCCTCATTACACGTGATGACAGAGCACATGTGGATTTCCACCAATCGCGTGTGGAACTTCCTGCGCACCCCAGAAATACACGTACCCAGGCCAATCGCGTGTACGCTCACTTCCCTCCGATTACACGCAATGACACTCGGACATGCAGTTTTACCACGTGTGCTCGCATATGCGATTTCATTGGCCCAAAGGCCACCATGCGCAGCTGTGACGTCACGCGCATGGCCGTAGAGAATGGCGCGTGTAAAAATGAAGAGATACACGTCCGAGTGTCAAAGTGCGTAATTGGTGGAAATGGCCTCATCGCGTATGCGCGTCTGTGACGTGTGTATAAAAGGTACGTGTAGAACGCCATTTCCTTGTACGTGCTTTTCGTGGAGAGCGAGTGGGTGAAATCTGTACTTCTTGTCGGTTCACACGCGATTTACTTCACGGCGTTTCCAGTTCGTACTCCCTGTTACCTCTGACAGCTTTTTCTCTTTTCCTCTTTTTCCTGAGCCTGTTTCCTCAAACAGCGTATCCTTCTACTGTTGTCCTGTCTCCTCAGACAGCGTACAATTCTTCTTTTGGCGGGGGTGTTGCCAACGCGCACACGCGCATATTTTTCACGCTTTTGTTCCTGGCAGATGGTGAGTCGCGCACGTATTTAACATCTGTGCTTGCCCCGTGTGTCGCGTACCCCTTCAGAGGTCATTCTAGGCTGCGTGTGACACGCATACGTTCATTCTTGTGTTCCTGGGTGCCACAGCGTAGTGCAGGTTTATTTTTCCATGCACGTGGTCTAGGAGGGGTTGCGTGCACCTTACTTCGCTTTTTTGGGGTGCCTGTGCGTTGCGTGACCCGTCATCTTTCCCCAGGGGTGACATACAGCCTTGCTAGAGCACTAGGGTATGATTACCATCTGGTACCCAACCCCTTTGACCCCCAATTGCCCAGGACAATAGTTCATATCGACTCCCATACGCACAATAACATCAGTGCCATGGCTGGGAGGCGACCAAGCCGTAAGGGTGGCAAAGGTGGCCGAGCCCCAAGTGGTGGCCGTGTTGGATCCAGTAGGGGACGTGGCCGTGACTTGCAGAGTGCCCCTAGCCCCCCATGTGTGGAGGAGCAGTCAGGGACACCCATGCTCCCCCCCCCCTGGTTGAGGTTACCGTGTCTGACACCATCCATGCTCAGCCCTTGTTGGACCAGCCCACTGTGGAACCAGACCTGGCACAGGGTGACTCCATGGCTGACTTCCAGGTCAGCAGGTCTAGGCCATGTGCGCCGGTGAACGTTGGTGTCATCAGGCCACGTGGATCAGGGGCAGCTAGTCATCTGCTGCCCCGCGTAGGCAGGCTGGGGAGGCTGCAGGGGCAGCTGCGGCTCCATCCACCCCACCTCTCACACACCCATCCAGGACAGTGTCGGTCCAAGTCCATCATGCTGACATTCCCCCTGACACCATCACACTTGAGCTAATGCCTGCACCAACTCCCATGCTGAGTGTGCAATCCCACGCTCCTGCCCCTAGTGTCCAGAGTGGCGTAGGACACTCAGGATCCCCACCACCTTCCAAGCGGAAGAGGAAGAGTGCTCGTCCAGTAGAGGTTGATGCCCCAGACACGGCTACACAGTCCGGCCCGTCAAGGAAGCCCAGCTTCAATGAGGCCGAACTGAATGCACTTGTAGAGTATGTGTCCGCACATGACCGCGAAATGGTGATTGTTGCAGGATCCAAGACCACACCTGCACAACGTCAGGCACACTGGCAGACCATTGCGGACATCATAAGTGCCCTTGGAATCGTGAGGCGCACAGCTAATGAATGCTACAAGCGCTGGAATGACCTGAAGCGCAGGGCAAAGAATAAGCTGGCCTCAAGTCATGCCGCAACTCTAGTGACTGGAGGTGGGTCTCCAGCAGACGACATAGAACTCACTCCACATGAGCAGGTTGCTGGGACCTACGTCACGGAGGAACAGATCCAAGGCGTGGGAGAACTGGCAGATTACGAGGCATTGTCCGGTGAGTGCACATGCATGTGTGTGTCATCCATGTGCATGGTGTGTGTGGGAGGGCTTCTGTTTGGGTGCCAGGGGAGGGTGTGTGTGCCTGAGTGGTTTGGGTCACCCATGTGCCTCTTCCTATACATTCTTGGCACCAGCATTTGGGTATAGCAGCATCCCTTCGGCCAACATTAGACATCCAGCCCAACACCACGCCAGTTGCCCTTGGAGTGTCATCTTGCCACAACACTGTTGCTTATTTACCTCTGTTTATTCAGGCAGATTGTTTGCATACCACCACTTTTACTCAGGATTTCTCAGTCCTATTGTCACATGTCTGACATGGCTATGGTACAGTGGACTGGCTCAGTTTCCTGGACATGATTAGTTTAGACATGTCCCTGTGCTATAGGACCATTTCTGACTGGCAGCTGCAGGTTAAACATTTGAACCATTACAATGAAAATAATCAATGATATGAGCAAACTGGACTGAATGAACAATTGGTGACCTCCTCTCCCTCTTCACTTCATGGCTAGGGTACATGCCATCTGTGTGATGGCATGTGTATTTGGCCTGCCAATCACTGGCCAATGTGTGATGCCACTGCTAGGCAGCATGCAGCAAATGTGTTCATCTTCCATCTTGGTGTCATCAATGTGTGCCATCTGCCTCCCCATCACACGCAGTGACGGTGCATGCATGGGAGTGTTTTAGTCATGTGGGACATGTGTCAATCAAGTACTGTTTCTGTAGCCTCTCAGCCCTAATTGTGTGCCATAGTGCTAATGGCTGTTTCCATTTGTTTTCTTTTATGTCTTTGCAGGGGAAGACGCACTTGATACTGCTGGGGTTGTGGAGATGGTGCAGACCCAGGAGGGGTCTGAGGGCCGACCGACCACCAGTGAGGGACGTGGTGTGGTGGTGGGTGTGAACCCACAACTGCTGCAGGTCGTGCTCTCAAGGGGTGTCTCTGGCTGCACCTCCCCCGAGCTGTATTCAGGTGTCGATTCGGATGATGAGACCTACGTGCCGTCGCAGGTGAGTGTTCCTGGGAGGGATTCTGTTCTGTCCGACCCACCTGCACCAGGGTTAGAACCCTCAATGGGGATTTCAATGTTGGCAGGTACGCCTTTGGTGGTTACGGATGCAGGGTCACACTCCGCGACATCTGATCCTGTTCCTGGGCCAGCAGATCAGAGGGGGAATGCAGTCCTGCAGCCTCAGGCAGTGTCGGCACAGCAAGGTGCAGTTCGCCTTGCCCCAGACAGGTGTGGCGCCCGCCGATGTGGTGGCCGTACGCCACCTGGCAATACCACATGGGAGCAATCCATTTACGGTATGGCAACCCAACAGGCAGCATCATCAGAGATGATGGCTCAGGCCATGGATAGGGTGGCCACTTCCATTGTCCCCCCCGAAAGGCTGATGGAGCGACTACAGCAGGCAACCGACTCCATCTGCCAGTCACACAGGGAGGACATGTTGGCGTCCGACAGGGACAGGCGGGCGGCACTGGCGACTCTGCAGGAAGCCATCTCCATAGAGTCCCAGGGCCACAGGGAAGCCCTGAGGCTGGAACTCCTTCACCTCAGGACGACTCTTGTTGAGCTTGAGGCTTCAACAAACCGAAGGACAGAACAGCAGCTGGAGCGTCTCACCCGTATGCTCTCAGCTGAGATGCAGGCAACTAGGGCGGAGGTCCGGGCATCCCGTGAGTTGTTGCATGGGGACCTCCGCACACTTATCCTCCAGAACGAGACCTACCACACCCGCATGCTTGCAGCCATGGAGGAACAGACTAGGGCTTTGCGTGGGCTGCCTCCCATAGTGCCACCACCTCCTGATGCAGCTGCAGAGGGTGAGGATAGCGACAGCAGTGATACTCCCACAATAGGGTAGCCGTGTAGGCCATGAGCCCATGGAGGTGTTTTTTTTTCCGCAAGATCCACACAGGTGGGTTTTGGTGTGCACCCTGTCCTCGGACCTCCTGGGTGGCCTCTCCCACCCCCCCCCCCCCCCCCGGGCCCATTAATGGGCATTTTTGATTTTTTTTTTTATTTTTGATTTTTTTTTGGGACAGAGTGTTGCCTTGTGTGGCTCCCGTGGGCATACGCTGCATTGTGGCTGGGCACATGCAGGCTTGTCATGGATTTGGTTCAGATGCTTGGGTTTTTGTCACACACACCCCTCCTGCTTCCCGTTTCCATGGCTTGCAAAGGGTGTACCCAAGTGACATTGACGTACATGGTGAAATTGGACTCCCATGAGCTGTGTGGGCAGTCTGTAGTCAATACTGTGTATACATTCATAGTGCATATTGTTGTTGTATTGTACACTGCGTGGTGTATTGATATGTGCCTCTGCATCCATCTCATCCTCCATATTTGCAGGTCCATTCCTCATGTCTTCACAATGCGGTCCACCTTGGAACTGGAGTCCATGTTTTAAGCAGTGCACCTACACTCTTGCGTGGCGCTATCACTGTATACTTGGAAGTGTTCAGAGGCTGTCATCATCAGGTGGTGAGGCTAGCTAATTTTTAAGTCTGTAATGTCATGTTTAAGGTAGGTTGGAGGTTGTGTAGGTGATTGGTATTCTTGGTAAGTATTTGGTAATGTGGGTTGTAGGTCCTGCATTACTGTGATTATTTCATGTGTGGACATGTTTCCATTAGGGACACTGTAGCTGCTGACACTTGGGGCATGTTGTGGGGATTAATTTCTTTCCTCTCACATTGCATGACATGCCATGGTGTGTTGTGTGGCCGTGCCGGGGAGGGGGTGGGTGACATGGCACTGTTTTCATGTAGTATTTTGCAAGAGGGTATTCATTTCTGCAGCATGGAAGTGTCTTTTAATGACACTGCATTGGTGGTGTTTGTGTAGGTAGGGATGCACACATTGTGACACTTCCACATGAACAATCTCAGGCTGCTATGGTTCTGACAGTTGACAGTCCCTTTGTTCGTCTTAATTGTCAGGTCGAGTCATCATTGCTTATCAGATGGTATGTGCCAGGCCTGTGTGCATTCCACTGGGGTGTGATTTCTATGTGAAGTAATTAGCCACCAGCTGCGTACGGGCTGCCTCACCCCGTGCCCTCTCCCCTCCCATGCGCAGCGGCCGTGCATGTGGTTGGGGATGTGGGGGCACCACCATGTCCACAGCCAGGCCCCGGCGTGTTGCAACATTGTGCAGGACACATGCTGCCACTATGATCCTGCACACTACTGGGGGCGCATATAACAGCTGCCCGCCAGAATGGTCAAGGGAGCGAAAGCGTGACTTGAGCACTCTGAATGTGCGCTCCACTATGCCCCGGGTTGCAATATGGGCTGTGTTGTATCTTACCTCTGGAGGCGTGATGGGGTTCCGAATTGGCGTCATCATGTGGGTGCTCAGAGGGTAGGCACTGTCCCCTGGTGAGGAGGTGATGGGTATCATTAGTGGGGTAGTGACATAACTCTGCATCTGACATGCATGCATGTGCAGGGGCATTCATACTCACCAAGCAGCCATGTATCGCCATGCCGCCCAGCTTCTAGGTCCCGGATTAGGGTAGACATTCGGTAAATTAAGCTGTCGTGGGTGGACCCTGGATAATTGGCATATACTGAGGTGATGATTCCCTTAGCATTACATACTACCTGCACGTTGATGGAATGCCAGTGCTTGCAGTTCCTATAGATGTGCTCAGATGCCCTGGGCGGACGTAGTGCCACATGGGTGCAGTCAATGGCACCTAGCACTTTTGGGAATTGTGCCACACCGTAGAAATCGAGGGTGGCAGCCTGCCTTTCTGCAGGTGTCCTGGGCAGGTATATGTGCCTATGGACTGATGGGCATGCAGTGATGATGTTCAAGACCTGGTGTAGGCAGCGTGACTGTGTGGCCTGTGACACCCCACCCACTATGGCACTTGTCTGCTGAAATGATCCGGTGACCAAGAAGTGCAGTACATTGAGGACCTTCTCCAGGGGGCTGAGTGCTTCGGAGCACAGGGTGGGTGATGTGAGGTCATCCTCCCACTCACTGACCAGGTCCAGTATTATGTGTGGGGGAAACCTGTACCTCCCATACACCTGGTCATCAGGCATCCCAAAAAGGCTGGTTCTGGGAGTGAAAATTCGGGCCCTCACTATCCTCCTCCTCCTCCTTTGGTAAACCACGGCCACTGCTGCTAGGAATGGTATATTCATCCTGGCCATGAGCTTGTTTGTTGTTTGCGCGCACTTTTATGCTGCGCAGGTCGACGTACGCCTGCTTCATGCTGGCGTACGTGTCTCAGGATTGGACCATTTATTTTTTGGCACGTCGTAGGCGAACGTGTGAATCTTCCCGCCCACCCCAGGAATACACGTAGCACACTCTCCCAGGCCCAGTCGCGGGTAAATATTCCCACCCACCCCTGGAATACATGTACCCCACTCTCACAGGCCCAGTCGCGTGTGGAAGTTCACGCGCACCCCGTAGTACACATACCCAGGCCAATCGCGTGTGGAAGTTCACGCGCACCCCGAAGTACACGTACCCAGGCCAATCGCGTGTGGGACTTCCCGCGCACCCCGAAGTACACGTACCCAGGCTAATCGCATGTGGAACTTCCCGCGCACCCCGAAGTACACGTACCCAGGCTAACCGCGTGTGGAACTTCCCGCGCACCCCGAAGTACACGTACCCAGGCCAATCGCGTGTGGAACTTCCCGCGCACCCCGAAGTACACGTACCCAGGCAAATCGCACGGCTGGGGGGTGGGGGTGCAGGGGGACATGAGTGGGGGCCTGGTGGAGGATGCCCCTGCACTGCTGGGGGGTGGGGGTAATAGGGGACATAAGTGGGGGCCTGGTGGAGGCTGCCCCTGCACTGCTGGTGGATGGGGGTAATAGGGGACATGAGTGGGGGCCTGGTGGAGGCTGCCCCTGCACTGCTGGGGGGTGGGGGTAATAGGGGACATGAGTGGGGGCCTGGTGGAGGCTGCCCCTGGTGGCTGGGGGGTGGGGGTGATGGGAGACATGAGTGGGGGCCTGGTGGAGGTTGCCCCTGGTGGCTGGGGGTTGGGGGTGGTGGTAGACATGAGTGGGGGCCTGGTGGAGGCTGCCCCTGCACTACTGGGGGTTGGGGGTAATAGGGGACATGAGTGGGGGCCTGGTGGAGGCTGCCCCTGGTGGCTGGGGGGTGGGGGTGGTGGGAGACATGAGTGGGGGCCTGGTGGAGGCTGCCCCTGCACTGCTGGGGGTTGGGGGGGTGGTAGACATGGGTGGGGGCCTGGTGGAGGCTGCCCCTGCACTGCTGGGGGGTGGGGGCGCAGGGGGCCATGAGTGGGGGCCTGGTGGAGGCTGCCCCTGGTGGCTGGGGGGTGGGGGTGGTGGTAGACATGAGTGGGGGCCTGGTGGAGGCTGCCACTGCACTGCTGGGGGGTGGGGGTAATAGGGGACATGAGTGGGGGCCTGGTGGAGGCTGCCCCTGGTGGCTGGGGGGTGAGGGTGGTGGGAGACATGAGTGGGGGCCTGGTGGAGGCTGCCCCTGCACTGCTGGGGGGTGGGGGTGGTAGTAGACATGGGTGGGGGCCTGGTGGAGGCTGCCCCTGCACTGCTGGGGGGTGGGGGTGCAGGGGGACATGAGTGGGGGCCTGGTGGAGGCTGCCCCTGGTGGCTGGGGTGTGGGGGTGGTGGGAGACATGAGTTGGACATGAGTGGGGGCCTGGTGGAGGCTGCCCCTGCACTGCTGGGGGGTGGAGGTAATAGGGGACATGAGTGGGGGCCTGGTGGAGGCTGCCCCTGGTGGCTGGGGGGTGGGGGTGATGGGAGACATGAGTGGGGGCCTGGTGGAGGCTGCCCCTGCACTGCTGGGGGGTGGGGGTGCATGGGGACATGAGTGGGGGCCTGGTGGAGGCTGCCCCTGCACTGCTGGGGGGTGGGGGTAATAGGGGACATGAGTGGGGGCCTGGTGGAGGCTGCCCCTGCACTGCTGGGGGGTGGGGGTGGTGGGAGACATACATGAGTGGGGGCCTGGTGGAGGCTGCCCCTGGTGGCTGGGGGGTGGGAGTGGTGGGAGACATGGGTGGGGGCCTGGTGGAGGCTGCCCCTGGTGGCTGGGGGGTGGGGGTGGTGGGAGACATGTGTGGGGGCCTGGTGGAGGCTGCCCCTGGTGGCTGGGGGGTGGGGTGGTGGTAGACATGAGTGGGGGCCTGGGGGAGGCTGCCCCTGCACTGCTGGGGGGTGGTGGTGCAGGGGGACATGAGTGGGGGCCTGGTGGAGGCTGCCCCTGGTGGCTGGGGGGTGGGGGTGATGGGAGACATGGGTGGGGGCCTGGTGGAGGCTGCCCCTGCACTGCTGGGGGGTGGGGGTGGTGGGAGACATGAGTGGGGGCCTGGTGGAGGCTGCCCCTGGTGGCTGGGGGGTGGGGTTGGTGGGAGACATGGGTGGGGGCCTGGTGGAGGCTGCCCCTGGTGGCTGGGGGGTGGGGGTGGTGGGAGACATGAGTGGGGGCCTGGTGGAGGCTGCCCCTGGTGGCTGGGGGGTGGGGCTGGTCGGAGACATGAGTGGGGGCCTGGTGGAGGCTGCCCCTGGTGGCTGGGGGGTGGGGGTGGTGGGAGACATGGGTGGGGGCCTGGTGGAGGCTGCCCCTGGTGGCTGGGGGGTGGGGGTGGTGGGAGACATGAGTGGGGGCCTGGTGGAGGCTGCCCCTGGTGGCTGGGGGGTGGGGGTGGTGGGTGTCATGGGTGGGGGCCTGGTGGAGGCTGCCCCTGGTGGCTGGGGGGTGGGGTGGTGGGAGACATGACTGGGGACCTGGTGGAGGCTGCCCCTGGTGGCTGGGGGGTGGGGGTGGTGGGAGACATGAGTGGGGGCCTGGTGGAGGCTGCCCCTGCACTGCTGGGGGTGGGGGTGGTGGTAGACATGGGTAGGGGCCTGGTGGAGGCTGCCCCTGGTGGCTGGGGGGTGGGGATGATGGGAGACATGAGTGGGGGCCTGGTGGAGGCTGCCCCTGCACTGCTGGGGGGTGGGGGTGGTGGAAGACATGAGTGGGGGCCTGGTGGAGGCTGCCCCTGGTGGCTGGGGGGTGGGGGTGGTGGGAAACATGGGTGGGGGCCTGGTGGAGGCTGCCCCTGGTGGCTGGGGGGTGGGGGTGGTGGGAGACATGAGTGGGGGCCTGGTGGAGGCTGCCCCTGGTGGCTGGGGGGTGGGGGTGGTGGGAGACATGAGTGGGGGCCTGGTGGAGGCTGCCCCTGGTGGCTGGGGGGTGGGGGTGGTGGGAGACATGAGTGGGGGCCTGGTGGAGGCTGCCCCTGGTGGCTGGGGGGTGGGGGTGGTTGGAGACATGAGTGGGGGCCTGGTGGAGGCTGCCCCTGGTGGCTGAGGGGTGGGGGTGGTGGTAGATATGAGTGAGGGCCTGGTGGAGGCTGCCCCTGCACTGCTGGGGGGTGGGGGTGCAGGGAGACATGAGTGGGGGCCTGGTGGAGGCTGCCCCTGGTGGCTGGGGGGTGGGGGTGATGGGAGACATGAGTGGGGGCCTGGTGGAGGCTGCACCTGCACTGCTGGGGGGTGGGGTGGGCGGAGACATGAGTGGGGGCCTGGTGGAGGCTGCCCCTGGTGGCTGGGGGGTGGGGGTGGTGGGAGACATGGGTGGGGGCCTGGTGGAGGCTGCCCCTGGGGGGTGGTGGGAGACATGAGTGGGGGCCTGGTGGAGGCTGCCCCTGGTGGCTGGGGGGTGGGGGTGGTGGGAGACATGAGTGTGGGCCTGGTGGAGGCTGCCCCTGGTGGCTGGGGGGTGGGGGTGGTGGGAGACATGGGTGGGGGCCTGGTGGAGGCTGCCCCTGGTGGCTGGGGGGTGGGGGTGGTGGGAGACATGAGTGGGGGCCTGGTGGAGGCTGCCCCTGGTGGCTGGGGGGTGGTGGGAGACATGGGTGGGGGCCTGGTGGAGGCTGCCCCTGGTGGCTGGGGGGTGGTGGGAGACATGAGTGGGGGCCTGGTGGAGGCTGCCCCTGGTGGCTGGGGGGTGGGGGTGGTGGGAGACATGGGTGGGGGCCTGGTGGAGGCTGCCCCTGGTGGC
Organism: Ambystoma mexicanum; assembly: GCF_040938575.1. Taxonomy (NCBI): domain Eukaryota; kingdom Metazoa; phylum Chordata; class Amphibia; order Caudata; family Ambystomatidae; genus Ambystoma; species Ambystoma mexicanum. The sequence continues at coordinate 1,058,722,017 of NC_090935.1, read as the reverse complement.
TGGGGTGTGGGGGTGGTGGGAGACATGAGTGGGGGCCTAGTGGAGGCTGCCCCTGGTGGCTGGGGGGTGGGGGTGGTGGGAGTCATGGGTGGGGGCCTGGTGGAGGCTGCCCCTGGTGGCTGGGGGGTGGGGGTGGTGGGAGACATGAGTGGGGGCCTGGTGGAGGCTGCCCCTGGTGGCTGGGGGGTGGGGGTGGTGGGAGACATGAGTGGGGGCCTGGTGGAGGCTGCCCCTGGTGGCTGGGGGGTGGGGGTGGTGGGAGACATGAGTGGTGGCCTGGTGGAGGCTGCCCCTGCTGGCTGGGGGGTGGGGTGGTGGGAGACATGAGTGGGGGCCTGGTGGAGGCTGCCCTGGTGGCTGGGGGGTGGGGGTGGTGGGAGACATGAGTGGGGGCCTGGTGGAGGCTGCCCCTGCACTGCTGGGGGTGGGGGTGGTGGTAGACATGGGTAGGGGCCTGGTGGAGGCTGCCCCTGGTGGCTGGGGGTGGGGGTGATGGGAGACATGAGTGGCGGCCTGGTGGAGGCTGCCCCTGCACTGCTGGGGGGTGGGGGTGGTGGAAGACATGAGTGGGGGCCTGGTGGAGGCTGCCCCTGGTGGCTGGGGGGTGGGGGTGGTGGGAGACATGAGTGAGGGCCTGGTGGAGGCTGCCCCTGCACTGCTGGGGGGTGGGGGTGCAGGGAGACGACATGAGTGGGGGCCTGGTGGAGGCTGCCCCTGGTGGCTGGGGGGTGGGGGTGATGGGAGACATGAGTGGGGGCCTGGTGGAGGCTGCCCCTGCACTGCTGGGGGGTGGGGGTGGTGGGAGACATGGGTGGGGGCCTGGTGGAGGCTGCCCCTGGTGGCTGGGGGGTGGGGGTGGTGGGAGACATGGGTGGGGGCCTGGTGGAGGCTGCCCCTGGTGGCTGGGGGGTGGGGGTGGTGGGAGACATGGGTGGGGGCCTGGTGGAGGCTGCCCCTGGTGGCTGGGGGGCGGGGGTGGTGGGAGACATGAGTGGGGGCCTTGTGGAGGCTGCCCCTGGTGCGTGGGGGTGGGGGTGGTGGGAGACATGGGTGGGGGCCTGGTGGAGGCTGCCCCTGGTGGCTGGGGGGTGGGAGTGGTGGGAGACATGAGTGGGGGCCTGGTGGAGGCTGCCCCTGGTGGCTGGGGGGTGGGGGTGGTGGGAGACATGGGTGGGGGCCTGGTGGAGGCTGCCCCTGGTGGCTGGGGGGTGGGGGTGGTGGGAGACATGAGTGGGGGCCTGGTGGAGGCTGCCCCTGGTGGCTGGGGGGTGGGGGTGGTGGGAGACATGGGTGGGGGCCTGGTGGAGGCTGCCCCTGGTGGCTGGGGTGTGGGGGTGGTGGGAGACATGAGTGGGGGCCTGGTGGAGGCTGCCCCTAGTGGCTGGGGGGTGGGGGTGGTGGGAGACATGGGTGGGGGCCTGGTGGAGGCTGCCCCTGGTGGCTGGGGGGTGGGGGTGGTGGGAGACATGAGTGGGGGCCTGGTGGAGGCTGCCCCTGGTGGCTGTGGGGTGGGGGTGGTGGGAGACATGAGTGGGGGCCTGGTGGAGGCTGCCCCTGGTGGCTGGGGGTGTTTTTTGACATGAGTGGGGGCCTGGTGGAGGCTGCCCCTGCACTGCTGGGGGGTGGGGGTGGTGGCAGACATGAGTGGGGGCCTGGTGGAGGCTGCCCCTGGTGGCTGGGGGGTGGGGGTGGTGGGAGACATGAGTGGGGGCCTGGTGGAGGCTGCCCCTGGTGGCTGTGGGGTGGGGGTGGTGGGAGACATGAGTGGGGGCCTGGTGGAGGCTGCCCCTGGTGGCTGGGGGTGTTTTTTGACATGAGTGGGGGCCTGGTGGAGGCTGCCCCTGCACTGCTGGGGGGTGGGGGTGGTGTTAGACATGAGTGGGGGCCTGGTGGAGGCTGCCCCTGCACTGCTTGGGGGTGGGGGTAATAGGGGACATGAGTGGGGGCCTGGTGGAGGCTGCCCCTGGTGGCTGGGAGGTGGGGGTGATGGGAGACATGAGTGGGGGCCTGGTGGAGGCTGCCCCTGCACTGCTGGGGGGTGGGGGTGCATGGGGACATGAGTGGGGGCCTGGTGGAGGCTGCCCCTGCACTGCTGGGGGGTGGGGGTGGTGGGAGACATGAGTGGGGGCCTGGTGGAGGCTGCCCCTGGTGGCTGGGGGGTGGGGGTGGCGGGAGACATGCGTGGGGGCCTGGTGGAGGCTGCCCCTGCACTGCTAGGGGGTGGGGGTGGTGGGAGACATGAGTGGAGGGCTGGTGGAGGCTGCCCCTGGTGGCTGGGGGTGGGGGAGATGGGAGACATGAGTGGGGGCCTGGCGGAGGCTGCCCCTGCATTGCTGGGGGGTGGGGGTGGTGGGAGACATGAGTGGGGGCCTGGTGGAGGCTGCCCCTGGTGGCTGGGGGGTGGGGGTGGTGGGAGACATGGGTGGGGGCCTGGTGGAGGCTGCCCCTGGTGGCTGGGGAGTGGGGTGGTGGGAGACATGAGTGGGGGCCTGGTGGAGGCTGCCCCTGGTGGCTGGGGGCTAGGGGTGGTGGGAGACATGAGTGGGGGCCTGGTGGAGGCTGCCCCTGCACTGCTGGGCGGTGGGGGGGTGGTAGACATGGGTTGGGCCTGGTGGAGGCTGCCCCTGCACTGCTGGGGGGTGGGGGTGCAGGGAGACATGTGTGGGGGCCTGGTGGAGGCTGCCCCTGGAGCTTGGGGGGTGGCGGTGGTGGGAGACATGAGTGGGGGCCTGGTGGAGGCTGCCCCTGGTGGCTGGGGGGTGGGGGTGGTGGGAGACATGAGTGGGGGCCTGGTGGAGGCTGCCCCTGCACTGCTCGGGGGTGGGGGTGTGGTAGACATGGGTGGGGGCCTGGTGGAGGCTGCCCCTGCACTGCTGGGGAGTGGGGGTGCAGGGAGACATGAGTGGGGGCCTGGTGGAGGCTGCCCCTGGTGGCTGGGGGGTGGGGGTGGTGGGAGACATGTGTTGGTGAACAGTAGTGCAAGGTGACATGTGGGTTGGCTGGTGGGCATGGCCATGGTGGATGGGTTGCCTGTGGGACATGAGCAGGGGTGCAGGGTAGTACCCTGTGGTGTGGGCTGCCTGCAGGGGCAGTGGAGGGTGTAGAGGGAACACCTGGGAGGACCCACATGGCCAAATCACGTGTAGCATTCCCCGGCACCACCGAAATACACGTACCCTGCATAAATCGCGTGTGAATCTTCCGCGCATCTCGGAATACACGTACCCAGGCCAATCGCGTGTGGAACTTCCCGCACACCCCGAAGTACACGTACCCAGGCCAATCGCGTGTGGAACTTCCCGCGCACCCCCACCTACCCGGGCCAATCGCGTGTGGAACTTCCTGCGCACCCCGTAGTACACATACCCAGGCCAATCGCGTGTGGAACTTCCCGCGCACCCCCACCTACCCAGGCCAATCGCGTGTGGAACTTCCCGCGCACCCCGTAGTACACGTAGCCAGGCTAATCGCGTGTGGAACTTCCCGCGCACCCCGGAGTACACATACCCAGGCTAATCGCGTGTGGAACTTCCCGCGCACCCAGGAACACGCGCACATGCTATTTTTCACACAGCGGGTGTCCGTGTTTGTCAGTGCCCCTTTGCACCTCATTTGTCCTAGAGGTCCACTGTATGGCCCATTCATCATGGCTATATATGGGTGCTTTTTGTTAGCGCACATTTTGGCGCACATTTTTTTCAGTCGCAGGGGCGCTACCGCCTGCTTTCTTGTGGCGTACTTGTTTGGCCCTGTGCGCGTCTTTGACCGTGCGCTGGTTTGCCCTATTCGATTCCATGAATACGGGTTGTAGGCGAGCGTGTGGACGTTCCGCGCACTTGCCTCCTGTACTTCCCCCGTGACGCCCATATTTTCACACGTTGTTCCCCATTCCGAGTGTTACGCCCCATGTTCCGCCTACTTTTGTGATGTGCGCCGCGCTATGTGCGATTTCGCAGTGGCCATGGCGCACGCTGTTGGATGACCTGTGCGCGGCGCACATTTTTAGCGCACATCCAATGTTTTTCTCGCGCACGGACTTCCATGAATCGCTGTGCGCTGGTTTTCCTGCGATTTTCGCACTTGCACTGCTTTTTTCGCACTCGCACTGCGATTCGCACGTTTTGGCACCTCTGCGCGGGAATTTTCGGCGCACATTAATTCCATGAATCGACCCCTAAATTGCTATAGTTATTTTCAGCAAATATTTATTAAATGAAGGTAGCAAACCTTAATATATTTAATGACATTTGTGATTTTATCTTTGATGTCCTGGGTGTTAGTCTTAGCAGTGCATGGTAGTGGTGCTTGGTTTACCATAACTGGTGAATTTCTGGGTTTTTTCAGTTTTACTTGTACCCATAACGTCCCATTAAAAAGAAATTTCACTGAATTTCATAGATTTTTATTAGTGCAACTTAACCATAGCGTCCCTTTAACAAAGTTTTTTCACTGAATTTCATAGGTTTTTATTAGTGCAACGTAACCATAACGTCTCTTTAACAACATTTTTTTCTGTGAATTTCATAGGCTTTTATGAGTGAAAATGGTTCATGATGTTACATCACTGTACATAAATTACTAATAATTCCACTTTTAACATATTGTCATGGTCATGAAGTCAGGGGTACAGGCATGCAGGGGTCGCATGCACAGGAGACCTGGGTGGACACTGTCCTGGCGCCTTTGGTACCAGGCTCATGAACAAAAGTAAATAAGAACATCCATTTAACACCAAAAAGTTTTTATTATGGACATAGCACTTCAGATGCATTAACCTTGAACATTCCATCCATTAAGCAGGTTGCATTAACCTTGAACATTTCATCCATTAAGCAGCCCCAAGAGTATTCTTGGGTGTGGCTGATAATGGTAAGCCGGCCCTAATGGGCGTGCCCACCATCTCAGCTATATAAGCTGCCCCGATCGTCAAGACAGACGCTTTGCGTTATTCTGCTCTTGCAAGCAGCGCAACGCTCACTGTCGCCTGAGGTCAGACTTACCTTTGAAGATCCTGCTTCCTGGACATCCTGCTTCCTGCCAGCATACTTACCAACTGGGGGAAGCTGTTCTTACCTGTACATCTCTTCAGCGAACCAAGTATTCATCTTTACACTTCCGGGAACGCCGAAATCATCATCTTGTCACCGCAGCACGACAAGCTCCATCGTCGACAGCAGCGCCTGCAAGGAAAAACAGAAGACGAGGTTAGACATAAAAAAAACAGTCAGCCCAAGGTTGCGCTTCACCATACTTTGCACTTTCCTTAAACCATCACTTAACTGCTGTCGAACATTGCGGTAGCACCCATCTTCCATCCGGCCGCATCTCGCGTCTCATAGCTGCATTGAGGCTGCATGTCCATCTGAGGGAAGAAAACAGAAGAGAGACATTATCGCGGGCATAAATAGGAGCAACATATAAAGACATTAAACAGACGAACAGCATCAAAAAAGCTCAAGAAAGACTTACCAGTCATAAGGAGAAGCATAGTCGCAGCTGGACTGGACTAATCCTTATCAGGGATCAGTGAAGGAACTAGATCCCATTTGACGCGCCCCTGCCAGAAGTAGCAGGACGGAGAGCTTATCTTCCATAATTCACAGGTGAGCTTTTTGGGCCGGCATATGCTCACAGAAACCGTACTTTGGGGTGAAGGGTTCAAGAGGTACAACAATCATAGATTGGTGTACTCACACACTCTTATCTCCACGCAGGAGCATTATCACCACGTACCACTGCTCACAGCTTTTTTACTGAGGGAGAGGCCTAAAGGGGGTGATTCAAGTTCAGGGAGGGCTGCAACCGTGCCCCAACACCTCCGCAGACACCAGGTGAGCGCAACAGAACGCGAAGCCTCTAATAATCTCTGCCTGGGTGTTATGAAAACTTCAGAAACAGATCAGTTAGCCCTCTTACTAGGGGAATTACTGGCTAAAGTACATGCTTGAAGACAGGAAACCAATGCATTACGGAGGGATCTTATTGTAACTCGAGAAAGAACTGAAAAATTGGCAAGACAAATGCTACAAGCACAAGCAGGACAGGTTCCACTGCCTGGAATGACCCATTCTTCTCATTCTTCCACACCACAACAATCAACACTGGTTCAGGGGGTTTCTTACAGGATCAGTGTCCCTAGCCCCTCCCAAACGCTCCATCGGCAACCCAAACAAGTTCGCTGTATTTATGAACCAATGTCGCCTTCATTTCTTGTGTAGACCAGGAGCCTTTCCTAATGACCAAGCCAAAGTGCGTTTGTACTCTCGTATTTTGGAAGTAGTGCGGCGGACTGGTCTATACCTTTGGTAAATCAAAATTACCCTTTACTCCAGAACTTTGGGAATTTCCAACATGAGATGGAGAAATTGGTTGCCCGTCATACTCAAGCACAAGCTCTGGACAACGAGGAGTTGTCACTCAGACAAGGGAGATCTATTAACCTATATTGCAACCCTCAATCGTCTCATAGCCCAGACCAACTGGCCAGAAGAGAAGAGGACTACACTCTTTTACCAAGATTTATGTGGAGAACATAAGAATGTGTTGGCGCAAGTGGTGAATTCCCTTTAGAGGTGTGAAGACTACATAGACCTGATGGTGCAACTCGATCATAGGTTGCAGAATCGGAAAATGGATCGAGCTAGATCAGAGGGATGGTCATTTTACGTACGACCTTGTGAGAATCAGACTAAACCACATGAACAGTCTGAGCCAATGCAAATTGGTGGATTACGAAGTCCCCTTACCAAAGCAGAAAGGGAAAAAAGAAAACAGCAACAGCTTTGCTTATATTGTGGACAAGCAGGTCACTTCCTCTGTGACTGCCCGGTAAAACCACCCAAGAAAACGGTTGGGGTAACAGACAAAACTGATGAAGAAGAAGAACAGAACTCGGGAAACGCCAATGCCCGGCAAGTGAAGGGGTCCACTTGTCGAGCATGAAAAAGGAATCCATACAGACCTCACATCTAGTCCTTCCAGTGCTTTTGGTAAATCACAAGCAACCATCAAAAATACATGCCTTGGAGGCATATATTGATTGTGGAGCTGTGGGTAACTACATTGACCAAGATTTGGCTCTCCGAACAGGCCTTCCTCTGCAACAGTAGCAGAAATAGGAAAACGTCGCTGCTGTGGATGGTTCTCGGCTATCATCCGGCCCGGTGACACAATACACAGAGAAAGTCAAGCTTCTGTGTCAGGACGGGCATCAAGAGGACATTACTTTCGATCTCATCGGTGCTCCTCAATTCCAGATGATATTGGAAATGCCCTAGCTGGAGATCCAGAATCCTAGGATCGACTAACGAAAACGAGTTCTGAAATTTCCTCATGATTGTGCCGACACATGTTACAAAAAAGATGACACCAATATGAAACCGAAGAAAGGAATCGTGTTGGGCCTCATCAGCTCCTTACCGATTGAATACCAGGATTACCAGGATGTCTTCAAAAAAGAGCAGGCCAACGTTCTGCCCCTGCACAGACCCTACAATTGTCAAATAGATCTTGTACCCGGAGCCCAGATCCCTTGCAGCCGAATTTACGCTCTAACAGAATAGGAAAATCAGCATCTTACAATTTACCTCGATCAGTTCCTGGCGAACGGTTTCATTTGCCCGTCCAAGTCACCTGCCTCCTCGCCCTTATTCCTCGTGCCTAAAAGGAGGGGGACTTAAGAACTTGTATCGACTATAGAGCCATCAATCATATCACAGTAAAAAATCAATATACTTTACCACTTATACCAGAGCTCAAGGACCAAGTGAAACATGCTCAAATCTACACAAAACTGGATTTAAGAGGAGCATACCATCCTGGAAGAGTAAAAGAGGGATACGAGTGTAAAATGGCCTTCCGCACGAAGTACGGCCTCTTTGAATACCAAGTCATGCCCTTCTGGTTATGCAATACCCCCGCGGCGTTCCAATTCTTTATGAATGATGTACTCCGTGAACTACTGGCCGTTTGCGCTCTTGTTTACATTGACAACATTCTTATCTACTCAAATTCCATGGAAGAACATGTAGGCCATGTCTAGGCAGTCTTAGAGAAGCTTCGACAACACCAATTGTATGCCAAGTTGGAATTTTTTTTCCATGTAACCGAGGTCGAGTTTCTCGGTTTCATGCTCACACCACAAGGAGTACATATGGATACACGAAAGGTGGATATAATCCTCCAATGGCCCTCACCAACATCCACGAAAAGAGTGCAAAGCATGCTCCCATTCGCCAACTTTTACCGTCGGTTTATACCTGGGTTTTCACAAATTGTACATCCAATTACCTTCTTGTTAAAGAAAAATTAAAAGTTTCATTGGTCGACAGAAGCTGAAGAAGCCTTCCAGAAGTTGAAACTAGCATTCACTACAGCACCAGTCTTTGGACACCCACAACCAAACCTACCATATATAGTTGAGACAGATGTTTCAAAAATAGCCATGGGAACAGTATTGTCACAAAGAGACCCTGAAACAGGACAACTACATCCCGTCGCATTCTGGTCCTGCAAATTTTCAGCCCCTGAGTTGAACTACGCAATCACAGATAAGGAATTACTGGCGATTAAAGCAGCATTCAAGGCCTGGAGACATTACCTTCTTGGGGAGAGACCTACAGTCACTGTCATCACGGACCAACGTAACTTGCAATACTTGAAAACCACCAAAGCACAATCCTCGCGTCAACTTCGTTGGGCTCTCTTTTTCGCGGAATACGATTTTATTATCACTTATAGACCTGGAGTACGCAATGGGAAAGCAGACGCTCTATCACGCATGAGTGAAGAGAAAGAGGCTTTTGCAGCATCCGACCCTGTGGCCATAGTTCCTGAGGAAAGGATTCAAACCAGAATAGCTGCCACCACATGTGTGGATGACCAAAGAACCAGTTTGCAATCCCTGATGGATCAATCAACGCAACAAGAATGGCTCTTAAAAGGTGACCAGGACACCATCGAAGACAATCCACCGTATTTCCAAGGACAATTATATGTCCAAGACCAAGAACTGCAAAAGCAAATCATCACACATTACCACGATTCATTAGTGGAAGGACACCCAGGAATAGCCAAAACTCAGGCTAAGGTAAAACAAATCTACTGGTGGCCAACCTGGCGAAAAGACACTGCCCAATTTATTGAAACCTGCGGTGTCTGTGCACAACATAAGTCTCAGAAACAGAACCCTGCTGGCTTACTACATCCCCTAACAGTACCGCCAGCACCTTGGCATACCCTGTCGATGGACTTCATCACGGATCTTCCACCCTGCAATGGATACAACACCATATTAGTCATTGTGGATTTATTCTCCAAAATTGCCTATTTCATCCCTCTGAAGCGACTCCCAACTGCGTCAACTCTCGCTTCTGTGTTCCTAGAGCAAATTGTTTGATTACATGGATTTCCATTAATATTAGTATCTGATCGCGGAACGCAATTTGTTTCTGCCTTTTGGAGAAAGTGTTGTGCGATTGCCAAAATCGATCTCCGGTTGTCCACAAGCCATTACCATCAAACTGATGGGCAAACTGAACAAACCAACCAAACTTTAGAGCAATATCTCAGGTGTATGTTGCAACAGTCTGAGGATTCTTGGAAAAATATACTCTGGATAGCAGAGTATGCATAAAACAACTCAGTTCACACAAGCACAGGGCAAACTCCATTCTACATTGTGCACGGTAGACATCCGAGGACATCAGTATTTGATCCACCCGATACCCTGGAAATGGCAGCTATAAAAAACTTGCATAAAATCATCACTCAGGTTCTTAAGGAGGTGACAGAGCATCTGACCAAGAATAAGGAAAGACAAAAACTGTTTGCTGATCGACATCGAAAGGAAGCTCCCGCCTACCAGATTGGAATAAAGGTGTGGTTAGCATCCAAATATATTCCCCTGAAGGGGCCAAGAGCTTTCCGCCCAAGATACCTGGCCCTCTATACAATAAAGTCCATAATCAATCCTGTTGCCATGAAATTGGAGTTACCATCTCACATGAAAATTCACCCCGTATTTCATGTCTCTCTCCTCAAACCAATGAAGTCCAATAAACGGCTTAGTTCTCTGCCAGAGCCCGAAGTAATAGATGGAGAACCAGAACATGAGGTCAAATCCATCCTGGACTCCAAGGTGGTTCGATCAAAATTGGATTACCTAATTGACTGGAAAGGTTACGGACCTCAGGACCGAACTTGGGAACCCAGTGAAGACGTCCATGCTAGGCGTTTAATCAGGCAGTTCCATCGCAATAATCCCAGCAAACCAGGACTGGGAGGAGAACCACCCTTCAGAGGGGCCTTGAGGGGGAGTGCTGTCATGGTCATGAAGTCAGGGGCACAGGCATGCAGGGGTCGCATGCACAGGAGACCTGGTTGGACACTGTTCTGGTGCCTTTGGCACCAGGCTCATGAACAAAAGTAAACAAGAACATCCATTTAACACCAAAAAGCTTTTATTATGGACATAGCACTTCAGATGTATTAACCTTGAACATTCCATCCGTTAATCAGGATGCATTAACCTTGAACATTCAATCCATTAAGCAGCTCTCTAGGAGTGGCAGGGTGTGGCTGGTAAGCTGACCCTAATGGGAGTGCCCATGGTCTCAGCTAAGTAAGTTGCCCCGATCCTCAAGACAGACGCTTTGCGTTATTCTGCACTTGCAAGCAGCATAATGCTCACCATCGCCTGAGGTCAGACTTACCTTTGAAGATCCTGCTTCCTGGACATCCTGCGTCCTGCCAGCATACTTACCAACTGGGGGAAGCTGTTCTTACCTGTACATCTCTTCGGCGAACCAAGTATTCATCTTTACATTTTCCGGAAGGCCAAAATCTTCATCTTGGCACCGCAGCATGACACGCTCCATCGTTGACAGGAGCGCCTGCAAGGAAAAACAGAAGACAAGGTTAGACATTCAAAAAACAGTCAGTTTAAGGTTGCACTTCGCCATACTTTGCGCTTTCCTTAAACCATCACTTACCTGCTGTTGAAGATTGCGGCAGCATCCATCTTCCATCCGACCGCGTCTCGTGTCTCATAGCTGCATTAAGGCTGCATTTCCATCTAAGGGAAGAAAACAGAAGAGAGACATTATTGCGGGCATAAATAGGAGCAACATATAAAGACATTAAACAGAACGAACAGCATCACAAGAGCTCAAGAAAGATTTATCAAGGATCAGTAGTAGCAGGACGGAGAGCTTATCTTCCATAATTCACAGGTGAGCATTATTAGCCGGTGTCTGCTCACAGAAACCGTACTTTGGGGTGAAGGGTTTGAGAGGTACAACAATCACAGATTGGCGTACTCACACCCTCTTATCTCCATGCAGGAGCAATATCACCATGTACCACCGCTCACAGCTTTTCTACTGAGGGAGAGGCCTGAAGGGGGTGATTCAAGTTCAGGGAGGGCTGCAACCATGCCCCAACGCCTCCGCAGAGACCAGTGAGCGTAACACATATATGAAAGAACTCTAAACCTCCTTTAACAAACATTTATTTTGCAACGCATACGGTTGCGTGTCATTATCAGCAGTGCCTGCCTAGGGCATGAGGCTCGACCATGACTCCAGCCCCACCAAACACCCCCGTTATCCAGTGCACCTACCCTGCATCCTAGTTCAGTGTCCACTATACCCTCATAATGTGGCCAATGGCCAATGCTTATGGTTTGCAGCCATGGCAAGTCTCCACAATCCATGGGCCATGGGATTCCACCATGCCACATTCCCCAATAGGCAAATCAGAGTAGACGTGTCCTTGCCGAGGGCCAGGCCCACTGCCCAAGCAGCAAATTATTATCACAATTTTTTGTACTTACACTTTCAAAAAAGTAAAACACAGGACAGATTTGCAAAAGCATGCTTTTTAGGTCCTTGCTGATGCTCCTCGCGCAAGTTTGCTGCAATCCCGTCCAGCACTTCAGGCTGCAGGCACAAGCAGAATTGTTTTTTCCCATTTAAACCTAGGGCTTCGGCAATGCTGGATGCCCCAATAAGTAAATCAGAATAGGCATTCGTCCTTGCTCAGGGCCAGCCCCACTGTCCATGCACCAAAGTTATCACTATTTTTTGTACTTACATTTTGACACTTTGGAAAAATAAAACACAAGACAGATTTTCAAAAGCATTCTTTCAGGTCCTTGCTGATGCTCCTCACGCAGGTTTGTTGTAATTCAGTCCAGCACTTCAGGCTGTGGCCACAAGCAGAATATTTTTTCCCATTCAAACCTAGGGCTTCGCCCATGCCTCACGCTTCAATAAGAAAATCAGAGTACACATTTGTCCTTGCTCAGGACCAGGCTGATCTGCCAGGCAGCAAAGTTATATCACAATTTGTTTGGCACTTTAGAAAAAATAAAACACAGGACAGAATTGCAAAATCATGCTTTGTGGTCCTTGCTCATGCTCCTCGTGAATATTTGGTGCAATCCTGTTCGGGCTGTAGCCATGAGCACATTTATTTTTCACATTCAAGCCTATCCTGATTTCAAAATACGTTACCACATAGCCAGTCCCCAGTGGCCATGCCCACTTTAACCCAATTGCTGGTCCCTTGTGGGCAGGCTAGTAGCGAGATTATCTGAGCCATGACTCGGACAATCTGGCCACTGCCCATGACCACCAGCTTATACCTCAGTCACCAAAGGTATATCAACATTTTTTTACCTACATTATGACACTTTTCAAAAAATAAAATATGGACACATTTGCAAAACCGTGCTTTCGTGTCCTTGCCAATGCTCCTTGCATGAGTTTTCTGCAAATCCGTCCATATTTCATTTGTTTAAAAGAGTCGAAATGTACGTACAAAAATTTGTCATATAACTTAGCCCCCACTTGATCCATTCAGACCGTGCACAAACATTCAAGGTTGGGTCTATAATCGTTCTGAAAGCTTTCGTGCAGATTTGTCAAACAGCAACAAAGATATAACCCATCTAAAAATGTTGAGACCCCCCCCTCTAATTTTGCCCCCTCTTGACAAAATACCACCAAACTTTGCAAAGACGTTCAAAACTGGGTCTAAAATCTATTTCCAATCTTTTGTGCATGTATAAGCCTTTCAAATATTTTGGGACCTCCCCCTCGCTAAATTTGCCCCCTCTTAACAAAACAGCACCAAACATATTCATTCAGGGACAGGTCTTACATGATATTGCCAGATTTCATGCAGTTTCATTGAGTGGTGCAAAAGTTATAAGCCATCCAAAAACTGCTTTTCACTGACCCTGTAATGCAGAAATATGCATGGATGTCGCCGAACATCAAAGGAAGATCCCCGAACATCTGATTTCTGGCTTTTTATGGACATACCCATTGTATCCTCATCACCATTCACCTCCCCAGAGATAGTGTCATTTATTTGACAAGTGCAATGATGTGTTTTTTAATATGTTTTTACCGCAATGTCTGCGGACTCGTCCGTTTCAAAAGTTGTGACACACCTCACGTTTTTAAGCGAAAAATCAGCAGGTGTGTATGATGTCCGTGAACGTTGTGCTGCTCTCTAATTGATCCAGAGACGTCCGCGGACCACGAATCAGGTAGCCAGTCCGCTAACCAAACCCAGATATCACTACTTTCTTTTTAACTACTTTTGCCCATTTTACAAAAAACGACTGGACTGATTTAAACCAAATTTACAAAAGCACGCTTTCAGGACCGAGCCGCGACTTCTGGCGCAAATTTGGGGAAAATCCGTCTGGCAGTTTGTGCTGTAGGTGCGAACAAAAATGTGTTTCCATTGTGTCTTTGAAGATTTCCACACATTTTTGGACTCCCGTATCACTTCCCCCCCCCCCCCGGACAAAACCACCCCAAACTTCTCAAAATCATTCTGAGGGGGTCATATACTTTTTTCGCAAAGATTGGTGAGTATTCGTCCAGGGGGTGCAAAGTTATAAGCTGCCCAGAAAGTGCTCTTTCTATGAATTCAGCAACTTAGCCATAACTATAGGGCTGCTACCGCAGGCCCTGTAATATGCAATTTTAAATTCTGTAGCATCTAAAAGCTAAACCAGATTTATATTGGACATAACTTGCCTCTCAATGCTTTCCTTTTCATACAATAATGTTTGAGTATACCTTGCACACTTCTTGAATAATCTGTCTCCATGATCCTCTGCTCTGCCCATCTTCCACCTCACCTCCTCTGCCCTTGCCCAAACAACCAATACCTTCCTGCTTCCTGGCTCTCATTTTATCCTGCCCCCCACTCCTTCCATTGGCTAGCCTGATTTACCTGTGTCAACCAGTTTCTGTCATTTCTCCTGGGGAGGTGCTAAAATTAAAAAAATAAATATAAGGGGGGTCTAAGGCCCACCCCTTTTTCATTTGTGGCCCACCTGGGTTTCAATGGTGCCTCCCTTTAACGTTAATGTCTGAGTTCATGTGAGGGTAATCTTTGTGCTTGCGATTGTTGGTCTGGCCGTGGAGCCGTTCCGTAGCCGTGTTACAGGTGAGCATACTGTCTTTGGGGTATATACTGAGGTTTTCCGGATGCGTGCTGACATTCAGGTTGGTTTGCTGGGTTGAGTTGCATAGTGGCTTTGCTTCTCTGTGCTGCCGGCTAGGGTGCATGCCTAAATGGCAGCTCTCTGGCATCTCTTTCGGCAGTTCCATTGCCTTTCCACCGTCAGGCATGTTTAGACTTTAAGTTTTCTACAAAAAATCTGAAACAAAATGGCCAGCATTGTGCGCGAAATGTATGGGGTGATGAACAGTGGTACTCCTTTCATGCATGCAGGCACAAACAGCTGGGACAGGGGCTGGAGCCCTCCGAACTGCCACTGTCCCCCTCTGGGCTAGGACTTGCTCTGTCTGGCCGCCACACTGGTAGCCCTCCCATCCCAGGCTGAGAGGAATACACATCACTTCTTGACAGGGCCAGGTTACTGATCCTGTTACACTAGGAATTAATTTTAATGTCAGCGTCAGTGCTTGTTAACTCGAATTTCCTGACTCAAGCAAGAGCTAGTGCAGTGCTAGGACCAGGGACGTCATTTCACCAAAATACCAGGGGTAGCGGAAGTGACATCACACGACCCTTGACCCATGGTGACATCACAGGAAGTGATGTCATTTGATCCCACCCCGAAGTGATATCGTGGGATGCGATGGAACGCGACCTTTCACCCGTTGACAAAACAGGAAGTGCTATAGCATTGTACACTACAAAAAATATGGTTACGCTATCACTACAATGTGATGTACATTTCATACAAGAATGGATCGCCATATGTATCGTTAAGATCAGTGTGTATAGGCCCATATTACCAAATTACTGTGAATACAAGCACCATGACCAAATGATGATGTGTTGTTATATAGCACTTAAGCTTAAGCGCTTTATATAGAAAAAATATACACCCAAAATCACCCAACCTGTGTTGGTACTCATGTATCGACCTCAGAAGGATGAAAGGCTGATTTGAGGCGTTTAAGAACACACTAAATCAGTGACTCACCCCCTGAAGTGTGCCTGAAATAAACCTTTAATGAGTATCAATTATTGTATAGAATTCCAGAAAGGCACTTTATTTGGTATTCCTAATCTTTCTTATTTAGGGTCAGTGCTGAAAGTGTTAGACTGGTGTCACTCCTTTTCTTCTTTTTCTTCTTTTTTTAAGGGGTTAACAAGAAAGCCAGCCACTCCAAAATTAAAGAGCCACATGGTGCTGGCCACAGCCCATGAGCTTGCATGACAAAAAAAAAAAAAAAAATTAAAAAAAAAATCTTTTTATTTCTTTTTTTTTCTAGAGGTCGCAAGGGTGACCACAGGGGTCGCAAGGGAGACCTCAGAGGTCGCAGTTGCGACCTCTGGCAACCCCCAAATGACGTCCCTGGCTAGGACCTGAAACTGGATATAGGATGTTTCTCTATTGCCAATTCTAAGTTTATACATTTTGTAAGACTTTGGGAAGTGAGTTCAGGGATGGGCTTGAGATATGCTCAAGCAAACTAATGGGTATTCAATGAAAAATCTAGAAAAAAAATTGAACGGGAGAAAATGCAGAGTTCGCCACTGTAAAAAAGAACGTAAAACAAAATATTTTGAGTAAGGGGAGCAGGGGTTACAGGGTTGTCCCCCACACCCTTTACTCAACATTAATGGAATCCAGAGGGTGTGGAGTGTCCTCTGCTTCCATAAAAAGGAAAGCAGTGGAAAAATAGTTTTTTTTTTAAAAAAACAAAAAAACACCCTGCAGCGGCAGTTCCGCCTCTCAATGGAAAGGAGGAAGTTCCGTCTCTCAATGGGGAAGTGTAACTCGCGTTGAAGGGAAACAGCCGTGCAGGAGGGGAACAGCAGGTAAGTGAGCCGCAGAGGTAGGTTTGGATAATAGGGGGGTGGAGGGTGAGGGGATAGCGGCCGGGGTGATGTACGCAATTATTTCGTTACAGGTATTTCAAATTCGTCATTTCCGAATTCGACATTTTCATATACGAAATAATCATGTACATCCAACCTATGTTGTGTAGAGCCCTTATTGAAATGGGTATGCTGAAGACTTCACTGGTCGAACTCCATCTGCAAAGTAGTTCTTGTATTTGCCAGTGCTTATGCCATTGAGCACAGTTTATTCAATAGGTGAAGAAAGGTGAATGGGTGAAGTGGCAGATGAAGCAAGGTTACTGTAGGGGGATCTGACACCCCACACTAGAACCAAACCTGCTTGACCATGCTCCGGTGTAGATCAATTGCTGCACTTAGTCCCCTCCCTGTGTGCTCGTGGATCGGAGTGGTTAGTCAATATGTAAACCATTTAGGATATGCTGGTGCACATCTATTAGAATACAGTTTTGAGGATGCTGACTCAGATTACTGTAAGAATGGGAAAGGTGTTATTTGGGTAACAATTTCAAGCTGCAAGCTACTAGTCAGGCATTAAAATTCAGCCGCGCTCTAAATTCTCCACATGAACACATAACACAATTTCCTACTCGCCAAGAGTCAATACTCACCCACCATCGACTAGTGCCAAGTGCACATTTTTAGCCCAATAAATATATATTCAATGAATGGTAATGGCTAGTAGAAAAAAAAAGCCTTGATGAATTCACTTGTGAAACATGATATCTGAATTCAAATGCATTATTTAGGTGCTTCTGATTGCTCTTAAACGTAGTAGCATACTGCACGGTTTATTTAAAGAAAGGCAGGGTTCAGTGGCCTGCAGTAAAGCAAGTAAGCTTCAGTCCAATTAATGGTGTGTGCACTGTGGCCTAGGACTCCGAACTGCAAACACCCACAAATGCCCTGTTTTATAGGTGGAATATCTTGGTGAACCTTGGGACACTTGGGACACTTTTAAGTGAATGTGAGCTACTGTTTGGACTCCTGGCCTGTGTGCATGCTCCCCTGGCAACCCACACGTTTTGTTAGCTATATTTGCTGTGTTCCAGTGGCTCTCTAAAGATTGAACACGTCTTAAGCTATCACTGGTCTCCTCTGTGGAATAACATCATACAACAAACCTTCCAAAGATTCCCTGCCTAAAATGAAGTTACCTCCTTGTGTTAAAGAGTGGTAGTAGGGTGCACCCAAATGAGCACTTGAGGGCAATCAGGAAACCGCAATTGACAGGAAATCACTAGAGTGCTGGAGAGGATTCAGCTTGGGATGGGCAAGTTAGAAATACTGTAATCAGGAAATAGGGAAATGTGGGTGAGTGGAAGAGATGGAAGGGACTGGGGGTGACATAATCCAACATGAATTGAGCAGTTTTGTACTTTAGTATACTTTCAGTTTCTTGGTATTTGTAACCCACTAAACTGCCATGGATGTAGCCTCACATTAACCATCCAGTAGTGCACTGCTGCCCCTAACAGGTTTTGCAGTGGACTGTTTTTTGAAACATAGTATATATTGCATTCACAATGACATATATGTCAGAGTCAGAGATTTGACCCTTTCAATAAGGGATGGGGACTACTCTTAATCTGGGTTTAAGGACCCTTTCAGGGCCTTCACCAGAGGCAGCCCTACCCCAGAGGCGGGGCGTGAATTTGGGATGGCCCTAGTTTCTGTCCTTTCTACTTGTGCCTGCTTGCATGAAAATAAATGATACCACCTTTTCATACCCCATACCTGTTTTGCACAATGTTGGCCAGTCTATTTCTAGTTATTGTTTGGGGCTACAGTTCATGAGGGCCAAGTGGCATAGAATTAAACAAACAGCCGAAAAGAGAGAGAGCCAGAGAGGAACTGACACACCGCTGAGAATCCTGCACTGCAGACTGGCTGACCAAACACTCTACGCAACACGGACCAGTGCAGAACAATTAACCCCACCCTCAGCAACCATGTAAAGTGGTGCACACCACTTACCATCAATCCCAGCTCTGTACATGATATACACAAAGGGCCCGATTCATGGAATTTTATGCACAGTTCAAAGCGACTTTACACTGCTTAAAAGTTACTTTGCACTGTTGACACAATCCCTGATTCATGGAACTGTGCAAAGTGTATTGTTGCAGTGCAAAGCCTGTGCAAAGTCAGTGCATAGACATTTTTGCAGTACAAAAATACTATAACATTTATTTGCCAAATAACACACTAATGAAATGTGACTAATAACAGGTAGTAATATCAAACAACACTAATAACAGGTAGTAATATCAAACAAAACTAAATAATATAACACATACATAGTCACAATTTGTCAGTGCCAAATAATCAATTCACCCCCAAAATACCTGATGGTAGTAATTAGATATAGCATTCACAGTCCACAGGAATTACAACCCTAACTTATAAAGTCCAAGCCAAAGTTGATTGTGGCATTGTGCCCAAATGTTCACAAAGTTTCCAAAGAGTTTTATGAAATGGGAAAAAGTTAGGAAGAGAGTCCTATGAATGTGAAGAAGGTTCCAGAAGACAGATGAAGACGTTCACTGGTGAGTGAACCCCGGCCTAGGAGAAACACGCTACAAACCTGAGAAAGGGGTCTGGGATCCATATGTGTAGAGCCAAAGTAAAGGGGTCTGGGATCCAAAGGCAATCCCTGGCAGAAGAGTATGCCACGTCTGCCAGCAGAATTGTGACACTACTAAGTGGAGGGGTCTGTGACATATATTTGAGAAGCAACAGAAAAGGGTATGAGACCCTTACATGAAAAGTGAAAGTAGAAGGGTATGGTACCCAAGGCAGTCTCTGGCAGGAGAGTATACCAGGGCCCTCAGCTGAACTGTGTGACAATCTTACAATACACAGTACCTGGGTGAAGGGTAAACTAGGTTGGCTGTGCCAGGAAGAGCAAATAAGGGGAAGAGAAAATAATATTACCCTTGACCAAGTTAGAGGAAGAAAGACTGACCTAGCTCCTGGCTGGAGTGTATACCAGGTGGCCTGGGGGTGATAAGAATCTGGTGAACTGTATATCATGAAGACTGTAAACATTGTAACCAGAGGAAGAGAGGCATTCCACCTGGTGCTGTTTGTAAGAATCCTGAGAAGCCAAGAGAGGAGAGGTGTCCTCTTGGCACTGTGAACATTGTAACCAGGGGAAGGGGGTCATTACCCCCTGGTGTTTGTGAGAACCTAGAGAAGCCAAGGGAGAAGAGGTATCCTCTTGGTACTGTGAACCTTGTGGGGGGGTCAGTAGAGGAGAAACCTCTTTGCATTGCAAATACTGTGACATAGGGAAGGGAGTAATTCCCCCTGGTGTCGCCTAGATAGCTTCTTGTTGGAGCTTTGAACTTTTACTTTGATTGAACCTGGATCTTTATGTTGGCCTTTTTGAGGAGAACTGAAACCTGGAGAAGGGAGCCATTTTTGCAGGCAGCATTCCCACATTGTCCAGAGGAAGGGCGTCATTTTTCTGCACCAGGAAGCCCTGTTACCATTAAATATTAGTTACAAGTGTGAGGGTTGGTGTTGGTGAGGCATGGTATTACAAGTATGTCTCTGACACAATTGGTACAATTTGTAAAACCTTTATTGAAATGGTTGGGATTGGAGAAACTCCTAGTCTGCCCTATAACTAAGATGGGAGTAGTCTCAACCATCAAATAATAAATAACGCAGTCCTAGTGGAGTATGTGAAATCAAAACATCCATTGCTAACAAAACCTAATGCCTGCCCCATGTCTTGTACAAAAAGTGTAAAAAGGAGAAATGTATGCAAAAGAAAAAATCAGTGTTCAAATGAATAAATATGGTTGAACCTGCTCTTCGTCCCACGTTAGACCTCATGGAGTAAAGCTGTCCCTGTAGGCAGGATGACACACTCTGGCTCAGCTTCCAACACAACTACAGTTCCGGAACATGGATCAAGGCCTGTCTGACCTCCCATGTTTAAGTCTCTTTTCTTGACTTCCCAAAATAATGTTTCAACCAAAAAGTTCACAAAGGTCCCCCACTGTCAGGCTCAGGCCTTTCACCACACAGTTCTCGTAGGTCCCCCTCAGCCAGGCTCATACCTCTCATGATAAAGTTCAACACAAACTTGCATGGGGGCTCCCTTTCCCAAGCTTGCTTCACTTTGGTTCTCCCTCTGTCGGGCTCAGACCAATTTTCGAATGTCGAATGCTTTGGAATGTGTGTGGCTTACTTTCCAGACCACTGCAGGTCTACTTCCACTTAAAATGTATAGTTCAACTTTTACTTTCCCCTTTCTAGGAGTTAAACTTTTCCAAATCACTTTTGCTGTATAGTCGATTTCTCGCTTTAAACAATTTACCTTTCACTGAGACTTTCGAGTGTGCTATTTCCTTTCACCGGACCACTCCATTACTGAGTATCGCTGAACTCGCAGCTGCCTTTTACTTCAAAATTCATTCACAGGTCTACCTTTCCTTGCTCATTCACACACGTGCAGCCTTCACTTGTGATAACATTTTGCTATTTCAAACTTTAACACACACCACTCTTTCAGGTCGCTTGCTAATGCACCGGCTGTGTGCGTTTCTTCTTTGCTTTGCGATTTCCAATTCACGAGTCGACGTTAGTACCACAGGCTTGGCCTCGCCTCCCCAACTCCATCGTTCACCTGGGAGGGTCACTGGCATACTTGAAACACAATGCAGTTTTTCACTTGCATGATGTGGCCTTCTCCACGTGTCTCTCACGGCCTGTAACTCAGGGGTTTTCCGACCCGCTGCTCTCGCCCCTTGGTCCAGTCACTCTACTCCAATAGGTTTTCCTTTCGTCCCGGAAGCCCTGATCATTCTTGTGTTTTATTTGTATGAGGAGTGCTAATTGGAGTGAAGTGCCTGATTTTGCCTGACCCGATTAGCTTGACATGTACATTACGATGTGTGAAAGTTAATGTTGTTTCTCTCAGTCACCCAGTGTTTGTGTAAAAAAGGGGGCAGGGCGGAGTTGGGACTTCTGTGAGTCCTAAAAAATAGGATGGGTTGGATAAACAAAATAGGGGGGAATACCGCATCTCACCATCGGCTGCCTCACCCCCACTCCCCGAAGACCCCTCACAGAGGTGATCCTCCCGCACTGGTCCACCCCCAGGGTCTATATCCAAAGGCGATGTCTGTGCCCTGGCCACCTGAATGAGAGATCCCCGGGGACTAGCGTGTGAGACACCATTTGGTGTCTCACATTGGAAATAGGCAGTTTGACATAGGATGGTGGACTATTTTGATTTTCACTGGACCTCCTGACAGAGTCCTTAGTCTTTTTGTTGAGGTAGGGCAACCCCTCTTAGTCATGGGGACAGGTAGGGGTTTTCCCTATTTAATTTTGAATAAAAGTATTTGCCAATCAACATATCACCTTTGTGTCCGCCTCTTACTCCTACACCCTCACAATAGTTAATGTTGTAAATGATAGAACCAGTGCACAATTGATTTTCCCTAACTTTAGCAGTCCAATCATCCCCAAGAAGAATGCGGCCTTGTGCCCAAAAGTCACAGTAATAAGACAATTTAAGTAAGTTAAGATTTTCTTATGTTGGTGAGCGGATGAAATATTCTTCAACAGTATTACTAATTGAAGTAAAAGAGTTTTACATATTTCTAGGATGCTACTCAGTTTCAAAGACTAAAAAGCAGTGAATAGAAGCTTCAATAGGCTGGTTCCCAATGTTATCTTTTGGAGGACTGGGGGGGACACATGCTTTGCGTTTACCTACCCACTGTCTCCGATCTTCCCACATTACTTAATTGGTCGACTGGTGATGGAGGTTGGTTTTCCTGCTGTTGGTTCCAGTGAGGGATGCCCAGTAGCTGCGGGTGCAAGGATTCTTTCAGTCAGGTCCAGATGCACAATGCAACCCCTGGCAATGAAGATATGCAAGATTCACTAGTGCAGACCTTTTCAGAACATTTCACAGGAAGGGGAGGGCAATTTCCAGTGACGGCCACCGTGCACAGACGATGGCAGGCGTGCATCCAGTCAGTGTCTTCGTAGATCCAGTAGTCCAACAGGGCTTCACTGGGCCAGATGCAGGAATGGATGCTGGGCCTCCTCAAGGTTCATCTTCGGATCTTCAGTTGGATGTCTTCTATGAGGGATTCTTGGCTCCATTGCTGATCTGAAGAAATGGCTGCAGAAGTCCTCTTCTTATCCAAAATCCAGTCTGGAAGCAAGCCCAACAATGATAAGGATCTGCACCATTCAAATAGCCAGTAGGTATCCAATCAGGGCCAACTATTGGTTTCACTCATGCCCCACACCTAGTCTCAAAGGCACCATGGAGGTGAAATGGGATCACATAGTCCCACCCCCTTCCTGGGCCACACACACAAAGACAGCACTAACCCATAAAAGCAGCAGCTTTCCCGGGCAAGTGTGTGATCTTATAAGGGATTTCCTGACCTGACAAGACAGGAAGAAGGTCCAAATACGATATGGCAAAAGAACAAGCGAAAATCTCGTGGCACAGCCAATTTAGGGCACTAGCCACATTTAGTAGCTATACTCAGTGAACGTGAATGTGCACAATTGAAAAAACTGAAACACAGTTAAAATGCCTCTGCTGCCATCAGCTTGTCTTTAGGCACTGTGATAGGGCCTGCTTTCAGGCACTGTCAGTGCTGAGAAAGTGCCCACCCCACCACAGCAACCCAACCGATTGCGTGCTGACCACTCCAATCCCCCACTCACCTGGATGTTGTCAGCGGCGGGGCAAGAGAGGACCCTGGCACAATGAGGACAGCCTCCCCGGGCTTCACAACAAGGGTGCCGCAGCAGGACATTGTGGGATGCAGGTGGCCACCTACACTGGCTGCCTGGGGAAGAGCAACGGGCATACTCCAGAGGATGCAGCACCAGGGGGTGCCGCAAAACACACAACACCATCTATCAAAGGAGCACGGCTCCAGCTGGAGCCCGCGGGGGGACAGGCCTTCATTAATCCATATGGGATTAACTCATTATAAACAAAGGCCTTTCAAGGCCTTACTCCACTAGCCTACCAGGGATTGTTCCATAAGGCCTTGCGAATAGCCCACTATGCCACCAGGGATTTGACTATTATATTAAAAGGCCTTTATATCCAACATCCCTGGGCCCTAACAGGGTCCATGTAGGAAGGGGCGGGGCTTACAAGCCCTTCCGTGGCTTCCCCTCTCACACCCCCTGGAGACGGGTAAGTGATTGGATAAGGTAAGTAGACAATCCTGGGAGTGGGTGAGGTATGTAAGGAGGTGTGTATGAATGTGCAAGTGTGGGTTAGTTGTGTGAGGACAGGAGGTGACAGAAGTGCAGAGGCTATTTGAGAGAGGGGTTCTGCAGAGTGTTTGTGTGTGAGAGTGGAGAGACTGATAATTAGAGGTAGAGTAGGATTAGCAGAGTGGCAGTGATAGCAGTGGCAGAGGTAGTAGTATTTGGGAGTAGAGACAGTAGGGAGCACGAGTAGCGGAGTAGCAAATTATAGAAACAAGCAGAGCAGAAGTAGGTAGTGGAGGGCAATAGAGAAGGTTAAATACAGAGTAAAAATGGAGCAACAGAATAGTAAGAGCAACAGTGAATGAGGGAATAGGTGTAAATATCAGCTGTAAGGGTGTATGAGACGGACCAAGAAGTGGCATGTTTTTGGTTATAAACTTTTCTATGTACCGCAATGAAAACCTATTTATCCCTAAATGTATGAGGGCATTTTCCTCCCTCAACCTAAAAGTAAGTAGGTTTCAGAATGTCCGTCAAATACTATTCACTGTCCTTGTCCTCAGAAAGATTCTCTTTGCAAAAAGGTGCAAGCCAGGAGGAATGACCCCCTTCCCCTGATGGTCTTTTAACTTCTATTTTAGTCCAGGTGTCAGATTCTTTACCAGGCGAATGCCTCAGTTCTCCTGGTGCACTTCACAACACAAAATATATTCAACCAGGAGAATGTCTCCCTCCTCCTGGTCTGCTTATAATGTGCCCAGTATCAGTAATAGACTGACTGTCACTGCCACTGTTGAGAGGGAGGAGGAGGAGGAGTCTATCAATGTCTCACTTACAAATTCAGAAGCTGAAGTTATGTGGTAGCTGGATAAAGGGAAGCCCAAACTCAGGCAGAAGCAGCATGAGTATAACATGGCCAGGCTGGAGTTTGATAGGGCTGAGAGACAAAAGGACAGAGATCACCAGTTGGAGCTTGCTAGGCTGCAGGCACTACCAGGTAACTCCAGGGGATCTCAGAATGGTTCCTCCTCCTCTTCTAATCCAAGTTTTCCTAAATATCTGCTCAATATGTATGAGGAGATAAATGATATCATTGATTAGCTGACAACATTTTAGCATGCTTGCGAGGTACAAGAGGTGGGTGAGTCTGATAAGATTGCTTGGTTGATCAGCTGGCTACCCCATTCTGGCTGCAGTGCCATTAATTATATGTTAAAGGCTGAGAGAGAAGACTTTGGAAAACATATGCAAGCTCTTCTCTTAAAGTTTGGGAAAACTCCTGCACAATACTTGAAGAGATTTAGAGAGGACAAAAGAAAGAAAATAACAAGAAAATTACAACAGTTCTTTTACCAGGAGAATGACTCCCTTCCCCTGTTATCCAAAAGTTCATAACCAATGTCTCCTTTCTCCTAGTACACTCAGAATGGTCTCAGAGTTCTCTTTACAACACAAAAAAAACACTAGCTGGGGGGAATGACTCCCTAGCCCTTATGCTCTGTTAACATCTGTATTGTATCAACGTATACTCTTTATACAAGCACAATGCCTCCCTTCTCCTGGTGCCTGCCTATGGCTTGGTCACAGTGTCCACAGACTTTAGGCCAGGGGGAATGACTCCCATCCCTTGGTTCTCGGCACAAAACCTGAAATAATCTTAGTTCCTGCCAACTCGACAATTTACCTGGCCTCTTCAATCAGGTTCTTACAGTGTCCCAACTCTTTCTAAGGGTTTCAGTGACTCCTCTGATCACTGAATTGAGGAAGGTTTTCTCTAAACTGTATTACGCTATTCTTAGGGCTCCAAACCCTTTTCCAGTATTCACTGGTCTTATTAGGGTCACTGGGTTGAGGACGTTCTCCTCTGCTGCTTCTCTCAACTATGTTAGGGTCACATACCCCTCTGTGGTGGTCATTGGCTTCTCAATCTCCACTGAGACGGGGAAGTATTCGTCGGTTTCACTTTCTATTCGTTGGAGGGCTCCCAAGCCTTCTCTGGTGGTCAGTGGTGTCCCTGTCTCCACTGAGATGAGGAAGTATTTCTGCGATTCACTCAGGGACATCATTTCACCAAAATTCCAGGGGTAGCGGAAGTGACATCATACGACCCTTGACCTCTCATGACATCACAGGAAGTGATGTCATTTGACCCCATCCCAAAGTGATATCCCGGGAAGCAATGGAACACGAGCTTTCATTCCTTGACAAAACAGGAAGTGGCATCAAATAGCATTGCTCCCAAGTACAGTACAAAAAATATGGTTATGATATCACTATAATGTGATATACATTTCATACAAGAATGGATCGCCATATGTATTCCAAAGATTAGTGTATATAGGCCCATATTACCAAATTACTGTGAAAGCAAGCAGACGTCAATGGCCAAATGATAATGATGTGTTATTATATAGCACTTACGGTAAGCGCTACGTATAGAAAAAATATACCTACAATATCACCCAACCTGTGTTGGTAGCCATTTATCGACCTCAGAAGATGAAAGGCTGACTTGAAGTGTTTAAGAACAGACTAAATCAGTGACTCACCACCTGAAGTGTGCCTGAAATAAACCTTTAATGAGTCCAGCAATTATTGTACAGAATTCCAGAAAGACACATTATTTGGTATTCCTATTCTTTCTTATTTATGGTTGGTGCTGAAAGTGTTAGACTTGTGAACCCCTGTTCTTTTTTTTTAAGAGGCCTGAACAAGAAAGCCAGCCACTCCAGAAGCAAAGAACCACATGTCGCTGCCGACAGCCCAGGAACTTGCAGTAAAAAAAAAATGCAAGTTCCTGGGACTCGCCAGTTGCGACCCCTGGCGACCCCTAAATGACATCCCTGGATGCACTATCTATTTCTTGGAGGGTCCCAGACCCTTTTCTGGTGGTCAGTGGTTTTTCTGTCTCCACCAAGATGAGGAAGTATTTCTCAGATGCACTCTCTATGATGGGCCAGGGGTGCTATACCTGCCCCAGTCTCTAGCCCGAAGCCAAGACCCTTCTCTTCCTCCCCTGCCAGTCCTCCCGTACTTTCTCATACCTGTGGAGGTCCTCTTGCAGTGGCCGGTTCTTCCCAGGGTCGGGACTGATCTTGTTTCGGCTTTGCAAGGCCATTCATGGCTTCTTGGGCCCTGCAGCTCTGTGGTCTCTGGCTCCTTGCAGTGTCTTCACAGGTTACGGACTGTACGGTCCACCTCCTCCTGGAGGTCATGCCACTGCCTAGCCTTTTCCACATTGGTTTGGGATCCTCCAACCTTGCACCATCGATCTGCTGGTTTAAAGCTCTTCCCACAATGGCAGGTCTTTCCTTTGCCGCTGCTTCGGAGCTGGCCGAACCAGTTTGTCAATCTGGTATAGATATTGGCCTTTCGTGTGAATGGAAAGAGTCCTTTGTCAGTTTTCCTGTAATACATTTCAGACCTCCTCAGGGCCTCATCATGTCAATACTTGAGTACTGAATATTCTTCAGGCTTCCTGTGATCTTCTTCATCTCAGTCTTTTCCACATTTAACAGAGGAGTGGATGGTGTGAACCCTCTAGTCGTCTTCTACTTTGTTCTGTTGAAAGGAGGACTAGCATCAGTTACTATGTCTACTTCAGTCTTTCTACTAACATTAGTATTCACCAAATAAGAGAACGGGAGGTGGCAATAGTAAAATGTCATTTTTAGGCAAACTCTCTGGACCTTCTAGACTTCAGGGCCTAAAAGGTGAGAGGGTGAAGAAGTTTACGCATGGGACGATAGTCCTTAACCCCAGAAGGATTTGATGCTATCATTGCTCTGCTTAGCTGAGGTTTAAAAGGGCCTTTCCCTGGATCAACATTTTCATTCCCAGGAGAGATGTCCCTTCCTATGAGGTCCTCCCACATTTTACTATCCCTAAGGGTACTATTGTGTAGTGGCCTCTCCTCCCTAACCTGATGGAAAAGGTCTCCCCTCTGGAGAGAAGTGGCGAGATCTAGAGAATCGTCACATACCCTTCCCCTAATAGGGTTGCCTTCGCCATCTGATTTTGTAGTCGAAAAAAAAGGCTTGGCCCTTAAAATGTTTGATATTTGTTCCCAGGTCCAAACAGGTGGTTCGTTTTTCCCGATTAATAGAACCTAAAGATTTTATTTTAACGTCTATCTGGATGATTTTGGACATCCTGTGTTGGAATTTGTAAGTGACTTCAATCCAGCACTCCAACTAAGTCAATGCTTAGTATGGGATGCCCAATGGAAGCCCTTATTTATATATTTTTATGTCAACGTTCTTTAAATCTGGATGATGAACCCTTATATAAAGCCCCTCTCTTTGGATCTCCCCGACCTCACTGAGCCAAGAAGTAGGTTTGTTTTGCAAATTAAAAGGTTTAATTGAAGAATTGAACAATATATATCACACTTTTATGAATAGAATAATATCTGAATAGCACACTTATGAATATGACAATGTTCAGCAATGGGTAATATTACAATCTCAACAATCTCTTTAATCAGTAAGGAGTAGTAATAGGAAGGATAAGGTAGTAGAGAATACTTTATATGGTTCAAGGAAAGGCAATAATAGGAAAGAATGCAACACAGAAATAAACTTGATATGATTTCAACAAAAGACAATATGATCACTCTTTGCCCTTTGACTACTCACTCCCCCCAGTATGCAATATGAAGAGGTGGAAATGAGGGCACACAGGTTTCAGGAATACAATCAATAATGCAGTTCAATCCCAGTTCCCTCAGCAAGCTTAGAGAAAACAGGTATGATTTTAAACAGGCAAAATACTTTTGAATGTGATTGCAATGAAGGTGAAAAATATGCTAAAATGATTTTAATTCACTAAAGGAGATTCAGGATAGGTGATAGTTACTTTGGATTGGTTCAGGTCAACACTAGCAATGATTCATGAATTATTATCAGATTGAAAACAAATCTCAGCAATTGAAAACAAGAAACATTATTTTGACATGTGGTGAAATTAAGCTAAATTGCAATTCGCAGCAATTTTTCCGCTTGTGTGAAACGCGGTTACGGAAAAACTATAATTTTAGGTTCTCTTGGGATCTTAGCTTCAAAATGACAGTTAAATGTCGGTTCTAGGACGTGCGGTTCAAAAGTTACAGAGGTTTTTGTGAAGGTAGGTTTTTCAGAAATAAAGTCAAGATTTCAAAAAGACAGGTCGCGCTTTAAAGATTTACCAACAAGGATAGGCTTAAACTAAGGAGCTATGAAGAAGCAAGACACTCAACAGGCAGCCACCAGAACAGCGGCGCCACCGCTCTGATCTCTGTCCTTCAAAACACTTGTCCCTCTTCAGAAAAATCAGCGCAAAGATGATTATTGCTACAATTATCACATACAATGTGGAGGAGAGAAGAATTTAGGATAGACAAAAGAGGTTCTGTAATGCAGTTCTGGACAGGTTGAGATGGTTGGAATAAGATTACTTTAAACTAAGAGATGACTATGGACAGTTCTACACTAAATACTCACTCCTCGGCTTTGGAATGGAATGGGCCCGTCACAGATCTGGTCAAGGGTTTGGGCTTCACTCGCCACTGGACAGGTCTCAGGCACTCTGGGTTCTGCTCTCAGCACTGCACGGCGGTCTGGGTGGCCTCTTAGACTGGATCTGATGGGTTCTGGATACAGCTCTGCTTTCTGGGTCTGGACCTTGGTTCTAGCACAGGGTTCTTGGCTAGAATAAAACACCTCAGCCCGGCTTTTGAAGGTGAGAGCCCCTTGGGAGTTTAGGGGTTAGAATCAGGTTGCTAGATTCTGCAGGCCTGCTGAGAAGGGTTCAGCTTGTGAGTTAGGCCTCTCTGCTTCAAAGTTCTAGAGTTTGGTTCTAGAGTCTGGTCTCTGGATCTGTCTGGAGTCTGGAGTCTTGCTGCAGAGTGCTTCGCCAAGAATAGCCGAGTAGTGGGAAAGTATGTGTGTCCTATCTGTCCTAAGCAGTGTCTATTTATATATTTTCAAAGTGGGTGGGGAGGCTGATTCTACATGCCTAACCCTCTAAGGATTTGATAGGTTAGAGGATTCCCTGTCCCCTTATTGGAGAAAGGATCAGTGTGTCATCCTGTGTCATCTTTAACCTCCCCTTTGTGTCTGTACATGATATCCTATTTTCCATAAAACACATATTTACAATATATACCACTTGTTAATATTACATAAATTACATGCCAGATTAATTAAGATGCATTTCTGTTTAACTCTCCTCATCCTCAGAGCTTGGGTTCAGAAATGACCACTTTTTGCGCTTTTGGTGGGTTTCCCAATATTCTTTCTGCACCAAATTTTAGACATGCCTGCACACCCCACCTGGGCACATTTCTATAATTTTTCCGGTTCTTGGCATAAATGCAGTAGCTACAATATGAATAAATTCGGGTTTTAGTCTCAGAACATCGCACGAAGTCCAGCTTAGTCTTAAATCGTGAGGGAATTTTTCATTTTAAGAACCTCAAAGTTTCCTATTTTTGTCAGCTTGGTACAATTTGTTATAAGCATTTTTATAAAACATACATTTGCTTTCAATTCAATACACATCTCAGTCTGGTCTGCCTCCTAGAGCTGGGCTGACTCAGAGGGTCCCATGTCTTGTTTCCTGCCAACAGTCTGTGGTCAGTTACACCCCAAATTAGCATTCCCATTCAGTCCAAGGAATCTATTGTTCCTTTCTCCGGGCTGCAGAGAAAATCTCCTCCCTTTTTGATTAGCATGGCAATGCAACATCCTCCTTCTGGTGGGAATGACAAGGTGTGAAGGGTTCTCAGAGGGAGCAAGCCTTTTGGAGTTTTAACTGCATCAGGTTACTTTCTGATCAATTGTAACATATTTCCTTGTGAAAAAAAATAACATTTATAAACTTAAAATAAGCAACATATCTTTAAATCAAGTCTTTTTCAACATGAAATCACTGTGTTTCACTCTATATGGCATTTTGATGGAATTCTCTTCTTTGGCATATTTAACTTCTGAAATACCAGTTCTCCTGTCAGAATTATAAATCGCCAGCACCTGACAGAGGCGAGTAACAGTACTACACCCATTTTGACAGCTGTCTTTCCATCAAGTATCTTTAAAATAGGATTTTGTTCTGAGAACATCTGATTTTTGCTGACAGTGTATTGATGTGGATTTTTGCAGTAAATGATGTGGAACACCCAACAAAGAGGTTGGATCTTTTAGGTGATTTGTGATCCACGATTTTAGCAATTTTTGACAATCAAGAAAACAGATTTTCACACAGCTCTGTGTTTCTTTTTCCATCAGCATTGCTATTTCCAAGTGGTTTCAGGCTACTTTGTGGGTAGCCCCATGTTGGTTTTTGGCATTGATCTCCTGTGCTCACTAAGATAGGCAAAAGTAGATGGTGGCCTATTTTTCAGGTTTTCACTGCGCACTTTCTGGTGATTTCTGGTGAGCAGCATGCTTTCCGGCGGCCATTTCTGAGGTTTCTGCTGCCAGCAATGCACAGTGATGTTGCAGAGCTTGGATGAGTGGGTTGATACATCCCACAAATTGGGGAACGTCGCTACCTATGATCAACTGGACCGGTAGCTCAGGAATTACTGCTACAGGGATGCACATCTCCTTCCCTAAAATGGTGACAGGTATTTCAATCTGGGGGTATTTCTCAGTGTGTCCATGAACACATTGGGTCTTCTTCTTAGCTGTCCCTATACATCTATGGGGCACTAATTCTGGTTTTATAGCACACCTCTTGCTCCCACTGTCGAGTTGTGCCCAAACCTCTTTATTCTGAATGGTAGCAGCGACTTTATGAATGGTTTTGTCACCAAACGCATTGTCATGTGGTAGGACCCATGCTGCCCTGCAGGGGGTATATTAGTGCACGAAACACCATTTCAGGTCCGCATTCCCCTCATTCTATTAAACCTAAAAGCAAGTAGGCCTGAACAGATACTGAAGATAGATTATGGTGCCTAGAGGAGAATTGCTATGTGTCAAAGCTCAATGCTATAAAGTGTTTACTGAAGAGCCTTATAAACTGAAAGGTAACCTGAATGAGTCTGCATTACCTTTACAATACATCCTCTAAATGATGCATGTGCCTTTAAGAATATATTCTTAATTTTAAACGTAGTTCTGCATAGAATTCTGAAACGTTTGTTTTGTATTCCTTACAGAAGGGATTTTACAGAAGCTCTCAAAAGAAGTTATGTAATGTGTCCTTGTTCTTTACACAGGGAAGAAACAAGTGGTCGATGATAGCAGTATGACAACACTTAATCACCAACAACATATTTCTAGACACACAATAAGTGGATGCCTGTAAGATACAAAAGGCTCTTGCCGCCTAACTCCAGATAGAGTATGCAGTCACATTTGCATCAGACAGATATGTCATCTAAAATTGGGAATTGTTTAACAACCTGATGTTGGTGACCACCTTGTAAAATTGTGGGTGTATCAATTAAATGTTGTTATACATCATAACTTTAGGGGTGGGGTTTCAAAGTAGGATTTCATTAGGAATACCAGTTTCAGAGGGATGCCCATCGTACGTCCATTGAAACGGTACATAAATAGTATGCAGGACTTCTTTAGATAGACTGGCAAGGTGAAGAATTTGGAAGCTGACCTGATGACTGTCCTACTAGGGTGTAGCTGAAGAAGTCTGAAGATCCTTTTATGATGTGACACTCCCTCTACCCCCATCTATTGACAGGGAATGTTCTTGCTTCACTTAAAAGCAGGTATTCACTAAGTTGCTGGGTAGTAGCTTTACTTGAATTGAAAATGCTCTAACCTTTTTCAGCTTTCAGATTTGCTATTGTATTCCATTGCATTCTAGCATTACATGTTTGGAGTTAAAAACTCTGTCATTTCATCCTTATGTGTCTTATTTGCATAATGGCTTGCATGATTGCATGTTTGATTGGTACATCTCTTAAATATAGTGTAGTATATACCATTGGTTATAATTGTTCCTAACTTTTTTTTTTTAAAGAAATAATGATTATTTAGCTATTATTGCATTTGTTTCACACAATTTCATTTCTCGTGCATTGAGAGAAAGATACATGGTTTTGGTTTAGTTCACCTTTGGAAAGGTAGAAAACAGCATTTTGCAGATATCCTGGTGTTTGAATTTATAATGGTTTGATCTTGGCATTTAAAGAGAAATTGTGCTTTTCCTATTGGGGAGATCATGAAAGGAGCAGTTTTTGTGTGTTGACAATTTGGAAAGAATTCTATTTTCAGCACCTGCTCATAATATAAATATGAATGATATGCTGTGAAGGGATTGATCAAGATGTGATACATTGATTAAAGGAGTGAGCTGAGAGATTTGTATTTTTATAATAAAAATGTATTCATACATATTAGTAGTTATTGCATTAATTTGACTCCATATTCATTTTGGACAGAGCTATGTCATTCATTCTGTTTAAGTTCTGTTTTGTTCTGCTTATAAAAAGCACAGTTTATGAGGTAACACTTTTAGGATTCTGTCACACACTGATAATTCCCATTTAGGGTTGGATATGCTTAAAAGGTGGGAGAGGGACGAATGCCTATTATGAGTTCCTTGAGGTAATACTAACAATCCACACACCTACATTTCTCTTAATCATATGTAACTTTGTTGCAGGCACAGAAGGAGGTGTGGCACGGTGGAGACGTCTACCCAGCTTCTAATTCTCAGCAGTGTGCTGCTTGTCACACTTGCAGGGTGCTAGGTTCTTCCTGCTGACTCACAGCTGGTGAATCTCACTGTAGGAACCAGCATTTTATAGCTAGCCAGGTCATGCTAAGGAAATATGCCACAACATATAAGTATTTAGTTTCCCCCTTGTTCTTTTTATTTTTCTTCTCCTTAATTAGGGCTATCCCGGCCCCCTTTTCTTCAGAAGATATGTTTGTGAGCGAGATCTGATCACACAAAATGGACATGACTGGATGTTGAATTTTCTGTGGGTGTTCTGAGCTTCCTTAGGCACTTCCTTCTCCAGGGTCGACGGAGGCGGTAGGATGCTCAGGCGACAATATTGAGACGGATGACCCTTCTCCCCACATGAGTAGCATTGATGTTCTTGAGTAACGGGAAGGGGAAGTTGTAGGTTTTGATCACTCTAATGAATGCTCGCCTCCGGTGAAGTGCTAGATGTTTCCATATCTTGGGGAAGGTTATTGGATTCCTATAGGAAGATAAAATTATCTCATCTGACTGAAATATTAATTGTTCTTGAACCACTGGTCCCCCTTCCACCTTTGCAGAATCTGTGAACAATCCAGTTGGGAGGTTAACTGAGTGGATTTTATCTGGATAGTTTCATGCTCTTCAACAGAACAAGGTACTTCTTGTGACCTTTCTGAATTCCTCGGGCTCTTATTATCTGTAGCGTTTATTTGAATTGGTGGTTCTCCACCCTTTTCCTCATCTCTTTTGACAAGACTGGTTGGCCCGGGGATGTAGAAGGGATATCATATCCGTATTTTCAGGAACACAATCTACTTTAGAGGGTAAACCTCCCCACAGACTACTGGAAAATACAGTAGTCTATATCAGACAAAGAGATAGTAGGCGGCATTTGAGTTTTAGTAGAGTATGACTTTTCCTTTTCTTCCTGATACCCGCATTGTAGGTGCTTCAGATCTATCATATCCCGTAGGGGAATTTCATAAAAAAATATAAGCCAACAAATCCCCCTTTGGTATTTTGATGGATTCAAGGGAAAGATTTAGGAGAATTTGTTTTGATTCTTCTCTGGAGTGAAGAAGGGACAGGACAAATAGCCCAGGTCTCTGCCACGGTCTAGCTGGAGTTCCATAAACTGACAAATTGGGTGAAAGATTTACCTGGAACCCTAAACTAAGGACCACTATGTCCCTCCCCAATCTCCACTGTTCCCTGGGATTAAAGATTTTATAGTCATTCCCTTCCAACTTTCGTCTAAATGTAGAATGGCCTCAGATATTAGAGAATTGAACGTGGGTCCTGCACAACTGTCAGTCCCACCAAAAGGTCGAACAGGAGTTATGTATAATTCAGGCTGGTGAGGTCCCCATACCCTGGAAAGGAACTCAGGTCTCTATTGGTGAAAGATAGGACGTAGACCAACTCTGTGTCAGGTTGTCCGAATCCCACTCTGACACCATATGTAAGGGTGTAGAAGCATGAGACAGACCAATGGGTGGCAGCTCTTGGTTATAAACATTTATTTTTATATAGCACAGTAAAAGCCTATCTATCCCTTACTGTATGAGGGGTTTCCCTGCCTCAACCTAAAACTAAGGAAGTGTCAGAATATCTGTCAAATACTGTTCACCGTTCTTTCCGAAAATCCTACTTATATCACTTACGCTTAAACATAATAATGCTAAATGAAGTAAAATCTTCCAACAAGAGAATTACTCCCTTCTCATGATATTTGACAGTTGATAGTTGAAAGTCAATGGTCCTCATTACAAGTTTCCTGCAAATCCACCAGTACGGTCTGCCGGTATTACCATTACTGGCAAATGGCAGGCCGACCACCAGAATCACTGGCGCATTATAAGTCCGCGGGCATGCGCACACCATCCCTTGCCGGAAACAGTAATACAGTTGCACCAGAATTACCGGTGTAGACATCAAAGGGCCGGTGTTTCTGGCAGAAATATGCTGGGAATACAAATATCGGCATCCCAAACTGCCGGAATCACCGATTCCGGAATTATTGGCGCCGGAAATGTCATCATCGCAGGAACGGGAAGCTCGCCGGCGGCCATTTAAAAAACTCAATCCATTTTAAACCCCCCACTTCCTGCTGCCATCCACCCCATCTGAAAGTGCAGACATGCCAAGAAGTGGCAAATCACGAGTCCCACAGGTTTCAAGCCGAGGTTCACAGAGCTGGAGCTAACTGCCCTTCTGGAAAATGTGGTTAGCAATGCAGAGGCCCTATTTGGGGCTGGAAATTACAAGACCAGCCACAGGAGAAAGACAGCCATCTGGCAGGGGGAGGCTAACAAGGTCACAGCTGTGGGGATTGTCACACGCCACGGGACTGCCACAACCCCTGGGGCGACTTTCAGCTTAAAGTCCAGAACATCCTGGCTGCCCATAAGAGGGAATCTGCCACCACAGGAGGAGGGACAGTGGCACCTCTGACCCTCCTGCTCTGGGAGGAGATGGGAGCTCCATCTGGCATTTATGATATGACATGAAATTTATAACGCGCCTGTACCCAAGTGTTTTTAGGCACTACAAGACAAGGAGGGGGAAACAGAGGGAGGACAAAAACAATTATCTTACTAGGCCCTGTGTCATTTAGATCAGGCAAGTGCAGGGAAGTGGAAGGTGAGAAGTGCCGAGGGGGAGGGGAGAAGTGCAGGTAACTCCATAAGTGCAGCCAGCGGGTGGCTCATAAGTGCAGAGGTAAGGAATTGTAGGGTTGCAGATACAGACCATAAGTGCTGGGGGTCCTGGCGGCAGTGCGAGGGTGACTGGACATGCAGGAGCCTGAGTTCAGAGGGTAGCCAGGCGACCATTGCGTAGTGCAGTCGGGACATCAGCAGGGGAGAGGAAGAAAGAAAGCGGAAGCAAAAAGGAAGGTTTTGAGTTTCTTCCAGCACCAGAGGTGGTTCTGCTCAAGTTTGAGAGAGGCAGGGAGGCTGTTCCAGTGGGAGGCCCCAACGGTAGAGAGAGATCTGCCCCCAACTCTCTGATTGAAAAAGCGTCTCACCCTCAGAGAGATGGAAGTGGATGAGCAGAGAGCTCAGGAAGGGAGATGTTTAGGAAGAGGGAGTTGGAGGTAGTGTGGTTCCAAGCCCCAGAAAGCCTTGTGGATGATGCAAAGGGTCTTGAACTTGATCCTTGCTGCCACAGGGAATCAGTGAATAGGTTTCAGAGCTGGAGAAATACAATCCCTGGGCTTGAGGCCAAAGACAAGTCTCGCAGTCTTGTTCTGGATAAGTTGTAGAGGTCGAAAGAGTAGATGCAGGCAGATTTAGAAAGAGGCTGTTGCAGTAGTCCAGCCTAAAGAGGACCAGAGCTCAAGGGACAATGAGCTTCTGGGGGAAAGTGAGGAAAGGAAGAATACCTGTGAGGAGGTGCAACTGATAGTTTGACATTTTAGAGTCATCAGAGATGTAAGGAGAGAAGGAGAGGCTGGAGTTGAAGATGACCCCAAGGTTCTCAGCCTCACAGGTAGGAGCAGAAAGAGGGCCCAGAGTAAGTGGTCAGAGAGAGAGAGGAAGGGAGGGAGCTGGTGTTCCGATGAGGAGGATCTCAGTCTTACTGGCATTAAGGCAGAGATCATTGGCGGCACACCATTCTTGAATTGTGGCCAGACAGTCTGGTATGAGAGAAGGGGAAGAGGCGGCTGAGGGGAGCCTGAAAGAGACCTGGGTGTCATCTGCATAACAATGAAAGTTGGAGCAGAATGTAGCGATGCAGTGGGCAAGGGAGGCCAGGTAGTGGATGAAAAGCCAAGGATTAAGGTTAGAGCCCTGGGGAACACCACAAGTAGACAGAGAGATGGAAGAGAGGAAAGACCAAGGGCATTGAGGGAGTCAGGGCAGTGGAAGCCAGACCTGGGACCCAAGGCAATGGTGATAAGTTCAGCAAATACCATGTAAATACATGGGATCCCCAGGCAGAGACACACCAAATGGGTAAGGGAAGAGATCCAACATGTGGCAGCCAGAGCAAATGGGCCAATCGCACACACATGACAGGGGTGGCATGCAGATGTAGCCATGCACAAGCACCATAGCCAAAATGCACTGCCCAACACATGGACACATGATGAGCGCCCATGTAAGCTAAGGGAGAACATGACAGGAATCATAGGCCCACTGCACACAACAACAATCCACCTTGGCAGAACAACAGCCAATGTGCACCACCACCACCCACATGTAGAAACCCACATCGGAGCAAACAGACCAAAAAAACAGCATGACAAGAGCAGGACACACACAATGTAGCATGAGTGTAATGCAAGCCCGGAGATGTGACTCACAGAAGGCTAACTGCATGCTCATCTCAACCCAACAGGCACATCCTCTGAGAGCGATGCGGCTGGACTGTCGTCAGACTGAAAACGTGCAGGCGGGAAGGCTGAGACACCACCTCCTGCAGCGCAAGCACCACCACCTCCTCCTGTGGCAACTGCACAACCAGCACCACCACCACCTCATGCTGGGCGAGCAGCACAACTAACAGCGCCATCACCTCTTGCTGTGCCAGCTGTGCAAACAGCACCACCACCACATCTTGCTGTGTCAGCTGTGCATCCAACACTGCCAGCTGCCGGCAACACCATACCTGTGGTCAGTGGCCCCACAGGCCCTCCTGTACTCTACACAACACCATTGCCACACCAGACACCACCCTATTGTTGCAGGTACAGCACGAAGGAGAAGGAGGATGACTACACCTCCTACCTGACTCCATCATTCTGAATTTATGGTCCTTTATCAGTAACACGTCAGGCAATGGATGGGATGCAGACTAACCAAATAATAAAACCAATTCAGGAAGTTGGCAAAATCTCATCTGACTTATCAGTTGTCTAAAACAGGGAGTTACAACATACATCAACAGACGTTTGCTCAAGTTTTCTCAAAGCATTTAATAAAAAATCAATACTTTTATAGTAAAAATGGGTCATACATGACATCATACTATGTGGCAAATAAGAAAAACGTATGCAGAGTTGTGGTTGGTTCAGCGGGAACATCTAAGTATACTTTATATATGGGAACATGTTGTGATAGGATATCTATTATCAGGTGGACAACTTAAGCCTGCCTCTAGTGCAAGTCATTCTCAACACTTATTAAGTACACAGAATACTATTGGTTCTTAAACTATAATGCCCTTCATTATATGGCCCTCTACAATTGGTTAACACGCTTCATGCCATGTCTGGAACATCCGGATCACTAGCAGTACGTAAGCTCAGACCCAGGTGCCAAGGGGTGAACTTAACTCCACTATTTGCGTGTGTGGAATGAATTGTGATTAAATGTTTGAATATGAGAATGTAAGGAATGAGTCTAACTGAGGTGTGCGAAGCGACGTATGGTTGAATGCGTGAAACAACACAGCACATCTTTCTGCTAAGCTTAAACAACTTTAGAATTTGATTCTATGAGCTTATCCAATGAAGGTTTTAGCTTTTGCATTTGTTTCTGTCAATGAATTGTTGGTTTTAAACATTTGGTGAAGGACTATCACAGATTATAGTGCCGACACTGATGATGTTCTTAAAATTTGAGCGTTAATTGATAAAATAAAATATAGATATTTTTGACTACCTTGTGTTTACTGGAATCTGGCTTTCTGCCAAAGTGGCTATAGGACAATAATATGGTCTAGGGCCAATAGGTCTAAAGCTAGTGGGTAGCAACACTGAGCACCAGCTCTATTGTCGTAAAATCTTAAGGGTGAACCCCTTGATGTTAAGGCTATGCTGGTGGCACATACCCCTTTATCTCTCTTTCTTGTTTAAAGAAGTGAACTTAACTTCACCTTCCCACTCAATTAGCCCCGTTTCTCTCATCGCCCATGCCTTCTGCCTTGCAGATTTGTCTTTAAACTTGGCCCTGTAGTAGTTTCTCTTCTCTGGGAATATAAGGGAGTATGGGTACATGCTTATCACAGTTCTGGTCCGCATACCCACCTCCTATTTTCATCATTGGCTCATGTGATAGGAGGCCGTGAGTCGGCCTGTTTCATAGAATTTAATTGTCTTGAATTAATAAACTTGTCACTCATGGTGTTCCTTCCTTATGCCTTAATCAAGAGATGATCCGGCTCTCACGTTTTCTGCCTTTGAGAACAGATAACCAGTTCTTAGCTGGTTCTGGACTTGTCATCAGGCCAAGCAGCCTTTCTCGCTTCCTTCATGCTCCCAGCTAATTCTTTGTTCCAACACAGTTTTTGATCCTTTTTCTCTGTGGGTATGAGTTTTCTAAAATTGGGACACCGATGTCCAGTTCCTTTATATATATTATGGCGGCTTCACCTGCAATCTATACACTACATATAGCCAGCTTCTATGATCACTTAATCTACTTGCGTTACGGTATCTGGACAGTTATTAAATGGCGTGTATTGTCTTCAGTGCGTTACATGTATGCATACAATCTTCTTTCCTGCACAAGAACGTTAACTTGATTCCTTATTTCATCATCAGATTCCATAGAGTTATATATCCTCTTCTTCAACCAGCTTTTTCAGTGCGTCATGCTCATCTTCGTGACATCACAAGCTTCTCTTCTTGTTTTCATATTCCTTCGGGGACCTTTCCCAAGAGATTATCATCTCATTAGGGCATACATCTGTTATGCTTTCTTAACGGAGACCTTTTCAAGAACATTTGTCGCGGTATGGTTACAATATCTGGTGTCAAACATGGTGCAGGTTCAGGCTTCCAACATATAAGTAGTGGGGGGGTGGAACTTCCTGTAGAGGCATTTGGTTGCTCCTCTACACTTCAGTATGGCTAAAATGCACAGCCTTCCTAGTCCACCCATACCCAACATCCATGACATGGATGTGCAATTCCGTGCAATGGAGGACCAGCACGGGGCAATGACGGAACTTGCTCAGCAGCAGCTCAATGAGCTGCGGCTGCTGTGGGGGTGCATCCAGGCCACCAGCCACAGGAGCGCACTGGCACAAGGCCATACAACTGCTGCCCTGCTCATGATGGCACAAAGGGTCCGCAAGGGGAATGGGAGGATCTGCGTCATGGCTGAGTTCTCTCAGACACCCTGCAAGTCACCCTAGAGCACTTGGGGGCCCAGAGGTCTGACCCGTCATTGATCATCACCACCTCTGGGATCTCGCAGCAGGGCAGCCCAAGGCACCACTCCCAGTGTATTCCTCTGCACCTGGGCCAGCCAAGAGCCCTGTGACAAAGGGGCTGCGAAAATGACTCTGAAGGAAGGAAAGCAGGATGGTTGAGCAATAGGCAGAATACTGGTAACTACCGTTAAACACAGCTCTGTGTGGAGATCCCCCCACCTGGGCAACCTGTAGAAGAAAGATACAAGCCCAGTCCATATAGTGTTCACCCTTAGACTTCCCAATAGTTGTGCAACCCCAAAGTACATTGGTGTTGTAGCGTTGGGCGTCGGGGAAATCGACAATTGTTCTTGAGTGTCCTCCCTTTCAGGCAGGAGTCACGGGTCATCGAACATCCGACGGAGAACAGGCCGAGCTACGACGTTGAGGTGGCCGCGTCATTCCTAGCGGTGCTCGTTGACGGAGAAGCGTAAACGTCCTGCAAGGAAGAGGCGTGCGGGGCACCTCAGTGTCGATAGTTCTGGACCGCATAGAGTTGAAGAACTGTAGCCCAGCAAAGGCGTCGAGTCGTCGCCTTCTCTGTGGTCTTTGGGTGGTGGGAAACCCACCGGTGGATGCTCCTCGGCGCATCGACGGTCAGGCCTTCTCCAGCAGGAGACATTGGCGACGACGCGGACGAGAGAATCATTGGATCAATGAAGTTTCTTAGGCAACGGGAGCACGACGGCTCCAGTCGGCGACAGCTGTCGATGACAGTGACGGACAACAATCCGTGCGCTTCTCCTTGGAGTTCCGCAGCAGTCCCCGTATCGGGTCGGCAGCCTGCCGAAGGTCTGTCTACCAGGGAGCTTAGGCAAAGATCAGCTGTGCACAATGGTCCCTCGTAGCTCGGGAAGAGGACGCCTTACCAGGTCCTCTCTGGGTCAGTTCTTGAAGCTTTGCAGCTTTCAGATTGCGAAGGAGAGCAACAGCAATTCTTCTCATCCAGCAGGGCTCAAGGTTAAGCTTCACTCCAGTTACTCGTCGTAGTGGACTTCTGCTTCTGAACACGATTCCTAGCAGTGAGAGGTCCCCAGATATACTGTTGATCTCCCATTCATTCCGCGGGGTCGCACTCAAGCATCCAATCACGACTACGGGCATTCATGCAGGCAGTCAACCGATCAGGTACACAAGGTATTCAGGCTATTCACTTCTCTCCAGACACTTACAACAAGTTATGTGTATTGGGACAAGTACCGAGCCATTCTACACTCCAAGCTGCATTCATACCGGTTTCGGGCAGGGCTGTCTCAACCATTGTGTCAAACACCAGATACTAGACAGTCACAACATAGAATGTATATTCGTCACACACTCCATTCACCCAGGTCCCACCCACAGGCGTACCCACAACATACGGTCGTTGAGAAGGCTCCAGCCAGTCTGGTCAGCACTTCCCCACACTACCATATACGGAACTTCCACCCAACAGCTAGTCAGGGGGAAGAGACAGTGGCAGGGCTTCCCGGGACTTCAGGAAGATCAGGGTAACAGGTGATGGAAGGCAAGAGGCCATGGGGCCATTTTGTCTCCATCAGGAATCTACCGATTCCAATGATAGGGCCTGGGCATTCCAAAATGGAGGACGCTCAGGGCACCAGTCATTTCAGCACGGAGCTGCC
The DNA here is from genome assembly GCF_040938575.1 of Ambystoma mexicanum. Lineage (NCBI taxonomy): Eukaryota > Metazoa > Chordata > Amphibia > Caudata > Ambystomatidae > Ambystoma > Ambystoma mexicanum. Next base: position 1,058,680,006 of record NC_090935.1, on the reverse strand, counting down.
ACCAGCCCGTACCCTGCTCTGTGGGTCACACACAGGTGCCCAAAAACATACACTAGGGGCACAGGGTTGTACCCCTACCCATGGGTGGCATAAGGGTATCCCATGGGTCTGTTCACCAAACCAAAAGAGAGAGAGCTGCACTGCCAGAAGTCCCACATGAACTCCTGCGCGGAAAACACGACAGAACACACGATAAAAAGCAGTAAAGGACAAGGATACGGAGGCCCTGTCTCTCCGATGCATTTCCAGCAACACAGTCGCCCCCCCAGGCTGAGGTGGAGGGTGCCTAATCTCCCATGGGATAGGCACCCTCATCCAGACGGTCAACATACCTTCTGGAAAGGCCATCTGCATTATCGTGACTCTTCCCTGGTCTGTGCTCAATGGTAAAGTCTAGTCCTTGGAGACTAATGGACCACCTGAGCAGTTTCGGGTTTTCACCCTTCATCTGCATAAGCCACTTCAGGGGCTAATGATCGGTTTGGACCTTGAAGGTAGACCCGGTAAGGTAGGGTCTAAAACGCCTAAGGCTCCAAACAATACTAAAACATTCCTTTTCAACAGTAGCCCACCTAAGTTCCCTACCCTTAAGTTGTCTACTGATGAATATGATCGTATGTTCTCTTCCTTTGTCATCTAACTGGGACAAGACAGCGCCAATTCTGGTGTCGCAGGCATCAGTTTGAACGATAAAGGGCTTGCTGTAATCCGGCGAACATAGCACGGGGGCCCGACACAGACTTCCTTTCAAGCCATCAAAGGCCCTCTGACAGTCTTCAGTCCAATTAACCTTCCTAGGTTGCTTGGGCGAAGTCAATGCTGTCAGAGGTGCAGCTATGGTTCCATAGTCTGCCATGAAATTGCGATAATACCCAGTGAGGCCCAGAAAGGCCCTTACCTGGGTTTGAGTAGTGGGAGTCTCCCAGTCCTGTACATCCTGTACTTTACTGGGGAGAGGTTGGATTTGATCCCCTCCTACCTCATGACCAAGATAGGTGACTTTCCCCTGAGCTATCTGGCACTTGGTGGCCTTGATAGTGAGGTAAGCCCTTTTTAACGCCTGCAACACTTTATCCAGATGAGTCAAATGCTCTTCGCAGGTGGAACTGTAGACGGCAATGTCGTCTAAGTAAGCCACACAAAAGGCTTCCAGCCGACTGAGCGAATGGTTGACTAATCTCTGGAAAGTGGCAGGGGCGTTTTTCAGCCCGAAAGGCATGACCCTAAACTGGTAGAGTCCCTCTGGTGTTGAGAACGGCGTCTTTTCCTTGGCATGGTCTGTCAGAGCTATTTGCCAATAGCCCGAGGTAAGGTCGAAGGCGCTCACAAATTTGGCAGCACCTATGGTGTCCACAAGCTCATCAGCCCGGGGCAAAGGGTGCGCGTCAGTTTTGCTGACGGCATTGCCTCCTCGGTAGTCCACATAGAACCTCCAATCCTTGGTGCCTGCCTGGGAACTTGCCTTGGGGACCAGGACCACGGGACTGGACCAGCAGGGCCGGTGTTTGCGTCAGGCAGCCCAGGCGGCTGCCTGACGTCAGTCAGCCTCTAGGGGGCGCTGCACCAGCAGTCCACAGTGCTAGAATACACGTGTAACACGTTAGTTTCCTAACATTATAAAAATGAATGTGCCTGTTCATTTTTATAATGTTAGGAAACAAACGTGTTACACATGTATTCTACCACTGGCACTGCTGCAGGCTGCAGCCTCGGCCGTCAGGCAGGACAGTGCTAGAATACATATGTAACACGTTCATTTCCTAACATTATAAAAGGGAATGTGCCTGTTCATTTTTATAATGTTAGGAAACGAACGTGTTACACGGCAGTTTCTAGTCCATTTGGTGCCCAGGGCGAAACATTAGGAATGCGCCCCACCCACACCCCATCCCATGCACCACTCCCACCGCACCCCGCGCTCCACTCCCGCCGCACCCCGCACACCACTCCCACTACACCCTGCGCGCCACTCCCAAACTACACCGTTAAGGAACTCCTACCCAAAGTCAAACAATCCCTCACACAAGGAATGAATTGCCATTTGCAACGGTGGGTCACTTTTTCACTGGTGCCCAAGACAATTTTATGCCCCAGTCCCACTTAGGCTGCAGATAATGAGGACTGGGCACACCAACCAAGAGACCATGAATATGGCACAGGATGCAGTATATACAACCAACAAAGAACACAAGATGCCGAAGGAGGTTTGAAGGCAACCTAAGCCAAAAGGGCAATGTCAAGGAGACACCCTAACCCAATAAACAATCACTTTAACATTCTTTGAATGGGAATCAAGGGTTATGCTTTGATACAGTAAAGTCTTGACTGCTGTAAGGATACATGGACCAGGATTATTTATTTATTCATGCAATGTTTGTCGGGTACCTGCATATTTATTTATTTATGCAATGTGTGTCGGATACAGGTATCAGACAAACATTGCATAAATAAATAAATTATCTGTCTCCATGTACCCGACAAACATTGCATAAATAAATAAATAAACCGGTTCATAGATTAAAGAATATTTACTCAGCAACACTGGTCAAAACTATTGTCCGCATAGTGAAGTAACTCATCACCAGTGCCATGGAAGTGGTTTAAAGTGTAATTGATATATAGTTTGGAAAAGAAGCGGCATGAAAGAAATAGCGCTGCTTTAAATTATTATTTTGGCAATTTTCTGGGCTTGCAGGGACGCACTATGGGCCCAAACTGGTCTCCGTTTGTACCGTGTCGGGGCCCACGGTGCGTCCCTGCAAGGCATGCACACTCCCCACAGCCCACTGCACCTCCCCTCTCATCCCAATGCCAGCACGAAACCATTTAGTGACTAATGGGCCACCATTAGCAGTTTCGTGCCGGCATTGTGATGGAAGGGGCTGGTCTTAGCTGCAGGGGGACCTAAAGTGTTTTTATTGATGTGCTTATGCCCCCACCCCAAGTGGCGCAAAAGTGGTCAGAGGGAGCCTCTGACTTCTGTAATGTCACGTAGTACTTTTGTACTACGTGACATTACAGTTGGAAGGGGCAGCGCCAGCACCTGACCGGCGAAACTTTCCCCATGTCAACGTGCCACTCTCCAAACTAGGGAATTCCATCCCCTCCAGAGGCTCCATGGACCGGGGCAATTGCGTCCCTCGGGGCTATTGCACCCCGGGCAGTTGCCCGCCTCGTCCGGGCCAAAAAACAGGCCTGGCCTCGGCCCTCAGGCAGGGCAGGGCAATTGGCAAATAAATTAGCAACATTTGTTGCTTCATTACTTTCCCCCAGCCCCGGGTGGCGCCGGGGCTACTGGCGCCAGCGAGTCCCATGGGCGCACGTGCAATGTGCCCTCCTCCAGGCTATGGGTGTGCACTGACACTGAAGTGTGGATCGATTGGGGCTGGCTAGTGTTGTCTGCCCCGGCCATTACAGAAAAGAGGAGCGAGTGGGTCACTAAATCCTGAAGTTGTTCCCATCACAAGCACACACTGCCAAGCAGCAGCAGAATCAGCAAATACAAACAGTTGCTGCATCCTGCCCTCGCTGATTGGCCTTGTTTCAGGAAACCCGGAAGTAACTACAGCCTGCTGTGGCAAGCACACTTCTTTCCTCATGCTCCCATCCTCGCAGGTGAGGCCTATTGCTGCATAGGCATTTTATTTATTTTAAAATGGTATTGCGGAGATGACTGGGCCATCCGAGAACAGCCTCTGGAGGCCACAAAGCTAGACACTTTTGTCAAGGCTCAAGTAGCCATGAAAAAGGAATCGAGCACTGGTGGTGGACTCTTCTCAGGAGATGAAAAGGCCAGTTCTCGGAAGACATGGGCATAGTGTCACTGTCAGCAGATCTTAGACAGTTGCACGTTCCAGCGGGGTTGGATTTGTCGGTCTGTTGGCCGGGACAAAATCACTTCGAGGGTGAGGCCCTGGGGGCTGGTACCACGCTTGCGCCGGTTTGGGAGTTACTACGCCCCCCAAGTTCCCGCTCCTGAGCATATTGTTCGTCGTTCCCTCTTTCCTGGGCATGCACTGCTGATTTTATTTTAGTGCAAGAGTTTCATACATTTCACTGTTCGTTCAGACTTGCCTTATACTCTTCTTTGTCGTTGTGCTTCTTTTGTTTGGAATAGCAATCATGCTAGTCTAACGAGGTAAACAAACACCTACACGAACGCGCCTTGTGAATGATGGTGTGAAGGATGGTTGCAGGCGCTGGACCAAAAGCTGAGCGAAGTCTGCACAGCAGCTGGCTTGGGAAAGCGACTCAGCAACTACAGTAGAAACCGTCTCCGTGGACAGTTTGCCCGTCTTCCGTATAATGCAAATACCCTGACTTATAGGATGCATGCTTCACTTTCTTTGTTCCATTGGGGGCAACATGCTGTAGCATCAATTCATGGCCTTTAAAATACCCTGAACGGCGCAGCTTCCGATCTCCTTTAACACAAACACTGGGAAATGGCCATGACTAGCTAACGCCACATTAATCAAAGCCAGGTCTCTAAAGAATGGTTCAAGTGTTGGGGAATCACCTGCTCACACTTTCTGTTGTGTGACCAACCAGTGCGCAAAAGATGTTTTAGAGCGTGGGGCTTTTGATGCCAACCATTTCTGCATTTGATGCACCAGCAGCTAAACACCGCCTGGGGAGACAGTTACTTCTGCATAGTCCATTTAACTCCCAAGCTCGGGACAATGTTCTTTACCATAATGGAGAATGTGAAAAAGCGCAGGGCTGCAAGGCTGGGGGGTGAGGGTGGAGGGCAAAGCGCATTACGCTTGGGGTACACTGGAGCTGCTTCCCCTGATACCCGCAGTACTCCAAGTGCCTTGAAATGAAATTCGTCTATACACTGCACAATGTGCAAGGGCCGCTGTTATTCAAGCAGCACGCGACTAGTAATTTGCAAAAAGTAAACTTAACGAGTCTCAAGAAAAGGTTGTCTTCCACCCTTTAAGAATTTGATTGTTTTTGTTTTTATGTTGGGATGGTAGACATCGTTTTTCTTTGTGATCTTACAGTTTCATGGTGCTGTCAGGAGCTAAAATGAATGATCACGAAGGAAACATTTAAGAAATTTGAGAGTTCACAAGCATGAGCGAAACAAACCCCAATACTCGAACTGCCATTTCTCTGCCGCGGTAATGCACTGCAGTGTGTTTCAATGTAAAGTCCACATTGTAATGTCATAATTTTAGAACGCCACCTCTCCAACATTAACATTGGGAGCTATGTTGAATTGTACATGCATGTTAACTCTCTGCATATGTTTAAACTAGACTTGACCACTCACATGAAGTACTGATATATTTAACTTCCCGTGAAATATTTGATGCAATACATATTTCATAAATGCATGTATTTTAATGCTGAGATAGACAGGCTTGTACAGCTATCGGTGGGTATGTTGCTGGTGCTTGTTCTTGGAGGTTTGAGTAACACTGTTCAAGACCAGTTCATCACCTTTTAAGAGTAGCTAAATGTTTGTGGTCATACGAATGACATTAGTGTAGATCTGAAATTGTCGATTCTCTGACCTGAGTCACAGCAGCAAACTGGTCATTGTTACTAAAAATGAAGAGCAAAAGCAGACTAACATAGCCAGGCCTGTTCGGGTTTGACCCTCTTATTGCTGTTTTCTGAGGTTCATGAAATTCAGCAGATGCCAGCAGTGACAATTTTGTTAACTCATAGTCCCCACTCCCGCTGCTCAGCCCATGACACATGCATGAGATCACAGGTCGGGGGAGGGCTGACGCCAACGATGCTTCCCGCCTGGGGTGCAATCTGTTGTAAGACCGGCCCTGTGGACCAGGGACTGGTTGAGGGTTGAATAACACCCAGATCCAACATCTTGGCGACCTCAGCCTGGATGTGGTTCTTGACGGTATCTGACATACGGTAGCACCTGCTTTTGACAGGCACGCTGTCACCAGTGTCAATCTCGTGCCTACACCACGGTGAAAGGCCTGGTGTCAGTGAAAACAGAGAGGCGTACTGTCGAAGCAAATCCCAGCAGGCCTTCTGCTGCTCTGTCGTCAGATCGGGAGAGAGATGCACTCCCTCCACGGAGCCATCCTGAGGGTTGCTATGCAGCAAATCAGGAAGGGGCTCACCCTCATCCTCTTCTTGCCCTGAAGCTAGCAAGAGACATGAGACTTCGGCCCACCTGTGGAAAGGCTTGAGGCTGTTGACATGGAAAATCTGAGGGGCTACCCCAGAGGCTCCCATGTCAACCAGATGATTGACCTCGCCCATCTTGGAGAATATCCTGAAGGGTCCAGTCCATTTATCTGCCAAAGCCCGAGGATTGGTAGGCTCCATCACGAGGACCTCCTGTCCCGCAGTCCAATCCACTTGCGATGCTTTAAGGTCATGTCAGTACTTATTCAATTCCTGGCTGGCCTTAAGATTTGCTGTTGCCTGCCCCATCATCTATGTCATCCTCCGTCAGAGGCCTAACACATAGTCCCCCACTTGCTTGGCGGGACCTGGAGGGGTGGCCTCACGTGATGTCCAAAGAATAACTTAAAGGGGCTGAAACCAACACCCTCTTGAGGTACTTCCCTGTAAGCAAACAGCAGGCATGGCAGGAGAAGATCCCATTTCTTCCAGAGGGGCTCTTCCAAAGCTCCTAACATGCCCTTGAGAGTTTTGTTAAATCTCTCAACCAAACCGTTGGTCTGGTGGTCGTAAGAGGTGGAGAACTTGTAAGTTACTCCGCATTCTTTCCACATGGTTTTCATGTAACTCGACATGAAGTTGGATCCTCTATTAGAGACAACCTCTTTAGGGAATCCAACACGGGTGAAAATGCCCAGGAGAGCCCTGGCAACCACCTTGGCCGTAACCGTCCAAAGAGGTATAGCCTCAGCGTACCTGGTGGCATGATCTACCAAAACTAGGAGGAACCGATGTCCACCCGACGTGGGAGGGTCAAGGGAACCGACGATGTCGATGCCAACCCTCTCAAACGGTGTGCCCACCACTGGAAACAGTTGCAGTGGGGCGATGACCGTGCCTCCAGTCTTGCCAGACAACTGACAAGATGGGCAGGTCCTGCAGTAGGACTCCACTTCTACTCCCATCCGTGGCCAGTAGAAATGGGCAGAGAGCCTCTGCTTAGTCTTCTTGGTACCAAGATGACCAGCCAAGGGCACCTCATGCGCCACTGCAGCAGGAAGGGCCGGTAAACCTGGGGTACCACCAACCTCTTGAGGGCACCAGGTTCAGGCTTAGTGGGCTCACTAACAAGGAGCTCACCCTCCCAATAAATCCAAAATGTCCTAGGCACTTCTCCTTGTGCCTGGGACAGGGCCTGTGTCCTCAGATCCTCGAGAGAGTGACACTGGGACAGGGCCTGTGTCCTCAGACCCTCGAGAGAGTGGCACTCTCTCTGTCCCTTACAGAAGTCCGCCCGGGAGGGTCCCCCTTCAGCCAACAAGCATTGAAGGTCGGGATGATCCTCCGGGTTAAGAGCCTCTCCCATAGGAAAGTCTCCTGGCTCGTCTCCCACAGGAGTTGAGATGGGATTTACCACTGGACCCACCCCGTCCGGAGCATGGATCCCAATGAGCGCTGTTGGAACAGCGGGAGGAGTAGGGGCTCCCTCCACAGGGGTGGCCTTCTTACTCCTCCATTTCTTTCGTGCCTTGGGTTTCCCCGTCGGCAAGGATACCGGGCTCGCAGCCGGACCCTGTGTGACCTGCGATCGGGTGACTGCCACAGCAGCCATGGGTAGACCATCCGCGATCATCCCCAATTCGACCAAATCATTTCCCAATAAAATATTCGCAGGCACGTTATCCTGAACCAGGACCGGAAGCTTTGCTGTCTTGTCTCCAATCGTAATGTTGACTAAGGCTACAGGCGATAATTTGGGAGGCCCACCAGCTAACCTGGTGGTTCTCAGAGGAGCACCTACATAGTCCTCTGGCTTGAGCAGGGTCCTGTCCACCACTGTCATGCTTGCCCCAGTGTCTCTCAAACCAGTAGAAGGCTGGCCATTCAGGAGGACACTTCTTATAAACCTACAAGTGTTTTGCGGGATAGTCGGCAGTACTTTGCGTACTGGTCCCAGGCCCCAATCGACACTATAGAAATCTCTACGGGAGCACCGAAGGTGATCCCAGTAGAGGAGGGGAGGACGGTGGCCTCCACCTCAGGTACGGAGTAGGGATAGGTCAGGCTGACAGCCTGGACTTCAAGTGCCTTACCCTTACACTTGGGGTCACCCCTTCGGTGATCCAAAGCCCCACAATCCCAGCATGTGCCGGGCGTGCGGGGTACGGTACTGGAGCCACTGGGACCCTGCTTTGCAGCAGGCGGACCACTACTCATACTCCCACCCACAACAGACTTATCCCCACTAGATTTTTGGGTCTTCGGAGAGGAAGGTTTTGGTTTACCCGACTGTGATTGCTTTTGGGACTCCTCAGCTTTCTGAGAGGCCCCCTTTTCTTTGTCCTTGTCCTTCCCACTGGAGTCCTTAGGGGACACCCGGTGGGAGACCTACTTGTCAGCCAACCTAGCCAGCTTAAAGGGGTCCAAAATGTTCTGGTCAGCAACATACTGACGCAGCTCTGAACAGGCTTCCGAAAAATGCTAAAAAAACAAGAGGTGAGACAATTCAACAAACGTTTTCACTTTGTAACCATCAATCCACCCCATCATGTTCATGTGCGCCGCACTCACCCAGTCAACCCAAGACACATTCTCTCGTTTCTTAAAATCCCTGAACCGTTTAAGATATTGGGTAGGCGTTTTGCCAAACTTGGTGATTAAAGCAGACTTCATGCACTCATACTGAACCCTTTCTTCCAAACTCAGCTTCAGAATACAGTCATATCCAGTTTGAGGCACTCTGCTTAACAAACACTTAGCCCAATCTCTTTTATCAACATCGTGAATTTCCCAAGCCATCTCAAACGTTTCAATCCATTGGAGGATATCAGAACCCTCCGCATACACACCAACCAAATCCTTCATAAACTTGGTTGCTGGGGACCTGACACTCTCAACTGATTTCACTGAAGTCTCCACTTGAGCTTTCTCTAGCTGGATTTGCTGACATTCAATGTCCTTGTCTTTGAGTTCAAGATCCCTATTTTTGAGTTCCACTTGCTGTGCCAACTCCTCTTTCTTAAGCTCAGCATCTAGTTCCAACTTGCGATATTCAACGGCTAACTTCATCCTCAATAACTCAAGCTCTAAAGAATTGCTGGGGTTCGGAACAGAGGCAGCAGGAATGACGGCATTCCCAGAATCCGTTTCGGCGACAACCCTCGGGTTAGAGTCCTCATTGGTTGCATCCCCCCCCTTCAAGAGTTTCACAATCGATCTGGTAGTCCACCAGGGCAGCTATCAGCTCCACCCTAGACTTATCCACAAAGTCTAATTCACTGGCTTCACAAGCACTCTGGAGAGCTTCTAAGCTCATCCGAGTCAATTTACCATTCACAATAGATTCCATTGCTTGTAATGCAGTTATCTCGTATACGACTAAACCTTAATTCAACAAAGTGCAGATATCCTTCGTAAGTGGCACGGTTATACACTGAGTCTTAAAACCATAACCATCCCACCACTGCCACCAGCTGTAAAGACCGGAGGGGGGGTCTGCACTTCCGCTCTCTATATGGTAGAGGGAGGCACAGAGACCCCTGCCAAGATTCTCTATTACGGTAGCAATGGACGAGCAATCAAGGGCTAGCTTCTCGGGAGGGGATGCGAGCTGGTTCTTAAGTACAGTGTAGTCCCCAAGCCCCCACGAAGGAATGTCGACACACTGTATCAGTTAAAACACAGTCTTTATATAATTAATATTCAAAGTCATATACACAATCACGATAACCCACTTTGTACTCCGAAAATCAACAATGGTAAATATGTACAGTTCTAAAGTGGTACCACTAATGTTACTCGATCTTATTAAAGTGCATACGGTCAGACTGACACACAGATCAAAATAAAGAGGAAACCAGCAGTAGAGAGAGGAAGGAAAGCAGGATGGTTGAGCAATATGCAGAATACTGGTAACTACTGTTAAACACAGCTCTGTGTGAAGATTCCCCCACCTGGGCAACCTGTAGAAGAAAGATACAAGCCCAGTCCATATATTGTTCACCCTTAGACTTCCCAATAGTTCTGCAACCCCAAAGTACCTTGGTGTTGTAGCATTCCGCGTCGGGGATATCGACAACCCTTCTTGAGTGTCCTCCCTTTCAGGCAGGAGTCACGGGTCGTCGAACGTCCGACGGAGAACAGGTCGAGCTACGACGTTGAGGTGGCTGCGTCGTTCCTAGAGGTGCTCGTTGACAGAGAAGCGTAAACGTCCTGCAAGGAAGAGGTGTGCGGGGCACCTTGGTGTCGATAGTTCTGGACCGCAAAGAGTTGAAGAACTGTGGCCCAGCAAGGGCGTCAAGTCGTCGGCGTCTCTGTGGTCTTTGGGTGGCGGGAAACCCACCGGTGGATGCTCCTCGGCACGTCGACGGTCAGGCCTTCTCCAGCAGGAGACAGCGGCGACGACGCGGACGAGAGCGTCCTTGGATCAATGAAGTTTCTTAGGCAACGGGAGCACGGCGGCTCCAGTCAGCGACGGCGGTCGACGACAGTGACGGACAACAGTCCGGGTAGCTTCTCCTTGGAGGTGCGCATCAGTCCCCTTATCGGGCTGGCAGCCTGTCGAAGGTCTGTCTTCCAGGGAGCTTAGGCAAAGATCAGCTGTGCACGATGGTCCCTCATAGCTCGGGAAGACGGCACCTTACCAGGTCCTCTCTGGGTCAGTTCTTGAAGCACAGCAGCTTTCAGATTACGAAGGAGAGCAACAGCAATTCTTCTCATCCAGCAGGGCTCAAGGTTAAGCTTTACTCCAGTTACTCGTAGTAGTGGACTTCAGCTTCTGAACACGATTCCTAGCAGTGAGAGGTCCCCAGATATACTGTTGATCTCCCATTCTTTCCGCGGGGTCGCACTCAAGCATCCAATCACGACTACGGGCATTCATGCAGGCAGTCAACCAATCAGGTACACAAGGTATTCAGGCCATTCACTTCTCTCCAGACACTCACAACAAGTTATGTGTATTGGGACAAGTACCGAGCCATTCACCACTCCAAGCTGCATTCATACCGGTTTCGGGCAGGGCTGTCTCAACCATTGTGTCAAACACCAGATACTAGAGAGTCACAACATAGAATGTATATTCGTCACACACTCCATTCACCCAGGTCCCACCCACAGGCGTACCCACAACATACGGTCATTGAGAAGGCTCCAGCCAGTCTGGTCAGCACTTCCCCACACTACCATATACGGAACTTCCACCCAACAGCCAGTCAGGGGGAAGGGACAGAGGCAGGGCTTCCCAGGACTTCGGGAAGATCAGGGTAACAGGTGATGGAAGGCAAGAGGCCATGGGGGCCATTTTGTCTCCATCAGGAATCTACCGATTCCAATAACAGGGCCTGGGCATCCCAAAATGGAGTATGCTCAGGGCACCAGTCATTTCAGCACGGAGCTGCCACAAGCCCGTACCCTGCTCTGTGGGTCACACACAGGTGCCCAAAAACATACACTAGGGGCACAGGGTTGTACTCCTACCCATGGGTGCCATAAGGGTATCCCATGGGTCTGTTCACCAAACCAAAAGAGAGAGAGCTGCTAGCCAGGAGTCCCACATGAACTCCTGCGCGAAAAACACGACAGAACACACCATAAAGTAAAGGACAAGGATACAGAGGCCCTGTCCCTCTGATGCATTTCCAGCATCACACTGTGGATCAAATACTCACACAGTGTGAGTACAGTGGCACCTCAAAGGACGGCGGGAAATGCCAGAGCCCGACCGTAAAGGGAACGACGGGGTAGGGCTTTCTTTCAGTTACCGGTTCCCTACTAATGGAGTCATCTCATCTCATCTCATCTCACACCTACGGAGAACACCATGATCGTTCTTGAGATATCTTTATCTTGGGATAACATTAAGCTGGAGAAGGTGTCTGCATTGATAGACAGCGGTGCAGCAGGGAATTTCATCGATGATTTCTGGGCCAGAGATCATGGGATACCTAGAGTGGCTAAATCAATAGAAATTCCAGTGGAGAGTGTGGATGGGAGCCCATTAATTTCTGGTCCCATTAAAGATCATACTTGCTCTCTAAGTCTAAAAATCTCCTGACACCAGGAGACATTTGTCCTAGATGTAATCCGGACGGCCCATTATCTGATTATACTAGGATTACCCTGTTTGAGGAGACACAATTTGTATATTAACTGGTCTGCTGGAACTCTCTTTCTGGATTCGGAGCACTGTGTTCATCAATGTTTGGGACACACGAAGAGGCAACAGAATGACAGTATTACCAGCAGAATTCTCAATCAAATATCTTTGGTGCCTCCAGAATATCAGCAATATCAGTCAGTCTTCTCCCAGACAGAATACTCATCACTCCCACCTCATCGAAGAGATGATTGCGCAATAGAATTAGTTGCTGATTGTCCATTGCCCTTCGGCCGCATGTATATTCTTTCCGCCAAAGAAAAAGAAGTCTTAAAAGAATATCTTCATGCTCACCTACAGAATGGCCTCATTACAGAATCAACCTCACCTGCAGCTGCATCATTGTTTTTTATTCCAAAAAAGAACACAGCTGAAGTTCGCCCGTGTATTGACTACAGGGAACTGAACAAAATCATGGTGCCACACAAGTATCCCATGCCCCTCATTCTGGACATCTTAGAGGCGATCAGAGGAGCTGAAGTGTACACTAAACTTTCTTTACGGGGAGCGTATCATCTGATTCGCATACGGGCGGGGGATGAATGGAAGACAGCGTTTTGAACGCCCTTTGGGCATTTTCAATATCGTGTCATGCCTTTTGACCTAGCAAACGCCACAGCAGTCTTTCAAAGATTTATGGACCATATCTTTGCAGACATTTCCCTTCATTACGTCATTATTTATCTCGACAATATCCTGTTTTTTTCTCAGTCACTACCTCAACACATACAAAATGTATGCAAAGTCCTTCATAGACTACAACAAAACCGTTTATTGTGCAAATTGGAAAAGTGTGAATTTCATAAAACAACAGTCGCATACCTGGGATATATACTATCTCCAGAGGGAATTGCAATGGACCCAGCAAAAGTATCCACTATCACGGAATGGCCCTCGCCAAGATTGGTTTAAGTCATTCAGAGATTTCTAGGGTTTGCTCATTTTTATAGGCACTTTATACCACATTTTTCAATGCTTTCCTTACCTTTGACTCAACTTCTAAAAAAAGGTGTTACCTCAGTTGGACACCTGAGACACAGAAATCATTTGAATACCTGAAAGCTTTGGTTACGGAAGATCCCATTTTGTCGGTTCCCGATCAAAGAAGGCGTTTCATAGTGGAATCCGATGCTTCTCATCACGCCATAGGCGCCATTCTCCTACAACCAGACCATAGAAACTATGAGAGACCCATCGCCTATCTATCCAAGACTATGACCCCTGCAGAAATTAACTACATGGTCCTCAAAAAAGATCTTTTGGCAATCAAACGTGCCTTCGAGGAATGGTGTCATCTCCTCTTAGGAGCCCAACATCCCATAGAGGTGAGAACAGATCACCAAAATCTCTGCATCCTGCAATACGCCCAAACATGCAACAGCAGACAAGCAACGTGGGCACATTCTTTTTCTCTGTTCTGCATTGTTTTCACCTTTATTCCAGGAAGAACAAATTTGATGGGTGACGCACTATCCCGGAGGGATCCTGTGGAAAAGACTGCATTCAAACAAGAGCCTTTGTTTCCCAAAGCAATGTTCATTCCTGTTGTGCATAATTTCCTACAAAAAGTGGAAAACCGAAGTAAAACCTGGGCCCTCACTAATTCTGATGTTATCACACAACTTCAACTCACCTGTAGTAGAGGATTGCTGTTCAAGGATGAAAGAATGTTTGTTCCCGATGAAACACTGCAAAGAGAAGTACTGCGACTTTGTCACGACTCTCGTGCTGCAGGACACAGAGGACTAGTAAAAACGATGGAATTGATCCAAAGACACTTCTGGTGGCCTTCCCTTCGAAAGGACGTCCAAGAATATATCAATTCCTGGCCAGTCTGTCTTCAAACCAAATCTTCACGCAAACCACCCATTGGGGAATTGACACAAATGCAGCTTCCCACTAAACCGTGGCAGATCATCTCTACGGATTTTATCGTGGATCTCCCCCCATCAGAAGATTATACTACGATTATGGTCATGGTAGACTCTCTAACTAAAATGGCACATTTCATTCCTCCCCAATCAGTACCTTCAGCAAGCACTATGGCTCGAATATTCTTGGTTTGTATCTTTTCTTTACACTGATTACCAGAAAACATCATTTCGGACCGTGGTCCACAGTACACATCAAGTTACTGGCGCCATCTTTGTAACACTTTAGGGATCTCTCGAGCTCTAAACTCAGGATACCACCCGCAAACAAATGGTCAGACCGAGCGTCTTAATCAGACCCTGGAGGGTTATCTCAGATGTTATGTATCTTCGGCCCAGGACAATTGGAAGGAATTGTTACCATTAGCGGAATTCGCTTATAATAACACAGATCATTCAGCTACTCACTCCAGTCCATTTTTTTGTACGTATGGATTTCATCCATCCGTTTTTTTGGCATCTATGGAGAGACTCGTTGATGGGATCCAGCAAGGCCACCATAAGGCAATTGAAGCTCTACAGGCAGCCCAAGAGGCGAGCAAGAGACAGGCTGTTATGAAGGGTCGACGGACCTGGTCGATTTGGCATCGCTGGTGGCACATTTGATCAGTCTATCAGAATACTTTCAAGATGGCGCACCATACTGAGAGTATCGTTCCAGGCCTGCAGAAAGGTATACGAGAGGCCCCTCCCTCATACCCAGAAGCAGTATTTCAGAAACAGAAGCTGGCACCGCAGTGTGTTGCTACTGCTTATTGTGGTTGCGCTATGTGAGTTATCGAACAATAGTTTCGGATCATTCTACAGAACCCTTACCTTTCTTCCTGATATTGTACGTTCCTTAGCTCTCTTTTCATTGTTCTTCCAGACAATCCCTTTCCACGCGTTTGCCGAGTTCGATCGCTAACATTGCTGTTCTAGCGAGACCGTGGATCCCCATTCCAAACGTAGGTGGTGTGCCATACTTAGTATCTAGCTGTATCTTGTTTGTATCCTTCATTCAATAGTATCTTCACTCTTGTACTAGCTTCCTCCTCATCAAACGAAGACCGGTAGATACAAAACTACAACACCTAGCATTCAATCCGCTCACGTCGAGGACGTCCTCCTTAGCACTCTTGGTAGAAGGAAATTCCTAACAGTTTAGGGATCTATTCAAGTTCGATTCTTGTACTCTCTGCCTTCAAACCAATCTCTTCCCATTTCTTATTTAAAAGGAATCGAGTGTGTTAAAGACCGGCAAGACTTCCTGCCATTCTGTATTATTTTCAATCATTTCCGTACTCCGGAAAGGTAGCCTTGTTTTCTCTATCTGTACATAATGTCCCATGTCGAAACTGCCCTATTAACTCCTTTTTTCATTATAGTTTCCTTCCTGAGAATTAGAGAGGCATCTAGTTCTACACCCTTCAGTTCCAAGGGTAAAATCAACGCTAACTAGCGACGATCCCTATTCCGCCTGACCAGCGCTCTCAAGCCACACAGGGTTTTTTTCCCTTCCGAGGGTTTCCCTGTCGTGGTCTCTTGTTGCTTCATATGTAAGCGTATAGAGAGTGTGGTAGGTGAGCTTCTCATCTCTACTAGCGGTTTCTGAAGGCAAGGTAAGCTTAACTACGGATTGTACTGTCTAACTGTCAACACTGAGAAGGAGGAGTTTCTTTTTTGACAATTAGGGGATTTACGATATAACAGCTGGAGGGCAAGGGAAAATATAATCTCTGGTGAACTGGAGAGCATGTTGTTGTAAGAGATAGGCATCTTGTGAATTCATGGGTTTTTTGAAGCAGGTGGTTTCTCCTGGGGCACTTGCAGAGACCAGTAGATATACATTTTAGGAGAATGATTGTGTTGTCAGAGAGTGGGCGGAACTCATGTGAATAGAAAAAGGTCAGCCACTTAGAAGTCATAAAAATGGGTCACCGGACAGGTCTAGCTAATGCGATTAGCAAACATGAATAGGTCAAAAGGGAATCTACGTGTCTTTCCCTCGTCTTCATGTGCTTAGGTATTTTTGGGATAGGTCTGTGTGCATCATTGATTGAAATTCTGTTGTTGTGTAGCTAAGAGGCAAGGCTGCCACCAAATATGGAGAGGTCATTGGGAAGCAGTGTGTTGAAAATGTAAACCTTGTAATTATATTTTTTATGGGGATTGTGTTATAAGGACTATGTCCAATGAACTGTGTAGGTTTTAGATTTCTCTGTACAGGACAACCAATCATGTTTGGTGGGATGACTTTATAACGCGATCTGGGAGAGTGTATTAACTGTTGCAAATTGTATGTAATGTGTGTTCTTTGTGTGGTTCAGAGAGACTAGGGTTAGTTTGACTCGCAGATGTCATGTAAGCCCCCTCCCGGCCGTTGTACCATAAACTTGCTTTATGGACAAAAGGCGCACTTACTAATTTTAGAGGTGGGCCTAATTTGGGTAACGGGGTGGAGATAAAGGCCCATGCCTACATTACCTAGCTTCATGTTGAACCGTTTCATCAGGTATAGTTAATGGCTTTTTTTGTAAGTCAAAATGTTGAAACCCTGAAGATTTTTCGAATCTAGGGCAGATGACAATAACAGCAAAGGTCTTCTGTAAATGCATGTGACTATCGTCAGGGGGTGAGAGGGTTATGGCTGGTACCGGGCTGCCAGCCCTACCCTATGCAGGCTCCACCAAAGCGGCATAGCCATTCACCCCCCGGCATTCATCCTGGGTGCAAATAGTTTTTCTGGGGCAGGGTGGGGTGATTGACTGCGCGTAAAAAATAATGAGATGCCTGACGCCTTTGGAAAAGAGACTTACTCCCTTTTCCATTTATATGGCGGCGGCCACGGGCGGAAAGAGTGCCGGCACCAGAGCACAAAGCTCCAGTCCATCAGGTAAGTGAGGAGGGAAGGAGGGGGTGGAGAAAGGGTATGTTTTGTTTGGGGGGAGGCAACAGGGAGAGGCTCCCTGTTACCTCCCCACATAAAAAAAGAATATATATATATATATATATATATGGCGCCACGCTGGGAAGGGCCTCAGGTGGCTGGAAACAGTGGGCAGTAGACTGTGTATTCTCGCCCCGTGTTCCATTCAACTAATTGGCTAAGCGTCCTCAGCCCAGTTGCAAATACAAAATTACAGACAATTTTAGACGATGCTACTAGAGTTGACAATGAAGTATTAGAGTTAGATTGTCTTACATGGATTAATGTGTCTCTTGTAGTTCAGTACATACAGCTTGATTCTACATTAGCATATTGGCATCCCCATTCACTGCAGCAATCACATGAAACCTTTCTAATGCATCATGCCACCCACCAAACGAAACAAAGGACACATAGCCAAACCAAACCAAATCATCCACTCCAGGGCAATGATTTATATAGCGGATGGATCTCTAATAAAGACACACATCCTTCATGTAGGCGATGTCATTGTTATCATGCCATTACATTTGACCTTAAATATTGACATGCTTGACATGTAATATAGTTTTCAACTTTCAAGGTGGGAAATCTTGTTCACATTCTTTAACAAAGAAATCTGAGGACAAAACGTGCACTGCTAAGGGAAGACCTGTCAAATGCTGGGGTATGAGAATGGTCCTTGGGCCTTTTTAGGGCTGCCGATTCGACATCAAAAGGCCCAAAGATGTGATGGGGAACCAACCCACCACTCATTACGGACGAGCCAAGCCAGCCCAATGATAACACTAAGCGCTCCCTCAGCTCCATCAAACACCTGACGGAGCACTACTGGGCTGTCTTTAACTGTCGAAGGGAAACACAATATCCCTTTAACAGATTGAAATACTGAATACCACAGCTCAGATCGTGGGCATTTTGCTTCCCTAGCCTTGCATGGCCCATTGGACATGCAGGCTAGAGAACTGCATGATGAGTGTTTTTACATGGCTATACTGGGCTACATATGTGGAGCCAGTCTGGATGGATGGATGTATTTTCTCAATGTATAACAGTATGGTGACCCTGTGCATCAGTAGGGAACACAGGAGAAGCCTATATAACAACAAAACGTGTTCCTACTAGAAGACGAAAGTCCAAAAAACGAGTTGAAAATAATTTATGAATATTTCATAAAGGCTAATTTGCATTAATTAATCCTCTCTTAATTCAACATCTATAAAGTTGGAGTCTGACAATCACCACTTAGTTATCATTATCATGAATGTAACCCTATTTGTGTTAAAAATCCATAATTATTTCACAAATGTTAGGAAGACAAATTCCAAAAATACATGTAGTGACATACAAGCAATACAAAGAAAAAGACATAGAACAAATAATATGATGGTTAACAATCCATTTGTGCTTTCCGACTCATTTTTCAGAACCTAGTGGGACATAATACTTTTGCCCCTTTTAGGTTTGCAACATTACACTGGAATATGTTGTGGACAAACGTATCATGGAAACGATCCTGTTCATTGTTGGTTGATTTGTACCTATTAGATTTTTTCATGTGCTGCCCTACAAAACTCTTTACTAATTAAGCAAAACGCCCTGAGCAGGGGGGAGGCATTACCATTTCAGCTAATGCCCCGGGGCCCATAGTTACAGGCCCGAGCAAAGCGAGGGCCTTAACGAAGGCCCCGGGGCATTACCAATCATGCAATTGTGTGCTGTGCTCCCTTCTAGACTTCCCAAAATAGGACGCCAGTGACTTTTAAAAAGTATTTGAAAATGTGGAAAGCTTAAAGTTCTGTCAAACGTGGAGCTGCACTTTTAGACGTGGCAACCCAAATCCCAAATTGAAGCTGGAGAGAATGTGCCGCGACTTTTAAGGTCGTAGAATCAATTGGATACCTTTTACACTATCTATAGAGAGGAGAGCATAATATGGTATTCAACATGCTGTTGCGATGCAATAACTGGCTCGTATTACAATCTTCGATGTTCAAAAAGAAGAAAAAAACTCACCTGAATCATATGATTCGGTTGAGTGGGATGTGACGAGTAACTTCCCCTAGGAGAACACACAGCGTTCTACACCGCTGCCTACCACTCCTATTCTTGCATTGTGCGTTTAAAAACTGCATCCTCATGCCATTGTTGGTTTCTAAATACACAGCCTCGCTCACATGCTCATAACCTAGTGTGCGCATTGAGCTGAACCCTGATGGAATTACCAGCGGCAATCTTAAGAGAATGTTTGTTCGTGTCCGAACTTAATGCATTTACTGGAGGAGAGCAAAGAGATGCTGGATACTTTTTTGGCGTGGTTGAATCAATGCATTCACAATATAAGCTTTACAAGCCAGAGCGACCGACAGCTGCTGCCATTTTTGGATCTGTTCATCTGTCACAGGGCGGGTTTGCTTGTACATGGCTTTACACCACATGGAAACAGACTGCAACACCCTACTGTTATATTCTAGCCAACATCCGAAAGTGACAATTTACCGTACGGCCAATTTTTGGGTATTAAACACAACTGTTCCTCAGTAAAGGATTACGACCATCATGCATCCGCCCTCGGGTAGAAGCTATTAGCGAGAGGTTACCCATGTGAATTAATTAAATGATTGGCCAAGAGAACAAGATTTACCGTCATAGATGCCTTATTGGTCCCGAAGAACAAGCAGAAGGATCAGGAACGAATCGTGTGTGTGACGACTTTTTCCAAACACACCACCTACATCAAAAAGCTAATTCGCAAACACTGGAATTTGGTGGTCAGTACTGCGTGCTGTACGAAACCAGAGGATGTTTCACCCACTAGTCCCCGGGGATCTCTCTATCTAGTGGCCCGGGCACGGCCATTGCATTTGGATCTAGACCCTAGGGGTCGACCAGTGCGGGAGGATCACCTTGGTGAGGGGTCTTCAGGGAGTGGGGGTGAGGCAGCCGATGGTGAGATGCGCCATTGCCCCCTATTTTGTTTATCTGACCCATCCTATTTTTTAGGATTCACTGAAGTCCCAAGTCCCCCTCCCCCACTTTTTACACAAACACTGGGCTGAGGAAGAGGGTGACTGAGAGTAACAACGTTGACTTTCACACATCGTACTGGACATGTCCCACTAATCGGGTCAGGCAAAGTCAGGCACTTGACTCTAAGTGCATACACCTGATACCACTTAGCTCTCTTCACATGAATAATAGGCAGAACCCAACAACACACTCTGAGCAAGACGGAACACCAAAACAAGCAGGGCGTCCCGGACAAAGGCAAACCTATTGGAGCAGAGCGACGGACCAAGGGGCGAGAACAGCAGGTCAGAAAACCCCAGAGTTCCCTTGTGGAGGTCATTGCCTCTGACAGGCTGCGAGAGACACGTGGAGAAGGCCAGAACCCGCAATTGAAAATGGCATTGTGTTTCAAGGATGCCAACGACCCTCCCCGGTGAACAGTAGCGTGTGGGAGGCGAGGTCAAGCCTGTGGTATGAACCTTGATTAGTGAATTGGAAATCGTAAACCAAAGAAGAAACACACACAGCCGGTGAGTTGGCAAGTGACCTGGAAGACCGGAGTGTGTTAAAGTTTGAAATAGCTACATTTTATCACAAGTGAGGGCTTCATGCGTGTGAATGAGACGCAAGGAAAGGCAGACCAGTGAATTAACTTTGAAGTAAAAATCAGCTGCGAGTTCAGTGATACTAAGTAACAGAGTGGTCCGGCGAAAGGAAGTAGCCCACTCCAAAGTCTCTGTGAAAGGTAAATTGTTTGAATCGAGATAGCGAATATACAGCAAAAGTGATATGGAAAAGTTTAACTCCTAGAAAGGGGAAAGTAAAAGTTGAACTATACATTTTGAGTCGAAGTGGTCCTGCAGTGGTCTGAAAAGTAAGCCACGCACACTAGAAAGCTTTTGTCATTCGAAAGTGGTCCAAGCCCGAAAGAGGGAGACCTGAAGTGAAGTAAGCTTGGGGAAGGGAGCTCCCCCTTGCAGGTTTGTGTTGAACTTTATTGTGAGAAGTCTGAGCACGGCAGAGGGAAATCGAAAAAAGAGACTTAAACATGGAAGGCCAGACTGGAACTGTATTTGTGTTGGAAGCTGAGCCAGAGCATGTCATCCTGCCTACAGGGACAGGCTTACTCTGTGAGGTCTAACATGGGGAGGAGAGCTGGTTCAACCACATTTATTCATTGGAACACTTATTTTTTCCTTTTTCATACATTTCTCCTTTATATACTTTTTGTACAAGAGATAGGGCAGGCATTAAGTTTTGTTAGCATAGAGATAAGCTAGTACACTCTCACAACTGTTCCTCAGTAAGGACATACGAACCTCATGCACATCATGCATCCGCCCTCTTGGAGAAACCGTTTGCAAGAGGTTACCCACGAAAATTAATTAAAAGATCGACCAAGAGAGCAAGATTTACGGGCAGGGATGCCTTATTGGTCCCGAAGAACAAGCAGAATGATCAGGAATGAATTGTGTGTGTGACGACTTTTTCCAAACACACCACCTCCATCAAAAATCTCATTCTCAAACACTGGAATTTTGTGGTCAGTACTGGGTGCACAATAAGTCACCCTCTATTTGCTTTGAGACGAGGTAAGAATCTTCGATATAAGCTAGTATACTCTCGATTACTCACCCCACATTCAGGCAGCATGGACGCATGGAAGGTGTCCTGTTATGGGGCTTTTTCAATGTGGAACATGAAATGTGTGCCATTTTACTTTAAAAACATTGGTGTTCACACAATAAGACTTTGTATGGCATCTTTGGAACTTCACCAACTGCCAATCCAAAAATATCATATACACCATCAAGTGTCCCTGTGACTTGGTCTATATTGGAGTGAACAATAGGAAAGTGGGAATCCGGAACATGGAACATCGGTCTCGGAAACACACACTGCACTGCACCCCTGGTTCAACACAATTTAGACGACATTTGGTAGGCTTTCACTGATCAAATTAAGTGAGACAGGAGCAATTTTGCTCTGGAGAATAGGTTATTGAAGCTAGAGCAAAACTGGATATTGAGACTGCCTGCACACGTGCATGGCCTTAATGATGGCCTACAGTGGTCGACTTTGCTTAAAAAGATTAAAAAGGTTCTTCAGTATACTCTTTACTGCCACAACTCAGCAGGACCCAGAGAATTATTTCCAGTACTTTGTCAAAATGACATATAGCCAGGAGTGAACATTTTCATTCTTTTTCCACTTTTGTGGCTGTCTCTAACATATGCAATGTCGCTCCCCATGTTGGGCAAACAATGTCTTCATCCTGTTACTCAATCCATTGGGCAAACAAGGTCCCCATGCGCCAGAGGCTCAAGGAACAGTAAATGCATTAGGTTCGAACACAAACAAAAAGTCTCCCAAGATGGCCGCTGGTTATTTCATCAGGGCTCGGCTCAAGGCGCACACTAGGTTGTGAGCGAGGCTATGTATTTAGAAACCAACACTGGTATCAGTGTACGTTTTGAATGCACACTGCAAGAATAGGAGCGGTAGGCGGCCGGTAGAATGCTGTGTGTTCTCCCAGGGTAAGTTACTCGTCACATCCCACACAAACGAATCATTTGACTGTGGTGAGTTGTTTGCGTCTTTTTGAACATCGAAGATTGTAATACAGGGCAGTGCTTGCATTGTGACAGCGTGTTGAATACCATATTATGCTCTCTGTGTAGACGGAGTACAAGGTATCCAATTGATTCTACGACCTTTAAAGCTGCAGCACATTCTTTCCAGCTTCAATATGGGATTAAGGTTCCCATGTCTAAACGTGCAGTTCCACGTTTGACAGAACTGTAAGCATTCCTCATTTTAAAATACATTTTTAAATACATTTTTGAAAGTGCTCACGCTCATGTCGCCGGCATGCTATTTTGGGAAGGCTAGGGGGACTACAGCACACGGTTGCATGATTGGTAAATTCCCAGAAAAAGTAATGTGAAACAGCAAACTGCACTTTGTTTTTAAATACACGTGAAGAGGCCATCACATGGTCAATGGTTGTGACGCATTTGTTTGTGCCTCTTCGCAGGTCGTGATCAACCAACAGAGACACATACTCCGTCCATCACCCATGTGCCTTGTCCTGAAGAGGGCTGGTCCCTGCCTTGGCAGGAGACCTTTAGCAGCCTGAAACTTGAGTTGGCAGTTACAAAAAGAGACTTTACAAAATGTGAAAGTTAATATTTTGAATTTGGGACTTTCAGATGTGTATGTAAATAAATGTAATCATCGCACCAGCCAGTCCTGTAAACCACCCGGAAACTCTGTATGAGGCACAGGCGAATGGTATATATGAAATAGGCTTCAAGCATTATTGGCACATTCGAGTAGTGCTGGAAACTGATATATGCTGTAGATTTTCAGACTTATATTGTTTGTTCACGATGGTGTCTGAGAAATGATGTGTGCATGTCTGATTGACAGGGTTGTGTTATGTGTAATTGGAAGTGTACCTAAGTAAGGGGCAAATCGCTCCCTCCCTGTAGGAAAAAATGGTTTCATGTGTTTATGTATAGAAGCATGTATGTCACAATGTTCATGTAATTTGATTATAGTGTTTCTTTCTTTGTAAAGTAAATAAATAAATGAATATTTCTCACTTTAAATAGAGATTGTGTTAAATTGCCTTCGTTGGTTACATATTGACAGCAAGTTAAAGTATGCAAAATCATCATCATCATAAAAGTTTATTCGGAAACAAATTATCCATAAACCATTAACAGAATAAAAATGCATACATTGCAAAAATCAATTCAACATATAAAATAATATCTAGAGTATACATTTACAAACATTACATACAAATTTAAAATGTGCATGTGTGTAAATCAGATAATATCCACAAAGAGCAGCCAAACAATTCATTAAGATTAAAATTTCAAAGCTCAATCAGATTCTGTGCTACGGTTTTAGATCTCCGATACCAGGCCCGTCTCAAATAATCCACCATACCCCAGGCCACTGGAATCGTAGCCGCTGACAGCAAATAACATAAGGCAGGCTTAGCCTGAAACATGCCGGCCGACCTGAGTAGTGGCAAAAGTGTTTTCCGTCTTAATTCTATATAATGTGGGCAAAACAGTACAAAATGTAGGAGACCCTCCACCGGCCACTGACAAAAGGGGCAAGCTGTAGGTTGCACACTATCTGTCCAGCTTTTAGTTCGTGCCCCTAACCATAAGCAGTGAAACCGTGCTTGGGTCATAGCCCAGCGGTCTACAGGATTGTCACTATGGAGTAGATACGGCTGAATAGCATCTGTTGTTGCATACACAATATGCCTTCTGTTTGCAACAATGTGTAAGGCAGCGGACACCCTATTTGCCACCAAAATGATTTTGAACAATTGCTTTTGTGACCTGACCATAAATGGGGTCAAAATGTTTGGTGGGCAAACTAGGTTGGCACCATTTAACTGTCTGATGCCTTTCTGAATATACCTGAGCCATGGGATTTTCTTTACTGCTGAACTGCTTAGCAGGGCTCTTATGATCTTATGTGAGAGAATTGCTTTCTGATTTGCCCATAATGCCAACCAATGCGAAACCGGGGCCAGTAACCACTCATCAGCAATATGGGGGCATCCTAGGTCCAAATGTGTCCCATAGTTTGAAGCAGACTGCGGCAATCCAAGACGTTTTTTAAGGAAGGCATTCTTCACATTTTCAATTTTTTGGATCCTTTCCATGCCCCACAATGCAGCCCTGTAGTTAGTAGCAGTTTTTATTTGGGCCCTGTATACTTCTAAGATACGTTTAATTGGGCACCCCACACAATTATGTTGAAAGCGTGACAAACCCCCAAGCGCCTGCTTCATCCTCAAACACCACTTATCAACATGGCCCAAACCTCACCAATTCTCTATAAAGCAAATATCCAGGTAGTCAAAACTAGTGACCCTCGGAATAGGTTTACCTCCACTCCATATCTTGCGCATCTTAAGGTGTCTCACTCCCGAGCTCTTACATGCCATGACTGCTGATGTTTTTGAATTACTAGAAAGACCATGTGAAACCATAAATTGTGTGTAAGCATCCACCAGACTTTGTAGGGCTCTAGGGCTGCGAGCGATTAGAACCATGTCGTCGGCATAGCCTAGGACTGGGAGGGGGACACCACCCACCGTAATATAGTCAGTGTAGGAATTGACCAAGGCCTGGTAGACACCATTTACAAAGAGAGAAAACATTACCAGGGCCACAAAACAGCCCTGACGAACACCCAAAAAGGTTTAAAAAAAGCTGTGCACTGTCCCTGTTCCCCAAATCTGACACAGGCTGATGACTGTTTGTGAATTAACTGGAGGACCTTGACCAAATCCTCCGGGCATCCCATGGCCCTGAGCACCGCCCAAAGCATAGCCCTATCAACTTTATTAAACGCAGTGCTCAGGTCCATAAATGCTAAATACAGAGGCTCACCCCTTACATATATAGAGGTAGCTCCCACCAAATACAAATTTAAAGCCTGGTCCCTAGTTCCCAGACCCGGGCGAAAACCATATTAAGTCTCTGTAAGGACCCCAGAGTCAAAGATCCATTGTTCCAACCTTGCCAAGACCGCCCGATTAAAGATTTTAAAAGAAGTATCGAGCAAGGAAATGGGTCTATAAGAAAGAGGACTACTGGGATCACCCTTCTTAAAGATAGGGAAAATTATTGCCTGCCTCCATGTTGACGGGTAATGACCAAGCTCCAGAAATGCATTGAAGCACTTAGTCAAGATTGGAGCCCACAGAGCCACCTCATTGCAGAAAATGTCTGCTGGCATAGCATCTGATCCAGGGGCACGATTAGGAAGTTGGTTATTAATAGCCACCTCTACCTCTTCTCTAGTTAATCAGAGTTGACATCCTCTAGGCCCACTATAAGGGGTTAGAGGGTTTGCTCTATATAGGGAGCTAAAATGATTCGACCAAGCCACTGCACTAACATTATTTTCTTATATATTTTTACTCTTTTATGGGCGGACCCATTGGCCACTTATTCCCAAAAGGTCTTAGAGTCCCTTGACTGCACAGCCTGAATAAGATCTTCCCTGGCTTGTGCTTCTAGCTGGGTCTTCCTTTTTGCCAGGACATATTTATAATGCGCCAGAGCAGTGACTATCTCACAACGGAGATAAAATGCCCTTAAGATCCTTCTGTGCTACCCGGCAAGATTCATCAAACCAGGTTTCCAGATTCTTATTCCCTTTTTTAAATTCCCTTTGGAAAATTGGAGACATAGAGTTCCAAATCTTTTGAGATGCCAGAATTATAGAGCCCAGAGAAGATTCAGTGGATAGAATAGTGGAGAGTTCCTCCATGTTTAATTCACAAATTGACGATTGAGTGTTCGCAGGGTCCAATCTGGCCCATTTAATTCTCTGCTTACACAGGGGATTAATGCCACACTGATCCAGTTGGGGAAAATTGGCAAGTGGAACCACTGGCAGATCTATTCCTAGAACCAACCGGAGTGCATAATGGTCACTCTGTAAATTCTTGAGTACCTCAAACTCCTTAATTAAATGCCAATCCTTCACGTGGGCAAAAAAATAATCAATCGTAGATGACCCCTTGGTACCCTCACAAGTTGGCCTCCCAGGCCGGTATACTCCCACGCGACCATTCAATGAGCAAATACCCAACTCCAAAAACCACTCACAAAACTGTAGGTCTCTTGAACACATTCTTTCATCCACCAGTTGTGCAGGTGCAACCCCATACAAAAGATCTTCACCCGGGTCTATATTCACTATTGGAATTCCTAGCCCCATTCTCGTATTAAAATCACCTCCCATGATTAATAATAAGGCCTGTTTCCCATTAAGAATGGCAAATTCTTCAATCAGGTCTCTCAGAGCCCCTGGCCACCCCTGATTAGCATGATGAGGACTGATGTAAAGATTAACCAAAAATAGGGGGTGACCCCTAAAGGGGCATGCCATAACGCATTATATATTGTGATTTTTAGTTTCTCTCCCCTGATAGTTAAGGCTAAAGATGCCTTCACCAATATTGCCAGGCCGCCAAAACATCTCCCTCGATTGCCCTTTTCCGCAAGGACACATTCTGCAACATATCCATCAAAGCAGATAGGGGCGAGGGCCCAAGTTTCCTCAAGGAATATAATATCATATTCCCTAAGGATAGTGGCTATCCCCCCCTGAGATAACTTAGACACAGCACCAGCTATGTTCCAACACAAACAGGTCAAAGAGTGAGATGCCTGCTCAACTAAAGGGACATTTTGTTCAGATTCCCCTCCCCTTTCCGATCTATCTTTAATCTGAGCCACCTCCCCCATAGCAACATGTCAATCCAATTCTTCTATTTCCCCCAGAGCCTGAAAGCGATTTGTCAAATACACTGTGGCTAATGTTATCATACCAGCTGGTAAATCCGCTCCCCCAAAACCCTCCATGACGATACGTGGGTTAGGAGGTTTAGTAATGGTCCGATGCTCAGGCAGAAGGGGACTTACGGGATAAAACGGTGCTAGAGGAAAAAAGGCACTGTTAGCTAAGGGAGAAGTGTGCACACGCCACTCGGGGATAATAGCAGAAACCATATAGTTAAGCATAGCTGGGGCGGTCATAGACACCACCACACAATCCCCCTTTGCCCCTTTTGGTTTCTTTACTACCCAAGAAACCCTTCTAAACATGAGAATACCTCTAGGGTTCTCCTTCATCCCTGGAAGACGGGTATTAATCCATTGTGCTGTCTTATTTATAAGGGAGGGGGTAGTATGCAAAATCAGGTTGGGGTACATATAATGCGTTTGTGTTTTTGATAAAGCATTAAACCCCAGTCAGACAAGAATAGTTGTTGGCTTGACCATTTGTTTTTTGTTATTGCCAAACAGAAGATGACAGAAAGAGAATCGAGGAAGCAGAAAATACTATTAAGCACACTAAATATGAAATCCAGGGAAAAGGTAACAAGAAATAAGAAACTAGGTAGTAGAAACTAAAATAAGAACCAGAAACAAGAGACTGGTCACAAACAGGAAAATTGCATCAATGACCAGCACTGAACTGAAGCAAACTGATGTTTTTAAAGCTGGCTAACGGGCACACGCCTTCAGTGTGCTGCTTGCTAGCACCTGCCAGCCACAGGTGCTGCTTATCCTCCACCCAACCTTGTCCCGCAAGGGGGCTGATGAGGCAGCGGGCCGGGCATTCTGGGAAGCATAGTCTTTTGATAAAAGCAGCAAAATGGCTGCCAAAAACCTGAAATGGATCCAGAAGGGAAGTGACATGGGGCCTTATTCCGAGTAGGGCGGTAAGGGTTAACGGTCACCGGTAACAAGACCGGTGCCGTTAAACCCTTACCGCCCTACTACGAGTTCCCTTTGCAGGTCCTTCCTTAACGGCTGCTTTTAGCAGGCGTTAAGGACGGGACCTGCAAAGGGACTCCGGGGTCAATAATGGTACCGTAATTTACGGTACCGTTATTGCCGCCTTCCCCCTTCCCATTGAGCCCTATGAGGGCTCAAATGGGAATGGGGAATGGCCCTGGTGAATCGGGAATTACCGGTCCCTCCGACCTCGGAATGGACCGGTAATTACTCCATTCATCGTCCGGAGTTTGGACGTGTTCGGAGGCAGCCATGCCGCAAATAGCGGCGCTGTTACCTCCGAACTCGGAATGAGGCCCATGGACAACAAGGATTTTCTATTGCTCCCAAATCGACACAACATTGCCTCATAAGGTTTGAATGGAATTTCCAATAGGCAATGCACCCCAAATTAGGCTCCCAAGTGGCAAGAAAGAGAGCAAAGGGAACAAATCATGACAGTTATAGCTGCAACTACTGGGCCCAGCGAGGGTTTGCCCTATCCTACAACCCCATAAAGAGTTGAGGGTGGAAGAAAGTCAAGAAAGGATGAATGTTGTTTATTTTGAAAAGGTTGGAGAAACTAGGAGAACTAGTAAACTCCACACCTCCTAATTTAGCACAGTCACCTGTACAGTCATAGTACCAAGCAAGGAGGTTAGTTCTACCAGTTATGCTGGAGGAGTTCCCTTCATACCATAAGCGTTATCCCACCCCCAACCTTGCATTTTCAGTTTATAATAAAAATGTTGAACTTCATGTACTTTATCAAACTTCTCTCGAGTGTTCTGTTGGTCTTGCTTTGTCTCAATGTACACATGCAGCATGAAAATATTTGGTGATTGTTCATGGGTAAAGTTAAAAAAGTGCAGGAACATAGCTAATACCTTTACAGTGGTTGTGATTATATGAAGAATTGATACAAAAAATGTAAGGATACATGTGGGGTCAACAGGAGCTTCTTCAAAGTATTTTAAAGTACAAGACATTAAAAACGGTTCCCCCATTTATGAGCTTCTCTGCTGCCTATTGTGTTCCTAACCTTCCCTCCAGCCCCTATGTTCCTGCCACCCAATGGGGAGTACTTCCATATTAGTTTGCAAAGTCATCCCTCGCCAGTGCTGTATCCCATGGCCTTGCTTAGCACCTTGCTATAAGTCATGCAGCGATGTTACTAGAATACCTGTTCTATTTGTAACACAATGAATGTAAAGCACAGAACTGCTTACATTCAGGAAGGTGTCCAGTCATAATTTCGAAAACATAATTTCGAAAGTAAAAAAAGTCGAATCAAAAATGTCGAAAAAAAAAATGTCGAATTGTTTTTATTTCCGATATTTTTTTTTGGCTCTAGTTTCTGTGAAAAAAATAGGTAAAAATAAAAAAAAAGAGGGGTTGGGGGGAGCCCCCCCATTTTGAAAAAAAAACGTCATTAAAAAAAATTCGACATTTTTTTTTCGACATTTTTTTTTCGACTTTTTGACTTTCGAATATTTTGTATTCGAAATCATGTCTATGAACCATTCAGGAAGGATAGTCCCTGAGATTCCCAGGTCACAGAGTGCCTATGCTAGGGTAGATTTTGTGGATGCCTTTCGAGAGTGGATATAATACAAATGAGCATGAAAGTCCTCTTTTTTTATAGGGGGCTGTGTGGATGAGGACCAGCAAACGCGACCAGCATACAGATTCCACAAAACAGCTACCCTCCTTTCACACACAGATGCCGTGGATGTCCACAAATCAGAATATAGAGTTCTATCTTGTGTTATTTAGACAGTAGCACTGGGCACAGTGAAAAAATACATATTTTAATCAGTGTACACACATTTTAAAAAACATCATCGTAAAATACATATACCACAGAAATTATGTCTGACTAACAAACGTTGTATCCAACCCACATTTCAACCTCATAGAAATGTCTATTTATAATTCAAGAGACGAGGTGTGAGGTTAGTAACAAATATGAGAGGCATCTGTGTAGAACATACACACAAGACCCTCTCTAATTGTGTCTACAGAGGTTTAGTGTTTCCGGATCTGAGGCCCAGAGCACAACTCGATTCGTGCAGATAACACCAGATAGATCTCTATATTCTGATTTGTGGACATCCACGGCCTCTGTGTGTGAAAGGAGGGTAGCTGCCTTCCTAGAGTTACAGAATACAATACTGTTTGCTCTCATTGCAACTTTTCAATGAACTCTTCATCACTTTCCACAATTAGCGTCATGAAATGTGATAATGAAGTGCACCCTGTATTTGTTATATTGTTTTTATTTTGTAATGACAACGATTCCCTCGGACTGTTTTATAAAGTGTTTTTTGTTAAAGAGTAAAATAAAAGGTAAGCAAACAACAATTTTTTTAAATTAAAAAAAAAAATGTCACTTTCTTCTCTTTTAGGAACTCCTCGAGATGTTGGAAAAGCACAAGGCACAAAATGAAGCCTGGTTGAAAGCCAGAGCAGATGAGAATGACAAGGAAAGAAAGGAAATTTGTAAACTGAGAGTATGTTTTTTCGTAATTATGTCTAGTTTTACCTGTCTCTTTGGTGACCTGCTTCACACACATACACTTCAGTTTTAAATGTGCATTTATTATGTACATATTAGTAACCATTCATGACATTGTTATGACAGTGATTTTTCTTGTTTCATGTGCAGCCATACCAGTCTAACAGATATAATAGATATAGAAAACATGTAGCTGTAGTCACAACATAATTCAACTACATTTTAGTTTTGGGTGCACAAGGCAAAAATCATGTCATGGAGTGTAGAAGGGGTGAGGTTGACGTTGGCAGCATAATACCCATCCGGATCTGTGTATTGCCATCTTTCCCCATCTCCATACTCACAGAACGACTTACTTGTTATGAGTACATGCATGTCATTTACTGATGTGTATTGGCCATTTTCTATTGGCCATTTCGGCCGTCACTCCTTAATGACTGCCAGGTAAAACAACCAGTCTTTCCATCAACGTGTGACGGCAGAAACGGCTATTGAATATGTTCAAGAGCCCTGCAGGATCTGTCCCTTCACTGCAAGACCCTTAAAAATAATTTTAGAAGCATACAGAATGCATGTATATGAGCACTTCTAAAATTCTTTCGAGTCTCCTTCAGGGAAACCACAACCGCTCGTTGGGTGGTTACTTATATAGTGTGATCATATTTACATGTACTCAGGCATTTTCTTAATATTGCCATCATTTAACCAGATATTCGCATCGTTTGGAGAGCTCGCACCGTTTGGAGAGCTCACGTGAAAGTGCCTTGAATATAATTGTACTAATTATCTATAATATGGCAACAGCTGGGCAATGGCATGCATACTTAGGAAATGATGGCAGCAGCTGGCATATTCCTATCCAATCCCGTTATAATAGCCAAACTCATTGCTTTGACAGCCCTTATTGAGCATGTGTATGCTTTTGCATAGTCATTGTGTAGTCATTTTCCAGGCATTCACTATTTGCCAGCTGGTCCCAGCCTATGTCTATGTATATGACCATCATTTACACCATATCATGGTAATGTTATTGGTATCATATGATATGTTATGTTAAGTTACTTTGCATTTATATAGCGCCTTATGTACCATTGGTATGATCTCAAGGCGCTGGTAGGTTGAACGCCCTCAGGAACCGAAGTTCAAATTGAGAGAATAGAGAAAGTCATAAGGTGCGTGTGAGCACCGTATATGTGTGCAGCTGGTGTGGCATTCATGTGATAGCTGCTTCTTGATGGTAGGTGTGGTGGTTGAGAGATCATGAGCATGTGTTCGTTCTGGCAGGTTATTATCCAGAGCGATTCTGGCTGCGTTAGGCCTGAGGAGAACGCCTAGGCTGGAGGGTGTGTAACCAACAGTGTTTAGTTAGGGTGATGGGGAGTATGAGGCAAATGAAGGTATGAGAACAGCTATACCGAATGCTGTCATAGTATCGCTGTGTTCTAGTTGAGTGGTGGTGTTAAGAAGGGAGTAATCGTGGAGATGTGATATGGTGGTTTACCTTAGGTGCTTCGATCGACCCCACTCCAGTGGTTCCATGTACCCCATCTGTTCCATGAACTCTGAACTGTTACATGTATTACGGCTGTTTCAAGCACTCAGAACCGCTCCATTATATGCACTCCGATCCGTTCCATGCACTCCAATCCGTTCTATGTACTCTGATCTGTTCAAAGCACTCCAATCTGTTCCATGCACTCCAATCCGCTCCGTGCACTCAATCCGTTCCATGCACTCCAATCCGTTCCATGCACTCCAAAACGTTCCATGCACTCCAGTCTGTTCCATGCACTCCAGTCCGTTTCATGCACTCCAAGCCATCTTATGCACTCCAACCGTTTTATGCACTGCTCCTTTCATTCGTTCTACCCATGTTACCTTTCTCCAAGCATCATCCTTCCACATATGTCATCTTCACCCGTTCCATCCACTTCACAGGTTCCAGCCATTTTACATGCTCCATCCACTTCACCCATTCCACCACGCACCGGTTCCACCCCTTCACCGGTTCCTGACACATCACCCAATTCATCCACCTACTTCATCCGTCCTACCATTTCACCCGTTCCACCCACTTCATCCATTCTACAACAGGTCATCCGTTAAATCCACATACTTCACCCTTTCCATCCACATGCTTCACCCGTTTCTTCCACATATTTCACCTGTGTCTTCCACATATTTCACCTGTTCCAACCACATATTGGTTCACATATCGGTTCAGCCCAGGTGACTTGCTGCACGGACTCGGTCCGTTCTGTGCTCTCCATTTGTCCCATGCACTACACCCATCTCACGTACTCAAATCGTCTATGCAGTACTTTCCACATATACTGAACTCATTATTGCAGCTATTGTCACCAAATGCCCAAGCACTAATACCATTTCCAGGGCTATCCAAAACAGTTTCAGGTACTCAAATCATGGGCCAGAAATCGGAAATAAATGGCAGGGGATCACATCATTAGCCAGGTATTAGAATCAAATGCTCAGGAACACACAGACAATTCATAGATAGTGCCTGATTACCCAGGTACAGCCATCAAAGTGTATTTGCTTCAGTTAAGCAGTGTGACAAAGTCATCACTAGGGGGACCATGAAGACAGACAGGGGGATATGGGTTGCCTGGGAAATCCGCCTGCTAAGCGCAGTCCTTGAAAGTGAAATAGAGGCTTCTGCTTTCCCCAGGATCCAGTTGCCCTTCCCCACTAAATACCGGGGAGTCCCAAACCCCATCTGTGGAGAAGTCCTCCCTCCGAGGTTGCTTATTACATAGATTATATAAGTAACCACTTGTTTCTCACAGTGAATTCCTGGCAAGTAAGTTATGAGAGAGTGTCATAATGTGCCTGTGCACTGTGGAGTGTTGATGCTTGTTCAGCAATCAACATTCCACAGTGGCGGTTGAGCTTCACTGCTGAAGGAAGGAGCCTGCGCTTGTGGGGTCCAGCAAATAAACCTGTACCTTATACTCATGGTGTCCGTGGAGCTTGTCATTGGCGACAAGGATTTTGCTGGACCCCGTCCCACGTGTGCGCCTGCCAGTTGCCCCTGCCCCAGTTCATTTTCGGCGTCACAACATCGGGGGTGCAGCTGCTGAACTCGCTTGGCACATCGACTCGCAGGGGTCCGGTCTGGACATCGAGTCGGGAATACGAGTTCCTGCTGGCTGCCGCGGATGTAAGCGCAAGAGCAGTCGCAGTACCTGGCAAGTTTGGATTGTGTGTTTGGGCGTCTCCAAGACCATTCGGGCTGCGGAGGATCAGCAACTGCGCAACGGAAGGGTCTGCCGTACGTGCCCTGCAGAAACCGTCTGTCAGCCCCACCCCGGCAGCGTCAACCCAATCAGCTCCTTGCCTATTTTACGACGACAAGTAGGAGGGGCTGCGGGGACGCTGCGTGTCCCAGGAAGACACATCAGCTGATCGCTGTCGGGGAATCAGCTGATTGCTGCTCTTGAGGAGGAAATCGGGTGGACGGCGATCGGCTCCTCGCTGCTCTTCTGGAGGAAAACGGATGAACGGCGATCGGCTCCAGCTTACGCCGGTTTTGGAGCAATAAACGTCTCCCTTGGGCCACTGGATACGGGCCACTGGAGGTGAGTTTGGGGGCATATGTTTTCAAGGAAACCCGACGGAGGAGATTACTGCATCTTATTTGACCTGGAGGTGTTTGGCCTGGAGGCAAGAGGCGGGTTGGGGGCGTACAACTCCAATCAGCAATCATAAGTGAAATTGCTGCAGTTTTCAAGGGATGTCGCTGTACTGACTTCATTCTTGGATCTGGTAATTGTTTTGACTCACCCAGCAGCACCAGTACTGCATTCAACGAGTGGGTGCACGTTTACAAGGAGACATTAGGGTCATCAACACACTCCAGACTAGCAGACATTTTGTGGCCCGTGGCAGGTTCCAGTGTGGGCCTAGCGATCTAGACACTATGGGCCTCATTACGACCCAGGCGGTAAGTTACCGCCTGGGTCGTACCTTTACCACCATGGCGTAAACTACGTTTACGCCATGGTGGTTGGCGGACTTACCGCCCCATTCCGAGGTTGGCGGGGCGGTAAGTCCCCAATCCCCATTTACCCTTCCCCATTCCCATTTTTGCCCCATAGGGCATAATGGGAGTGGGGAAGGCGTTAATTACGCCACCGTAAATTACGGTGGTGTAATTAACAACAAGGTCCCTTAGCGCCATGGATTTTAACACCTGCTAAAAGCAGGTGTTAAATCCTCCATGGCGCTAAGGGACCTCGGAATCAGGTGGTAAGGGTCGGCGCTGTTTACGCCGCCGTAAACCCCTTACCGCCTGGGTCGTAATGAGGCCCTATCTCCAGCCATGTTGCATGCAGCTGCCAGGCCTCCACCTGCTTTTCTTCCAAACCCGGGGGAGCTGACTGTTGCTTGGGAACAATGGGTGGACGCTTTTAAAGTGTACTTGAGGGCTGCGGGGGGAGCAAAGCTCAGTGATGATGAAAAGGAAGCTGCATTGCTAAATTGTATTGGTACTGAGGGTTTGAGGATTTTCCGTCACCTTCCTGGAGAGACTGTTATGGTTCAAGGAGGGGGTGAGGGAGAGACAGTAATAAGTGCTTATGAGACCGCTCTGAGGAAGTTGCAATTGCGTTTTGGTAAGAGAGTGAATGTGGTGTTAGAGCGATACAAGTTTTTCTCTAGAGCTCAGGGTGCCACAGAAAGCATTGATGCGTATGTTACTGCTTTGCGTGCACCTATGGCTACATGTGCTTTCCCTGGCAATGGTGATGAACATATAAGAGATCAGATTATGATGAAGACATCCAATCAAAAAATTAGAGAAAGGTTGTGGATTGAGGGTGAGCCATCTCTTGATAAAGTATTAGAGATTGCCAGAGCCTTAGAGGCCTCTAAGGCGAGAGTGCAAATTGTTATGGAGAGGGACATGTCAAAGGACATGGTGCATGCAGTGATGGCAAAGAATAAGAAAGGATGGGACAAAGCTGCGGCGCAGGGAAGCAAAGGGTTTAAAAGCAGGAAGGGGTGCAAGAACTGTGGGGTGTCCAGCCATACTGCTGGTTCAAAGTTATGTCCCGCTGGCAACATGGAATGCAGAAAATGCAAACGGTTGGGCCATTTTGCACGCATGTGTAGGGGGCAGATGGTTGCTAGCGTGGCTCCAGATGAGTCTGCCATGTTGTTGGAAAGTGCAGTGACTTGTGCACCTAATCAAAATGTTATTTTGCAGGTGGAAGGGAGTGGGCGGAAAGGACCGTGGGTGTCAGTATTGGTGGATCAACATCCTGTGGAGATGCTTGTGGATTCGGGATCACCATACACCCTGGTGGCTCCGGAAGTGTACCGGGGTGTGTTGGGTAAACAGGTGGCTACTTTGTTGCCCCCGGACATCAATCCTTCGGCATATGGGCAAAATCCCATTGATGTAGTAGGATACAAGTGGTCAAATTTTTCTTTCAAAGGGAGACAAACTGTGGGTAAATTATATGTGGCTTTGAAAGGCACGAGTGTTTTGGGGTGGGATGAGCAGGCTGCATTACATTTACAGATTCATCCGGGTGAGGAGGTGCCGGTTCTAAGTGTGGTGCAGGGTGCGGATCAGGAGGGCACAATGGTTACTCCGGCAGTCCTCATGAGTGAGTTTCCTGAAGTGTTTTCAGACACTCTTGGTAAACTCAAAGGTTTTACCCATCGCATTGTTCTCAAGAAGGGTGCGATTCCCAAGGTGCACAAAGTGAGGGGAGTACCTGTAGCAGCTAGGGATGCATTAAAAATGGAACTGGATAAGTTGCAGGTTGCGGGCATAATTGAATGCATCGAGTCATCAGAGTGGTTATTCCCTGTGGTTCTGGTTAAGAAGGGTGACGGGACTATTAGAATGTGTGTAGACCTTCGGGAACTTAATTCCAGCATATGGGTGGATCGACATCCCTTACCGAACATCAATGAGTTATTGTTAACATTCGGTGATGCCAAATACTTTTCCACTTTTGATTTATCCACGGCTTACCACCAGATTGACCTGCATGAGGATTCCAGGCCCCTCACCTCGTTTGTGACTCCATTTGGGGCATACAGGTTTTGTTGTATGCCTTTTGGCTTGGCGTCGGCTTCGGCTGTGTTCCAGCGGTTAATGCAGCAGATGTTGGGAGGTGTGTTGGGAGTCAGTTATTTTCAAGATGATATTTTGGTGTGGGGTAAGAACAGACAGGAACATGATATAAGGGTGAGAAAGTCATGCTGATTCTGAAGGACAGAGGTCTGACGGTAAAATTAACTAAGTGTCAGGTGGGTGTGGAGGAGGTTACATATCTTGGACATATTTTAAGTTCACAAGGAGTGAGTCCCAAAAGGGAGTTGGTGCAAACGTTGAGGGATACACCAGCTCCGGTCAATAAGGATCAGCTAAGAGCTTTTTTAGGCCTGGCGGAATATTATGTAAAGTTTGTGCCCAGCTATGCTGAAAAAACGGTGGCCATGAGAGCCCTCATGAGGAAATGTGTAAGATTTGATTGGTCTGAGGAATGTGCGAGAGAATTTGATTTGGTCAAGAAGGAGGTGGAGAATGCACCTTTCCTGAGGTCATTTGATCCTAAAAACAAAACTGCTCTTTCTGTGGATGCGAGTGAAGTCGGCCTGGGTGCAGTGCTTGAACAATGGGTGAATGATGAATGGGTGCCTGTGGCTTTCGCTTCAAGGACATTGAGGGATGTAGAAACCAGATACTCGGTGATTGAGAGAGAGACTTTGGCTGTGTTATGGGCTTCAAAACATTTCAGGACATTTTTGTGGGGTATACCTTATATTGTAAGGACGGACCATAAGCCGTTGGTTCAGGTGTTTTCTACAAAGGGTGTCATGGCAGTATCACCGAGGATTGCGAAGTGGTCAGTACAGTTACAGGATTATAATTTTTCTTTGCAGTACTTTCCTGGTAAATTGAATGTGGTGGCGGATTGCTTGTCCCGTTTGCCTGTAGTGGAGGTGGATAGTCATGCAGAGCCTGTTGAAGAGGGGGACATGCAACCATGTCAAGTGGCTTTTATTGCTTCTGCTGTAGAGAAGTCATTGTGGGATGTAGAGTCAGAAGATGATTTGGAGTTGAAATTGATTAGAGAGGGTCTTGTTAAAGGTTGGGATGCTGTTAAGCATAGACCTGAAGGGAAAGGTTACGCTCAGGTTCTTCATGAACTAGCTAATGGTCCATGGGGCGTATCTAGGGGAGCTAGGCTGATTCCCCCTGCAAATTTGAGGGGTAGGATGGTGGAATTAGCACATGTTGGTCATCTGGGTCGATCGTTGACCAAGAGGAGACTCAGAGAGGAATACTGGTGGCCGTCTATGGACAGGGATGTTGAGTTGTTGGTCAAGGACTGTCAAGCATGCGCAGGCAGTGATAAGAGTAAGGTGCTGCGTCCTCAACCCATGCATCCTGTGGAAGTCCCTGAGCAGGTGTGGTCAAAATTGGCGTTGGATATTATGGGTCCGTTTGAATGCTTGCAGCCTGAGTCTAGATTTTTGCTAGTATTGGTGGATTACACATCAAGGTGGATTGAAGTTGCTGCATGTTCCACTGTCACAACCAATTCGGTTGTTGCCTTCTTGAGGAGGGTATTTGATCGAGAGGGTTTGCCTGCCAACTTGGTAACTGATAATGGCGTGCAGTTCACGTCTTATGCCATGACAGAATTTTTGAGACAACATGCCATTTCCCATTATAGGAGTGCCTTGTACAATCCCTCTGCGAATGGTTTAGTGGAGAGGGCGAATGGTACTATTAAGTCAGCCATACAGTTGGCTTTGGCTAATGGTTTGGATTGGCAGGAAGTGGTGACGCAATACCTAGCTGCTTATCAGAGAACCCCTGCTTTGGCTACGGACAGATCTCCGTTTGAGCTCATGAGGGGCAGGAAGGCAGGTACAATGTTAAGGACGTTGGCCATGGGTGGAGGTGGGCCGTGCGACATGGATTTACAGGCTATTCATCGTAGTATTTCAGCGCGTCAGAAGGCCATGGTATTGGCACAGAAGTCTAGAAAGGAATTGGATGTCAAACCGGGGGATCAAGTGTACATAAAAAACCCAAGATTTGTGTACAAGGGGTACAGTACGTTTTTGCCTTTGAGGAGGGTGGTTAAGGTGGGCAAGGGTCATGTGAAGTTGGAGGATGGCTCTGTTTGGAGTAAGAGACGGGTGGTTGTGGTCGGGTGCGATGCTCCTGGTGCATCCAGCATGGATTATGATCCGGAGGGTCAGGAAGCAGTGATGCATTATGAGCCTGTGCTTTCACAAGATTCTGGCTCGTAGCTGGAAGCGTTAGTTCCACGTCCAGAAACGACAGGTGCTTCCAGTGCAGGCCAGTTGTGTGCAGATGTGAATGTGGGTGGTCGGAATGTTTCCGAGCCGCAACCAGTCGTGATGCAAGAAAGGGATCGTGCGCCCAGGAGGTGTGGACCTCCCATAAGGCTTAGGGACTATGTGTGTTAAAGTGTATATACTTTTCATGGGTGCTCGCATCCTGGGTCAAGTGGGTCATTACTTGGATTATTTTTTTTTCTTTTCTGTTTTCATACCAAGATTTTATTTAAGCATGTGTATGTTGCCTTGTTAACCAAGTTCATGTTTCTCATTGTTGCTAATTGTTGTTATACAAGGAAAGAGGATATGTCATAATGTGCTCGTGCACTGTGGAGTGTTGATGCTTGTTCAGCAATCAACATTCCACAGTGGTGGTTGAGCTTCACTGCTGAAGGAAGGAGCCTGCGCTTGTGAGGTCCAGCAAATAAACCTGTACCTTATACTCATGGTATCCGTGGATCTTGTCAGAGAGATCCAATGTCACACCGATCAGCAACCTGAGAATAAAGAACAGAAGCGTGAAGTAGAGGTAGCAAGTGCACTGTTCCTGCACTCCACAGTACATGAACACTGAGCCACCATGACAGGTCTGCTTGATTCGAAGCCCCTTTAACCTCTTGGATGCAAAGTACACTGTTATTGAACATAGCAAACAGACAGATGCACTGCCATGGTAGAAATAAAAGGGAGAAAGGAAATACCGAAAGGGAGGTAGGACTACAACACCCTGACCACTCTTGTAGTACAGAATTAATGACGAGAGAACCTGATCAATCACCTACCTCATAAGAATATGGATCCGATATAAAAAGTGGCAGTGAGAAGCCAGCATTAGAGGATTTAGGACAGTGTTCCACAGGGTTGGCAACCTTACAGAGACAGTAAGGGGCTCATTTTAAATTGTGCCCTAATGTGAATGGAAGGCGTAAAAGCCCTGCCTGCGGCTTTAATGCATTCCATTCATGCCACGCTCATTTTCAAGCATTTGTATGGCAGAGAGGAGGGGTGGAACACAACTTGTGTTTCCGCCACCTTCTTTCTCTCTGCCGGATTTTCATGCCGGTGTAAATGCTGGAGCCTATGAGGTTCGCCTGCTTTATGCACCATAAAGCAGGCATATCCAATAGGAATCCATTTTACATACTGCATGTCATGCAAGCATGGTGGGGGCGTGTACAATGGAAATGAAACCCTCCCCGACATGCGAGTATGATTGGGAGGGTTTCATTTCAATTTGGAACACTGATTACCATGCGAGCAAGCGGTGCTCACAATCAAAAGTAAACGCTGCTCTGGTAAGCAGTGTTCCCAGTTGAAATTAAACCCTCCCCAATGTGCAAGCATGTTGGAGAAGGTTTCATTTAATTTGTGAGCACTGCTTGCCATGCAGTGCAAGTGATGAAAATTTGGAGGCGGGGAGCCGCTTATGTTACAGTGTAAAAGTAACAACTCAATGCTGTCAAATTACGTTTTAATAGAAAATTAGCCGCTAAGTAGCGATGTGCGGAGTAAATAGTAAATGGCGCAGTCAGCAAGATGAGGCAATAGGAGGACTTATACAAAGAGCCTCCCTGGGACTTTATCCCAGAAACTGACAATGGCCAAGTGACATTAAAAATTAGCAGTGACCAGCTTCCTGGGTGGCACCACCCAGCACCAGGTGGTGTCCAGAAATCACCAGAACTTGTTAAGGAAAGGTATCACCTTTTGGGGATGGAGGCTGGCAGGTATTAGAAAGCTGGAGCATCCAGGTACAGGCTGTAGTAGGTTCAAACACAAGAGGGAGACTCTTGGACGGTGAGTGAAAACAAATTCAGTCTTAAAAGCACCAATGAAGGGTGGGAGCAATTACTGCTGGTAAGTATCCTGGGTATTACCTTGGGCAAGGAGGGACATCACAAGCTTTTGCACTGGTAGGCAAGGATCAACTAGTAGAATATTTCGGATTTTTTAAACATACCAAGGAGCAGCTAAATAAACCTGCTGTGATGCTCTAAACACCCTGAGATGACGAGTGAACTAAAGGCGGCCAAGAGATTGTGGGAATCCTGGATTTACCCAAAATAGAGAAATGAACATGGATTGGGACACTTTGTATAGACCCTTGCTTTTGGGTGTGTTACTCCTCCATACTGACACTGTTAGCCTATTACGTTTAAGGCACCTCCGTTAGATTTCCTATGCGGTTACCCCAAACCTTGTTTCCCTTGAACACTGAAACATGCTGCTAAAGTCAGCTTGATTTGGAAACCTCGCAGAGGGTCAAATCAGGATTAGAGAAAAGCAGAATCACTCACATATTTTGGATTTCTTTGTTCTCATACTATTTACAATTTACATAGTGAGGCTGAGTAGGCTATCCTCTACTAACTACCCTTGCTTTCCTTCCTTTGTAGGCTTACACCCAACCTTACACAGAAAGAGGATAAAGATGTTGAACCCTAAGTTACTATTGTAGTGTGTGTTTTCCCAACCATGATACCAGTTGCTTACACATTTGACATCAGATTCATAGGTACTCATACAGTTGGTCTGGCATATTGTGATGCTGGAAATGCATCAGAGGGACAGGGCCTCCGTATCCTTGTCCTTTACTGCCTTTTATCGTGTGTTCATGTGGGACTCCTGGTGGTGGAGCTCTCTTTTTTGGTTTTGGTGAACAGACCCATGTGATACCCTTATGGCACCCATGGGTGGGGGTACAACCCTGTGCCCCTAGTGTATGTTTTTTGGCACCTGTGTGGAGCCCACAGAGCAGGGTACGGGCTGGTGGCAGTTCCGTGCTGAATTGACTGGTGCCCTGAGCGTCCTCCATTTCGGGAGGCACTGGCCCTGTCATTGGAATCGGTAGATTCCTGATGGAGATAAGATGGCCCCCGTGGCCTCTTGCCTTCCATCGCCTGTTACCTTGATCTTCTCTAAGTCCCGGGGAGTCCTGACTGTCCCTTCCCCATGACTGGCTGTTGGGTGGAAGTTCCATATATGGCAGTGTCGGGAAGAGCCGACCAGACTGTCTGGAGCCTTCCCAACAATGTTGTGGGTACGCCTGTGGGTGGGACCTGGGTGAATAGAGTGTGTGACGAATATGCACTTCTTGTTGTGGATGTTTGGTTGCTGGTGTTTGACACAATGACTGAAACAGCCCTGCCTGAAACTGGTATGAATGCAGTGTAAAGTGTTAAATGGTGTGGTACTTGTCCCAATACACATAACTTGTTGTGAGTGTCTGGAGAGAAGTGAATGGCCTGAATGGACTGTGCGCCTGATTGGCTGACAGACTGCTGAATGCCCTTCGTAGTGATTGGATGCTCGAGTGTGACCCAGCAGAATGAATGGGAGATCAACAGTATATCTGGGGACCTTTCACTGCTAGGAATCATGTTCAGAAGTGTTCAGAGCTAAAGTCCAAACTACGAAGAGTAACTGAAGTGAAACTGACGCTAGGCCTTGAAGTCCTGCTGGAAGAGAAGAATTGCTGTTGCTCTCCTTCAACAATCTGAAAGCTGCTGTGTCTCCAAGGACTGACCCAGAGAGGGCCTGGTAAGGCAACCTCTTCCCGAGCTACGAGGGACCATCGTGCACCAGCTGATCTTTGCCAAAGCTCCCTGGTAGACAGACCTACGACAGGCTGTCGACCGGAGACAGGGACTGCTGCGGAATCCCAAAGAGAAGCACCCTGTTGTCCGCCACTGTCGACGACCGCCGTCGACGACCGGAGCCGCAGTGCTTCCGTTGCCTAAGAACTCTTGATCCAAGGACGCTCTCGTCCACATCATCGCCCGTCTGATCCCGCTGGAGATGGCCAGGCCGTTGACGTGCCGAGAAGCATCCGCTGGTGGGTTTCCCGCCACCCAAAGACCACAGAGATGCCGACGACACGACGCCCTTGCTGGGCCACAGTTCTTCAACTCTTTGCAGTCCAGGACTATCGACATCGAGGTGCCCCGCACTCCTCTTCCTTGCAGGACGTTTACGCTTCCCCATCAATGAGCACCGCTAGGAAAGAAGCTGCCACTTCACCGCCGTAGTTCACCCTGTTCTCCGTCGGACGTTCGACGAACCATGACTCCTGCCTTAAAGGGAGGGCACTCAAGAAGGGGCATCGATTCCCTGACGAGGAACGCTACAACGCCAGGTACTTTGGTGTTGCCGAACTATTGGAAAGTCCCTTGTGAACAATATATGGACTGGGCTTGTGATATATCTTTATTCTACAGGTTTCCCAGGTGGGAGGATCTCCACACAGAACTGTGTCTAGGTATCGGCCCAGTATTCTGCCAATTGTTCTAACCAAAAACTTTCCTCTTATGTCTATTGTTGGTTTCCTTTACAAACTGATTTGTGTGACATTTAACCGTACAGTTGATGCACTTTAAAGAGATCTAATAGTAATTGTGGTACCGCGTAGAACTGTATATTTGCCATTATAGTTAACCGAGTACAAAGTGAGTTATCGTGATATTGTACATAACCTTGAATATTAATTATATAAAGACTGTGTTTTAACTAATACAGTGTGTGGACATTCCTTTGTGGGTGCTTGGGGACTACACTGTTCTTAGGAACCAGCCTGCATCACCTCCTGAGAAGCTGAGCCTTGATTGCTCGACCACGTACCAATAATAGAGAATCTTGGCTGGGGTCCTCTGTGCCTCTCCTCTAACACATAGAGAGCAGAAGTACAGACATCCCCCTCCGGTCCTTCACGCATATTAGTCATATGCCCAGATAAGAAGGCAGCATTTCTGCGGCACTATTATCTAGTTCACTCCATGCTTTGAAAGAGCAGGCCAGCAGGAGAGAGCAGCACAATCGTCCAAGATTATAGGGGTGGGTTGAAGAGCCGGGGGCGTGCTTGGATGTTGAAATGCAGAATTACTGAGCTCCCGGAGTGGTTCTATGTCGTTTGCCGACAGGAGTTTTTTCGATAGAATGTTTGCCGAAAAGACTCCATTGAAATAACTTCTCGAATTTTGTATTTATATTTGGGGGAGTGCCCCTCCCAAGCCCCCACTTTCCCTATATTTGCATACCTTCTTCAACCCACTCCCCACTCCTTTTATCCCCTTACCCCTCTCTATATTTCTATGAGTTTTTCGGATTCTATCGAAAGAAAACCTGTCAGCAAAAGGACGTTGTTCCCCCTGAGCACCACCCATTTGTACATTTTAACTGCAACAGCTTGACCCAGGAGACAGTTGTGGTTGTGCAGTGTCACTGAAGTGCAATGTCACTAAACTGACACTCCTCCTCTGTATTTCTGTCTTTGCTGCCTTTCACAGGTAAACAAAGTGAAATGGCCGGCACAGTGTCAAGTGAATGGCTGAAATGCATTACTTTGCTTCACCGTATGCAGAAGGATGTATAAAGCATGTTGTACAATACAGGAATACAGCATTTAGTCCAATCAATTCTTGCATTGCCTGCTGACTTTGAAGGCACTCTAGTGGTCAGCATCCTGGTCTGAGTGTGGCTTTGTTATGATAGTTCTACCTTTTATGTCAGAATTCCCTCTCCACATGTACGGAGCAGTTGGATGCCAAGGAGCCCTATGGGCTAGTGATTACTGTGGCGTCTTCACCAGCACCGTGTCTGGTGGTGCACTACGACCACC
Organism: Ambystoma mexicanum; assembly: GCF_040938575.1. Taxonomy (NCBI): domain Eukaryota; kingdom Metazoa; phylum Chordata; class Amphibia; order Caudata; family Ambystomatidae; genus Ambystoma; species Ambystoma mexicanum. Next base: position 1,058,635,070 of record NC_090935.1, on the reverse strand, counting down.
AGAATCCCACATCCAGAAAAGATGTACGCAGGGACGTCATGACATATGCTCAGGCAATGACATTACACGCATCACGCCAGGCAGCCTGCAACAAGGATTAAAATGCATCGGAGATCTGCGCTTGATGCTTCTCAAGGGAAGCTGTCTTGTTTGCTTGTCCTTGGCCCTACACTTTGTTTTTCCCTGACCATAGCTCTGTGTTATTGGATTTCCTCCCTGTATTTCCTTTCTAGCTTTGGCGTCTCTGTTGACTACCAGGCTCCCTGACTTTCGTCTAGGACCCACTCTCGGATCACCCTTCCTGACTTTAGCAAATCTGACGGATTGTCCTGTTTCTATACATGGCCTCCAACTGGACCTGCTTTTGGATCATCCTTATCTGGCATCGGCATACTCTCCTGATTTCCAGTTTTTGTGACTTGTGTTTCCTTGCTGGTACTTGGTTCCTAGTGACCTGATGTTGGATTTTGTTTCTTTTCTTTTAGAATGTGTGGACATCAACACTTTCCTTTGTCCTCTCTGTATTAGTAGCGTCATTGTGCTGCTCAGGTTAGGTCCATTGCGAGTGCTGTTTTTCCTGTTGTTTCTCTCGTTGGCAATTCATCGGGCAATTTTTTGACCTATGGACACTGTGGATTTGGATTCCTTAATTTTTTCCTCCAAGTGCACCACACCAGTAGGTTCATCTGCACTTGTACTAATCCATACAGGTAGAAAAGGGGAATGGGGGGTTCTGAGGGGGGTTGTACACTGTCTCTAATCTACGTCTTACATCTTGGGTGATGATCAATCCTTGTGTGTTTTCTTTGCAGCTTGGCAGTGAGCGCTGCACAATCTGGCTCCTCCCACCTTTTTGCCAGAGCCACCTGGTTGCTGTGTGCTCTTGGGAGGAAAGTCACCCTGTTTCATGAGACCTTAGACTGTACTAGTTCTCAGGTACCTGTTGGGGTAACATTATCTGTGCGGCCTGGCTCTTTGAAGCTCTGATTCACAAAGGGACTCCTGGAGGTGAAAGGGGGGTGTGCCATACCCTGGATGGAAGGTGCTACGCTTCCTCTAGAGTATCGAAGGCGACAGGCTCTTTGTCACTTTGACACATGGCTATAATGAAGACATCCTGGACAGAGGCTGATATTCATCTGCCCTTTAATAGCAGTAGTCTTGCTTTCAGAGCTGATGCACATGTGACCTTTGAAACTCCCTTTGCCATGGTAGGGCTGATTCTCAGGGTCCCTGACTATCTCAGGAAAGGAGCATGGTTTCACTATAATTTTGACATGGGCCATTTATGAAAGGGGGGCATGGTTTGCAGACCATCATTTCAGAGATAGATGTACCTGCATCATTTTATAGAACAAGAACAAAAAGCTAGAGCTTTTACACCCTCACAGGTGGCAATCCATCACAAAGGCTTAACAGCAATAAAGCGAGCATATGTTACATTGCAGAGCCTGCACGATTATGGTTCTGATGCGGTCAGCATCAAGAGAGAGAAAAGTAGATGTATTCAGAAGATGGTTCTGCACATTTCGGACACATTTAAATACCCACAGGCTTGCCAGAAGCCTAAAAGCTATTAAAGTGATTACCCAGTATGAAGTCACACACAATGAGTCATTAAAATAACTACTAATGCAAACATCAAGAATAACCACTAGACTGTTAGAATTCAAATCCACATGAGGAATAACTAATCCTGGATGGGATTGAGAACGAAGCCCCTAGTCACAGGGAGCATAAGCAACTGGGGGAACTGGAAGATCAGCAATGAGAGGGATATCTGGGAGAGTGCCAAAGAAAGCATCTGGGGGGGTGTCCTGGAGAATATCTTAATGGATATCAAGAAAGACACCCAACTCTTTCGCTCCTTCTCTTATTTCACCCCTGACCTCCATCACACTCTCCCTTCCTGCCTTACTGCCATAAAAAACTGGATGTCTTCCCATTTTCTTTCCCTCAATACTGACAAGACCGAAGTGCTTTTCTTCCCTCCTAACACTCTTTCCCCTTCCCCCCTCCTTTCATCCACTTTCCCCCTTCCAATCTCCCCATCTCGACCCATGTCCGCAATCTTGGCCTCCACATTGACTCCTCCCTCTCCTTCTCCAACCACATCTCTCTAACCTCTCGTGCCTGTCAGCACCACCTCTTCAAGATCCGCAAGATCCGCTCCTCTTTCACCTTCCACGCTTCTAAACTCTTAATCTCCTCCCTTATTTTCTCCCGCCTCTTCGACTGCTCCTCTCTCCTCTTTGTCTCTCACCTGACTCCCCTAAAATCCATCTACCACTCCTCTATCCATACTCTATGTCTTCTTTGCCCTCGAGATTCTATTTCTAGCTCACTCTCTCAACTCGGCTGGCTTCCCTTCCTCTCACAACTAAAATTTCAATTCCTCTGTCTTGTCTACAAATCTCTCCATGATCTTGCCCCCCCTATCTCTCTTCCCTCCTCTCATTTTACTCTTCCTCTCGCTCTCTCTGCTCAGCTGATCTCTACCTTCTCACTGTGCCCCGAGCCCCATGTGCCTCCTCACACTTTCGCTCCTTTCAACTCTTGGCCCCCCTCCACTGGGACTCCCTACCTCTTTCTATCTGCTCCTCCCCTACCTACTCATCCTTCCGCTCCTCTCTGAAAGCCCTTCTCCACTCCCCCTGACTCTCCTTCCCTACCTCTCTTCCCCAAACTCCCTGGCCCTCTGTCCCTTCCCTCCTCCCCCCTCCTCCCCTGACCTCAAATCAGACACTTAAACAACCAGGGGGCGTAGGAGGTCACCAGGGGGCGTAGGAGGTCACCAGGGGGATTCCCCTTCCCTTCCCCTCCCTCCTTCCCCTCCCTCCCGCTCCCACTGACCTCAAATCAGACATCGAAACCCACCTCACATACCTCCCTTGCCCCTTTCCCCCACACTTTTAAGTAAATTGTTCAACATACTGTATCACTGGTTTGTTTCATGTTTGTAAATATGTTTCTTTCATTATTGTACCTTGTTATACTGTAAAGCGCTTTGGATTAAAGCACTATATAAACTCAATAAACATAAACATAACATATAGACATGCCTCCACTGCTCGCTTAATACTATGGGGAGATTTCGGCAGAGAAGACTACAAACCCATGATGGAGGAAGGTAAACTCCATGCACACAAAGCCAGTGGAAACCCTGACATCCTTGAGGAGAATGCTAAGCAGAGTGTACATTGGATTACTGCCCATTTAGAAAGCAATTAGTGAACCATGGCTACCAGTGAAACTGGTGGATAAGGAAGACTCAGAACCCAAGGCAGAAGGTTGAACAAATATTGTTTACTTGGCAAGGACCCACATGAGAGTGGGGTAAATACCCACTGCTGTTTGAATCCTGAGAAACCAATATTTTAGAGGGACCTGTCTGAAGCCAGAAGGTAACCCGAAGTCCTGGAGAGATCTGTTTGAACTCTAAAAGTCAAGGAAGAGAAGGGGTTTGGTTGGCCCTCTGAGAGTAACCAAAGGTCCAAGAGGGACTAGCGTGAATGCTGAGGAAGGCCAAGGCACAGGATCACATGCCTGAAAAGAAACCAAAGATCCAGATGGGACCGATTTGAATGCTGAGGGAAAGTTGAACTCCAGAAGTAGCCTGTTGTAAGCCACAAGGTGGAGTTACGGTCCAGGAGAGACCTGCATGACCCTGACACTGTGATGGTCGAAGGGGAGGCAGTCTTGTGAAATAAGCATTTGAATATCCAAGAGGCTGGTTAAGAGGTCAGACACAGAAGTTGTGGTAAGGCAAAGAAGAACCTGACCAGAGAAGGAGGTGGAAAACCTGAAGCATGAGGACAAGGCTTACAGAATCATGTGGCAGCAGGGATGACTGAAGATGAGACCAGACTGTGAATGCTCACTACTCAAAGCTTCCCAGAAGCTTGTTTTGTGCTAGAATAGAAATGGATCTTTTAGGACAAGGTTTAGATGTTTGATTTGTTAGAGCATTGGAACCATTTTATTATTAGTGTAGGGTAGGCAGGAGGCTACCAGACATATTAAGTGTAGAAATGTTACCTTTAGTTTGGCCTCTTGTAGTGTAATTTTCCATTATAGACTAGGGTTTTACAAGTGGAGACAAGGACTCTTAGGAATAGGCATTTTCGAACTTATCTGGCGATCGCGTTACCAAGTTGTTTGGAGAGAAGACCACTTCCCCCATAAATCCGACCGGAAATGTCAGAAATCCAGGGCCAGGAGAGCTCTATTTACAGTCTCCGAACATTCACCTTGGCGGCACCGCACAGAGACCGCCTTGCCCCTCAACCTGATCCAATCTGTAGAAGGTTTATAAAACAGGTGGCCCGGGACTGCTTTGTTCCTCAAGCCGACATACACTTTCCAGTGAGCATGCGGCTCAGAGAGCGCTCTGGTTAGGCAAATACTCGCATCATAAACACCTGTCACACAGGCCACTCGCTGTGCAAACGAAACCGCTTTCATATGCCCACATTTCCCACATGCGAAGCCCTCACAAGCACGGCAAGAACAGAAGGGAAAAAACAGGCGACGTTATTAGCCAAGCCTGATAGCTGTGGGTATGTAAACAATGCCAGCCTTCCACTAAACAACCCGCCGTGGAGGATATGCCGAGGACCAAAATGGCACGGCAAAGGCAGGCGCTGGATGCGCCGACTCCTTAAATCCACTCCCAAGGAGACCCACATTCATTTATTGATGCTACTTATATAGAACCTTTATACAAGGCGCTGTACAAGGTAAAACAGTAGAAAGAATATATGAACAAATGAAAATTAACATATGATGAAGAATGAAAAAAAAAACACGCGGCAGACAAAAATCAGGAAAATACATGACCAGGAAAGGAAGAGTGCAAGAGATGTAGTTTAAGACGCGTTTTGAAAAGAACAAGATCGAATGACGAGAGGAAAGGAATTCCATAATTAACTGGCAAGTAATTGAAAGGAACAGAAGCAGGATGAGGTGCAGGGAGTGCAAGGGACCGAGAGACGAAATTGAGATGACGCGCAAAGAACCCTACAGAGGTGATAGAGAAGACATTAAGGAAGCTAGATAGTCAGGAGCCAGAGCATGACACATTTGATCTGCCCAATATACAAAAAGGGACCAAGGGTGCAGCCAACGTCCTATAGACCAATTTCCTTGTCAGACTCAGTATTTAAGATCTTGGGACGGGCTATTTTAGGGAGACCAGAGTCTTGGCCCCAGAATTCAAAAATGTTTTACCCCATTCAGTTGGGCTTCAGGCCAGGTATGGGAACAGCGAAGCAGGCCCTGAATCTTTATTTGGTAATATTTTTAATAAGCCTATCTTTTGGCTTTCATGGATCTGAGTACGGCGTTTGATAAGTTCAACCATGTTAGGTTGCATAGTGTACTCAGGGCCATGAACTGCCCAGGTGTATTGGTGGACCTAATGAAGAGATTGCACCTCTCTACAGTGGCTCAAGTCAGGGGTAGGGGCAGTGGACAACGCACCCCTACTTTCCAGGTGGAATGTGGCGTGTGCCAAGGCTGCGACCAGGCTCCCTTGCTTTTCTGTCTTTATACAAATGGCTTATATGAACATCTATTGAAATCTCTCTCTGACTTCCCAGGGCTGGGTAATAGGCGGATGCCCTTACTTGCCATTGCTGATGATACGTTCCTATTAGCCCGCACCGCCAGATCATTACAATGCTTGGCTGATGATTATTCCTGCTTTATGAAAACTCTAGGGCTTAGGATAAATGACTGGAAGTCGGCTGTTATGGTTTGTTGAGGGAGGAAGCGTCCCCTAAGGTTTTCAGCTATCCCCTGCAAAGGGGAGCCAATACCAAAAGTAAATCATTTTGACTATCTGGTGGTGAGATTTTCTGCACATTTTGGGGAAGAGGCACACATTGAGAAGCAGATGCAAAGATTCAAGCAGGCAATTGGGGAGGTGACCTCCCAAAAGTAAATCATTTTGACTATCTGGTGGTGAGATTTTCTGCACATTTTGGGGCAGAGGCACACATTGAGAAGCAGTTGCAAAGATTCAAGCAGGCAATTGGGGAGGTGACCTCCCAAAAGTAAATCGTTTTGACTATCTGGGGGTGAGATTTTCTTCAAATTTTGGGTCAGAGGTACACTTTGAGAAGCAGTCGCAAAGATTCAAGCAGGCAATTGGGAGGGGGGGTGACCAGAGCTTTCGGTTTGTTTAAAGCAAAGCAGATAGAATTTGTGTTGAATCTTTACCATGGTAAAGCTGCTTCTGTGACAAAAAATATTATGGAGCTCTGGGGCTTTGGCAAACTGGAGCCCATCCAAGTGGTCGAGAATGATTTTTTAAAGTGTATTTTGGGGCTGCCTGGGTCTACCCACAACTTTGCAGCTGATCAAGAGCTTGGCTGCCGGTTTTTGGGTGATCTGGCTGCATCCTTGCCGGCTAGCCATTGGCTCAGGATTTGGGGGAATACTAAAGACTTTTTGACTGAGGAAATAATGAGCTACTTGGTGTCTAAAGACTCCTATTTAAAAATCCCATGGCTCAGATATGTAAAAACGAGGTTGGCCGAAGCAGTGCTGGATCATTGTTTCCATAGGCCAACTGTGCTGTCGTTCATGGCTCCAAAGTCTGCAAGAATAAGAGTGCTCCAGTCTCTCTTGGCCAGAACAGAGTCTCTGGAGCTCATGAAGCCAGCCAACAACGCACATCTGATTATTACATCCCCCGGCCTTCAAAAATATCTGAGCAGGGCTGATCACTTGTCCCATCACTTTCCGGTTTCAAGGGCCCGCTTTAACTGCATACATTTGAGTGCTGGGAGGTCGTTTTGGTCTAAAGGGAGTGTGGATCAGTCATGTCCCTTTTGTAGGGAGTCTAAAGAAGACCTGGCTAATTTATTTCATTGTTGTCCTACTTTTTCAGTGATTAGGGATCAAACATTGAAGCCAGTTTTGATGATTTCCTTTGTTCAATGTTTTTATGGATAGTATGATGTAATCTGTTGTGTTTTAATGGTATGCCATGTCTTAACGAAATACACTTAATAACTGTAAACTGGCAAGTAACTGAAAGGAACGGAAGCAGGATGAAGTGCAGGGAGTGCAAGAGACTGTGAGAAGAAACTGAGATGAAGACTGATGAACCCTACAGAGGTGATAAGGGGACATTAAGGAAGCGAGATAGTCAGGAGCCAGAGTATGAACACATTTAAAAACAAAGGAAAGAAAATGAAATTCGAATCTAAATCTAATAGGGAGCAATCAAAGTTGAATTAGAAAAGGGGATATTTGAGAAGAATACAGCAGTCCAATCAAAAGTCTGACTGCTGAGTGAAGAACACAAAAGTGGAAAAGGAGCATATGCTGGTAATCCAACATATAAGGAACAACAATCATTAAGGCAAAGAGAACACAGATTTGTAGAAGATGTTTAGTAGAACAAAAAGTTAAAGATGACAGATTTTCCTCATATTGTGAAGATAGAAGCAGCAAGATTGAGAGATAGTCAAGATTTGATTTTGAAGGGAAAAAAACAAAAAACAAACCAAAATTAAATGACAAATTATGGGTGTGAAGAGAAATAAAAAGATCATGATGTGGAAAATAAATAAAAGAACGTGAAATAGCAAAAGGAGAAGCAGGAAAGAAAATACGTTCAATTTTCTTATGGTTAAGACATAAGAACTGAGAAACCATCCAGTTTTTCAACACCAGAAGGCCATCAGAAAGGCACTGATTAATGGTGTTGTCGAAGGAAGAAAAATAAAAAGATTTAGGTGCTGTTGGTATAAAATGCACCAGAAACCCATACGAAGAAATAAAAGAAGCCAAAGATGAAGTATAAAGAGTAAAAACAACAGGCTTAAGAACAGACCCTTGAGGAACACTTAGAGAAAAAGGATAAGGACGTGAAGAAGAGTTTTTCCAGGACACTGTGAAAGAACGACAGAAAAGGTACAAAGGAAACCACTGAAGAGCTCAACCAGAAATCCCCACAGAAGACAGAGTAGAGATGGAATGGAATAGTTAATGTGTCAAAGGTCTACTACAGTTAGAATGGAAGGTAGATTAAGATACAGGTATGAAGAATAGAGTTAGTAACAGACAAAAGAGCAGTTTCCGTGAAGTGGTCCAGATGGAAACCAGATTGATGTGAGGGAAAAAGATAATGATAGCTCAAATAGGAAGTTGGGGATGAACAATGAACACTAGAATTTTAGACGGATAAGGTAAGAGTGAAATAGGGCAAGAATGTGCAAGATCTGAAAAATCTGGTGAGGCGTTTTCAGTAAAGGAATAACAGTACATATTTTAAATGAAGCTGGGAAGGATCCAGATGATAAAGCCAAATTAAAGAAAAAGGTAAGTAAAGGACGGAATCAGGGAACAATAGCCATAACCAAGTTGGGAGTGGATCAAAGGGAGCAGAAGTAAGGTGAAAGTGAGGGATGATGGCTAAAACATCACTGTTTAGGACAGGAGAAAGGAAAGAAAATGAAATAGCTTGGTCAGATAACCTAGGAGAACAAAATGAAAGTGGGGAACCCGAATGATTAAGAGAGGAACAAATGTTAAGAATCTTTGTTAAGAAAAAAATTACAAAATCATTAGAATCATGACTGAAGTTTAATGCAGGATTGGATGTAGGAGGAGCCAACATTTTAGAGTGGAAAATAAGAATCTAGGACATGATGCCTGGGACTGAATAGGGGAATGGAAATAGTCTGACTTAGGTGGGTTTTTAGAAGTAGAGAACGACCGATGGAGAGAAAAAAAAAACCTGAAAGTTGGCTTCAATGCGACTCTTCGACCCTCTCCGTTCAGCCCTACATAGATGAATCGTTAGTTGTTTAAAGGCAATAGATAGCCAAAGACGAGGGGCTCTGCCCTCAGGTGTAAATGGTGACAGAGGACATAGTGCATCAAAAGATGAGAAAACCGTGGAATTAAAGCATTGATCATGCCATCCAGACTAGCTGAAGAATCAGGACCAAAGGATGAGGGTTTAGAAGAAATAGAATCAATAAGGACAGAGGGGTTCAGATTCCAAAGATGACACTGGAAAAAGGAAGGAGAGGTAAGGAAGATAAATTAGGGACCAAAGGAGGTAATGAAAATGAAGAATACAGTAAAAGTTGATCAGGGGTCGTATGGGTCTGGACAGATGATAAAATAGAAATGTCGTCTGAGATAAAGATGAGACCGAAAGTGCCTCCCTTAACATGAGTAGGGGGTAAGGAACTAAAGTAATATTGTAAGCAGAAGAGAAGAATAACTGAGGGCAAGTAGAGGACCCAGACAGCGGAATATGAATATTAAAGACACCATCAATAAACTGCGAAGATGAATAAGGGATAATATAGATAAGGTATCAAAGTATTCATAAAATGACCGTAAGGGTCCAGAAAGCCGATAGATAATTAAAATCGCAATTGGAGTAGGTGAAGGAAATAGAGAAAAAAGAAACTCGAATGAGGACAAAGAGGGGAGATTAGGAACAGGAGGAGCCAGAATCCATTGAGGATCAAAAAGTAAAACAATGTCTCCACCCGGGTGGGAAAGCCTAGGGGAGTGCAAAAAAAAGACCGAGAAGAATGTGAGAGCAGACAGAGTAGCAAAGTCATAATGATATAGCCACGTTTCAGAAATGCAGAAAAAAAATCGAAATTCAATGAGAAAAACAAATCTAGTTCAGTTTAGGAAACAAGAAAATGAGCATTCAAGGGACCAAAGATAACATATTGGAAGATTATGGCAGATAATAGGATAAGTAAGATCAGAACGATTAATAGAAAGAGGAATATGCCTGTGTTTATGCAGTGTATGTTGAACAGGAATAAGCATAGAGGGGGCTGGAAAATGGCCAGCATCATGAACTATCAATCAAACAACATTCATAGAAAGAACAGAAAGTAAAAGTGAGGGTCTCGTAGAGCATAATATGTATCCCATCAGCAAATATACACACAGAACAGACATTCCAGATATCAAAACCCCGGTACAATGGTAGCATTTCCGGGGTAGGCACGCCATTTCCGATGTTTACCGAAATGCTGCCATTGTACCCAGTGTTCTGATATCTGGAATGTCTGTCTGTGTGACCAGATATACACGGCCAATCTGCCTATGATGCAGAATTGCCTTGCCTTGCGATTGTGTGTGTATTGGCCGATGTTAGCTGTATATCTGCTGATGGGACACATATCAGTTCTCCTCACATTGAACGTAAAGACACTGATCTACCCACAAGATGCCCTCGTTATAACAAGTGCAGCTCTTATCCTACCCATGTGGACAAACAGTGGTTACTGTAGACAGTTTCTTTAAAAATGTTTTCTGGGGTTGTGGGGAGAACAACAATGGTGGGGTGGCTTCCGAGAAGCACGAGTCAGTCTTGGAATGGAAAATAGTACATACATGCACTGCTTTACTCTACAGGACTGTATGCACCTTGGGCGATGCAGGCAGCAGGGCTTTGGCCAGGCCCACGGCATAGCACCATATTTTTACATTTTTGTGATTCAATGGTCACATCTTATGTCAAGTGATGGGCACCTTTTATTTTCCACAAGCTTGATCCCCAGCTCTTTTGGTTAGAGAAAGAAAGATGCTGCGTTTTTGTTTATACTTCTTTATATTCATACATTCATTTAAATGTTGACACTCCTAAATGATAGTTTTTATTATTGGGCTGTTCAGTCAGAGGCAATGCTGTTTTAGGCGGTGCAATGATGGTAGGGGGGACGTTGAAGCTTGGGGGACGAGTGCAGAGGTGGGTGTGGCAGATTCTTCCCAGACTAATGAGGTGAAGGTTGCTGGTGTGAGGGGGACAGGGCAAGCATGCCATCTTTCCATCTTGATGAACTCATGTATCTTAGTCTTTCAGTGCTAAGTGTGAACTGATCACATGTTAACTTTGTTTAGTTAAAGGAGATAAGTGTGAACCTCAGAGTAAGATGCATGGATGCCTGGTTGTTCACTGCTTCGAAGTTAACTTTTTTAAACCATTATTGATACTAGTAAAAACTGACCAATTGTTTGAACAAAATGCAGACTATCTCCGCCATGGAGTGTTTATAAATGCTGAAAATGAACTGCTCATCCGCCACAGGTATGGCTATCCATGGGTAGTTAGGCAATGGAGTACCTACGCTCTGCTACCTTGAGACAATGAGGCAGGGGCATGTGCTAACTCATGCCCCTGGGCAGAGATGTCTTGGGGTTGTTGCATTGGTGCCAGCATGTTGCACAGTCATGTCTGGTGAGCATGGTGTGGAGGAGAGAATTGGGGCACTGAGGTCACACAGTCCATTGCCATAGAGGTGAAGGCACAGTCTTCCAAGCAGCAAACAAGACCCTCCCAGCTTCCACTTCAAGTGAACATTTGAAGTGACCTGTATCTAGACAAGGCCTGCCTGCTACCTGCACATAGGTAACCAGGACGGTGCCTTCTGTAAGTGCCAGCCCCAGCAAGTGATTTCTGTCAACTTTCCTATGTGCTGATTTGTGAAGGGAAGGTGAATGACTGACCTTTTCCTCTGAGGCCCTGGACACAGTCCCACAGCAACCCAGAAACCAAGGAGAAACTCTGAGCTTTGTTGGCCTCAATCCCTTGCAAGACAACTCAACTTCATTGGGCCGAGTCGGCCTGTTGGGAAAACCAACTCAACAGGTCTCGATGCCAACTCAACCGATCAGGGAGACGGACTCAAACTGCCTTGACATTGACTCAACTCAACGAGAACACTGACTTGACTAGTTTTTGACGTTGACTCAACCCATTTGAGAACAGCAACTTCAACCGTCTTGATGCCAACTCGTCCCATTGCAGAGCCCGACTAAACCCACCTCAATGTCATCTTGAACCACTCGACAGTGTCAGTTAGCCTGGTTCAATGGTGTTGAGCCCCTCAAGGATACGCTAAAGCTATTCACACTGGTTATGGACTGCTTGGAAATGAATTCAACCGCTCTCAAGTCATTTTCAAGCTGCTGAACAATCCACATACCTGCCTTTACCATTATACACTGTTCTTAATTGCCACAGTACTGAATGGACTCTTGGGAAGACTGGCTTGACTCGTTTGAAGTGAAATCAAAACACCAACTCAACTCATCTCCATGTCAACTCAAACCATTGGGAACACTCACTTGACCCATCTTGGCGCTGACTCTGCCCATCTAGGAACACCAGCTGAAACCGCCTTGATAGGGATTGGGCCAATCGGAACACCGACACGACGCATCTGGTCGCGCACTTGACCCAGCTGGGAACACTAACTCAAACTGTCACTATGCCAACTGGACCCATCTGGCACAATGACTTGAACCGTTTCGATGAAGACCAGTTGAGAAGCCAGACTCGACCTGCCTTAACACTGTCTTGAACCACTGAAAAGGGCAGAGAAGCCTAACTTGACTCTGTTGAACCCCTAAGAAGAAGGTAAAGGTATTCAAAGTGCTTCTGTCCCCCTGGTATGGATCTAAGGCCCTAGTCACAATTTAAGATCCAACTCCATACTTTTTAAAGCATGTTCCTGAACCTGGACATTGCTGTGTAAAGTATTCCCTGTCTACTGTTATCTTCAGGCCAATAGTGGCATTTTCAACTCAAAGACTGCATATTCTGTGACTTCCTTTCCGGGGCTGGGCTACTAGTGTTCTTATCTGTGTGTCTATGATTTCACTTTAAAGACTCCTATTTCTTAAGACATCTGGATGGGATATTTCCTTTATTTTTGGCATCACAGTACAGTTGTCCTTCGGATGATTGTTTGCTAGCTCGCACCGCTCCTGGAAAGTATAGCCTGAACCTAGCCCACACTACCATAAGAGGGGAAGGCTGCATACCTGTTGAGTTGTGCCTGTTTCACTTTTATGATTGGGATCACTGATATGATGAGATATTTTATTCATATCACGCTCATACACAAGTGTTTCAGAGCGCGACCTACACAAGTGTTTCAAAGCGCGACAGCAGGACATTCCACTGCTGGTTTGGAAGTAGTGTAGTATTGGGTTTAGGAACCATTACTCATTCCTGTAGTCGCACGCACACAGAGCAGTGGTCACTTTGTCACAGTGTATAGCTGGAAAGCTGACACAGCTTGAGACACACAGGACATACTTTTTAATAGAATTAAGCCACTCGCTGCCGAATTTAAAATAATATACCATTCTATCTGTAATTATTTCTTCTTTGAATAGTTCTCTTTCAGTAACTTCTCTTAATGTCAAGCATCCACCCTCTTCCCTTTGCAATTGGGAACAGTCTACATAAAAACTGAAGCTACTTGCACTTTAATGTTATATAAATAAGTTCGCCAGATGTCAGAATAATCAGAAATTCGTAGACAGCATGCATTTCACACAAAAACCATCGGGTTTTGGAGATTTCCCAAATGAAGTACCCCGGGACAAGTCCTACGACTGTAGCCTGAAGAGGAAGATTAGGTGAAAGGTGATTCAGAACATCCGATGGATTATTTTGTAATGAACAGTCAGGTGTGTAGCATCCTAGCCATACTTCTAAGAAGCCTACAAGACGGCTTTGGTCCAGTGAAGAATTAGGCAATGGTGTCCGAAAAGAGTAGAGGAGGGCAGAGCAAGAGGGTCGGGTAAGGAGTTATAGGGAGTTTTCTTTGAGTTGCAATGCACATGTGTTGCCACTGAATCTAAAGGTACAACTGAGATGGTGTTATTTGGTAGAAGTCTGTCTGGAGTGTGCCAGGATACTCTGGCTGATTAGAACATATTCATATTGTGTTATTCTCATATTAAGTCCTTATTGCATGGCAGGTCCCTATGGAAGTTTGCAGCACCAAGGTGTTTGCTGTGCACTCGAGCATCTTAGTGGTATGCATGTATTCCCTCCTTTTGTATGTTTCTGCCCATTTGATATGCTGAATGGTGACCATACCATGCATGTTTTAGCTTCAATTAGTTTCTGCTGGCAGTTTAATTGAACAAATCCCCGATGTCCAAGGCTTGACCGACAGTGTTTTATGTGCTCTGCTTTTTTTGATTGAAGTGTGCGCCGTTTAAAAAAGAAAATGTTTGTTACCCCTTGTAATGGCATGAAACTTATTGCTGTCCTATGCAACATTGAAAGTAGGGTTGGAGATGCTATTTTTTTTATTTCTTATTTTGTATATGCACAGTGAATGTATTTGGTATACGATACAAACAGAGCAATTCTGAGATCTTCAACAATAAAATGTCTTTAGATAGAAATATACTCTATCAAATATATTACAAAATCTACATTAAACATTGCATGTTAAATGTTAAGTATGAAACCTTAGAATGTCTCATTAACAGATGTTTCCTCAAATGAAGCTTGCACTCTGATCCCTCAACAGGTGTGCCTGAAATTTCAAGAGCACTGGCTTCATCTTGAATGGGAACAATTAAACCAGCTATTTAAAAAGTGCACCTTGCCTAGCCCCAGGCAAGACTAACATATTTGACCTTCTCTTTAGAATGTAGGTAGCACATCTAGTTTAGGGAGAACATCTCTTAACTGTAAACATTTAAACAAAGTAAAGTTGAGTAAAGGATGCTGCAAAACAGTGGTTTTCATTGATCCCTGGCATAACTAATGGGCAAGCATTGCCAGTTAAGTGCCTTTCTAAAATGGAGGCCTATATTCTAAAAAAAATCCCTCATAGAATTCTCCCATTCCCTCATAGAAGACTATGGTCATGAAATCTAGGAGGCTCCCAAAAAGTCTTAATAGTGGCTTTTACCAAGGAGGTTAGGGCATAGCCTACTTTTGTGGTATCCTCCATAAATGAAGAGATAATATGGACAGAGAATCACAGAATTGTATAAGAACTTGAGATGGAATCCCATCTTCACCAGCCACCTTTCCTGGATCCAATGATCTAAGGGCACTGCGAAATTCTGCAGCCTCATATGGCCCTGCCAAACATTCCATAGCTTTCTGGGGAAATTCAGTCGTCCGGCGTCTCTATGGTCGTTGGGAGGCGGCAAACCCACCGGTGGATACTCCTCGGCCCGTCGACGGCCTGGCCTTCTCTGGCGGGATAAGGCAGGCGGCGGTGTGGATGAGCTTGTCCGTGAAACGAAAGTCTTAGGCAAAGGAGCGTGCGGCCCCGGTCGTTGGCGGCTCGACGTCAAGTGGTCCCCTCTTCTGGGCAACACAGCTTCGACGGGCCTCCAGTGGTTACAGGAAACTTGCGAACCCTGGTCGACGACGGTGAACGGAATGCCCGGTGCAGATCTTCGTTCTCCTCGGCGGTCCCAGTCTCTGGTCGGCAGTCTTTGGAGGGTCTGACTTCAGGGCGCTTTGGTGAAGGTTAGCGGTGCTAGATGGTCCCTCGGAGCACAGGAAGAGGGCGTCTAACCAGGTGCTCTCTTGGATCAGTCTCGAAGGCTTTCGGCTTTCGGATTTCAGCGAAGGGAGACAGCAGTCAACCTTCTTCAGGCTCGGCTTCGAGATTAAGCATCAGTTTCAACTTCAGCTTCTGAACAAATCCAGTGGTGAGAGGTCCCCAGATATACTATTCTGTCTCTCATCCACACTGCTGGGTCACACTCAGCTGCCAATCTTACAGAAGGGCATTCATACAGTTATTCAGCGAATCAGGCATACAGTGCATTCAAGCCATACTCCTCCCTCTCAGACACTCACAACAAGGAATGTGTATTGAGACAAGTACCCAGCCATTCAACACTACACACTGCATTCATACCAGTTTCGGGCAGGGCTGCCTCAGTCATTGGGCCTCATTACGACCTAGGCGGTACAGGGTTAACGGCGCCATAAAAGGTGGCGGCGCCGTTAACCCCGTACCGCCTCATTACGAGGTCCCCTCGCGGGACACAGTAAGCACGTCTGGAAAAACCAGGCGTGCTTACCGGGTCCCGCGAGGGGAAGAGGGAGCAAACAACGGGCCATCTCGTAATGGCTCGTTGTTTGCTCCCTATGGGGGCTGAAATGGCAATGGGGAAGGACCGGGTCTGGGTCCTTGGCGGGAGGAATTACCGGGCCTTCCGAACTCAGAATGGCCCAGTAATTCCTCATTCTGTGGACCCGGATGCGATTTCGGCGGCAGCCATGCCGCCAATAGCATCATGGCTGCCGCCGAGGTCGTAATGAGGGCCATTGTGTCAAACACCAGAAACCAGACATCCACAACAAGAAGTGCATATTGGTCACACACTCCATTCACTCAGGTCCCACCCACAGGGTGTACCCACAACATACAGTACTTGGGAAGGCTCCAGCCACTCTGGCCTGGACTTCACAACAACACCATATATGTAACTTCCACCCAACAGCCAGTCAGGGGGAAGGGACAGAGTCAGAGCTTCCCAGGACTTTTGGAAAACAAGGTAACATGCAATAGAAAGCAAGAGGCCACAGGGGCCATCTTGTTTCCTATCAGGAATCAACTGATTCCAATGGCAGGGCCTGGGTATCCAAAAATGGAGGATACTCAGAGCACCTGTCAAATTCAGCATGGAGCTGCCACCAGCCCATACCCTGCTCTGTGGGCCACACTCAGGTGCCCAAAAGCATACACTAGGGGCACAAGGTTGCACCCCCACCCATGGGTGCCATAAGGGTATCCCATGGGTCTGTACACCAAACCAAAAACAGGAAAAGCTGCACTGCCAGGAGTCCCACATGGACTCCTGAGCAGTAGACAATACAGAACACAAATGAAAAAGGACTACAGGACAAGGACAGGGAGGCCCTGTCCCTCCAATGCATTTCCAGCATCACAGTTCCCCCCCCAGACTGGGGTTAGGGTGCCTAATCTCCCACGAGATAGACCCCCTCATCTAGACAGTCAACATACCTTCTGGAAAGGCCATCTGCATTATCGTGACTCTTCCCTGGTCTATGCTCTAGGGTTAAGTCTAGCCCTTGCAGTCTAGTGGGCCACCTGAGCAGTTTCGGGTTCTCACCCTTCATCTGCTTAAGCCACTTCAGGGGCTTATGATCTGTTTGGACCTTGAAGGTAGATCATGTAAGGTAGGGCCTAAAACGCCTAAGGCTCCAAACGATACTGAAACATTCCTTTTCAACAGAAGCCCACCTAAGTTTTCTACCCTTGAGTGGTCTACTAATGAAGATGATCGGATGTTCCCTGCCTTTGTCATCTAACTGGGACAAGACAGCTCCAATTCCGGTGTCGCAGGCATCCATCTGGACGATAAAGGGTTTGCTGTAGTCAGGCGCACACAACACAGGTGCCCTACACAGACTTTCCTTCAAGCCATCAAAGTCACTCTGACAGTCTTCAGTCCAATTAACCTTCCTAGGCGGTTTGGGTGAAGTCAGAGCTTTCAGTGGTGCAGCTATGGTTCCATAGTCCGCCATGAAATTGCGATAATACCCAGTGAGGTCCAAAAAGGCTCTCACTTGAGTTTGAGAAGTGGGAGTCTCCCAGTCATTTACATCCTGTACTTTACTGGGGAGAGGTTGGATTTGCCCCCCTCCCACCTCATGACCAAGATACATGACTTTCCCATGAGCTATCTGGCACTTGGTGGCCTTGATAGTGAGGTTAGCCCTTTTCAAGGCCTGCAACACCTTATCCAGGTGTGTCAAATGCTCTTCCCAGGTGAAACTGTAGACGGCAATGTCGTCTATGTAGGCCACACAAAAGGCCTCCAGCCCACTGAGTGCATGATTGACCAATTTCTGGAAGGTGGCAGGGGCATTCTCCAACCCAAAAAGCATGACCCTAAACTGGTAGAGTCTCTCAGGTATTGAGAATGCTGTCTTTTACCTGGCATAGTCCGTCAGAGCTATTTGCCAATAGCCAGAGGAAAGGTCAAAGGTGCTCACAAATTTGGCAGCACCTATGTCCTCCACAAGCTCATCAGCCCTGGGCAATGGGTGCACGTCAGTTTTGGTGATGGCATTGACTCCTCGGTAGTCCTGAGGGTTGCTATGCAGCAAATCAGGAAGGAGCTCACTCTCATCCTCTTCTTGCTCTGAAGCTAGCAAGAGACATGAGACCTCCGCTCGCCTGTGGAAAGGCTTGAGCCTGTTCACATGAAATACCTGAGGGGCTACCCCCGAGACTCCCAGGTCAACCAGATAATTGACTTCGCCCATCTTGGAGATTTTCCTGAAGGGTCCAGTCCACTTGTCTGCCAAAGCTCTAGGCTTGGTAGGCTCCATCACAAGGATTTCCTGTCCCGGAGTCCAATCCACTTCCAAGGCTTTAGGGTCATGCCAGTACTTGTTCAATTCGTGGCTGACCTTGAGATTTGCTGTTGCCTGACCCATCATCTGTGTCATCCTTTGTCTGAGACGTAACACATAGTCCCCCACTTGCTTGGCGGGACCTGGAGGGGTGGCCTCCCAACCTTCTCTGATCAAGGCAAAGGGCCCCCTCACGGGAATGTCCACGAGTAACTCAAAGGGGCTGAAACCAACACCCTCTTGAGGTACCTCTCTGTAAACAAACAGCAGGCATGGCAGGAGGAGACCCCATTTCCTCCTTAGGGGCTCTTCCAAACCACCTAGCATGCCTTTGAGAGTTTGATTAAATCTCTCAACCAGACCATTGGTCTGGGGATGGTAAGAGGTGGAGAACTTGAAGGTCACCCCACACTCTTTCCACATGGTTTTCATGTAACTAGACATGAAGTTGGATCCTCTGTCAGAGACAACCTCCTGTTATGCTCACCTGGTATCCACAGGGACGCCACCCAGCCGGGTTACTCGCTGGTATGCTTCTCAGCTTTGCCCTGATGTGGTCTGCGGGGAAGGTTCTGCCTGAAAAAACAGGAGGACTGTGTTCAAGACCGACCGACTGGGGTAAGTATCCTCCCTCCACCCCCGTATGATTTCAGTCCCTCTGGTGCCCTCTCCTCACCTTGTGGTAGAATTAGGCGTGCTCTCCATCCAGCCTTCTTTGCAGGGGCGCGTTGTCTTTCATGGGCGAGTGCGGTCCAGTTACTTCACTGACGCCGGCCCGTTTGATATTGCTCAGGTAGGTCTTATTGCTGTTCTTTAGTTTTGTTGCTATCCTGCATGCCTTTCTTTGTTTAAAATGTCTCTTTTTTCTCCCTTAGGTATGCATAGCTTCAGCACGGTGAACTGGCTTGGTTGAGCCCCGCTGGTAAATGATGGCGCATTAAGAGTGCTATGATGCAGTAAGTAAGCGCTATGCGCAGCGCTGCAAAGTCTTGCCTTTGCTAACCTGTGTTTTTCTTCCTTGTAGGTCACAGTGTTCTTCAGCACGAGTGAAATGTCCGGAGAGGTGCCAGCCGAGAGGCGACTAGCCAGGTAAACCTTTTTAGCAGTTCGTACTTTGTAAATGTCTCTACTGCTTTCTTTAAGGTTGCCTCTATCTTCCCCTTTCAGGTCGTTCTGTCCGGGAGGCGTGCAGATTCGAGGAAGCAGTTCTCACTAGCTACGAGTGTATAAAGATGAAGACTGCAGGTAAGATGCTGCTGCTAATGATGTTCCTTTTGTCTCCTTGCAGGTTCTGGTTCTCCGAGGTTCGAGGGAATAGCTGGACACAGTGAGCGTCACGTTGCAAGCTGCAAAGTAACACGAAGCGTGTTGTCTTGCTCGGGTGTGGTTTAAATAGCCCCAACAAAATAGTCCAGGTAAAGTAGTCCCTAGGCTACCACACCCAAAACACTAGACCACATAGCTTGGTTCTTACAAACCAAGCTATGTGGATGCCTCCATGTTGGCTGACAATACAATAAAGTAGTTCCCAAGCACATTGTTTTTCATGGTGTATGAGCCTGGCGCCATAGGTGCCAGGACTGGCCCCATGAGGGCTTTTGAAGAGGATGCCAGGCTCTAGAGGCCCGAGTCCTGACTCCACCTGGCCAATGGGTTTGCCAGAGGGGGTTTTGGGCGAGGGTCATGACACCTCCTTGGGGAATCCAACACGGGTGAAAATGCCCAGGAGGGACCTGGCAACCACCTTGGCTGTAACAGTCCGAAGGGGTATAGCCTCAGCGTACCTGGTGGCATGATCAACAAAGACCAGGATGAACCAATGTCCTCCTGAAGTGGGAGGGTCAAGGGGACCCACAATGTCGATGCCCACCCTCTCAAATGGTGTGCCAATCAATGGCAATGGTTGCAGTGGGGCAATGACACTGCCTCCAGTCTTGCCAGATAACTGACAAGTTGGACAGGTCCTGCAGTGGGACTCCACTTCTACTCCCATCCGATGCCAGTAGAAATGGGCAGAGAGCCTCTGCTTAGTCTTCTCGGTACCCAGATGACCAGCTAAGGGCACCTCATACGCCAACTGCAGCAGAAAGGGCCTGTAAACCTGGGGTACCACCAACCTCTTGAGGGCACCAGGTTCTGGCTTAGTGGGCTCACTAACAAGGAGCTCCCCCTCCCAATAGATTCAGAATGTCCTAGGCACTTCTCCTTGTGCCTGGGACAGGGCCTGTTTCCTCAGACCCTCGAGAGAGTGGCACTCTCTCTGTCCCTTACAGAAGTCCGCCCGGGAGGGTCCCCCTTCAGCTAGCAGGCATTGAAGGTCGGGGTGGTCCTCCGGGTTGAGAACTTCTCCCACAGGAGAGTCTTCTGTCTCTTCTCCCTCGGGAGTTGAGTTTGGGTTTTCCACTGGAGCCAGCCCGTCCAGAGCATGGATCCCAATGGGTGCTGTAGGAACAGCAGGAAGAGAAGGAGCCCCCTTCACAGAGGTGGCCTTCTTGTGCTGCCGCCTTCTTGCCTTAGGCCTCGCCTTTGGCTCGGGTACCTGACTCACATCCAGACCCTGTGTCACCTGTGACCTAGTGACTGCAGCAGTAGTCATGGGAAGACCATCCAAGCTCAACCCCAACCCTACAAGATCATTACCTAACCAACAGAATGTTAGCAGGGACATTGTTCTGAACCAGGACAGGAAGCTTTGCTGTCTTGTCTCCAATCATGAGTGTGACTAAGGCTACAGGTGATAATTTGGGAGGCCCACCAGCTAACCTGGTGGTTCTCAGAGGAGCACCTACATAGTCCTCTGGCTTGAGCAGGGTCCTGTCCACCACGGTCATGCTTGCCCCAGTGTCTCTCAAGCCAGTAGAAGGCTGGCCATTCAAGAGGACACTTCTCAAAAACCTACAGGTGTTCTGTGGGATAGTCGCCAGTACTTCGGCGTCCTGGTACCAGGCCTCAAAGGACACTAAGGAAATCTCTACAGGAGCACCGAAGGTAATGTCTGTAAAGGAGGGGAAGACAGTGGCCTCCACCTCAGACATGGGGTAAGGGTAGCTCAGGCTGACAGCCTGTACTCCAAGTGCCTCACCTTTACACTTGGAGTCACCCTTCTTGTGATCCAGAGCCCCAAATTCCCAACAAGTGCCAGAAATGCGGGGTACGGTACTGGAACCACTGGTAGCCTGCTTTGCAGCAGGTGGACCACTACTCTTATTCCCACCCACAGATGCCTTATCCCCACTAGATTTTTGGGTCTTAGGAGAGGAAGGTTTTGGTTTACCCAACAGTGACTGCTTTTGGGACTCCTCAGCTTTCTGAGAGGTCCTCTGTTCTTTGTCCTTGTCCTTCCCACTGGTGTCCTTAGAGGACACCCGGTGGGAGAACCACTTATCAGCCAACGTAGCTAGCTTAAAGGGATCCAAAATGTTCTGGTCAGCAACATACTGACGCAGCTCTGGTGAACAGGCTTCAGAAAAATGCTCAAAAAACAAAAGGTGAGACAATTCAACAAACGTTTTCACTTTGTAACCATCAATCCACCCCATCATTTTCATGTGCGCAGCACTCACCCAGTCAACCCAAGACACATTCTCTCTTTTCTTAAAATCCCTGAACCTTTTAAGGTATTGGTTAGGTGTCTTGCCAAACTTGGCTATCAAAGCAGACTTTATGCACTCATACTGACCCCTTTCTTCCACACTCAGTTTCAGAATACAATCATATCCAGTTTGAGGCACTCTGCTTAACAAACACTTAGCCCAATCTCTCTTATCAACATCATTAATTGCACAAGCCATTTCAAACGCTTCAAGTCATTGGAGGATATCTGAACCCTCCACAAACACACCAACCTTATCTTTCATAAACTTGGTGGCTGGGACCTGCCACTCTCAACGGGTTTAGCTGAAGTCTCCACTCTAGCTTTCTCTAGCTGGATTCTCTGACATTCAGTGTCCTTGTCTTTGAGTTCAAGATCCCTATTCTTGAGTTCCACTTGCTGTGCAAGCTCCTCTTTCTTAAGCTCAGCTTCTATTTTCAACTTGCGGTATTCAAAGGCCTTAATAACTCAAGTTCCACGGAATTGCTGGGGGTTGGAACAGAGGCAACAGGAATGGTGGCATTCCCAGAATCAGATTCAGCAAAAACCCCAGGGGCAGAGTCCTCATTGGTTGCATCCCCCCTCCAAGAGTTTCACCATCAGTCTGGTAGTCCACCAGGGCATCTATTAGCTCAGCCCTAGACTTATCCACAAAGTCTAACTCCCTGGCTTCACAAGCACTCTGGAGAGCCTCTAACCTCATCCTAGTCAATTTACCATTAGCAATAGACTCCATTGCTTGTAATGCAGTTATCTTGCACACAACTAAACCTCAATTTAACAAAGTGCAGATATTTTGTAAGTGGCACGGTTCTACACTGATTCTTAAAACCATAAGCATCCCACCGCTGCCCCCACCTCTAAAGACTGGAGGGGGGTGTCTGTACTTCTGCTCTCTGTATGGTAGAGGAGAGGTACAGAGGGCCCCAGCCAAGATTCTCTATTACGGTAGCAATGGATGAGCAATCAAGGCCTAGCTTCTCAGGAGGTGATTCAGGCTGGTTCTTAAGTACAGTGCCCCCACAAAGGAATGTCCTCACATTGTATTAGTTAAAACACAGTCTATATATAATTAATATTCAAGGTTATGTACACTATCACAATAACTCACTTTGTGCTCAGAAAATCTACAATGGTAAATATACACAGTTCTAAAGTAGTACCACAATTATTATCAGATCTCATTAAAGTGCATCAATTATACTCTGGTCAAATGTCACACAGATCACTTAATAAAGGCAACCAACAATAGACATAGGAGGAAAGCAGTTGGTTAGAACAATTGGCAGAATACTGGCCCCTACCACTAGACACAGTTCTGTGTGGAGATCCCCCCACCTGGGCAACCTGTAAAGATATATCACAAGCCCAGTCCACATATTGTTCTATAAGTCTTATTTCCTTCTATAATGTTTCTAACACCCCAATGTACCTGGAATAGCAGAGTTCGATGATGGGTCGTCGACGGACCCTTCTTGAGCGGCTCCCTTTAAAGCAGGAGCCACGGATTGTCGAGATCCCACGAAGAAAGTGAACTCGGCGTCGAGGCGGCAGCTTCGGTCCCGGCGGTGCTCGTCGTCGATGAAGCCAAGGCGTCCTGCAAAGAAGGGGCGTGCGTGGCACCTCGATGACAATAGTTCAGGACCGCAAAGAGATT
This sequence comes from Ambystoma mexicanum, assembly GCF_040938575.1. NCBI lineage: Eukaryota > Metazoa > Chordata > Amphibia > Caudata > Ambystomatidae > Ambystoma > Ambystoma mexicanum. The sequence continues at coordinate 1,058,611,661 of NC_090935.1, read as the reverse complement.
ATGAAGAAATGTGACCCAGCAAAGGCGTCGAGCCCTCCGGCGTCTCTACAGTTGTTGGGTGGCGGGAAACGCACCGGCGGATACTCCTCGGCGCATCGACGGCCTGGCCTTCTCCGGCGGGATAAGGCGGGCGGCGGTGCGGACAAGCGCGTCTGTGAATCAAAAGTCTTAGGCAAAGAAGCATGCGGCTCAGGTCGTCAGCGGCTCGGCGTCAAGCAGTCCCCTCTTCTGGGCAACACGGCTTCGATGGGCCTCCAGCGGTTACAGGAAACTTGCCAACCCTGCTCGACGACGATGGACTGAATGTCAGGTGCTGATCTTCGTTCTCCTCGGCGGTCCCAGTCTCCGGTCGGCAGACTTTCGAGGGTCTGACTTCCAGGGCACTTTGGCGAAGGTTAGCGGTACTCGATGATCCCTCGGAGCACGGGAAGAGGGCGCCTAACCAGGTCCTCTCTTGGATCAGTCTCGACGGCTTTCGGATTTCAGCAAAGGGAGACAGCAGTCAGCCTTCTTCTTCAGGCTCGGCTTCGAGATTAAGCATCAGTTTCAACTTCAGCTTCTGAACAATTTCCAGTGGTGAAGTACCCAAATATACTATTCTGTCTCTCATCCACACTGCTGGGTCACACTCAGCAGCCAATCATACAGAAGGGCATTCATGCAGTCAGTCAGCCAATCAGGCATACAGTGCATTCAGGCCATACTCCTCCCTCTCAGACACTCACAACAAGGAATGTGTATTTGGACAAGTACCTAGCCATTCAACACTACACATTGCATTCATACCAGTTTTCGGGCAGGGCTGTCTCAGTCATTGTGTCAAACACCAGAAACCAGACATCCACAACAAGAAGTGCATATTGGTCACACACTCCATTCACCCAGGTCCCACCCACAGGGTGTACCCACAACATACAGTACCTGGGAAGTCACCAGCCAGTCTGGCCTGGACTTCACAACAACACCATATATGTAACTTCCACCCAACAGCCAGTCAGGGGGAAGGGACAGAATCAGGGCTTCCCAGGACTTTGGGAAAACAAGGTAACAGGCAATAGAAAGCAAGAGACCACAAGGGCCATCTTGTTTCCTATCAGGAATCAATTGATTCCAATGTCAGGGCCTGGGTATCCCAAAATGGAGGATACTCAGAGCACCTGTCAAATTCAGCATGGAGCTGCCACCAGCCCATACTCTGCTCTGTGGGCCACACTCAGGTTGCACCCCCACCCATGGTGCCATAAGGGTTTCCCATGGGTCTGTACACCAAACCAAAAACAGGAAGAGCTGCACTGCCAGGAGTCCCACATGGACTTCTGGGCAGAAAACAATACAGAACACAAATGGAAAAGGACTACAGGACAAGGACAGGGAGGCCCTGTCCCTCCAATGCATTTCCAGCATCACATAACCGCTCTAACAAATTAATTTAAATCATCCCACATAAATGCTAGGGTCCTGTATTTGCCTCTATAAACACCATGACTCGACACTGGACCAACTGAAGGCACGCCCCTGAACGCTCACACCAGAGAAACTACAACCCGCTAGGGAAGAAAGGCGCAAGCCGATCTTGTAAGGATAACATGTTTAATCTCACACGCAGATGAGAGCAACAGCAAAACACTCTGCTGCTAAGAATGTTCTGCCGCAAAGTAGTACAAGCAGAATCTTATAAAGCAAAACATTGTCATACATGACGCAATACATAAAGGGCCTCAATACAACCATGGCGTTGGACCATGGTGCTATTAGCACCATGGTCCATGCCGGATTCCGCCATGGTGGATGGCGGATTTACCGCCCCATTCCAAGGTTGGCGGGGTGGTAAATCCCCATTCACCATGGCCCCTTCCCCATTCCCATTTTTGGCCCTTAGGGCTCAATGGGAATGGGGAAGGCGCTAATTACGGCACTGTAAATTACGGTGCCGTAATTAGCACCAAGGTCCCTTAGCGGGATGGACTTTAACGCCTGCAAAAAGCAGGCGTTAAAGTGTGAATCTTGCGTTAAGGGTTTAGCGGCGCCTAAACCTTTTACGGCGCCGTTAACCCCTTAACGCCAGGGTTGTAATGAGGCCCAAAATAAAAACCTGCGTGGCTTATTGGACGGACCCTATACAGGTACCACCTTTATCCATATGGAATGGCAGTTTTCTTGGTCCCAGCCCAGTCCGTCCGTCTTCCATCACGTGGGTGCTGCAGGGCTCACCTTTATTTATTTATTTATTTATTTATTTATTTATTTTTACATTTGTATAGCGCGCTACAGCCTAAAGGCATTGAGGCGCTTGTTACAAGAAGGTGTACGTAAACAAGATTGCATAGGAGGTAGTAGTTACTTAGTTACAGTATATTGGCAAGTTACAGACAAGTAGCAGTTTAGACAAATAGCATTGTTTTGATAGCTTTGCGGAACGCTAAGTGGGAGTCAATTCCCCTGATGTGCGATGGTAGGGCATTCCAATGGGTAGCTGCAATAGCAGGGAAGCTGGAGCCGCCTGCGCGTACTCTGCGTGTTATGGGTTTGGTGATCATGTTGGTATAGGCAAGTCTGGATGGCCATGCGGAGGTGGACATGGTAACCCGCTGAGCCAAGTAAGGGGGGACCAAATCATGGAGGCATTTGTGTGTGAGGGAAAGGATTTTGAAGATGATTCTTTGTTTTACGGCAAGCCAGTGGACTTGTCTCCTCAGGTCTGAAATGTGATCCCTTCTGGGGAATCCTGTAGCGGCCCTAAGGGCATTGTTCTGGACAAGTTGTAGTTTAGAAATGTTTTTACCTGAGGTCCCTCCAAGGAGAGCATTTCAGTAGTCAAGCCTCGTGCCGATAATAGCCCTGGCAATGGTGAGGCAGTTCTGTGTAGTCTTCTTCTTCTCACGCTGAAGGTCTGTCAACAAATTAATTATACTCCTACTATACAGCTTATTTTATCACTCATTCTGTGCACTTGGCAGGCCATAAGATGGACACAGAGGCGGTTCTGGAGCACTCTAACCTTCTCACACACATTTCACACACAGCCTCCGCACCATCCGGCTCCAAGGTCTCCACCCTTGTTTTGAACTATAATGTATCCCTCCCAGCACCTCGCAATACAAATCACACGACTGTTGCTTCAATGATATGCCCTGTCCATGCTATGGGCTATAACTCGTGCTCACCCGGGAATGGCTCGGGTCATGCTTTGGCCAGTGTAAAATAGCATGCACACCAGGTGCCGGTCTCTGATCGCGGCCTTGTAGGGCACATTCTTCTTGGGTCTAAAACACATCTTTGCAACACTTTCAGGAACAATGAATAGAAGGTGTGGCAGGTGGGGGTGCGAACTGTCCTCATGGGAGCTCGAGCATTACTGGAGATTTCTGTGGCCTCATGGATTTGAGCCTAGTGCATGCAATGTCGCATTTACCGCGCAAGCCTTCCCCTCTACCTCGGATTACTATTATCTACGCAAACTAGCAATGCCGCCCGCGCCTTGGGCCACACCATGTAGTTAAACTATAATTGGTTACATTAACATGGGGTCCTGCTGGACGGGAAGGTGTCCCTCTCACTGTTCCCTCACCCCCCCCCCCTAGCTCATCACAGTGCCTCAAATGCATCTTGCCTTACTTTAAAGCGCCTGGGGGGCTGCCCCCATCACAACATAACAGCACATAATCCTTATCCTCCAAATAGCTGTATCAGTTGCCTTGCCTCCCGATCTTTTCTTTGGGTTCCGTACCCCAGTCTTAAAAGAGCTAATGTCAATTGTGCGATACTGGACCCAATTAAAGTCACCACAGACTACCCGCGAAGGTGACCGGCCAAACAGCTCCTTGGTAAAGATACACAAACTAAAGAGGAATCCTCTTTGGGTACATTAAGAGCACAAAAAGACATTCCTCGCCATTTATACCTGAACTGGGTGAGAGCCCACCTGCTCTGAACATCCATGAGGGACCAATGCACATACTTCCTTTTTTTATTATAAAACAAAACTCATCTAATGTAGCTTTTTACCTTGCTATCCCCCTCCTCCTTTCCAGGATATTTAGATTCTCCTCAAGCACTACTAAAGTTATCAGTTTCAACCAACATAAACTCTATCAGCCACTCTCTTGAGCAGTTACAGGTATGGTGGTAATGGAAACAATTATTCAACCTAATTTGGAATTGGTAGTATTACCTGTGGTAATACTACCAAACTCAATTGCCATTACTGCATGCTGTAAATACTGATTATTGCCTGATATTGAGTAACGGTTGATCCCAATTTCTGGGGTCCATTGGGGATGGGAGGTGATATACCAAATGCACTTTGCCACCATTATCGCCTGTTTTAACTCCACTCATATAGAGGCAACTTTACTTGCTTTGGGATCCCAAATACTAAATCAGGCAGGGTGCTAAAAGAGGTGGTTTTTCCAAGAAATGCCTATTTTATCACTTCTGCCAGTCTCTTAATGAGGCCCACAGTGTTTTAAACACCACATACTTGCAAAATACCACCTGATTATGAGTTGTGATCAGACAACATATTTACCATATGGGCTAAATCGAAAGTCCTCGGTGGGGTAAATTTTGGTTATTTACCACGTGCAGAACTTCCCATGTGAATATCCCAGTGAATCCCAACTCATAATTAGGTGTTTTTTTAAGAATAGTATTAAAATCCACTTTTTTACTATTACGGTCTTACATAGAATGCAGTTTTTTTAGATAATATACACCGCAACTTTGTGCTGGGGACCTCTATGGAGCCCGCTGGCTTCATGCACCAGCATAACGCAGGCGAACTGCATAGGGATCCATTGTAAAGTTTACAATTACAATTGCTAGAGTTTACAATTACAAGTAAACGCTGCCTGCAATGCACGCAATGACACACTTGTACATCGCCTTTTGTTCTGCACTTTTGCACTCCACCGTGCAAATGACAAAAATGTGGCGGCAGGGAGCCTTTTACATTGCAGTGGTAATGCAACTGCTCCCCGCTGCCAAGTTACGGCTTGGAGCAAAGTGAGCGCCACAGTCTGCAACAACACATGAAGGGCCCAGACACAGTTCAGTAAGATGGATCGGCCAGTACCAAGCCAGTGCGCATAAGGAGTACGTATTGCGTTTGAATTACTGGTAACATTGTTCTTTCATTACATGATATTTTCATGAAAGTTTCCAGAGAACCCATGTAACGTGCCTCGTGGGCAAAGTTAAACTATGTAGAAAAAAAAAGAGTTTGCCCTTTTTTTAAAAAAAACTTCTTTTCAAATGTCTAAGCAAATGTCTAAGCATTTGATTTAAACTGTTTAGGACTGTTGAGGCTTCTTGGTTGTTACCTCGGGCCACATTGGCTGCTGGGTCAGGCAAACTTTGTGTGGACGCTTGATAGTAATTGTAGTCTGGCTAGGTACTACGGTGTACACATTGTAACGCTGGCCTATTGGTCTGCATTGCACTTCTCTTGTTCTCTCCTTAATCCACTTAACTGTTTAGGCCCCTTGAAGGTTCTGGGTTGTTACCATAGGCCAGTGTGGTTGCTCGGTCCTGTGAGCCTTGTGTGGATACTTGATAAGCATAGTAGGCTGGCTGTACACAAGGTGTACCAGTATTAAACCCATTGTAAGGCTGTCCTATTGAGTGGTATGCATTGCTCTTCCCTTGTTCTCCTCTCCCTCACACTTCTCCCCTCACCTTTTCTTGCACTTAATTGTTTTGGTCTGTTTCAAGGATGTGAGAGTGCAGACCCCCTAGCTACTGCTCCCCTTACAATGTGCCCCTCCTCTCCTCGTGGGGCACAATGAAGCCCCTTTTTTGAGACTACAAAACAGCAATACATAAGTGAATAAATAAAAAATAGCAGAGTGCCAGTTGTTAGTTTTATGTTCCCACTGCTCCTTTTCACTCTGTGGTGGATATGCAGATGCATGACAGAGGGAAAGAGATTTACCTGGCATAGCAATGTGGGATTCCCGAATGTTCCAGTTCATAAAGGCAAGGACTGATACGGGTATATACTCAAATACAATAAAGGCATCCGCTGCCAGCCGTTGCCATACTGCCGTAGGACGGATCGTCTTGGGAGGATAGCTCGGCGGCAACGTGCTCACCTCAGAAGGAAGACGACACGGAGCAACGGGTCCGCGTTTTCAAGCCTCTGGGCATTACGCGCGTTATAAATAACCTATCATGTCATATCAAGCGCGCTGAGCGTCGTCGTGTAGCGAAACATGTCCGAGGACTGGAACAGCTGCTGCATGTCACAAACAAGCAATGAAGTTGCGACGTTAAAGAGGAGGAAGCCGTTGCTAATTAACACCTCATTAGATATTTTATTTCTGGACTTTGACTTTCTTTCCTTTAGCAATTTTAAAATAGTAAAGCATTGAGTATTTGTTTAATGCTATTCCAGCTATTTGCAAACGTTTTTGCCTTTTAAGAACAGACGCAAATATACGTTGTTCATTGCAAAATTCCTCTTATTCCTAGCCCTATAGCAGGCTGTACTGTCGTGTTTGTCTTTGCTACCGCACAAACAGTAGACGCTTTCATTTTGTTTTGTCTGAGCGCAGTTCCCAGTCACATGCTTTATTTTAAACTCTCCCAGCAGTAATTTAGGGAACATTTGCCAGTTATCTGACCTAGATAGTTCATGTCGGTAGCCCTGTACCCCTGCACTTAGTATGTGCATATCATTTACTTCCTGCTGTCCCAGTTAATGCTTTCAAGTCTAGCCCAAGACAGCGTTGACCCAGCTTGCATGATGTAGAGTACAGCGCTTATTTGATTATTCATTTTTCAGGCAGAACCACTTCGATAACGGAGGACTCCCATGTGCGTTTCTCATAACCTGGGCATTTGTCCATTAGCTATGCCGTTTGTATCCAACATTACTCATTTTGTCAGCCCCTTTCGTTTCCCCTCCAGTAAGGTGCTGCATGAGACATTTCCTTTGGTTTGGCATAACAAGGCCGCAGATTTATTTTTACATATACATAACCACTGCAAACAGGTATTAAAAATTAGTTCCAAAAGGTGTGGCGACTGCTCCTCGTCCTGCTTCCCCTTTTACCTCCATATTGATTGCAGGCAGAACTCCCCCAAGGCCTTCGAGTCTGAGAAACCGCCTGCCCCTGCAGGTCTTTGCGGACTGGGGGAGCGCCGTTTGTTGGGGGGAAGTTGAGCCCCAATTGCTACCGCCAGACACCCCCACCGTTTAGGCTCCCAGGAGGCGCTGTCTAGAATGGGCGAAGCCCCTTCCGGTTTAGCAATGGCTCATTCGGAGTCTTTGTCTTATCATAGGTTGCCACAACCCGCCTGTCCATCCTGCGACAACGACGTCCAGGCTCTGTCATAACTGTAGGGTGGGAGGGTGGGAAAACAAAGTCCTCCACTTTTGGCGGGCGCCCGGCTGCTGGAAGAGCTGCAAGTGCTCCTGCGCCGGGCGCCCGCCGCTTTTATCTCCCAAGCCCCGCCTCCTTCCTTTGTTGCCCTTCGCGGGCTTTCCCAGGCTCTTGGCGCCCTTTCCTCTGGCTCCTTTGCCGCCCTCTCTCCTGCCCCTGGGGGGGGAGGGGCGAGAGAGCGTAAAGGAGGAAGGCCCCTGCCCCGGTTATCGGGGTGCCTCCTCCATTCGCTGCGCTCCCCGTTCGTCACCTTCATAACCTGGGCATTTGTCCATTAGCTATGCCGTTTGTATCCAACATTACTCATTTTGTCAGCCCCTTTCGTTTCCCCTCCAGTAAGGTGCTGCATGAGACATTTTCTTTGGTTTGGCATAACAAGGCCGCAGATTTATTTTTACATATACATAACCACTGCAAACAGGTATTAAAAATTAGTTCCAAAAGGTGTGGCGACTGCTCCTCGTCCTGCTTCCCCCTTTACCTCCATATTGATTGCAGGCACAACTCCCTCAAGGCCTTCGAGTCTGAGAAACCGCCTGCCCCTGCAGGTCTTTGCGGACTGGGGGAGCGCCGTTTGTTGGGGGGAAGTTGAGCCCCAATTGCTACCGCCAGACACCCCCGCCGTTTAGGCTCCCAGGAGGCGCTGTCTAGAATGGGCAAAGCCCCTTCCGGTTTAGCAATGGCTCATTCGGAGTCTTTGTCTTATCATAGGTTGCCACAACCCGCCAAGCCAAAGGTGGGTTACCGCCCACCGTGGCTCCCTCCTTTCCTGGCTTATAACTCCAGTAATTTCGTGCAGGTATTCCAGAAAAACAAATCCATTCCCTGCTCCGACAAATGCACCCCGTCCTTCAAGTAGTACTTGTTTTTCAGATTGATCAAACCATGTCTGATATGCTGAAAGCCATTCCCTTTGCAAAACTTAGCCATGGCCCAATTCAACTTCCTCCTTGAATTCTCCACGGCTGCCTGACTCTCGGCGCCCCTCCATTCGTGCCTTGAGATGATTTCCGACCACACGATTTCCATGTCCCCCATTTCCGCCGATAGCTCCTGCAATGAAGACATCATTTCCCTGAGCAAGATCCCCCTCCCCAGACCAGCCAAATCGTTGCCGCCGAGGTGCACCACCAACACATCAGGCCTCCGATGCTCCCTCAGGAGACTGCGTATGTGCCCCTGTAGCTGTGCCCATTTCATACCCGGCACTCTGTGCCACTGCACCCGGTATTCCCCGGCAATCAACACCTCCTGCTTGGCTGTCCAGCTTGCCCTGGCCCTTGACACAAACGAATGGCCCACCACCCAGGCAGACCGCCGCCTTCCCTTCTTCGATGCTACTGCGAGGAGATAGGAGGGAGGAACCGTTAGTCTTACATTTTTTCAGACCTGACATACTGTTTAAAACAACCGGACCTCCAACCCCCAATCTGTTTGATTGTCTCTGCTCCCAGGCCCATCCCTGCCGCAGACGTAGCTGCCCCTATCCTGAAGGAATGCGTCCCATAAACCCCAATTGAGAACCCCGCCTCCACCAGTGTCCTGTCCAACACCTTTTTAAACTGAAACAGGCTTAACGCTGACCCGTCGTTATGTACCAGAAAAGGGGCCTCGTCCCCCGTGTGAATCCTCCGACTCAAATACTTGCTTACGCATCCTACTGGACAAACCGGACTGTCCTGGGTACTCCCTAACGTAATCTTTCTGCCTTTCCCTGTCTGATCGGTCTTGGATCTCCTCAGAAATATGTATAACCACTCCCCTTGTACTCCTATGTCACAGCTCCTAAGGAAACTCAAGCCTTTACCCTTCTTGTTGGCTGGCAACAACTCGCTTACCCTTAAAGCCCCAAAAAATGCCAGTGAGAAGGCTGCTGCGAACAATTCTTTTTCATACTCGTCCCTGCACACCACCCCCAAGCACCTGATCAATTTGTGCAACTTCCCCACATCTATGGGCCGCCTCTCGTCGGGTTTCACTGTCACCTGTTTGGCCCAACCCCTCATTGCCATAACAATGTAATGCTCTTTAGTGGGGTCGGGCCTGCCCCCCAATTTATAGAAATGCGCAATCGCTGCCAGGTGGTAAGCCACCCAAGCCCTGGACCTTCCTTGGTCCCAAGACCATCCCACAAAGGTACGCACAGGCCTTTCCTTCTCGCTCTCGGGCAGGATGTTGTTTTGAAAGGCCACGAATCATTCCCAGCACACTTTGTATCTTCGCATAGTGCCTGGTGCGAGAGCCGTGTCGATCAGTGAGCTCAGATCTCCCCAACCAATCCCCACCACTGTGTCTGGAAGGGGGTCATCCTCGCGCTCGCCTCTGGGTGATTTTCCCGGAACTTTCCCCACTGTAAACGAGAAAGAGAGTCAGCGGCCACATTCTTAACCCCGGGTATATGTCGTACCCTGACCTCTGCATTCAGCTGCAGCAAGCACTTTGTAAGCTCCCTGAGTAGCCCCAACGGCCTACCATTCTTGTTTGTTCCTTGGTTGATAATCTGCACTACCGCTAGGTTGTCCGACCAAACCAGCACCTTTTTGTCTTGCATTTGTTCTGGCCAGAGCTTGAATGCCACCACTATCGGGAACAACTCCAGAAACGTAATGTCCCTGGAGATCCCCTCGGCGGCCCGCCATTCGGCCGGCCACGCCTGCCCGCACCACCTCTTGCCCAGGATGGCACCAAAACCTAGAGCCCCTGATGAGCCGGTAACCAGCTTCGGGCCATTTCCTTTCCCCAGGGTTTCCTTCCACACCAACACCCCGTTAAAACGGTCCAAAAAGGTATTCCACATTTCCAGATCCTTCTTAACCTCCTTTCCCAGGCGCACATGCTGGCCCGCATGCTTCAAGCCCACTGTTTTCAACTCTATGCTTCTAGCGAACGCTTTACCTGCCGGGATCACTTTGCCCGCAAAATTCAGGCTGCCCGCTAGGGACTGAAGCTCATTCAAAGTGGCTTTCTCCTTGCCCAACAACCCTGCAATTACCTCCTTCAACTTCCGTACTTTGTCTCCCGTAAGCCTGCACACCCCTGCAACAGAGTCAATTTCAATCCCCAAAAATACCAGTGACGTGACCGGACCCATAGTTTTATCCTTAGCCAGTGGAACCCCAAACTCTTCCATCAACTCCTGGAATACCGCCATAAGATCCTTGCAATCCTGCGTCCCTTTTCTCCCAATAAACATGAAATCATCGAGGTAATGGAGCATCCCCCCGACCTTGCTTCTTTGCCTTACTGAAAATTCAAGGAACCTGCTGAACCTCTCAAAATATGCACATGAAATTGCACACCCCATCGGTAAACATTTGTCGTAGAAGTACTCCTCTAACACCTTGAACCCCAGCAAATGATGGCTGTCCTTGTGAATTGGCAGCAAGCGGAAAGCCGACTCTATGTCGGCCTTCGCCATGAGGGCCCCCACCCCCACAGATTTTACCAACTCCACCGCATCTTCAAATGCTGCGAAATGAACCCTGCATTCTTCTCCAGAAATGCCATCATTAACTGACTCCCCCTCAGGAAAAGATAGATGCTGTATCATTCTGTACTGCCCCATCTCCTTTTTAGGTACCAGGCCCAACGGGACAACTACCAAGTTTTCCAGTGGAGGTGTGCGGAAGGGGCCAGCCACCCTCCCCAACTGCACCTCTTTCCCCACTTTCTGTGTCAAGACCTCAGGCATTGCTAACGCAGATTTCAAATTACACGCCTCCCTTGGTCCTATTTGCCCGTGGAAAGGAATCCTAAAACCCCACCTGAAACCCTCCCATAACAATTTTGCATCACCCTTGTCACAATATGCATTCAGAAAAGGAATCATGGCCTGTAAACGTATTGGCGTTGGCAGCTGTGTTTTAATCATGCTTGTTTTTATCCTTGCTTTTTGCGCTGCCCCTTGCCTTACCCTCTCGGCTGGCGGGGCTGTGTCTCCCTGCGCTCGCGGCCTTTGAGTGCTTGAACCTGCATGCATTTCCATAGGAGCACCTCCCTTCTGCAAACAACCAACATTCTGGCAACTCCCCTTGGTAGTTGGAACGGTTGTTCCAAGAGGAGTTCCCACGAAAGGACCCCCTCCCCTTTGAGTAGGACCCCCTGCCCTTGCCCTGGGCTGATCTTTCGCTTGTAACACCCTCATCTACTGGCCTGGCTGGGACCATTTTCGTGTCTATGCGCCCCCCCACATCCACTTCATCCCAGGTCATTGCTGGCCATACCTGCATTTTGAGTCTAAAACCCTTATCATAATTGCTCCATGAATCTCCCCCATGCTTCAAGTACTGCTCATGAATATACTGCTCGTACGCCATCAATGCCATGCCATCTTGTGGGAATTTCTCTAACATAATAGTGGCATAAACCCTGAACGCCCTCAACCAGGTATGGATATTGAGCTCTATTTTAGGCCTCTCCCTCTCCTTCTTCTCCTTTTCCCTCTCAGTGGGCTCACTGAAACCCTGTCCCGAGGGGACCATCCCCAAAAACTCCATAATATCCATGAACTCCTTCCTCCATACCCACTCTTTGTATGCCAGCGGGATGTGCCATGCCAATGCATTAATCACCACTCTGGCTGGTGCAAACCCCGGCATGGGCCTCCCGTATATTGTGTTATTGCTGGCCAGCTCTTGCCCATGTACCTGTGGGGGAGCCTGTGCCCCCCACCAAGGAGTTCCCCCTATTTGTGCGTATAGGCGGTGTTTGCCCCTTGCGTCGCCATCTGCCCTGGGTTCACCCCCACTACTGGCTGACTTACGCTTACCACGGGCTGACTCCCCCCCGGGCCCCGCTGCTCCATGACCCCACTTCCCCCTTGCGCCCCTTTACCCACTAGGCTCAAGGCATTATTATTACTAAAAGGTAACTGACCATTTACACCAGTCCCCCAAGCTTCCATACATTCCCTGAACATACCTTTCACCATCTCCAAGGTGGTTGGAACCTCAGCTGCTACCGCCGGTGTGGCTACAGGTGTGCCGCAAGGACCTCCCATTGGCCTTGGAGCCTCAGCAGGAACAGGTGCCAGTGTGGCTTCAACCTCCTGCGCCCTCCCCCTTCCCTTAGGGTTGGCTTTCCGCTTCTGCGCCGCCGCCGCTTGCTGCTGGCTGTCCCTCGCTTTCTTGGTCATCACTCTTTTCCTTTTACCGACCGGCTCAACCTCTTCCTCGAGCTCCTCGATGTCCAGCTCCTCCCCCTCCTGTGAGTGTACTTCCACCCATGCCTCTTCGATGGGTGTTGGTGGAAACAAGAGCGGTGACTCGGACCTCTGGTTGTGCCCTGCAACCTCAGCTCCCACCTGTGCTGCCATCAACTGCATCCAGCTGGTGCCATATTTGTCCCCAGCCCTCCTTGCCATCATCAAAAATGCCTCCAGGTCATCCTTCTGCTGGTCCTCCTGGCTTTTCCCTTGCATCTGCATGATTCTCCTTAGCCAATGTCCTCTCAAATCAATGTCTTACGTGCTCTCTTAATTTCAAATAGAGCCAACGCAGTTAAAAGGAAATACTTTAAAATTGTGTCCTTTCTTTGCTATCTAGCCCCCTGGCGGTCAAGCCGTTAAATGCAGTCACGAACAATACTGTTTTTCCACACTTCCAATCGTGCTGCTCCTTGCAGGCTTCTGCCTTAGAACTGTACCTTATTTGCCCTTTGAGCTGGCTGTGACATGCGCACCACAGCCGCCTCCTCGCTCCTATCCTCCGCAGCTGGCCGCGTCTTCCAGATATTCCCGCGGCACTCAGCTGTTGCTCCGGTGCACCGCGCGTCTCTCCCTTGCTGCTCCCGACCCGGGGTAGTGACCGCCTCTCTCCTCATGCTTTCCTTGTCGTGGGGCACCGCCGCAAGCGTGCAGATCCCGGCCGCCTCGACGATCAGCTGACTGGCGTCTCCTCCGTGGAAAACCTTGCCTTCGCCCTCGGTGGCCGCGAACGTGCAGATCCCGGCTGCCTCGACGATCCGCTGACTGGCGTCTCCTCCTTCCCGAACTTCCTTCACAGTCGCCGGCGCCTCCGGATGCAGACCGCTCCCAACCGAAGTCACAACGAAGAAAAACGAAGTCCAAGAAAACTGCTCCCGAAAACGAAGTCCTCCACTTTTGGCAGGCGCCCGGCTGCTGGAAGAGCTGCAAGTGCTCGTGCGCTGGGCGCCCGCTGCTTTTATGTCCCAAGCCCCGCCTCCTTCCTTTGTTGCCCTTCGCAGGCTTTCCCGGGCTCTTGGCGCCCTTTCCTCTGGCTCCTTTGCCGCCCTCTCCCCTGCCCCTGGGGGGGAGGGGCGAGAGAGCGTAAAGGAGGAAGGCCCCTGCCCCGGTTATCGGGGTGCCTCCTCCATTCGCTGCGCTCCCCGTTCGTCACCTTCATCTACATTGGTCAGTAGCCTGTCCGTCATGGCCTGAAACAAATGATCTGTGTATTCAGCCCCTCCCTCCATGTGCATCAAGGAAACCTTTGGAGTGTACGGGGCGCTGCTCAGGGCCTCATTGCCAGAGGGGAGGCAAAGGACCTGCATTTAGCGCGTGCAGTAATTGGCATTACTCGTTCAGACTCAGGGGCCTGATTCTGAGCAAGTGATAAATAGCGCGCGGGAATGCGACATTCTCCCCTCCAGTTTCCGGCACTATCATTCTGAGGTGGGTGGAAATATTGGAGAGGAGATATCTTGCTTTCCAGCGAAAACAGCTGCTAAAATCTCTCGTTGTGCGGCAAACATGTCCAGTGGCATTGCTAGCATTCCTTAAAAGACTGCCACTTTTTGAATTTAAGACAGTTTTCTTAAACTTTCATTAAACTAGAAAACTGGTGCTGGAGTCTAAGGAAGCTGTGTTTATGAATGGGGAAAAGTGTGCAGTGGAGTTTAACAGCACCTCAGAGGTGTCGTATTTTAACTCATTTGTTTGTCAGACTAAACCAGTGCTGCTGGGAGGGGAATCCCCTCCATGTGGCAGGTCTGCATTCCTGATGGTTGCTAGGGCTGTTGCCAAGCCATAAATCAGGCTCATGCTGAATACGAGTCTTTCATGTCCCTGCACCACATTTTGTCCCTTTCAGCAAATGGTGCAGTTAAGAAATGTGTTGATTTGACTTGGAACAACACATTTCTATTTTTACACGGACCTCTGAATCAGGCCCTCAGTTGTAAATCACCACACCGTGTGACACCTGGCATTAATGAGTGTGTAAGACTTCTCTGTTGACAGTTTGCATACATATACACTGGTGACAGTGACAGTAGGAAAGGAGGCACTGGATGACACAGAACATTCTAATTCAGCGAGCAGCAGCTCATAATGCTCACTGAAGAGGTGGCGGAGAATGAAGCTAGTAGACCGCATGTTGTCAGAAACATCCACATATGTGCAGGTTTAGTTCTGAGAAGTGCTGCAGGACTTGGTGGCTGGTAGTTCTCGGCAGCTTCTGCAGCACCACCCATGAGGTCAAACAAAGATGGGATGATCAGAAACACCGGGTCCGGAGCATCCTTTGCCAGCACAGCAAAGAATGTATTGCCCCTGCAAGGGTCACAGTTCCTGAGCTCGTGATGCCCCCCTGGGAGGAGAGGGCTTCCTGGGTCATCAACATTCCTGGCGTGTTAGGGGTCTGGCTATGGGGAGCATGTAGCTAGATCACAGGTCAGTACCAAAATTAAGCAAGTCTGTATTGCATTGCAATGTGCACATAGTAGAAATCCGGTGATGCCATGTTTCTTGGCAAGCCACATGTAGCAGTCCTGATATTGCCCCCCATTCATGTGCAAGCATAGGCTCAACTATGAAATGTTTATCAAGCTTGAGTACAAAACAGATCGGACATAACTACTTCATCTATACCAAGTGACATAGCCTCGTCTCTGCCCTCAAGCAACGCAAAGCACCCCCCCCCCCCCCGGTGAATCACAACAGTCCTGCCCTTACTATCAAAGTAATGTAAGAGACATGCCTGGAAAGTGCCACATGTAATATGACACAGCACTAATGCATGAATTTTTGCACTAATGCTGCATCATCTATAAGGCAGCCGCCCTCAAGTCACCCGGCTACCGCGTGGAGAAACTCAGCATCTGCGGTGGACAGTGCACCACCAGAAGCCAGGACACGTGCAGACTTGAAATCCGCCGCTGCAAAAAGGAAAGGACCAGAAAATAAGCCTTCTCTGTCCATGCTGCAAGACTACGGAACCTCCTCCTCGTCAGCATGAGACTCGCCCCACGTTTCTACAAATCAGAAAATAACTCAAGAGCCACCTCTTCAAGGAGTATCTCCTCCTCAACACCTAGGCCAACATGTCGCCCCTCTACCTCCTACCCCCAGCTGTATATCTGTTCTGTTGCTACCTCCGAAAAAGTGCCTGTTATGCATTGTACTGTTGTATACTTCTGTAAAGTGCTCTGCTATGTATCTGTATTGTTGTTTACCTCTGTAAAGCGCTCTGTTGCTTCTCGAAGCTAGGTCCATGCTCAATAAATACCATAATAATAATAATTACATGCCCCTTCCATGCATCAGACATCTCTATAGAAATTACTGAGACAGGCAGTGTTAATGCACCATTGGCTCTATGTATTTGAGCAGCCCAGGATCTACTACTTATCATTGACACCTATGCAACCATCCTCACCAGCAACTTCTAAGTTGGTCATGTTAATGTTCAAGGTATTTATACTGCGCACCGTCCCCAACGGAATTGGTCCCCAGGCACTCTGGCGGATCTGCAAACAAAAGAGGAGGTGTGTGGGGCTAGTAGTGTAAAGTGAGAGTAGTAAAGAGAGAAAAGTGGTGTCCTGTTGGCAACTTCAGTTTGGTTTTCACTGTGCGCGGAGCTTGGGTGTGATTATCAGATAGATGTGGGTCCTCGTGTGCTGTTGGTGCGGGTTATGCGTTGTTTGTTTTTTGATGCGGTGTGGTGAAGTATGTGCGGTTTGCTGTGCGGAGAAATGGTTGTGTGGGTTTCTGTGTGAGAGATGTACATGGAAAGTTAAGCTTTTGGGTTAATCAGTTATTTGTCTCTCAATCTTTGCATTTCCTGTTTCTATGTCTCTGATTGTCCTATGGGGTTGGTATTATAGTTTATCTGTCTAATTGATAAGTTTAATGGGGTGGCAATTTTCCATCTGAGGCTATTTACGGCTTTGCATACTAGTTTGAGGCCCGCATTGTCCCCCCCCCTCTGGTATTGGTGCTATATAGATTACATCCATCAGCTCTCTTCCTATTCATTTCCCTACTGGTGATCCATAGCTGCCTTCGTCTACTAAAGGCGTGTTGACATTCCTTCCTTATCCTTTCTTTCCTGATTTCTCCAAATTCGTTCTTTAGTGTGATCCTAACTTTCTATATTTCATTTGTTACAGTGATATGTCGTAAATTGTTCTCCCCCCTCTGTTTATGGAAGCTAGATTGGTGAGATAGGGGGGATCTGTTACAGCTGTGTTTGTGCCCCCATGTAATTCTTTCTTGTTATGGGGAATAAGAGACAGGTTTTGAGTAGTTTTCTAAATAGAAGCTGGTCTCTCGTGTTACGTATGTTTTTTGGTATGTCATTCAAGATTTTGGTGCAAGGTGAAAGAAAGAGGATCCTTTGAATTTTCTTTTGTTGTATGTCTTTGGTTCCAAACGGATTTCACTGCTAGATCTGAGTGGTCTTGCTGGGTGGTAGCCACTTGTTTTATTTCTTAGGAACTCCGCGCATTGGCCATGGATTGCTCTTTGTGTGATGCACATTGATTTCAACTTAATTTGTTGTTTAATTGGCAGCCAGTGTATCGTTTTAAGGGCTGGTTTGATGTGTTCTCTTCGCCATAGTTTGAGGAGGAGTCTGGCCGCCGCATTCTTTTATTCGTTCGAGTATGTTAGAAGTCACTCTGGCATGCCTAGATATAGGCTGTTGGCATAGTCTACTCTGGTCGTGATGAGAGCAATGATGGTGAGCGTTTTGTGCGCGAATGAGAGGAATGGTATGATCCTTTTACCGCTCATAAGAGGAAGAAGCATTTCTTGATTAGAGCCTTTACTTGTGGCTCTAGAGTTAGTTCGTTATCCATCAAGACTCCCAGGTTTTTTACTATCGTTGATGGGGCTGGTGCTGTACCAAGTTCCATTGTCCAAGGGATGTAGTGATTGTTTTCTCTGTTTTTAGAGATGATCATTATTTCTGTTTTGCCTGGGTTGAGGCTGAAGTAGTTTGAGTTCATCCAGCTGTAGATTTCATGAAGGCAGCTCTCTAGTGTTATGTTTTCTTCTTGTGTGTCATGAATTTTGTAGACTATTTGTGTATCATCAGCATACGGACTGGGAGCTGTCCTTCCCACCAGACATAGGCAACAATGAACAGAAATGCATAGATGAATATCTGAGCATCTGACTAATGAGTCATGAAAAACATATGACTGGGTTCACTAGTTCAGCCATTTTGTTAGCAGTGACTGACCAGATGTCACCACTTTTTCCATCAAATCAGAGCCTGAGTGACCCAGAAGATCCTACAAGGGGATGCAAGTCAGGCATAGGATTTATCAAGCAGCAGGAGGACCACCCAGAGGGAGGGACGAGCCAATCCCAAGTGCCACAACAGGGCTGTAAAGCAACCCCACAGGCACAGCCTGACAGCCAATCTTCATCCCATCTACCACACCTAGTCCAATACCACGAGAGAGAGGCTGGAAGGAGGATCCAGAGTTTTATGAAAATCTATGGGCCTCATTACGACCCAGGCGGTAAGTTACCGCCTGGGCCGTACCTTTACCGCCATGGCGTAAACTACGTTTACGCCATGGTGGTTGGCGGACTTACCGCCCCATTCCGAGGTTGGCGGGGCGGTAAGTCCCCATTAACCCATTTACCCTTCCCCATTCCCATTTTTGCCCCAAAGGGCATAATGGGAGTGGGGAAGGCGTTAATTACGCCACCGTAAATTACGGTGGCGTAATTAACAACATGGTCCCTTAGCGCCATGGATTTTAACACCTGCTAAAAGCAGGTGTTAAATCCTCCATGGCGCTAAGGGACCTCGGAATCAGGCGGTAAGGGTCGGCGCTGTTTACGCCGCCGTAAACCCCTTACCGCCTGGGTCCTAATGAGGCCCTATGACTCAGTCCTTATATGGTGGTGTTAGAAGGAAGAGCTCATTTGGCCATGGCTGGAGAGGTAAACAGAAGGAACTGGAGAAAGATCTGGAGCAGGAGTAAGAGCTTAAGAGAGAAGACGACAGGAGAGTCCATGGAGCCTGGTGAAAGCAGGAGGCAGGGTAGGAAATAGAGAGACCAATGGCTAGGCTAAATAGGAGACCGGTGCTGCTGGGCGATCTATGAGACTGGGAAGAGAACGACTTTGAAGGTGGGGCATTAAGAGATGCAGTTGGCTGGGCGAAAGAAGGCCCAGGTGGTGGGATAAATAGTGGAGAGGTAGAGGACCCTGAACCTTATGAGTAGTACTGAAAAGGGTGAAGAACGTGTTCAAAGTGGGAAAGGAGGTAGAAGGGTTAAAGGAGAATTGGAGAACCGTTTTTGATATGACAGAAGTGCCCAAAGAGTGAAGAAGGCACCCAAAGGTGTCAAGAAGGTAGAAGAGTTAGAAGAGTTGTAGAACCTTGATTGTTATAAAAGAAGTGCCCAAAGGGTTGAAGAAGGTGGAAAGGAAAGGAGATGGTTGGAAAATGCTACCTATAGATGGCTAAGAAAAGAACCAGAGATATAGAAAAAGAGAAGTAGATTTGATGGACGAGTTTTTGAAAGAGGTGGAGAACGAGGTGATAGAAAGTTAAAGGGGGATGTTGGATAATTTAAAGATGGGGAAGTAAGTGGCAAGGTGAAGGAGCATTAAAGCACTGGGAGAGGAGGTGGTACCGAAAGGTGTGAAGCAGAATATTGTTAAAGAAGAGGTGGCAGACCCGTGGACAAAAGGGGTACATCTATGAGGACAGACAATCTAGTTTAAAGCTTTGTGGGAGTGAGAGTTGAGGTGAGATGCTGGGGAAGAAAAAGAGAGATTGGGGAAGGTAGCTGCAGGAATAGATCACTGGGTAGGAGGCAAGGGTGGAAGGAAGCAAGGGACCTAGAAAGAACAATTTTCCACCATTAAGGGAGCTTCAGGTCCTACTGTGGCTAGGCTCCTTTCTGGAAGGCCTGCCAATCATAGCCCCATTTGCAGAATCCGCCAAACAGGCTCTAATGCAGAACTGAGGCGGGGGTTGGGCTCCAAATCATGAAAGATTAAGTGGGAAATGGGTAGTAGGAATCCTTGAACCGAGGACTGAGAACTCAGGAGAAGAGAGCCGAGCACTCTGAGGAAAATGGTTTGAGAATACCTCAGAAATTGACAATGAAGGACTACTAGGTTTCAGGACACCCTAAAGCCAGGGACTATAAACTCACTGTTTATTGGATTAATGTGCTGGGGGAGTAGCTAAAAACTGGGAGAATGTTTGATTGACCACTTTCTACTTCCCAGAGACGTTTTATCCAGTGATTCCAGAGCACTTCCTCACCTTGGAGAATAAGGAACCTGGCAACTTTCAGTTTAATTTGGATCCTACCTGTTTGTCATTTTGGCCTGACATTTGTTAATAAAGCCTGTGTTAAGTGCATTCCCATGCCTGGCCTCTTTGTCGATCAATATCTGCAGCATTATTACTTAAATGTCTAAATAGGAGTTATAACTATTGCTGTATTGTTTACAAACTGTATGCATGCTTATTAGGGAAACCTCTTGGGCTAGCACTGCTTCCTGGTAAGCAGGCATTTATGTCCTCATCTATGATGTAGTGATATGATATGATATGATATGATATGGCATTTGTAACGCGCCTATACACAGGTGTTTCAAGGCGCGACGAGGCAGGGAGGGGAGGAAACAAGGGGAAACAGACAACGATCCTACTAGGCCAGGTGTCATTCAGATCGCGCAAGTGCAAGGGTGGGGGAGGGGGAAAAGTGCAAGGGGAAGGGGAGGGGGGGAAGTGCAGTAAAGGTAAGTGGCGTAAAGTAATAAATAAATAGGGCCAACTGGTGGCAAGTGTAAGATAAGTGCAGAACAAGTGCTGGAAAAGGGGGGGGGCTGTAGGGATACAGAGACAGTCCCGCAGTGCAGAGGGGTTCCAGGGCATCAGTGCAAGTGGAGAGTGGCTGGGCCCAGGACCGAGGCCGTTAAGAGTGGTCCAGTTGCAGAATCAGTGCAGTATCAGTGAGGAATAATTGGCTGTTCAGCAGGGGAAAGGGAGAGAGAAAGCAGAGGCAAAGAGGAAGGTTTTCAGGTGCTTCCGGAACCGGAGATGGTTCTCCTCAAGTTTCAGGGAGGCAGGAAGGCTGTTCCAGAGGGAGGCCCCTGCCGCGGAGAGAGATCTACCCCCAGCTCGTTGCTTCGAGAAGCGGCTGACCCTGAGGGAGTTGGAGGCGGATGAGCGAAGGGCTCGGGAAGGAAGATATTTGGGAAGAGAGAGTTGAAGGTATATAGGACCAAGGCCCCAGAAGGCCTTGTGGACAATGCAGAGGGTTTTGAACTTTATCCTCGCAGCCACTGGGAGCCAGTGTAGAGATTTCAGTCCTGGAGAGATACGGTCCCTGGGCTTGAGGCCAAGGACAAGTCTCGCAGTTCTGTTCTGTATGAGTTGCAGAGGGCGGAGAGTGGAGGCAGGCAGATTAAGGTAGAGGCTGTTACAGTAATCCAGCTTCGAGAGAACCAGGGCTCGGGAGACAGTGAGCTTCTGGGGGAAGGAGAGGAAGGGAAGAATACCTCTGAGGAGGTGCAGCTGGTAGTGTGACTTCTTAGCGACGTCAGAAATATGAGGAGAGAAGGAGAGTGTGGAGTCGAAGATGACCCCAAGGTTTTTTGCATTGCAGGTAGGAGCATGTGTCATGTGTCATATTGTTATAGTCTGCTGTTCAGCAGAACGGCCTGCCAACACATTGCCAGCACTGTGCACATGACAAAGGGTGCGGGGTGTTGCGCTCCTGCAGGGGTGTTTGTGCTCCATTGTGGCCGGGAGAGCGACCATTGCCGTGCTGGTTTTGGCCACGTCCCCTTCAGTTCCTGCTTCAAAAACTGCTCCACAGCCAGCCAGGCCGAAGTCTGCGGGGAGGACAAAGGGCGTGGTGTGTTGCACTCCCGCAGGGGTGTAATGCAATAGATAGGGTGGAGGACGACAACATCCTGCTGTATTGCTGCACCAGACATCGTTTTGGCATCTGTATGACAAGGTGAGGACATGTGGCGTGGACTACATCATGCCACGCTTAATCTGCTAGTATTCCATGTGTCTGCTGGCCCCCACCTGGTTCTTCCCAAGTCTCTGCTGTCGATCTGGATACTTTACCTGGTACAAGTGAAGGGGTCGTATCTGTCGCCATGGAGGTGGTCGCCCTTCCCTTGTCACCCTCTTTCTTTTTAGGAAGCTTTTTGGAGTCTGGGTCTGAGCCGGAGCCTGAGCTGGACTATGAGACTGTTAATCAAAGAGGAAAATCCTCACACTGAAACGGAAATGCAAGCCGGAGGAACAACCCAGCCCTGGTCCGGATCAAGGTAATATCAAGGCACAGTCGC
Source organism: Ambystoma mexicanum (assembly GCF_040938575.1). Taxonomy (NCBI): domain Eukaryota; kingdom Metazoa; phylum Chordata; class Amphibia; order Caudata; family Ambystomatidae; genus Ambystoma; species Ambystoma mexicanum. The sequence goes on along the minus strand of NC_090935.1, from coordinate 1,058,589,746 downwards.
AATGCTCTACCATGATCATGGGTGATGCCTATAACTTGATCAAGGAGATTAGCAATTTCTTGGGCAGCTCCCTGGACACTGAGGGTAGTAAATCTATCCCCATCCCAATAACAGCACAAGTGGGTCTCATGGTGCGATGCTATTCACTGTAGTGAACGGTGGGGCGGTTAAACCTGAAGTAAGCCTGGTTATCTGCAGAGATCCCCCCAAGGACCTTCCCCACCAAGGAGAGCTTGACTTGAGCAAAGCCATTGTGGAGGTCCAATCCCAAGCCCTCACATACCCCTGTCTTGCCCCTCCTGCTGTTATTTCCGCTACCCCTACCTCGATTCTGGAATCAAGCAAGACTCCCTATGCAATCAGTCTCCAACTGTCCAGCCTGAAAAGAGAACTATTTATACTAATCCACCATCACTCTGGCTCCTTGAGGGGTTGGGGGGCGGGGGACATGTCTGTTAAGGAGAACCAGGGGCGCATTCATGTGAGCTATGAGTCACCAAATGTGTTGGGCTCGGATTATGTGGCTATGAAGGCCCCCTTGCCTACAGAGTCCAACAGAGCCCCAGAACCTGTGGACCATATGGAACTTAATGGGGTTGGGGTCACGCGTGAAAAAGGGCCCCCTGCCACTGATAAGAACTTGATGGGCATGAGTCAAGGAATTAGCCCATCATTTTGTTTCCCTATTTTTCCCACAATCGTCCCGCTTACTAACAGAGCGTGTTCTGACCATGGCTTTAGTTGTGAGCAATACTCTCTGAGCTTGCAGATATCAAAAGGCTCCTTCTAGTCCAGATTGAAGCCCAAGGGGAAGGGAGAGGTGTTGCCAATGAAGGGTTAACAGGCCCCGGTGATACAATAGGGCCCTATCAACCATCAGAGGAGCCCGAAACATACATCTATAATGTCCCCCCGTTTGGGGGAAAACTCAATTAACCCCTTACAGACATTAACAACAAACTACTCCAGGTACCCACCACAGCACGCGCCCTACGTGCCTACCCTAAAACCATGGATCCGAGACGTGCCGTCTGTGCGTCAGCCTGTTCTTAGGACAGCTAACAGCCTTTTGTTCCAGTACATCCTTCATAACAGGGGATGATAAGGACACTAACAATGTGGGAAATGGTGGACCCAATGGTTACACTTGAGTGCACTGAGACCTCGAATCTGGGAGGGCGCGTTCAATAGAAAATCTCATGGGGGGGAGGAAGGGGTACAATATACCTGCAACCCAAGTTGCACAACGAACAATGAGAACCTAGGGACGCGCTCCTAAATAAATGCATGCATTGGCTCCGTTTAACAAGGGTTTGCTTCTTCATAACACGGGAGGCCATAGTGAGCTGTTCCAGACTCCATTATGAGGGTGAGTGCCCCATTGACTTTGTTCAGGTGGTATTCAGGGATCAGAGAACAACCAAAGGTGTGTTGGGCATTTTTGTGACCCATGACCGGTTGGAAACCAGTACGATCGTTATTAGCCCTTACCCTTTCTATAGCATTACTTCCCCCTCTTAAAAGTAACCATCACAAGTCCATCCTTTCTGGTGCCAACACAATTCATCTGGTGATTAGGCCAATGGGTCACCATTCTGGTACAAGGTCCGAGGGTTTTTCTTAACTTATAAGCAAAAAGGGGGGTTGTTAGGCAGAACCCTGTGCAGTGCCCTTAGGGACCACTACACACAATTAAGACTACAGGTGGCAATACAAGTTTTACCTTTGGTACAAGCCTTTACTACTATGTCAGAGTGGAGCAGCCAGGCTTATCTCAAGAGTATTTGAGCAGTAGGAGAGATTACACAAAGGGACCACAATTACTATGACTAAAGCAAACACTGACTCAAGGTTTTAGGTAGAAAAATATAAGTACATTTATTTTTAAACCATTCGTTATAAACACAACACTTCTATTAAACTTCAATAAAACCCACACGTTAAATATACTACAACTATCCAATTCACTTTGTACAGTGAGTCTCAAGGTAAGTACCCTGTGTTTGAATTAACCGGTGTTATAAACAAAACACGTTACTGCGAATACGATTGCGATCCCTTTTTGACAGTTCGGTCTACTAAATAAACGCGTATCCGTGAAATGAAATGCTACCGGGGCAAAAAACACATTTAGCACCTTAGATACCCAGAGGGAGTTGGAGGCAAAAATCATAGGCAATATTTTGGTTAGGCAGGCAGAATCAAGAAACACTCAGAGACAGGAGTTCAAAAGCCAAAGGGCCGGAGCCAGGGTCGAAAGACACCAGAGTCTGTTGCCGAAGATCACACAGTCAGACAGTTCACGATTCAACGTAGCCAAAAGTACTTCGATATTGTCAATGTTCGGAAGCAAAAGTTATAAGAAGGAGGGAAGACAAGGGCAAGCCTTGGAAATGAAGAAAAAGGGATTCACCCAGTTTCCTCAGCAGCACACAGTACCTTGTTCCAATGGTGCAGCTGGTGCCCTGGCAGTTGTTCCTGTTGGTTTCCCGCAGACCCACGATTCCTGGAGCTTCATTGTGAAGGAGGATGTCTGAAGGGGGTCTGCACCACACAGGGATGAAGCTGGCAGCAGCGATAAGGAATAAAAGGTGCGCTCCTTAAAAACAGGAGAGCCTCTTCAGGTGGCTATCCGGACCACTACAGCAGCGTGCAGCGATTTTGACCAAGGAAGAGGATCCTCTGGCTGTAGAAGATGAGCTGGTTATCCCCACCAAGCTCAAGGGAAGAAGACTCCGGACTGGATCTTCTCTAAATCGTTGAAGGGCAGATAGCTCAGGACTGCAGCAGGGCTTCACCGGGACGGGGTAGTTGCAGCAGCCGTCATTCTCTCCGCTTCTCTTCGGTTCCTTGTAGTTCCAGTGGCGACTCTCTGACTTCTAGCCCAAGAGACCTGCCTTTTATGCGAAAAACCCCCATTCACACAGCCTGGCTGTCAATCAACCAGCAGGGGGGTTGTCCAGCCCGGACAACTACCCTGGCCAATCATGACAAAGTGCGACTTGGGTTTCCTAGGATACCCTGTGCAGGGGGTGACTACACCCCACCCTCACATTCAGCCCACCTAGACACCTAGGTGCCTTGAGGAGGGCTTCTGAGCAGAAGCCCGCCAAAAGACAGTGAACAAAGAAGGCAAACCTAGTTTGCCGCGCAAAGTAAAACACAAGAAGGACATTAACAAAAAGAAATGGCGAATAAACCCAACCGGAGCTAAGAGAAAGACGATTTGGTCAAGCAGGTTTATGTTCGAGGTTAATATAATAGCCAAGAACAGTACCACGTTTATCTAATATAATCGCGGTAGGAAAGTTAGGGTACATACCACTGCCACCAGCCAAGTCTAAGGCCCTCATTACGACCCTGGCGTTGGACCATGGTGCTAACAGCACCATGGTCCATGCCGGTAACTTACCGACTCCGCCATGGCGGAATGGGGAATTACCGCCCCATTCCGAGGTTGGCGGGGTGGGGTAATTCCCCATGCCGCCATGGCCCTTCCCCATTCCCATTTTTGCCCCATAGGGCTCAATGGGAATGGGGAAGGCGCTAAGTACGGTGCCGCAAATTGCGGCATCGTACTTAGCACCAAGGTCCCTTTGCGGGTTGGTTTTTAACGCCTGCAAAAAGCAGGCGTTAAAATCTCCAACCCGCAAAGGGACCTCGTAATCAGGCGTTAAGGGGTTAACGGCGCCGCCACCTTTTACGGCGCCGTTAACCCCTTAACGCCAGGGTTGTAATGAGGGCCTAAATGTTAAAAGAACGAAACAATGCTCTAGGAAGTACAGATAAAAAGGGATACGAATTAACCCTTTCCAGTACTCCATGGAAGATGCGGTGTACTGGATCTGTGGTAGATTGACTAAGAAAAGTTAATGGTAACTTTACCCTTTTTTGGGGGACGGTAGTCGCCTCAGAAAAGGAGTCGAGGGAAGTCTCAAAGACAACCCTGTGCCACGGTACTGAAGGTGCTGTGTGACACACAAAAAGAAGGGGGCTACTGAAGTGGTGTACTTCAGAGTCAACAATCACAAAAACAGATAGAAACACATAGCAAAACACAGGTAAGAGTGGGGGAAAAGCTCTCACTCTTACCAAGTGGAAAAAAATAAACTCCAGAAGTCCAGCAAAGCTGCTGGGGGACTCACTAGGTGAGTGAAATCAGCCATAGATGAGAATTCTCCGTAACAAGGATTGTATTATTTTGATGAATTCTTTTTTGTAATGTGAAAAGTAGTTTTTGTATTATGTTAGGATGCACTTTGAAGGCCTGTGGGCGAATAAAGTTATTTGAATAAGAAAATACATTTTTTACCCAAGCTTTTAAAGCCAAATTAAGTTCATGTACTACATAGGCCCTCATTACAACCCTGGCGTTGGACCATTCCGAGGTTGGCGGGGCGGTAATTCCCCATGCCGCCATTGCCCTTCCCCATTTCCATTTTTGCCCCATAGGGCTCAATGGAAATGGGGAAGGCGCTAAGTACGGTGCCGCAAATTGCGGCAACGTACTTCGCACCAAGGTCCCTTTGCGGGTTGGATTTTAACGCCTGCAAAAAGCAGGCGTTAAAATCGCCAACCCGCAAAGGGACCTCGTAATCAGGCATTAAGGGGTTAACGGCGCCGCCACCTTTTGTGGCGCCGTTAACCCCTTAACTCCAGGGTTGTAACGAGGGCCATAGTCTGAATTGAGTCTATAAGTGTGGGCTTATGGAGATCCTAAAGTTCGGTGGTTTATTCTTGTGCCCCTAAATTGTTCATGTGTGTATCCTGCTGTTCAAAAGCATTAGTCTGGTTGAACTGTACTATCACAAAAGTAAAGATGGCCCAATATATGGAATGTATTCCAATAGCAAGAATAGCTGAGCCATCAGTGGAAAAAACTTTGCAAACATTTACAGTAGAATGCCAGGTACTACAATGTCAGTTTGTTACGTCCATTCAAGATCACACATTTGTTTTAGCTATGCTTTATATATGGGAGGAGGTACCACCTACAGTATGTTATAAGGATATTGCAAGTCACTGGAGTTCTGTGACTAGAAACCAGGCCGAAGGCTGAGTTCCTCCTGGAACTCCGAGGTGACTTGCAAATATCCTTTTTACGTACAGAAGGGGTATTTCATTTATCATAATACATTAACACATACTGTCCTCTCTTCTAATATCTGGCCTCTTGCTTAGTCCAATGTAAGAGATCTTCCACTTGCTATTCCATAAAATTAATGTAGTATGTGTTTGAATTAAAAAAAAAAGTGAACACGAAGCTTGTAATGCTTTGCAGAAAAATAGTTTAAGCAGTTTAATAAAATGAAACAAAAAACATTTAATTTGTAAAAGCATGCCGATTCTTGCTCACGTGTTCAACTCTAGAAGTACACAAATCAAACAATCTACCATAATTGGCGCATGGAAATACTATTCAGTTGTATAAACGCCTAAGAAATGCTGAACAAATAAATAAATAAACAGTTCCTTGTCAATATTTCCTAAACACGGAATTTGAAAAGCTTGTCGCAGCTTTAATCCGAGACGTGCAGTCCATGCCTCAGCCTGCTCTGAGGGAAGCTACAGAGCCTTTTGGTTTCCATACATCATTTGTAACGGGGCATGATAAGGCCACTAATAATGGGTGAAATTATGGACCCAATGGTGTATGGTATGGTGTTGTTTATTTATATAGCGTCTATACGCCTATATAGAGTACTCTGCAGCGACAGCAGGAATTCTGCTCCTTGCTAGCTCAACAGCAGGCGTTGTGACGTCACAATCAAGGCATAATAACTTATTGCAGGTAGGGTGTGATGTCATTTTCTTATTACAGGTCAGTTGTGATGTCAGAAGCCAGCCTGTAATAACATTATTTCCAGGCTTTTAAACGGGCATTGCAGGCTGCCATGTATATTGTACATCAGCAGCAGACTGTGGAACTGGCCACTGAATCGACCTAGTAGAATCGACCTAGTATGCAGCACTTTAGCTTTAAAGATGCTGGTGTGCGGCGCCCCCTCCTGCTGAACAAGTATAGTGTTTTTGTGAAAGGTTTTATTGGCAGCTAGGGTATGTTTCTTCTGCACTATGACCTGCACTGCAGCTCAAATGTTCTCTTATGGAGCAAATCGCTTTATATGGCATCCTGTAAACATGCAAGCAATATGCAACAATGTCAAACTGCAAATGTGAGTGCATTCTGGCTAGGAGTCAATGCCACACTGAATTTTGTATTTCTTTCTTGTCCTCGGGAGGGCTGTTCTGAGTCATGTGATTGTAGGTGTGTTGCAGAATGTGCATTTGGTCTGCTGTGAAAACTCATGGATGGCAGTTTATTTGCAACAATGCATGTAGTTGCTTAGCAAGCACTGCATAATTTGGCACACAAGTGTGACCAAAATGTAATAGTCCTATCAGAGCCTGCAACCGTCTCGGTGTCAAAGGTCTATGCAGGTGTGCATTCTTTTTAAGAAATGTGAGGAGCAACTCATCCCCTCATATGAAGAATGTGACTTCTTCGATTGATTTTTGACTTTTTAACATTAAAAAGGTGCCCCTTTGAGTCAATGGTCTAACAGTCAGGCCTTCTTTCTCTACGTTTGGACTCAAATCATCATCTTGACATTATGGGCCTCATTACGAGTTTGGCGGTAGCCATGGAGCTATTAGCGGGTGGGCTTAAGGTTACATAAGGGCTTGACGCCATATTAGATTTCAAAAGGCCATTGACATGTGTGGGGTTTTGTAGTATGCTATCTTTACATCGCATGGTAATTGTCACCTAGCAAGGGCGTCCCTGCCTGCTTACGAGGTTAGGAATGTTTAGGTTTGAAGGAGGTTCCAGAAGAAGAAGGTTAGATGGGGAGAGAGCCAGGGATCAGAGTGTGAGCAGCAGTGCAGGGCGCCGGATCCATATAAGTAAATAATCTACCTTATTTACATGTACTCGGCCTCACAAGCATACCTCATTTTGGCGACGAGGATGCCGACGTCCTGAGGTCCCACGGAGATCAAGAGGGACTCAGAGCGGGCGCTCCGAGCTGACGCACAACATTGCATTGGCTTGTGCTGGTGTTGAGAAAGGGAGAGCGGATGCTCCGAACCAACGTTTGATTATACGCTGGTTTGTGCCGTGTGTTTCCCTTCTCGCTTTCGGCTGATCTGATTGGCCGTAGGGCCGGCGAAGCTGCTAACAAACACTGTGCTTCCGGTGTATTGAAGAAGGGGACCCGCTGCACGGACACAAGTCATGTGATTAGTTCTTCCTGGAGCCAGGCAGAATGAGGAGTAAATGAGAATCTCCTCATACTCCTTTTGCTGGAAGCAGAAGTGTTGTGGACAGTCTTGACAGTCACTTGGAATGTGAGATGGATGTCATGTCTAGCGATAAGATATTGCATAAATCAAGAGAAAAGAGGTTACCATTCTGGTCCAGAGACTGTCATGGGGAAATAGAATCATGCATTTATTTTCTTGTGGACTTCTCTTCAACTGCAAATTATTTCAGTGTTGCATTATTTGTTATGTTTTTCTTCCTATAGACATGTTGTATTTTATGCTCTGGTCAATTGATAATTGGTTCATTATTATATTCTGTGTAAAAGAAAAAGGGGGAGATGATGTAGTATGCTATCTTTACATCGCATGGTAATTGTCGCCTAGCAACGGCGTCCCTGCCTGCTCGCGAGGTTAGGAATGTTTAGGTTTGAATAAGATTCCAGAGCAAGGGTTAGATGGGGAGAGAGCCAGGGATCAGAGTGTGAGCGGCAGTGCAGGGCGCCGGATCCATATAAGTAAATAAACTACCTTATTTACATGTACACGGCCTCACGAGCATACCTCAGGTTTCTTTCTCTCTCCATTACATCCCTGGCATTGTCCACTTTAGACTGGGTTCCTCCTTCCCTTAAAAAGGGAAATCCGGAGTCAGACAATTTCTCGGGAAGCATTGAAAAGTGGTTGTTAGATTAGAAATGCATTTGTTGTGAGGAATTTGCAACTTTGTAATCCCGGCAAAGCTAACGAGAACATTGTTTTCTTCTTCATATGCTCCATGCGGGTCAATACTTTATTGTTCAAGCGCAACTTTGTATCTGCAAGACGTCCTCAGGATGCACAGCTATGAGTCATAATGGACCTCGTTTCCTTTGTCATCAATGCCGAAGGAAAACTTGTATTTCTTTGTCAGTAACTTTAAAATAGTGCAATGTTCCCTTAGACGGATAGGCCTAATTGTCTGGATGTTTGGGTCGTTGTTGTGAGTTCTAATGACTCTCTGATAAAGCCAGTCTTATGCGAAGGTGTCACTTTAAGGGGATTTGTAGTCCTCTTCTCCTTGTGGTGCTGACTGGTATTGGTGGGGAGGTTTGGGATGTGAATGCTCCTGTGGCTGTCCCCTGCCTTAGTGTGGGGACCCAGTGAGTAGGGTGTGGCGTACCCATATACCTCCTCCAGGCCCAGCAATCACTAGCTGGAGGGGGAACTCGGTCCCGTAGTCCGCCCTACTCTTGCTCCCCAAGATCAGGCAGGGGACTTCGCCATACGGACCATCACTTTTAAATGTTCACATCTGAATATGACTCAAAATAACAGCTTTGTAGATTTCGAACTGCTATGTGCGAGCACTTGTATTAAGTACACATTGATCTAGAACAAGACAGTATGTTCCAACTAGTTTACACACTTAGAGTGGGTGTATTATATGGACTTACCTGTTGTATTAAGACCCTTGCTCCTCTAATCGGTATACTACTGCTTTTATGTGTGTGATAGCAATCACTTAATAGGATACTGTTTCTGGGGACTTGGTATTGAGAATATTAGCAGTATATTCAATGACATGTATTGCTTGTTGTAATTGCTTGTTCCTCATGTCAAGCGCGTTTGGCTTAAAGCGCTATATAAATCTAAATAAATACAAATACATGCAATGGACACTGTCATGTCCAACATGATTTTTAAATAGTAAAATGTTAGGGAGACTTTTCAAGTATCGTCTGGTGCGGGCTTAGAAAAAACAACATGTAGTGCACGGCAGAGTTACCCCCAAGTTAGACCCAACTCTCACAGTGGTAGAGAGAGCAGCTAGACTTCACTCTCATGGGGGCTTACGGGTTGTACCAAGTTGCATCTAATCACACATCTAATCACACATACGCACACAATAAAGCAAAGTCTGCACGGAATATTTACGGACAACTAAAAAGTCATGCATTAAGACATCTGCAGAAAAAACAGTAAAATGTCTAAAAGAGACACAGACACCTTTGCACTCACTGTCACACACGTTTATAGTATGGAAACATTCTCAAACTATTTAATGAGGCGTTAAACATTTCAGATAGCTCACAATAGTGAATAATGTATTTCAAAAATCAATATTGAGTGTTAAATCGACATAAATGTCCCACACATTCACAAACCCCTATCCTAATATTTCTAGAGTACAGTTGATGGGGTAAGTCAAGTATTTCGGTACTTATACTAAGGATTGGCCAGCTCAACACAACTTTCTCGAGCACACACGTAAACACACAAACACAGATACGTATTAAGGTGTCTAGGACACACTTATCTAGGATATATAGGGCCTCATTATGAGGTTGGAGGTAACCATGGCGCTATTAGTGCCATGGCTGCCTCCAAATCCTTACTGACTCCGCCCTGGTGAATGGAGCTATTACCGCCCCATTCTAAGGTTGGTGGGGGCGGTAATTCCCCATTCACCAGGCCCTTCCCCATTCCCATTCGAGCCCCCATAGGGCTCAATGGGAATGGGGAAGGCGCTAATAACGGTACCGCAAATTGCGGTACCGTTATTAGCTCCAAAGTCCCTTTGCGGGTCCCGTCCTTAACGCCTGGTAAAACCAGGCGTTAAGGGAGGACCCGCAAAGGGAACTCGTAGTAGGGCGGTAAGGGATTACCGGCACCGGTGCCCTTACGGGTGCCGGTAATCCCTTACCGCCCACCTCGTAATGAGGCCCATAGACTCTATTCAAACAGAAGTGACTTTGTGGGCTCTCCCAATTTGGCCATTGCTTGAGACAATACGCACAACTAATGACCTCAAACAAAATGGTTGTGAAGTAAGACTTTTGAAATGCCTTGTTAGTCACCTGATCTAGTGGCTACCAAGGTGGTAAAACGACTACTAAATGGTGTAGCCAAAGTAAATGAAACATCTGCCACCAGATTACACCCAACATGCTTTCTATGTGAGAAATCTTACTCATGGACTGCTCTGGTTGCACCCCTATACAAGTAACATTAACAACTTCTATGCACAGTACACCAAAAAGGAACAGCAGATGCAGAGAATCTTTAGTGCCAGTGTCTCTGGCAGCAAAAAGAGAGCCTAAAATCTCAAATGGAGGACTGTACTGTGTCAGTCCTTCCCTCTCTCTCTATGGCTTTGCCTACTGGTGGTTAAAATAAACACACAGGGCCTCATTACGAGTTTGGAGGCAGCCATGCCCTTAATAAGGGCATGGCTGCCTCCAAACTCGGGTCCGGGTCCGTGGTCCCTAAATGGTGAAATAACGGGGCATTCCGACTTTGGAGGGCCCGGTATTTCCCCATTCAGGGAACCCGGACCATCCCCATTCCCATTGAGCCCTTATAGGGCTCAATGATGGGCTAACAGCGAGCCTGTTAATGATGGGCTGACCAGACGTCCAGAGCGGGTCCCGCGAGGGGACCTCGTAATGAGGCGGTACGGGGTCAACGGCACCGGCACCTTTACCGGCGCTGTTAACCCCTTACTACCTCACTTGTAATGAGGCCCACAGGCTTTTGAATGTATGGTTCTATGTCATATCATCGACAGTCATTTTTACAATGGATGTTTTAACGAAAGCATTTTGCTGAAAAAAGTAATCACCTTTTTTTATTTTTATTTGGGGGGGTTCCCCCGAACCACCTATTTTTAACTGTTCCCGACACCTCAAGCCCCTATATGCCCTTTCTCAACCCCCAGAAAAATTTCTATGAGTTTTTTGGCAAAGTGTTTTCATAAAAACACCCGCCGAAAAAATGATTGTCGATGAAATGACATTATGCCCAATTTATAAGTGTCTCAAAACTTCTTTTTTGCCTCTAGTAGAGGATTGTTGTCTTTTTTTGCCATTGTGAAGATGTCATTCTTCTTGACTTCTGAGCGCAGTTATGCTTTGATGGATCTTGGTCAATACCTTGATGGTCCGGGCATCGGCAAGCATAGCTCAGTATGTGCTGGTCTCACAGAATCTGCCACAGACTCTCAGAGCATCTATGTTTTACCCACCTAGGCTGAACCCTGCCTCATTTCCTCTCCTTCCCCTACACTCTGCTCGTCTCCCTGCCTTTGCCCGCTCTCTGTATGCTTTGCTCTTCTTTGCTGGCCCCTTTACCACTCTACCGAAACAGTCTCCAGCTCACTCTGCCTCTGATTCCTAACGTCTGCAAACCTCCCACACCAAGTTCCAGTGTATAGTTGAGTGGCACATTTCACGAACCTGAAAGTTCTGAACTGTGGCTCCGTATTTTGCAAGCGCAGTGGTTGGCTGATCTGCACTTCGATTTAGCTGTCTCCCAAATATCAGTGGCTGGCAGCGCAGCATCACAACCTGCAGTTCCATAGCAGGAGGCTGCTATCCTACATTCACTCTCTTGCATGGCATGTGTCTCCAGGGCCATGCTCACTTGTGGCTCCTTACATGATGGCTCATGAATTCTAGCAAGGAGTTACCTTGCAGGACAGTGCATTGTGCAGGGAAAGCTGATCTTTAAAGCAGTTTCTGTTTTGATTGGCAGCTGTATAAATTACTGTGCCTCCCACATAAAATATATGTATTCGTTAGTATTAAAATTGAATTGGAAAGAGAACATTTAAAGACTCAACTATCCCTTGATATATTACAAATAATGTGTTTTGCACATAAATATAAATGTAATTATGATAATTAATTCTGTAAAACATAAAACAATTATATAAAACTGGATACATTGTAACAGTTCTAGCCTGCATGCGTTTCACTATCAGCAAGCTTCTTCAGGGCAATTTGGGCAGCAGAATGAGGTAAATAATACATTAAATAATACACTTATTTTCACATGTGCTAACTGCTCATAGCTGGTTCAAAGTGAATGTAGTATTGAGTATTTTTTTATTTTTATTTTCTCTTTTTTATGCCGGATAGGAATAAATAGGGAGTGCAAATAACATTAATGCACTGATATAATCTTCAACCAACGTGTACATGAATCAGTGTATCTGCAATAATAGGAATCATGAGTGTACATAGGTATGCCTGATATTTACACATCCTGCCCTTTTGTCTTATTTTAGTTTTTCAGATTGGCTCTTGTGTAATCCTGTTGTGTTAAATGGATGTTTATTGACACTAGTGTAATGGTGTGAAAAATGCACTAATTGTGTTAACAGCACATGTATGTGACTACATGTATTGTTTTGAGTGAGAACATATGACCCAAAATTGCAAAAACCACAATAAATCAAATAACTGGATTCAAGATCATGAGTAATTTGTGGCAAAAGAAAAAAGGAAAGCAAAATAGAAAACCATTTGTTATTCAAATCGATAATTACAGATCATCCATTCATATGAAACTAAGGGCTATGGTGGAGAATGTTTGAAATAGTAAAATAGTACTATATTGAACTTTCTGCAACATAGTGCTTAGTCTAGTTTCATATTAATGAATGAACTTCAATTGTTGATGGTACTCATATTGTGTGTTCTTTTTCTCTTATTTCTTTTATATGTTGTGTGATGAAATGTCCTGCCTGACTGTGTAGGTGGAGAGTAGGGTCGCCAAAGTGGCCAGGTGGCATCAAAAACAATGGGATGTTGGCACCAGGGGTGGCATCAGCAGAATACCAGGACTACCCCCACCATGTCATGCATGCAAGGAAGGAGTGTATTCCAGCTCCTTCATGAGAATTATGGAACAGCATTCTGTGATGATTCACTAGGGTCCATCGCTTTTCCCCAGAGGGGAGCCCTTCCCTATGATGCTAGGGAGGTGAGGTCACTACCCAATAGTTTTCCTAGGGGTGTTAATATGCAGGAGGACCTCATAGGGAGGCATTCCCCTCCTGGGGACAAGGATGTACACCTGGGGAAAAGCCTGCCTGACACCCTATCCCAAAAATCCTTACCCTGGTTGTCTCCTCCCTCCTCCCCAATTGACAGGAATACCAAGTATTATGCTAGAGCCACGACTGCCACAAGTGTTGAGAATACTGGGACGAGGAAGAGTAGAAGACACATGGGGATTAACAATATGCAGACTTCACTAAATACTGTGACAAAGTGGCCTTCGAGAGGCATGAAGATTGCCACTGAAGCATTGCAACCTAGAGTTGGCGTTACGCAAGGGCAGATTCAACTATATAAAATGGAAAGCAATGATGGACTAAGGGAGAGAGAACCCGGAAAGCAGCAGAACGCCAGCCAAGTCCAGAAGATTCAAACTGGGAGTCTTGGAGGCATGCCAAAGCTGTTCCTCAGAAGGGAAGAAAAGGAAGGCAAGACGTCACTGAAGGATCCGGTGAGCCAGCAGAGAGCTGACTCAAACCAAAAATGGAATAGTCATGGTGGGAGTGTGACCGCAGAAAGGTGGATTGTTTGGTGCAGAAACAACGCAGAGACCGCCAGCCGAAATCTGCTGCAGAGATGCAGAGAATGAAAGAACCACCAAACTAAGTGCCCCTAGCCCCAGGAAGAACCAGAATCGTAGCCCCAAGCAGAAGCATGTAACAGGAATTTCGGGAAGACCGTGTGGTGTCCGGCGTAGGTCCCAAGCAGTATCAAGCAAGAGTGCATTAGGAGTCACATTGGTGACAAAGAAAGTCATAGCAAGCAAGAGTATTTCAGAAGTAATTTCCTTTGACAGAGTAGTGACAAAAACATTCTTATCAAGCAAAAGTGTCTCAGGAGTAATCTCCTTCATCACAGTGGTGACAAGGAAAGTCGTAACAACAAGAATATCTTGGGTGTAATCTCCTTCATAACTGTGGTAACAAAGAAAGTCATAACAAGCAAGAGTGTCTCAGGAGTAATCTTCGTCACTGTGGTGACAAAAAAAGTGACAATAAGCAAGAGTGCATTACAAGTAAACTCCTTTGTCACAGGGGAGCCAAGGCTCCAAGAGTGAAGAAAGACTCAGGAATAATCTCAGATGTTACAGTGGTGAAACTCACAGAGAACTGGTGGAAGATAGATTGCCTGAAGAGGAAATTCAAAGGTTTGTGGCAAGAACTGAAAAGATGTTGTGAGTTTTATAGAAGGAATCACCAAATGTCAGTTTGAATAACTTTTCCATGTTGACCGGGAGAAGGGAGCCCTTCTCCTGGTCTTCAGCCTTTGGTAAATAAGGCCCTAAGGCGAGAGGCAAGAGACAGCTGTGGAAACTACACAAAAGTGGATCACTTCACCAGAAGAAGGGAGCCATTCTCCTGGTGGTGCTTGAAGCATTTGACTAAACATTGTTTATGCTGTTTTGTGGCAGGGACAGAGTAGTGGATTTGAGACAAAGGACGGTATATGTTTTACTTTTCACTGACATCCTGATGTAGTTTTCCCTAGATTGAGGCAGGAAAACCACTCTAGACCTAGGGAAAGATAAGTTTGTCTTTTTGTATGAATAAAAGTCTATAGCCCCAATCATGGCACCTCCTAGTAAGAGTCCTTACTCCACCTCATCGCAATTCTCAATGAGGCTGCAGTGCCGAAACTCTCTGCTCTCATAGCACAGGTGCAGAAACTGCTCCTGAATTTACAGAGAAATAGGGGGACTTGGTCTAGGCCGATACATCTCAGAGTCAATTAGCCACTTCCTATGTCAGAAACATAAAGAGAAAGTATGCGTTGGAAACCCCTATATGGCAGACGTAGTTCTGAAGCTGCGATCCAGACCTGAGAACTATGGCTCCCTATACAAAAGCAGCACACCTGAATTTAGTTTACCCAGAGAAAGGCTGGAAGGCAGCCCTAGGGTTTATCAGGCAGAGGGAGGACCACCTATGGGGAGGAACGGGCTAGTCCCAAGCCCCACATCAGGAATGTAAGCTATTCGAGTAGAGGAGGATGGCAGCCAATCCCCATCCCATCTGCCACACCTTAGTCCTATTTCACCAGAGGGAGACTGGAAGGAGGGGCCAAAGATTTATAAAACCCCAAAAGCTCAGACACTAGTTGGCAGAGGTAGGAGGAAGAGATCATTCAGTGCCTAACAAAGCTTTAAGGGTTTGGAATGGGAGATCTCCCCCCCATCTCTTGCTATAACTAGATGGGTTGCTGGTGCAGATCACAGAGCAGCTAACAGCTAACATTTATTTTTATGAAGTGTTAAGTGCTTCTGGTTTTTCTAAGAAGCCCTTTCCACTATCTACAATATATAATAAGAAAACATAACTTCCACATTACCAGACGAAAAATAATAAATAACATAGTATAATCTCAACAGATTCAATACATTCACAAAATACTACAATACAATAATAAAATAATATAATTACTATGACGGGTTCAGTTAAATATTACAATAAACCAACCCCTCTGTTTACATATGTAAAACAGGTCTAAAATACTACCAGCCCCCATCGAATGCTGTTCACTACAAATTTAATATTAAAAGTGCTCTCTTCCATACATGGTAGGCAGCCACAGTGATTACTAGAGCCTTGGCACAGTATATCAAACTCCAAAATTGGTCAGATAATAACCTATCAGGGTAAGAGACCAATTTTCCATATCCCTTCCGGTATTGTTCCTGTAAAGTAGGACATTCTAGTAAAATATGTCAACTAAGTTCAATCCTCTGACCACATAGGTGACACAGTCTCGCATCCCGATCCATGCCTTACCACGCACTTAAGTACTCAAAAGTAGGTAGAATGCCTAAGCGTAGATACAAGATAAAGCACCTCAAATGCAGGGTACAACATTTTACCAGGTATGTAAATGGTGTGTCTGGACAAAAGCCTTGGGTGACATATTCTGTATATCTTCTCCTCAGGCTTAATTTGGTAATATTCACAGCACGGTCCCACACCTTAGTTCTAGCCTTAAGCGACTGCGTGAACAGAGAAGCATTTTCTTGTCAATAAATCGCCAGGTCATGGGGCCTCATTACGACCCAGGCGTTGGACCATGGTGCTAATAGCAACATGGTCCATGCCGGTAACTTACCGACTCTGCCATGGCGGAATGGGGAATTACCACCCCATTCCGAGGTTGGCGGGGCGGTAATTCCCCATGCCGCCATGGCCCTTCCCCATTCCCATTTTTGCCCCATAGGGCTCAATGGGAATGGGGAAGGCGCTAATTACGGCACCGTAAATTACGGTGCCGTAATTAGCTCCTAGGTCCCTTTGCGGGTTGGTTTTTTAACGCCTGCTAAAAGCAGGCATTAAAGTGCAACCCGCAAGGGACCTCGTAATCAGGCGTTAAGGGTTTAACGGCGCCGACACCTTTTACGGTGCCGTTAACCCCTTAACGCCTGGGTTGTTATGAAGCCCATGGTGTTAAGATGTGTAGTTACTCAATGTTCAAATCACAGCAAAGTAAATTCAGGCAAGTACTTTCAACACACTTGACCAGTACACTTAGTAAAGTATTTGTCTCGTTCTGAGCCCCGTCTAGCTTAGCAAAATATTTGCAGAGGTAAATTATCCACTGGGCAGCAAGTGATGTCATCCCAAGCTCGCACCTCAGTGCTTCAACAGGTACAGCCCTATAGACACCCAAGATTGATCTTAATAGTTTGCCCTCCATCCAGTATAACCAGTTAACTAGACGGGAAGGTAGCAGTTCTGACCCATATATATGAAATGGCTAGGATAACACTAATCTTGTAGGTTTACAAGTAGCTGGCTACATTGTGTCCCTCTTTCCTAGTGATGAAACTCCTTACAAGCTCCTATTATGAAGAATGTATAAACTTATAAACTTGGTGAGAAATAAAGGTTTCATAGAATGTTAAAGTGGGTCAATATTTGAAAGGGGTTCCCAAGTACATATATGTATTCACCACTTCGAGGGATTCGCTATTTAGCTTCCAATTGAAGCACTTTAGATTCTTTGTCTGCTTGCCAAAAATCGTTATCTTTGTTTTTTTCAATGTATTTGCATACTGTTCTTGGAGGCATAGCTGGCGAGGGCTTCCAAAGAACGTTGGAGGCCGATAGGTGTCTGATCTAGTAAAATAGTATCACCCGCATATGCCATCCAAGAAACACTTTCATCCCCAATGTGAGGTGGAAAATTGTGGCAGGATTGTATAGCAATGGCCATATCTGCAACATACAGGTTGAAAAGCAAGGGTGCAAGAACTAATCCTGCTTTAATCCTCAATTCGTGATTATAGGTTGCATAATATGTTCACCCTTGTCGACCCGTACCACAACTGATGTGTTAGAATACAAAGACTCAATGAAGAATAATAGGGCTAGGTCAATGCCCAAACAGACACGTTTTTCCTTTAAGAGTGGCCTGGATACACAATCAAATGCGCTGGCATCATTTATTGCAAGGGCGCAGAAGTAAAGCTCTGACATAATGGTGGCATGTTTTTGAATATATACTTTTATTAATAATAAGAGAGTTGGGAAAATGCCTCTCTATCCCTAAAGCTAAAAGGAGTTTCCCTGCCTCAAAGGAAACTAATTAAGTTGTCAGGAAGTCAGAAACTAAAAGTCTGTCTCTGCCATGTCCAAAAACCTACTTTTGTGCCTAATACTAATAAAATAAGATAACTGTGCAAGGCTGGTCTTTTCTTAAAGTATATAGTGTTTGTTGTGCTTTCAAATAACAGAAGAGTTTGCAGTCTCACTGGTAATAAAGTGATGCAAAATAATGTTCCAAAATATGCGACTCCAGAGGCTAGGATTGTGTTCCTTTCTCTTAGTCTTATTCTTCTCTTAAGCTGCTGGATACCTCACAAGAAACTGTTGCTTGACTTCACAGTTCCTGTATCCTACAGCTTGGTGTGCTCCGCTACCAAGCGTAGGATTAATTTTTCTTATCAGGCTCAGGGTTCTTGACCCTCTTATCCTTAACCTCGGGTGGCTTTGACACAATCATAATATTCTTTTTATTTCCTCTGTTTTTCCTTCACACTCTAAAGCAGAGGTCTTCAAACTGTGTGGCGCGCCCCCCCGGGGGGGCGTGGCTGCATCCCGGGGGGGGGGGGGCAGGAGCCCAGCATGAAATGTAAAAAAAAAAGTGTTTTTTTTAGATTTGAGGAAATGGGATGGGGCAGCTCACATGGTCAGACTGGGCCATAAAACGGTCTTAGGCACCAATGAAAAAATGGCCAGCAGTTGCAAATGGATATTCAGTGTTTAGTCACAGACTGTTTGAATAGTACCCAAGGGGTTGTTTGTTGTTCAAATGTAAACAAATGGTGATATTTGAAGAATATTTATTCAGCAACAATGGTCAAAACTACTAGCTGCATAGTGAAGTAACTCCTCAAACAGGCCCACATTGGCCAAAAAAAGGGGCCCATTTTTACTGGCCTACACTAGCATTTTGCATTTTTGGTACGGTCATCGCCCTATTGCCCTATAGGCCAGTCCAAGCCTGTCGGTTCATCCATATTGGGTGAGGGGGCGTCCACCCACTGGCCACCTCATCCATTATGGAGGAGCCGAGGAGCCAGCCCGGTGAAACACTGAGCACTCTCTCAGCTGCTTTTTCCAACTCAGGGAGTGCTGCTGGGCTGGCTGAACTGTCAAAGGGAAACTGTTTGCCTTTGACAGTTCATTTCCCCAGCCGCACATGATCACTGAGCCATGCAACGCTGGGGGTGTTTTGCTTCGCCAGCCTTGCATAGCTCATTGGAAATGCTGGCTGGGACACTGCATGTATGTATGTGAGAGGGGGTGCTCCTGCGCCTCCTCGCATATACGGGCAGAGCAACCTGGAGCGCGGCAATTTGGCAACCATGCAAGGTACGTTTATGGCGATTTATTTTTTATTTAAATGTGTATGGATGTGTGTATGCTTGTGTTATGGGACTGTGGTGGGAGCAGGATGGGCGGCCGCACAGGGATAGTGGTGGGAGTAGGGTGGGGAGAGCCCAGGGTCTATACTGGGAGTAGGTTGCGGTGATGGCATGCAAAAGTTCATAGCGATTTCTACATACTGTCCATCTGGCACTTTTGGGGGGGCCCGGCCTGCCCAAACTTTGCTCAGGGGGGGCCCAGGCCAAAAAAAATTGAAGACCACTGCTCTAAAGGACCTCATCCATGTTTAATTGCTTGACATTTTTTCCTGATAGCCAGGAGGGACTCAATTGGATACAAGGCACGCTGCCCCTCATCATAAGAAAGGCCCCCATTTCCGTTGTGGAATGTGGAGTGATTCTGTAAGCATCCAATGACTCTTTGAGAGTATCCCTCCAGAATATGAATTTGCCACTGACAACTGAATCCTGCCCTACACAAAGCCATTCATGCGTTCAACAAGGCTGTTTGCCATGGGATGGTATAATGACATGCATATATGTTCTATTCCACGGTCTTTCAGAAACCTCTGCCTGATATCGAAGATAAATCGTGCACCATTATCTGTTACTATTTCTTTTGGGTCACCTTCTCTACTGAACACACTCTCCAAAAAGGGCACAATCTTTGTAGCAGTCACATTTCCTTCCATCACGCACCATTCTACCCATTTTGATGTGTAGTCCATGAGAACCACTATGTACAGCTTGTGGCTCTCTAAATCTTTGAAGGGACCAGTTATGTCCATTGCTAGTTTTTTCCACACTGACTCAGGAACTTGCACAGGTAGAAGAGCTGCTACATTTACTTTTATGGACTTGTCCTTTACAGCACAAGCTTGACACATCTTTACCAAATCCTCAGCCTCTCTCAAGTGTGCACTCTTTTTAAGAAATTGTGAGGAGCAACTCATCCCCTCATATGAAGAATGTGACTTCTTCGATTGATTTTTGTCTTTTTAACATTAAAAAGGTGCCCCTTTGAGTTAATGTTCTAACAGTCAGGCCTTCTTTCTCTACGTTTGGACTCAAATCATCATCTTGACATTATGGTCCTCATTACGAGTTTGGTGGTAGCCATGGAGCTATGACATATAGGGCCTCAACACGACCCCTGCGGAATGGGTTAACGGGTTCCGCTAATGGATGCGGACCTGTTAACACCATTCCGCACGATTACGAGGTCCCCTCGCGGGACACGGTAAGGACGAGCTATTAGCTCCATGGCTTCCGCCAAACCGGGCTCCTTTACTGGGTTCCCTGAATGGGGAATTACCGGGCCATTCCGAGTTCGGAGCGCCCGGTAATTCCTCCCTAAGGGAACCCGGGCCCGGACTTTCCCCATTCCCATTTGAGCCCCCAAAGGGCTCAATGGGAATGGGAGAGGGAGCTAACAATGGGCCCATTACAACCGGCCCGTTGTTAGCTCCCTGGTCCCCTCGCTGGACCCGGTAACGATGCCTGGCTTTGCCAGGCGTCCTTACCGTGTCCCGCGAGGGGACCTCGTAATCGTGCGGAATGGTGTTAACAGGTCCGCATCCATTAGCGGAACCCGTTAACCCATTCCGCAGGGGTCGTGTTGAGGCCCTATATGTCATCCACATACTGACAGCAATATGTAATGCATTACACTAGACTGGATTTTACTTAAAAGTGTTCTTCAACTGTGTTTTTGGTTGAAGGAGCCGAGTAAAAGGGCAATGCACCCCTTTAAATGTGAACATAGTGTATGTATACCTCAGTGGGTTTAAGACTATGAAAAAAGCCATTGGCAAGTCATGACAGGGTAGCCAGGTGTGAGGCAGAAAGAGGCCGACACAAGGGTATGGTTTAACAGAACAAGAGTTTTATTTAGACGACAACAAAGGAATAACAAGACACTTCTCCAGTCCTAGATCATAATGAAAAGAAAGAGTCTCTTACAGAATTCAAGCAAGGGGGGTGGGCCACCCACCTCTATTAGATTGTCCAATTAATGACCCCTTGTCTTTGTCTATAGTTTAAGTGTTTTTGAGGTTCCCAAACTCTTGTTGGTTGAGTACGCTCTGACATTCTGGGCTGTGAAAAGCCTAAAGCTCTTCCGCAGCACGTAAAGGTACTGGCTGAGTCTTCCCAGCACCGACTCCCCCAGGTTCTCGGGGTTTGGCCCAAGCTAACTTCCATGTGATGACCACTTCTCCTGCTCTAGGGTCCTGGACCTTGGGTCACCTCCCTGCTGACCACGTCTGTTGTACTCTCCGTAACTCCCGCTGAGATTGTGCCATCTTACACCTCCTCCTTCCACCTCTAGATTCTGCATTGGATGGACTGGGCTGGTCTGGACGAACCACCCTGCTCTTTCTAACTAGTAGTGGTACCTGTTCTACTCCCGTCTCCTCAGGGACAGTAGCTTTATCTCTCCATTTTCCTTTTCTATCTTTACCACGATGTTAAGGGCTTTATTCTCCTTTCTCCTCCTGGTCTGCTTTGCTCTTGATGATCTGATTCCTCTTCTCCAACCCCCCTTCTCCCTCCCTCTCTCTTTCTCTCTCTCTCTTTGCAGATGGTAGCACATTTTTCTCGATCCTCCTCCAAACTCCAAATCCAACGGTCACTTGCAGATGACACTGTTACTTCCTCTAACCTCCTTAAGACTCTCGATCCAACCTTCAACTCTCTCATCCTACTCTCCTCTCAGCACTCCTCTCTCTCATCACTCTCCACCAAACCTGCACATGTGTGGGGTTTTGTAGTATGCTATCTTTACATCGCATGGTAATTGTCACCTAGCAACGGCATCCCTGCCTGCTCACGAGGTTAGGAATGTTTAGGTGTGAAGGTGATTCCAGAGGAAGGGTCCTGCCCGACTGTGTAGGTGGAGAGTAGGGTCGCCAAAGTGGCCAGGTGGCACCAAAAACAATGGGATGTTGGCACCAGGGGTGGCATCAGCAGAATACCAGGACTACCCCCACCATGTCATGCATGCAAAGAAGGAGTGTATTCCAGCCCCTTCATGAGAATTATGGAACAGCATTCTGTGATGATTCACTAGGGTCCATCGCTTTTCCCCAGAGGGGAGCCCTTCCCTATGATGCTAGGGAGGTGAGGTCACTACCCAATAGTTTTCCTAGGTGTGTTAATATGCAGGAGGACCTCATAGGGAGGCATTCCCCTCCTGGGGACAAGGATGTACACCTGGAGAAAAGCCTGCCTGACACCCTATCCCAAAAAACCTTACCCTGGTTGTCTCCTCCCTCCTCCCCAATTGACAGGAATACCAAGTATTATGCTAGAGCCACGACTGCCACAAGTGTTGAGAATACTGGGACGAGGAAGTGTAGAAGACACATGGGGATTAACAATATGCAGACTTCACTAAATACTGTGACGAAGTGGCCTTTGAGAGGCATGAAGATTGCCACTGAAGCATTGAAACCTAGAGTTGGCGTTACGCAAGGGCGGAGTCAACTACATAAAGTGGAAAGCAATGATGGACAAAGGGAGAAAGAACCCAGAAAGCAGCAGAACGCCAGCCAAGTCCAGGAGATTCAAACTGGGAGTCTTGGAGGCACGCCAAAACTGTCCCTCTGAAGGGAAGAAAAGGAAGGCAAGACGTCACTGAAGGATCCGGTGAGCCAGCAGGGAGCTGACTCAAACCAAAAATGGAATAGTCATGGTGGGAGTGTGACTGCAGAAAGGTGGATTGTTTGGTACAGAAAAAACACAGAGACCGCCAGCCCAAATCTGCTGCAGAGATGCAGAGAATGCAAGAACCACCAAACTAAGTGCCCCTAGCCCCAGGAAGAACAAGAATCGTATCCCCAAGCAGAAGCATGTAACAGGAATTTCGGGAAGACAGCGTGGTGTCCGGTGTAGGTCCCAAGCAGTGTCAAGCAAGAGTGCATTAAGAGTCACATTGGTGACAAAGAAAGTCATAGCAAGCAAGAGTATTTCAGAAGTAATTTCCTTTGACAGAGTAGTGACAAACACATTCTTATCAAGCAAAAGTGTCTCAGGAGTAATCTCCTTCATCATAGTGGTGACAAGGAAAGTCGTAACAACAAGAATATCTTCGGAGTAATCTCCTTCATAACTGTGGTAACAAAGAAAGTCATAACAAGCAAGAGTGTCTCAGGAGTAATCTTCCTCACTGTGGTGACAAAGAAAGTGAGAACAAGCAAGAGTGCATTACAAGTAAACTCCTTTGTCACAGGGGAGCCATAGAAGGCTCCAAGAGTGAAGAAAGACTCAGGAATAATCTCCGATGTTACAGTGGTGAAACTCACAGAGAACTGGTGGAAGATGGATTGCCTCAAGAGGAAATTCAAAGGTTTGTGGCAAGAACTGAAAAGATGTTGTGAGTTTTATAGAAGGAATCACCAAATGTCAGTTTGAAGAACTTTTCCATGTTGACCGGGAGAGGGGAGTCATTCTCCTGGTCTTCAGACTTTGGTAAATAAGGCCCTAAGGCAAGAGGCAAGGGACAGCTGTGGAAACTACACAAAAGTGGATCACTTCACCAGAAGAAGGGAACCATTCTCCTGGTGGTGCTTGAAGCATTTGACTAAACATTGTTTATGCTGTTTTGTGGCAGGGACAGAGTAGTGGATTTGAGACAGAGGACGGTATATGTTTTACTTTTCACTGACATCCTGATGTAGTTTTCCCTAGGTTGAGGCAGGGAAACCACTCTAGACCTAGGGAAAGATAAGTGTGTCTTTTTGTATGAATAAAAGTCTACAGCCCCAATCATGGCACCTCCTAGTAAGAGTCCTTACTCCACCTCATCGCAATTCTCAATGAGGCTGCAGTGCCTAAACTCTCGGCTCTCATAGCACAGGTGCAGAAACTGCTCCTGAATTTACAGAGAAATAGGGGGACTTGGTCTAGGCCGATACATCTCAGAGTCAATTAGCCACTTCCTATGTCAGAAGCATAAAGAGAAAGTATGCGTTGGAAACCCCTATATGGCAGACATAGTTCTGAAGCTGCGATCCAGACCTGAGAACTATGGCTCCCTATACAAAAGCAGCACACCTGAATTTAGTTTACCCAGAGAAAGGCTGGAAGGCAGGCCTAGGGTTTATCAGGCAGAGGGAGGACCACCCATGGGGAGGAACGGGCTAGTCCCAGGCCCCACATCAGGAATGTAAGCTATTCCCAGTAGAGGAGGATGGCAGCCAATCCCCATCCCATCTGCCACACCTTAGTCCTATTTCACCAGAGGGAGACTGGAAGGAGGGGCGAAAGATTTATAAAACCCCAAAAGCTCAGACACTAGTTGGCAGAGGTAGGAGGAAGAGATCATTCAGTGCCTAACAAAGCTTTAAGGGTTTGGAATGGGAGATCCCCCCCCCATCTCTTGCTATAACTAGATGGGTTGCTCGTGCAGATCAAAGAGCAGCTAACATTTATTTTTATGAAGTGTTAAGTGCTTCTGGTTTTTCTAAGAAGCCCTTTCCACTATCTACAATATACAATAAGAAAACATAAATTCCACATTACCAGAAGAAAAATAATAAACAACATAGTATAATCTCAACAGATTCAATACATTCACAAAATACTACAATACAATAATAAAATAATATAATTACTATGACGGGTTCAGTTAAATATTACAATAAACCAACCTCTCTGTTTACATATGTAAAACAGGTCTAAAATACTACCAGCCCCCATCAAATGCTGTTCACTACAAATTTAATTTTAAAAGTGCTCTCTTCCATACATGGTAGGCAGCCACAGTGATTACCAGAGCCTTGGCACAGTATATCAAACTCCAAAATTGGTCAGATAATAACCTATCAGGGTAAGAGACCAATTTTCCATATCCCTTCCGGTATTGTTCCTGTAAAGTAGGACATTCTAGTAAAATATGTCGAATAAGTTCAATCCTCTGACCACATAGGTGACACAGTCTCGCATCCCGATCCATGCCTTGTCAGGCACTTAAGTACTCAAAAGTAGGTATAATGCCTAAGCGTAGATACAAGATAAAGCACCTCAAAGGCAGGGTACAACATTTTACCAGGTATGTAAATGGCGTGTCTGGACAAAAGCCTTGGGTGACATATTCTGTATAACCTCTCCTCAGGCTTAATTTGGTAATATTCATTGCACGGTCCCACACCTTAGTGCTAGCCTTAAGCGACTGCGTGAACAGAGAAGCATTTCCTTGTCAATAAATCGCCAGGTCATGGTGTTAAGATGTGTAGTTACTCAATATTCAAATCACAGCAAAGTAAATTCAGGCAAGTACTTTCAACACACTTGACCAGTACACTTAGTAAAGTATTTGTCTCGTTCTGAGCTCCGCCTAGCTTAGCAAAATATTTGCAGAGGTAAATTATCCACTGGGCAGCAAGTGATGTCATCCCAAGCTCGCACCTCAGTGCTTCAACAGGTACAGCCCTATAGACACCCAAGATTGATCTTAATAGTTTGCCCTCCATCCAGAATAACCAGTTAACTAGGCGGGAAGGTAGCAGTTCTGACCCATATATATATTAAGTGGCAAGGATAACACTACTCTTGTAGGTTTACAAGTAGCTGGCTACATTGGGCCTCATTCCGAGTCGGGTGGTAAGGGTTAACGGTCACCGGTAACGAGACCGGTGCCGTTAAACCCTTACCGCCCTATTCCGAGTTCCCTTTGCGGGTTGGAACTTAACACCTGCTTTTTGCAGGCGTTAAAAAACCAACCTGCAAAGGGACCTTGGAGCTAATTACGGCACCGTAATTTACGGTGCCGTAATTAGCACCTTCCCCATTCCCATTGAGCCCTATGGGGCAAAAATGGGAATGGGGAAGGGCCCATGGTGAATGGGGAATTACCGACCCCGCCAACCTTGGAATGGGGCGGTAATTCCGCCATTCAACATGGCGGAGTCGGAGAGATAACGGCGTCAACCAAGGCGCTAATAGCGCCTTGGTTAACGCCAGGGTCGGAATGAGGCCCATTGTGTCCCTCTTTCCTAGTGATGAAACTCCTTACAAGCTCCTATTATGAAGAATGTATAAACTTATAAACTTTGTGAGAAATAAAGGTTTCATAGAATGTTAAAGTGGGACAATATTTGATAGGGGTTCCCAAGTACATATATGTATTCACCACTTCGAGGGATTCGCTATTTAGCTTCCAATTGAAGCACTTTAGATTCTTTGTCTGCTTACCAAAAATCGTTATCTTTGTTTTTTTCAATGTATTTGCATACTGTTCTTGGAGGCATAGCTGGCGAGGGCTTCCAAAGAACGTTGGAGGCCGATTGGTGTCTGATCTAGTAAAATAGTATCACCCGCATATGCCATCCAAGAAACACTTTCATCCCCAATGTGAGGTGGAAAATTGTGGCAGGATTGTATAGCAATGGCCATATCTGCAACATACAGGTTGAAAAGCAAGGGTGCAAGAACTAATCCTGCTTTAATCCTCAATTCGTGATTATAGGTTGCATAATATGTTCATCCTTGTCGACCCATACCACAACTGATGTGTTGGAATACAAAGACTCAATGAAGAATAATAGGGCTAGGTCAATACCCAAACAGACACGTTTTTCCTTTAAGAGTGGCCTGGATACACAATCAAATGCGCTGGCATAATTTATTGCAAGGGCGCAGAAGTAAAGCTCTGACATAATGGTGGCATGTTTTTGAATATATACTTTTATTAATAATAAGAGAGTTGGGAAAATGCCTCTCTATCCCTAAAGCTAAAAGGAGTTTCCCTGCCTCAAAGGAAACTAATTAAGTTGTCAGGAAGTCAGAAACTAAAAGTATGTCTCTGCCATGTCCAAATACCTACTTTTGTGCCTAATACTAATAAAATAAGATAACTGTGCAAGGCTGGTCTTTTCTTAAAGTATATAGTGTTTGTTGTGCTTTCAAATAACAGAAGAGTTTGCAGTCTCACTGGTAATAAAGTGATGCAAAATAATGTTCCAAAATATGCGACTCCAGAGGCTAGGATTGTGTTCCTTTCTCTTAGTCTTATTCTTCTCTTAAGCTGCTGGATACCTCACAAGAAACTGTTGCTTGACTTCACAGTTCCTGTATCCTACAGCTTGGTGTGCTCCGCTACCAAGCGTAGGATTAATTTTTCTTATCAGGCTCAGGGTTCTTGACCCTCTTATCCTTAACCTCGGGTGGCTTTGACACAATCATAATATTCTTTTTATTTCCTCTGTTTTTCCTTCACACTCTAAAGCAGAGGTCTTCAAACTGTGGGGCGCGCCCCCCCGGGGGGGCGTGGCTGCATCCCGGGGGGGGGGGGGGGCAGGAGCCCAGCATGAAATGTAAAAAAAAAAGTGTTTTTTTTAGATTTGAGGAAATGGGATGGGGCAGCTCACATGGTCAGTCTGGGCCATAAACGGTCTTTGGCACCAATGAAAAAATGGCCAGCAGTTGCAAATGGATATTCAGTGTTTAGTCACAGACTGTTTCAATAGTACCCAAGGGGTTGTTTTTTGTTCAAATGTAAACAAATGGTGATATTTAAAGAATATTTATTCTGCAACAATGGTGAAAACTACTAGCTGCATAGTGAAGTAACTCCTCAAACAGGCCCACATTGGCCAAAAAAGGGGCCCATTTTTACTGGCCTACACTAGCATTTTGCATTTTTGGTACGGTCATCGCCCTATTGCCCTATAGGCCAGTCCAAGCCTGTCGGTTCATCCATATTGGGTGAGGGGGCGTCCACCCACTGGCCACCTCATCCATTATGGAGGAGCCGAGGAGCCAGCCCGGTGAAACACTGAGCACTCTCTCAGCTGCTTTTTCCAACTCAGGGAGTGCTGCTGGGCTGGCTGAACTGTCAAAGGGAAACTGTTTGCCTTTGACAGTTCATTTCCCCAGCCGCACATGATCACTGAGCCATGCAACGCTGGGGGTGTTTTGCTTCGCCAGCCTTGCATAGTTCATTGGAAATGCTGGCTGGGACACTGCATGTATGTATGTGTGAGGGGGTGCTCCTATGCCTCTTCGCATATACGGACAGAGCAACCTGGAGCGCAGCATTTTAGCAACCATGCAAGGTACGTTTATGGCAATTTATTTTTTATTTAAATGTGTATGGATGTTTGTATGCTTGTGTTATGGGACTGTGGTGGGAGCAGGATGGGCGGCCGCACAGGGATAGTGGTGGGAGTAGGGTGGGGAGAGCCCAGGGTCTATACTGGGAGTAGGTTGCGGTGATGGCATGCAAAAGTTCATAGCGATTTCTACATACTGTCCATCTGGAACTTTTGGGGGGGCCCGGCCTGCCCAAACTTTGCTCAGAGGGGGCCCAGGCCAAAAAAGTTTGAAGACCACTGCTCTATAGGATCTCATCCATGTTTAATTGCTTGACATTTTTTCCTGATAGCCAGGAGGGGCTCATTTGGATACAAGGCACACTGCCCCTCATCATAAGAAAGGCCTCCATTTCCGTTGTGGAATGTGGAGTGATTCTGTAAGCATCCAATGACTCTTTGAGAGTATCCCTCCAGAATATGAATTTACCACTGACAACTGAATCATCCCCTACACAAAGCCATTCATGCGTTCAACAAGGCTGTTTGGCATGGGATGGTATAATGACATGCATATATGTTCTATTCCACGGTCTTTCAGAAACCTCTGCCTGATATCGAAGATAAATTGTGCACTATTATCTGTTACTATTTCGTTTGGGTCACCTTCTCTACTGAACACACTCTCCAAAAAGGGCACAATCTTTGTAGCAGTCACATTTCCTTCCATCACGCACCATTCTACCCATTTTGATGTGTAGTCCATGAGAACCACTATGTACAGCTTGTGGCTCTCTAAATCTTTGAAGGGACCAGTTATGTCCATTGCTAGTTTTTTCCACACTGACTCAGGAACTTGCACAGGTAGAAGAGCTGCTACATTTACTTTTATGGACTTGTCATTTACAGCACAAGCTTGACACATCTTTACCAAATCCTCAGCCTCTCTCAACATCCCAGGCCACCAGTAGGTTTTCCTCGGCCGTCTCTTTGTAAAATCTCTTACTAAATGACCCTCATGGTCCAAATCAAGAATTCTGTTTCTCAAGGATTTTGGGGGAATTATTCGGTCCCCTCTCAAAGCCCTTTCTGCATTCTCAGATATCTCATTACGAACTTGGTCAAACTCAGGAAGAGAGTTTTCCACGGTTTTCCACCCTTTGCAAATAGCTCTCCTAAGTAGGCACTGTTCAGGATCCCCCACTGATTCTCTGACCTATTCTTCTTTCAGTATTTAAGGTAAAATGTGCACAATGATCTTCTCTTTCACTTCGTCTGACGCTCTCTCATCCATATTCTTTGTCCATTGTAGCCTGGAGAAACAGTCAGAAACATTTTGCTTCCCAGGAGTTTTCCATCCTCTGGCGTTGTACTGCATAATCTCCAGCATCCACCTTTTGGAGCTCATAATGTGAATGAGGGGTTTGTGATCAATTTTAATTATCATCAGTAGACCCCAGATGAGAGTTCTGAAATTTTCCAAAGCCCATTTCACACCCAAAGCCTCCTTCTCTTTGGTGGAATAATTCAGTTCTGCTTTTATCAACAATCGAGAGGCGAAGCAAATAGTCACTTCCCTCCCTTCCTGTATCTGTTCCAGAACACCTCCCAAGCCTGCATTGCTGGCATCCACAGTGATTATGCGTGTGGCTGTGATACTGAACATTGTGAGAGTCGGTGCCTTACTGACGTCCATTCTTATGTCTTCCCATTCCTTCTGGCAGGAATCTCTCCATTCAAATCTGGCACATTTCTTCCTAAATTCTCCCATATTTTTGGTTTTATCTGAGAAATTGGAGACGAATTTGGAGTAATACTCTGCTAGTCCCAGAAAGGACCTAAATTGATAATTGTTCGTAGGATTAGGCATGTTTGTTATTGTTTCTACAAGTCTCTCTGTGGTCTGATCCCTTCACTGTTGATCATATGGCTGGGGTAAGTCACCTCTTTCACTTTGATTTTACACTTAAATAATTTTAAGGTGAGCCCCTTGTCCTTGATCACTTGTAACACCCCTAGGAGTTTTGCATTATGCTCTTCCTCTGTGTGCAACACTATCAAGATGTCATCCTGGAAATAATAAACTCCCTCCATGCCACCAAACAGTTGTTGCATCAGTCTCTGGAAGACTGCCGCAGCTGATGCAACCTGAAAGGCATGCGTTTATATCTAAACACTCCCAGGGGCGTGACGAAGGATGTTAAGTGTTTCGAGTCATCGTATAAAACCATCTGATGATACGCTGATGACAAATATAATGTTGTAAAGAATTTTGGTGGTCTCATTGTAGTTAATAACTCAGTGATATTCGGAAGAGGGTGTCGATCTACCCAAATATTGGCGTTGATGTCCCTGAGATCGACACACATGCAAATCGGTTTTATAATATCCTGTTTGCACAATTTTGTGAGTTCTACCTCTAGTGCCGTCTTGGTGCCAATGGTGATGTTTCTCACCTTATGTACTATTGTTTTTGCTCCCCTTTTTAGCACAATCTGGTGTCTGAATCCCCTATGCTTCCCAATGTCGTTGTTAAACACCTTGGGGAAACGCACCACCAACCCTTTTTGGAAGAGAATTCTTGACCTGTGACACATAGAACTGGTTTGTCTTCTCCTGGGTGTATTTTGAGTTGCAAAGCAGCCCGCTCATCCCAACCCATGACAGATGATCCCTTCTGGGCAACATACAGCTTACAAAACGTGTCTCTGTCTCCAAACTTGAGATGGACCCACTTGAAATCTAATAAGTCAATGGGACACCGACTGTATCCTCTGGCTCTTACGTGGGATGGTTTCAACTCGCACAAGGATTTAACTAATTCTTTTTGGTACGTGAGGACATCTACCATGGTGTAGGGTGAACCGGTATCCACCATCACTTTCAGTGGTCTATTGTCCACTTCTACATTCTTCCAAGGTCCCTTTTTCCTAAATGCGTTTAGCGATAGAATGCCTATTGGACCTTCCCCCTCTGGGTATGTGATGGTGAGGACGGTGCTGGGTCCTCCAATTTCATCTAAGGCCTTTATAGTGCGTCTCCCTTTGGCATTAGCATTTCTGCACACTCTCCTATAATGTCTGATGACACCATATTTGTAGCATTCTGCATTCACAGCAGGGCATTCTCTTTCATTGTTGTAATGCCTGGTACGTCTGCGCCTGTAACACGCTGATTGAGGCTGTGTACCCGCACCATGTGTGCCCTCTGGCTTGTTGTCAGGATTCATCATGCACCTTGTCTCATGAATGGAAGTTCTCCTCACTAGTGCAACGGCCACATCATCTCTGTCACTGTCGACCTCCTCTATCTTCTTTACTTCCCAAGTACTAGACTCATGTTGCACAGCTTTCAGGCATTTCTTTCCTAGCTCAATTGTCCTTGCTAGATCGATAGCCTGCTCCAAGGGTCTTTCGCTTGCCACAATCTTTGTTGAATCTGTAGATCTGTGGTATGTAGGAAAAACTGGTCTCTGATATATTCATCAGCAACAAAGGTGAACTTGCAGGACGCAATGAGGCCTCTCAGTGCAGCAATGTAGTTCTCTACAGATTCCCTTTGGTTTTGTTTCCTTTAAAAGAAGTAAAATCTTTCGAGCACCACATTAGTCTTATTTCCGAAGTATTTTTCTAACTTTGCCTGTGCTCTTCATATTTCCTCATCGCCCCCGAGGGGCCAGGGTCTCCTGCCCCGTCGGAAGACAAAGTTTCATGAAGAGTGGGAAATAGCCTTAGTGCCTCCGCATCTACACAGTTCAATAGCGATGCTTCCTTTAAATCATCACTGAACTTGCTCCCACATATGGCATGTAAATATACTTGGAATGAATCCACCCACTGCTCCCATGGCATGGGGGTTCTCCAGGGGAGGCAAGGAATTCACAGGGGAAGGTATGCTTTGCATGGTGTTGGTATGTGATTTTTCATGGCCATTAGTACTATTTCTGGGACTGAACACTTCAGCAGTGTGGCATACGGCTATTTGCAGGCTGTACTGTACCTTTCTGTAAAGTCTCATACTGCAATCACTGTCCCCAATGATTGAACAATGCGTGCTCTGTCCCTCTGAGAGATACACAATCTCTGTGCTTTCAAAGTGTTAGTTGCCTTGGAGATGGTTGGCAAGCAATATGACTCCCGCGTAGAGGGACGTTCAGAGGTCCCTTCCCCTAACTTGAGGATGCTCCTGCTAGCTTGCGCTCGGTCCGCCTACCAAGTAAAGCTCACGTGGGGAACCAAATTGAGGGGGTGGGGAGCAGCGCCGCTCTCATCCCGCGCTGCTCTGCTGGGGTACACCGGCTGGGCACAGAAGAGGCACCCCAACTAGTGGGGAGCAGCTCTACGGGGGTCTTCCTCCTACCGCCATTCTGCTGGTGGGTTCTCTGGGCAGCCCCTCATTGCCAATTGTGGTAGCAAGGGTGGCCAGGGGACGTGGGTATGGAGGTTTATTAACACAGAAGACCCGGGGAGCACCAGGTAGCAGTACACTCTTCAGCCACAGCTCAACGGTCTCACTTTGTGGCGTTCCAGAACCCGTGGGCTCCAAACTCCAGAGTCATACCGAATGTATAATGAGACACCATAACAACCTACATGGATCACATTATATTTGGTCTAGGTCATGCCTTATGCAAAGAACTTCAAATCAGCCCCATATCTTATAAGCCAGTGTGTTCATGTAAGTGACACGTTTTTTTTTCTGTCAAGCCCTCTTGTTGTCCCACAAACATAGTGAAATTGGCTAAGAGTCATGTATATGTATCTTTATAAGATGTAGCCCAACACATTTTTGTTGGCCTCCCTCTAGTCATCAGAAAGTGAGATTTTTAATATAGATGTATTTGTAAACACTACGCTCTATCTTAAAGACTCACGTTGGGCAACATCTGACATGTTTTCATTATACCATCCTTACCAGAGCCAACCTCCACCCCAAAGGCAGTTTAGAAGACCAACTGCTGGCTGTGACAGGTTTAGCATCAGGGAGTAGTGCCTGTACCTTAGACAGCACTTCAGAAAGAGCAGATTACGAACTATATACTCAAGCAAGCAAAACCTCTGCTCTTGGGCACCTGAAAGGTTTACTATAATCAACAATAATACTGTGGCACTACCATTAGAATTTAGGAGAATTTACCCTTTCGTACATTGTCAATCTTAAACTCTTACTACACAGTTTACATAATAGCACCAAGGATGTATAGTGCTAATACAACGTCTCTAGAACTCATAAAACGTATGAACGTAAAAGATAATCACACACATTTAGTTGGCATAATGTAAATGTAACATATCAGCATTGGAAAAAATAAAGTAAAGCTATAAACAGCGCCCATTACAAATTAGAGGACACAGGAATTGCATCACAACAACTGCTACTCTCTATCAACTTCTGAAGCCAGTCATCAATATGAGAAGTCATCAAAAACAGCACACAGTTAATTTGAACTTGTATTAGTTTCATTTAAAAAATAAGCCCTGTATCAAAAATAATGGCTGACTCAAGAAGTCTGCCAGTGCCAGAAAAGGTACAATAGGGAGCAAGGTTTTACAATTTTCTCTGCTCAAACTTCTACAACAACTCAGCTCAGCGGTGAAACAACAGCCTTGAGAATCACTGTTCCAAAAAAGAAAAAAGACAAAACGCATACCAGGCAATCAAAGCATCTACCTTCTGCTGCTCAAAGTGGTACTTCCAGATCTACCCAGCCTGCGGTGTCACCTCTCTATTTGCTTAGATCCTCCTCCTTAATATATATCTCTTATGTTACCATCTATAGGGTTGCCACATGGCCACCAAAGGCATTCTCCTGCGAGATTTCATCACACAATCTTGCAGGTGCGTCTCTGATTTGAGACATTCTAGGCCTTGTTCTGACTAAGAATCTTTAGTCTAAGATGGCAGCATGGCAATTTGTTTAGTGGCCATCTTGAAGAACTGGAGTTTATTCAAGATAGTAGCTGACAAAACTGTGCAGCAGCCATTTTAAGGTTACATAAGTTCATACTGTATTCAAACAAGATGCATTTGAGCAACTTGTTCAGTGGCCATGATAGAATTCCAGGTGCAGGGTCACGATAGGGCATTTCATTGTTCCTAGAGTTTATCACAGTTCATTTGATTTGGGAGCTACACCAAGCCACTAAAATATATCATACATTCTCCCTACAGATTGTATCATAAAGTTAAGAAATAACTGCAAATAAATAACTAAAATGCCAAACGTGCATATAAATAAAACAATCCTAAAATGTGAATATAAAAGCAAACATTGAGTAACACATGTGTTTGTTATATAGTCCAACGAAAGCATTACATTTTAAATATGTGAAAAGACAAAGCATGCTGTTAATGGGATTGTTCAATGACACAGTGTACTAACAATATATCAACACTCGATAAGAATCGGTGTGTCAAATGAAGGCGATGTCAAATTAAAATGGATTGCAGTAATGGAACATAATGGAACGTGTTTAAAAAACCCATCCATTTCTGAAAACAAATTTTGATTTTCAGATGTGATGTGCAAAATGTTCTAAATGATTTTCAGCATGTCATTTCAAAAATATGTGACAGTAGGCTGTGGGCTATGCAGGGTAGGTAGGCTTCTTGGTATGCATACTGTGTCCTAAAAGGGACACACAAAATGCATTCTATACACTGCTGCAAAGAAAGGTATTATACAGCTGCAAAGGAATGGGGCTCAGAGAGTCCTTCTTGCGGTTTCTCACAGTGCTGCTTGCCTCACTCCTCCTGTTACACTGGTAGCTGTGTCAGTGGTTTGCTTTTATCCGATACTGGTCTAACTTTCCTCTGGATGCAGAACCACACTCTACACTAGGGTTGTCCAACTCCAAGCCTCGAGGGCCAGAAACAGGTCATATTTTCAGGATACCCCTCATTTATATTCATGAGATAAATTTGCATGTCATGATCCAACATTTATGCACATTTATCTCATGAACATTAATGAGGGATATCCTGTAAACCTGATAGGTTTGCGGCCCTCGAGTCCTGGAGTTGGACAACCCTGCTCTACACACTTTTCTCCTTCTGTCATGCACCTCCTTCCTCCTTATTACACCCAACTCACTTCATTGGGCTGCAGTTTCATCCACACAAAACGGCTTTCACTTAATTGTATACCTGAACTTGAGATTCAATTTTGGATTAATTATGGTGGAGCCGCTCTAATCCAGCTTCCAAAGGTATAAAAATGCTAATGATTTGATGTATTTCATCCACTTTCTTTTTTTTTCATAGGAGGAAATTCTCCATGACCAGGAGAAGCTGCGAGAGGAACAGCAAGGCATTGAAAAGCGTAATCAGCAATTGCTTTTAATTATGCAGCAGTTTAAGGGGATGTGAACATAAAAGGTCTAGACTAGTAAGTGAGACTCAATCCAGGATCACGAAGATGAAGTCTCAACATACCCAAATCCTATGGCTGAAGAATTGTATTGCTTCATATACTGGGAATATTTGGAAATCATGGAATTATTTTATGCTGTTTTACATTCTGGTTATAAACTTTAGCATCAATGTTTTTTTGTAAACTGAGAACCAAAATTGTTTGTTGTGATGTAATGATGAATCTATGGGCCTCATTCTGAGTTGGGAGGTAAGGGTTAACGGTCACCGGTAATGGTGCCGGTGCCGGTAAACCCTTACCGCCCTATTCCGAGATCCCTTGGTCTGACCAGCCATTCTCTGCGGGCCCCGTTATTAGCACCTTCCCCATTCCCATTGAGCCATATAGGGGCACAAATGGGAATGGGTAATGGTATACTGAATGGGGATTTACCAGGTACTCCAAGGTCGGAATGACCCGGTAAGTCCCCATTCAGCCAGACCAGACCCGGACCCGGGTTTGGAGGCAGCCATGGCGCTCAAAGCGCTATGGCTGCTTCCAAACTCGTAATGACCCCCTATGTGTCTGATGAATTTATCTCTAGCAAAAATGGAACCAGATAAAGACATTTTGATGGAATACAATGTTCATGTATATGATAAACATGACTTCATGAAATTAAAGTTAACAAAAATAAATACTAACAAAGTGTCAGTATCCTTCTAAACAGGGGGGAACCTACCATCAACCCACACTCCCTTCTGCCAAATTTCCCACACCCCCAACTTAACAAGTTTTGTTTAACTTCATCATACCATCCACACCCAAACCTTTACCGTTCCCAAAATCCCCCCTCACCCCAAATTGCACACGCCTGCGTATTGAAAGGACACAAAAATGTATTTTCAATGTCCATCAGCTAGGCACGCTTCTTTCTATGTGACTGCATGGCAGACAACTGACATAAACTGTATTCAAAATATTTACAAATGTATGTGTCCACACAATTGTTAATACATAACCAAATCGATTTTTTTAGACATTGTAAAAATGTTACTATATTTTTGACAGTTTTTGTTTTGTTCTTTGGGGTTTGGGAGTTTGAACAAAATGTATCTAGCAGTAAAGTATGTATACAGTAGCTAAAGACATTTTATTTACAGGGCATTAAGGGGGCTATCCATAAAAAGAAAAGTCTACAACTATTGGAAATGCTAACATTAAGGTTATTAAACTCTGTTCAAATTAACTGTTACCCAAATATGAAGAAAGCCCATCCTGCTTGAACCCAAAAACTAGCTCACTTTACCATTGATGCCAGTTGCCAATTATTGAAATGCATATTGTGAAGCAGCATATCAATGTATCGACATGTGTATGCAGTTATGTATTGTGAAGAACCAGGAATGAGACACAGACACAGAGGACTCATGGTGGTTACTATACATGTATATTTCAATAATAAAAGGGTTGGGAGAAGCCTCACTGTCCCTACTCTAGGAGTTATTTCGCTACCTCAACCAATACTAAGGGTCTGTACGGTGTGAAGATGTCCAAAGCAAAAATGTCCTGTGTCCGAAATCCTATCCTAGCCCTCACATTCTAGAGACTAACTTTAGGGGGTGAAGGATATGTCAAAGATCTGGAAGGTGCACAAACTGTTCAAGTTCAACAAAAAGGTATAATTCCAACCAAAGCAGATAATGTTCACAGTTCCAGGGAATAGAGCGCTGAAGTTATTTTCGGCAAGCCTCCCATTCCGAGTTTTTTTCACAGAAAAACAAATGTTCAAAGAAACAACTTCTGAGTAGCCCAAAAGGATAACTTCCACCTCTTGGTGTCACAATTCACTCCCTTACCCAGGCTTTTTATGACATTCAGTATTGCTCAATTCCTAAAGGCATGGATCTTCCTTGGGATTCTCCTTTCAAAAAGAACACAACTTGAGTGCGGGTCCCAGACACGCAAGACATCTGGTATACTCTCCTGCCAGGTTCTTTTCCACATTCAATGCTGTTCAAAAATCCTAAGGGTATGGCTCTTCCTTATGATTCTCCTTTTTTGATATGCACTTCTCTTTACATACTTGGCTTTGCCTGGTATACTCTCCTCTCAGGACTTTCTTATGAAATTCACTTTACAATGCAGTCCACTTTACACACTTGTCTTTGCCTGGTGCTTCTTTCCAATGACTAGAGTGCAGTGTTGGCTTCCGTACTCTAATGATTCTTATTACAAGGGTTTCAAAATCAGTTCTTGTCATTCTATTGATTACGTGATGTTGAAGGATCCTTTTTCCTGTATCAGTCTTTGTCATTCTATTGATTACATGATTTTGAAAGATGCCATCAGCAAATCCTTGGGGTTGTTGAAGGGGGTAATCACAATAGGCCACCAAGGCATGAGGAATGAAGGGGACATGCCTAAAAGGAAAAGGAGAATACCATGTCTCATCTGATGGTATCTGTTCCCTTACCCAAGAGTTACCTTCCCTCATGTGATCCTCTGTCGCACAGCCACCCCAGGGTCAGGATCAGGTAGCGGCTGCCGTCTCCTGACCACATGAGGAGAGGCCACCACTGGGAAAGTAGTGATGACATCAACAGATTTATCACAGTATGTATACATTAATTGTTTTTCTCTGTAACGTTTGCTCTTGTCCACTAAAGTTAACCAAATTTGGCGAATTCGGCAAGCATCTGGTATGTTCAAATCCAAAACACTCATGCCGAAGTTTCATCAATGCGTTCATACATAAATGATTTCTGGAAAAGAAAAACCTTTCTTTGGGATTTCCATAGATGCTGAAAATGCAGCTTTTAAGCTATGATATCAACAATGTTAAAGGTGTTGCCACACGCTTAGGCCTTAGGGTGAAGTACTGC
This sequence comes from Ambystoma mexicanum, assembly GCF_040938575.1. Taxonomy (NCBI): domain Eukaryota; kingdom Metazoa; phylum Chordata; class Amphibia; order Caudata; family Ambystomatidae; genus Ambystoma; species Ambystoma mexicanum. The sequence continues at coordinate 1,058,551,518 of NC_090935.1, read as the reverse complement.
ATGCTACAAACATATACAAAAGGATCAGCTAAACCCAAAGTATTCACTTTTTAAGGCTACAAATATTACCAGTAGTCCCAGACATGCTGATTACTATGTACTGCAAAATGCAAAACAGCACCGCATCCCCAAAAACACAGACCCAAACACACACACACACACACACACACACACACATTTATTAAGTCATGCACATTAGAGTCGGTGGAACAAAACAAATCATAAATATACAGCAAAATGAAAAATATTCTGAAAAAGCACAAGATGATCTGCCAAACCAAGCATGCAGTTGGGCCACCATGCATGCACTGTAAAGTCAGAAGGAAAAAAAAATGGAAAAATATCTAATAAAATGAAAAATATTCTGCAGGCGCACATAAACATATGCAGTCCCCAACACAAACACACACACACAAAAACACACATCCACACAAAACAAAATGAAAAATATACAGCAAAACAAAAAATATTGCGATTCCAAGATGGCCACCGGGGCAGGGAGACGTATGTGAGGCTCTCTCTCGCCAGGCCCCTACAACGAAGCACCGCAATTTAAGACGGAATGATCAAATATAATAAAGAAAAGCCACACCAACCTTCGACAACTCCAAAGCATAAGGCATGAAGTCGCCGACCCTGCAGGTGCGGACTTGAAGTGACAGTGGAGCGAAGAAGTGCGGACCGCCCCTCCCCCTCTGAGGAACACCGAGGGAGCCCGCCGGCTGCCGAGGGTGGCTGCCGAGGAAGGCAACGGGTGGTAGCTAAGAGCCCGGTGCAGAGGAACAGCATGGCAGTCCCCGAGAGCGGCAGAGTGCCCCCCAGGCAACGGAGAGGACGCTTCCAAGGCGGAGTCTGCAGCGTCACGCAGCCAAGGGAGGAGAGAGGACGCAGCGTAAAAAGGAACACGAGGCCCCACTCCATGGAGAGCAGCGATCCGGAGCCCTGACCGGGAGAGAGATCGAGATCATACACCAGGTGGCGCAGATGGTGAGGGCCTCCTCCATAGCCCCACTAAGAAGGCAAGGGGACAGCTCCACGAGAGGTACCTCTCCCCAGCCATAACACCCTCAGCTGGGCTACCCACGGCGCCCAACAACTTGGACTCACAGCACGGGGGCTGGACCGATGGGGATCACCACGTGAGGTGCACCCCCCCCTTACCCCCCCGAACACAGGCCGGGGGAGGCAACGTACCGCAGTCCCCCACCCATGGCTGCCAGAGGCAGTAAAACTCAGGTTTTTCTGTAAGGATCTCTATATGAGACCTGGCGTTACACGTCAGTTGCCAGTTGATCACGTAGTGTAGCCGTAAATTTCTTCCTGACAATCCAACTTCCAATAGTACCAATGGACTGTTTGGAAGGGGGATTGCCTGGAAGACGGTAAATCCCCGGAATACCGCTGACTTGTAACGCTCACCTGGTATCCACGGGGACGTCACTCAGCCTGTTCTGACCTCTTATGACCTCAAACCCTTCCCTGGAGGCTATTCGACTGGAGACTGAGCCTGAAACACAGGATTGGTAGAGTTTAACTCCCTATTGTCTCTGTGTGCTTGAACCCCTTCTTCCCCGGGGTCCAACCCTTCCCTTTGATCCACAGCTCACCTTGTTTTCTTGGATAGTGTGCTCTCTGTCCTGCCTTCAGCACAGGGGCGCGTTGATTGATGCGGGCTCGTTGCTGCCTAGTTACTTCACTGGCAAGAGTCCGACAAGTAAGTATAATGAGTCTTTTGAACAGTTCTCTAACTTTGTTCCTTTCCTTCCTTAGATGATGGCCGGCGTCCGAGGATGGCGGGGTGCTGCTGAGATGAGTAGCTCTGAAGGTGAGTGAGAGCACGATGCGCGATGCACCCCTTTCGTATTTGCATTGAACTGAGTTCTTTTTCTGTGTCTTTTAGATGGCGCAATGTTTTCAGCGTGGATGCCGGTTATGAAGAACAAATGCGGTGGGTAAGCGCGGTATGCAGCGCCTCTAGATGTTTCCACACTAACCTTTATTGTTTTTTCCCTCTTGTAGATGGATGACAAGTTCCAGAGACAGAGTTCCCCCAGAGCGGCTAGGATTCAGGTAAGCGTTTGAAGTTCGTACAGTATTTAAAAATAAGCGAAGATTTGCAGAATGCTTACTAATGCCTTTTTTCTGTTCTTTTCCCTTTTCCTTAGGAAGCGGAGTGCCAGAGAGGGAATGACACCGCTGAAGATGCCCGCAGAACAGAAGAAGTGATGACTGATGGGCAGAAGCGCCGCAAGGTAAGGCTGTTCCTAACAGTGTTCATGTTCTTGCAGGAGCTGAGCGCAGAAGAAAGATGCAGGCCTACTGGAGACCGATCCGAACACGGTGAGCGTCACGCTGCAGGTGCAGAAAACGCAAAGCATGTTTCTCAGCCTGGGTGTGACTTAAATAGTCTCTGAGTATCCCAGGTGCCTCTGGGCTGAACCACACCCAAAAGACTAGACCGCACATGCAGTTCTGGGAACCGAAATATGTGGGGGCATCCATCTTGTCCCCATCAATGCACTACAAGTCCAATCCCCAATGTTGTCCTATGGAAGTGAGTGAGTCTGGTGCCACAAGCGCCAAGTCTGATTCCAAGTGGGTCTTTGGAGGGATGGAGAGGCCCTTGAGGGCCATGTAGGTGATCGTGGCCTGGCTCCAGCCTGACATCGTGGAGGGCTGGGGACATGAGGGGCAGGAATCATGACATGGCTGCTCGAAAAAGGAAGACAGTGTCAAGTTTCAGTAACAAAAGAATAACTCAATATAGCAATTCCCAGAAATCCCTAATAACTCACGTAATGGGAAACCTTCTGACAAGGTATTTCAAATGAGTTTCGGGCGTGATCCTGCAGCAAAACACAACCACAAAAAAAGGAACTTAAGATAAGGGCAATATGGAAATGGGAAGTAGTCAAAGACAGTGTTGACCAAGAGCTTACCCTGTAAAACAAGAAAGCGTAGGTGATGTTCTGCCTGTATACAACGAGCTGTCTGTGAAGATGTGGTCCAAAACACAATCCAACTAACAAACCTGCCCCCGCCGGCACGCGGACGCCTAATGTGTGCAAGGCAGTCTCTAGTCCACACAATAACGTTAATATGGAAGATCCCAAGTTCGTCTCCAAATCCGTGTAGAACTGTTCAAGGTGCAAAACGAGGATTAACAAAAGTTCCGGGAATAACCATGAGCCAGGAACGTAGATTTCAGAAGCGGTGGTGCAAGAATCCAGCATTCGGCAAGTTCCCTTTCAAGATTCAGCAAAAACGTAGAGCATGAGAGGTGTAGTTAAAGCGTTCCGTGGTCAGGCAATGTTCAGGTCAGAATCCGTTTACCAGAGCCAAGGGTCAAGCATTGACAATCTGTAGTGGGCAAAAAAGGGTCAAAAGCACAATAAACACAATAAATCCTTGATGCATGAAGCTCCAGACGAAAATCAGAAGCGGCGTTCAGTTGTAGCGGGCAGGGCTTTATAGATGTCACGTGATCTCTTGACGGATGCTGTGAACGCCGTAACCTAGCACGTAGGTAAACAGGCACCCACCGTTTCCATGACAGCGCCCAGCGTCGTTTCAGTGATTGGAAACGTGGGGAAACGGTGCGTTTAGGTGTGGCTTTATTCAATAAGGGCCGGACAGAGCTTGAAATTGCCAGAGGTGTGCGTGATTTGGGGACAACACGCTTAGAATGAGGGAAACCCTTGGAAGAGGAGCCCCTAGCACCTGATTTCCTGACACTTTCGCTGCCAAGGGGCATTAGAAACAACGCCTCTACCTCCAACACAAGGCCCCCCCTTTTCCCAAGCAGAGGGCAACAGACGGAGGGCAGAGCTAAAAGGACACCCCAAGGCATCCCAATCAACAGCGGCACTACCCCACGGGTGTCATGTCTAAAACAAAGGGGAAAGGGGTCTCGACCCTAACGAATTCCCACACCACCAAACAAGACGCCAATCTAATACAAATGTGGTCATCGGATACCCCAGTACATACTAGAGGAAGGGCACAGGAGGACCCCCCGGTGAAAGCAACCCACCCCACATCAACCACCACCCTCAAGGGATGACATGCATGCATGGTTCATAGAGCTTCAAGATAGGTTCATGTCAACGGTTCAGGACTAGTTTGTCACGATGAGGAATGACATGAAGCAGGTTGTCCAAGAGCTGAAGTCAGATGTGGCCAAACTGGAAGAGACAACCTATACCCTCAAGAGAATCCTCCAGAACACAGAAGAAGAAGCACAGCATAACAGCGAGACACAGGAACACTTGGTGAGGCTAACCCACAACCTAGAGATACAATGTGAAGACCTTGAAAATCGCTCTCAAAGATCCAACATTTGCATCAAAAATGTGGCGGAGTCGGTACTTGATAAGGACCTCAAAATGGCAGTTCAGGAGGTGTTCAGAGACATTCTTGAGGCACAAGAGGCAGAAATCATTGGTATTGACAGGGTGCACAGGGTGGGCCCAAAGAGAACGCGTGCGCCAAGGGAAAGACCAAGAGATGTGCTAGTAGCTGTCCCCACATACCCCCAAAAAGAACAAATCTTGAGGAGGGAGGTGGGATGGACCACATAAGAATAAATGGGGCAGACATTCAGCTGTACCAAGAGACCTGGCCCAGGTGACTCTACAAAAAAGAAGAAGATGGCCCTACTAGTCAAGGAATTGGTGGCGAGGGAAATCCTCTACAAATGGATGTTTCCATTTGGTTTGCTGCTCACATGGGAAGGCAAACAACAAAGAGTGACCACATGGGACGAAGGGCTCCACATAATGGACATACAAGCAGATGGGGCAGATGAAAGGGACAATAAAGCAAGGGGAGAGTACCAGAGAAGGCCGAGAGGTTGGGAAGTGGTCTGGCAAAAGAAGAAGCAGATTGGAAGAGAGAACCGCAGAACGACCTCAGATGAGTAGAGGGGTAATAATGAAAAGACCTATACGCAGATGGCATAGGTAGAACAGTAGGAGGAAGGAGAGGTGAACACTTGATGACATCCAGAGAACTAGCGACACAGCGGCCCGGTGATGGGCCCCAGAACTGGAACTCGGTAAGGACAGAGGTAGATGCGGGGTATAGGAACCCCTGTGATGTTTACCCCGAGTTCATGGAGGGCCGGTAGCGATAGGCTCAACGCCCTAGCATCCTTAGGTACCCGGGTCCTCCTCGGGACAACTGTTGGTTCAAAGTTCAATGTTGGGGTGGGAGTTAAGGAGATTGGGGGAGTGGTGGGAGGGGACGCCCGGAAGACGGAAGGGAACTCAGCAACTGGGAACTTAAGACACTCACTACGGACTAAGACAACATAGGGAAACTCAGAATTCTAACTTATAACATAAGGGGCCTGAACTCCCCAGTGAAGAGGAAAAAGGTTGGGGGCATGCTCAGGAGGGAAAAGGCGAACATTCTACTACTGCAAGAAACCCACATAAGAGCCCAGGACAAACAGAAAGTGCACCTCAGATGGTACAAGATATGGGCTCAATCCAATGCTTCAGATAAAAGAGCAGGTGTGATGACAGCGGTTAAAGACGGAGGGGACTTTAGGCTAATAGATAAGCTAACAGATAGGAACGGGAGGTTCGCGTTTGCTAATACCATGATAGATGGATGCTGCCTCACCTTGGCATCAATATATGCACTCAACACGGGACACGATGGTTTCCTATGGGACACAATGGGGAAGCTTGAGGACTTTGCAAAAGAAGAGGTGATATTGGGGGAGACCTAAATCTGGCATGGCACCCACAAACAGACAGGAGCACTGGGGGATTCCAGGGCCAAGGGGTGCCGTTCAAGCACCTTAGGCAAAAGATGGACCATATGGATCTATGCGACGTATGGAGGGAACTCAAGGGCCAACAGAGGGGATATGAGTACTTCTTACAGGAAATGTTCCCTCTAATTATTTTACTCTATGTGCGGAACCGGTTGGCTGTTGTGCACACATTATTTTCCATGTGTGCAACTGACTAATGAGGTAAGCCATTTTGTGAGCTACCGTCGCAGAAAAGAGTTTGGAAAGGAATGTCCTCTTCACAGTCACTGCAATTCTTTTAAAATCTTACAACCCTTTTTCCAAACACATAGGCTAAAATAAAATGTCATATGTGATTATATAGAAAACTCATCAACCAGTCCAAGACTTCAATATCTGCCACAGTACCATGCAAGCGTACTTCTGCGCAGAGAAAAATGTTGGCCTCATTATGAGTTTGTCAGTAAATGGTAAAGGTGGCGGTAATTCCATTTGCGCCAACTTTACCACTACTCCAAATTACGATTTTGGGCCTGGAGTGGAAGATTTGTCTCCAGGAAAATCCTGGTGGTAAATCCTCCAACCTGACGCCGAAATCGTGGAATTTCTGCTGCAGTAATTCTGCCAACAAGCCACACTGAGTCCAATGGACTCAATATGAATGGGGAATTACACTGCCACCACCAGTTGTAATCCAGTGGAAATTCCTCCGGACCAAGTGGCAGTAACAGTAATTCGTTTGGGTGGTATTTAGGCGGATTTACGCCGGGATACCGCCCCAAGTCGTAATGAGGCCCTGCATGTTTTATGCCACTGGAAAATCACTCATTAGTATTACAAAACACAAATATCTCTTAGTTGTGTTCCCATATATCTTGCACAAACAATATTTATTCTTAAAGACATTTTTCTTTGTATTGTGATTTTTCAAAAAAAGGGAATTTCATTCTTGATGCCGTAATCTCAAGTCGTCAGCCGACACGTGTTTCGACCCAAGGGGTCTTTATCAAGGCTGGTCTGTTATTGTTCATTGACAGTTAGGTAGGTTGGCTCTTGGTGGTGGGTTGGGGTAGGTGGGTTCTACTCCTTGAATAGGCTGGCTTTTGTCAGCCTGTTACTGCTGCAAACGACGTCCCCGGCATTTGTGGCCCTCAAATATCTGTCATAACTGATGTGGCTTAAACTCAGACAGAATACATTTGCCAAAGGATTAATGGCAACTAAGCAATGTGTCAAAAACATGCTAAATGTAGTTAAAGTGCCACTTTAATTTGTGTAAAGATGATGGTTGCATCAGAATAACTGCACCTTAGAAAATGATGATCCAAAATTCCTGTGACTCTGCTTACTATCCACATTACGTTCTCCTGTGGGTAGTGATAACACCAGCCTTAGTGCTAAAATACATATGCACCATGCATTTTTACTCCCTAAAAAAGGAAAATACGCGTAACAAAAATGAGAAACAATGAACATACTGCTTCAACCCACAAAGATCCACTGATATGTTTTCGAATTAGTGACCAGTAGAGCAGTGGCATAGGAAGGAAGGAACTCTAATAATATTAATGCCCGATCTCAAAAGGAATTTCATGGGGAAAGAACATCTTTTAATAAGCAGAAAGTATCCCTATTGGCAAAACTAATTACTTTTTTACTCCCTGAAAAATCAATTGACTCCAAGTAGGGAGCAAAATCTGATTAGAGCCCTGCTTGTGCCCCTGGAGTGAAATGACAGGGCACATAATAAAGTGTGTAGTTTTGCCCACCCTTCTGCACCACAGCCTAGATCAAATTAAACAAGAGACTTAATGAGGTTTATAAATGCATCAGTTCATCAGAGATACACCTTATTGAGTGCCTTCCTCTGTAACTATGAATCCCTCTTCTGTAATTCTTTGTGATCTGTTATCACATATTTGTGATCTGCACACACATAACACATGGTTACATTGAAGAGCCCTCAGCAGTTGAACATAGAAAGACAAAGAAGGTGCTGTTGTCTAGATGTGTACTAGAATTTCCTATCCTTTAGCAAACATGCAAGTACTAGAATTTCCTATCCTTTAGCAAACATGCAACACATTTCCATCAGTGTATTGCCAAAACGTCTGACTTGGTCTTTGAAATGTGGTGCTTTGTTCATCACCCGCAACCTGCAAGGAGTGATGCTTCTGCTCATAACCTTCCCCTGCCCCTGTGCTTGCCTCCAATACTAGTTGATAGAGCACTGTAAAAAGGGAGGGATTGTAGAAGTAAACACTCACTGGGATATTTGGAGACCCACAATACTTTGCAAGCAAGGCATATATAAATACCCCAGCATATGATGTGCATTTTAAGAATGTCATGACTCTGCATGTATACAATTCTTTTGCAGTGCATACACGATTGCTCGCAACACACCCCACCCTTACATCATTCTGTAGGATTACACAAGTGCTCAGTGAAACCATGTTGGTATAGAAGCGAGTCACCATATAATGTGTGAGGGTCTATGCCCAAAGGAACTCTGAACACTTGGAAATGATGCAGATTGTATGAAAATCATTCCCCTGTCTGAATATACAGTGCCCTGATACTATGGATGAGTTATCCCAGGCATAGTCCATACCCATTATCCCTTCTAGGCTAAGTAAATGATGCTGGAATGTTGCTCTTTACTTATAGGGTAATGTTGGTAATGCTAAAGTAGGAGACACTGAGCATCACATTTGTCTTTCAAAATCTTTAGAGAGCAAATTCATATTTGAGTTTTATAATGTGTTAACTTACAAGGGGGCCGCTTCAAAGCACTTGCGTGACACATGTACCAAAACGAGGAAGTATGGGATTTGGTTACACCTCTAAGTAGCCTGCTTACTTACAGTCAGTATCCGATATTTGAGCTGGTAGTTCGATTATATAGTGTGGGTGACACTTTTGGTAAGGCACAATGAGTAACAAATTCTGGCGCGTGAATGTTATTCATGTTACTTTCTGAGAGCATTGCAGTGGTTGGATTTGGTGTGGCGGTGCATGACGGTGGTCCCGTAGGGGTACTGCCCAGGTAGTCTGCGACTGAATATAAAGTTGCACTTAGTGCATTTAACTTTGGTAGCTTTAGCCTTTGGTACATTTATAACAGTGGTAAATAACTGCCACACCCATGATTCTTTCTGGGTGCTAGCGGTAGGCACTTCCTCTACCTCATGTTCTTGGTAGTCTTCATTGTATTTGGCAGTACTGTGATTTTTTTGTTGTGTAGGGCCTCCAGCTTGTGTTGGCGATGGCTCTTGGGGAGGAGGGGTGGCAATAGCTTATTCCATTTTTAATATAAATAGCAGTCTTGCCATTATTTTTCCTAGTATGAGCTTTGTACTACAACAAACAAAACAAGTGGATGTAGGTACACGTCTGCTAGCCTTTTGCAGAGCCAAGAGAGGAAGAGTCAAGGTTGTCCGGTAGTACCTTAATGTACTCTGGGGAGAAGTTAGAGTCATAAGGTAAAAGTGTGTAGAGTCAGGTTTAGGAGTCATGGGTGGGGAGGGAAATCTTTTGGTTAACGTGTGCAGGCAGACTGGTTTGATTGGTTAGATTTTTCTGTTCATGGAGCCAGTTTTTCATATTAGTTTTCAACCTCTTGTGTTGTATTTTGCTGTTAGGGATTTTAGGTGCATAGTAGTGTAATGCAAATTAGCAGAATATCAAGACTAGTTGCTTATTTTAAGATAATGAACATTTCAGGTAAGTGCTGTGGCTTGTGCCTTATTAAATCTTTTTGTATAGGTGAGAATTGTACGTGTGAGCTGCTAAAAATCATCTGAGCGGCACCCAGCAGGAAGCTGGGCAAGCGCACATGCGCACAGCTTAGAGGGAACATTGCTTGCAGGTATATAGCACAATGTTGAGAATAGACTATTTCTGGGCATCCGTGGGACTGATGGGCAAAATACAAGGAATGGAAATTGGGTCAATATCACTGTCAGACCATGCCCTGTTATGGATGGAGCTAATATCCCCTGGGAAGGCGGAGGGCTATGGCGTTGGAGGTTCCCTCAGGACCTACTCCTGGACCGATAATGGGAGAATCGATAAGGGACATGGTTATAGGCTCCTTTGCACAAAACGACAAAGGAGATGTCCCATTGGGAACAAACGTGGAGGCATTCAAAGCGGTAATCTACGGCCGAATGATTCCACTGAAAGCCGCCAAGGACAACCAGAGGCATAGCTGGGAAAGAGAACTAGAAAGGAAAATTACGGACACACAAGAGAAACTATTGAGTCACCCCACCCGGAGTCTGAAGAAGGCTCTAAGACACCTACATGGGCAATGCTATGCACCAAAAAAGCAGAGAAACCCTCTTATATCTCAAGCAACGATACTACATAAAAGCCAACAAGGCAGATAGATGCCTGGCTAGACAGCTCCGCGAGAAACAAAAGTAAATGACGATTTTGAACATTCGAAATGCACACGGAGAGACACAAACGCGCACCCAAGACATGGGGGAGGCCTTCAGGGAGTTTTACCAAACGCTGTATGCAATGGAATATCTGGATGGAAGAGACCAAGATGCGTACTTACAAATCCTCCCCATTCCACAAATAGCAGAGGAGGATAGATTGGCACTCGAGAGCCCGATTAGGGAAGAAGAAGTGAAAAAGGCAATAGCAGATCTCCCAAATAACAAGGCACCCGGCCCAGGCGGTTTAACACAGCCCCATTCTATAAAAAATATGCGGACAAAATAACCCCATTTTTAACCAGACTCCTAAAAAACAACAAAGAATGCGGAAACGTAACCCTGTCAATGAATAAAGCCAGGGTATTAGTCTTCCATAAGCAGGAAAAGACCCCTCCCAACCAGCACCTACCGCCCCATAGCCCTGATTAACTTGGACTTTAAGATCTACACAAAAATCCTGGCAGCTAGATTGTCCCCACTTTTGCCCAGCTTGATAAGCACCAACCAATCAGGCCTTATACCGGGTCAACAAACGCACGACAATCTGAGAAGACTAATACACCTAGTGGAAAAGACGGGCATTACTCACACTCCAGCAATACTACTTTCATTAGATGCTGAAAAAGCATTTGACCTGGGTAGAGTGGTCACTACTATTCAAAACACTGAAGTGCATGGGATTTGGAGAGCGATACATAAACATGATAAGAGCCAATTACAATAATCCATCAATTAGGATAGCTAAAAATGGAGAGGTCTCAGATAGGGTAGAGATATCAAGGGGCACCAAACAGGAATGCCCACTATCCCCCCTTTTATATGCCATATTCCTGGAACCATTGTTAATTAGAATCAGAGAATCCTCCCTCATAAAGGGAATAGAGATGGCAGTCAGACAACATAAAGTGATTGCCTGCGCAGATGACATGTTGTTAGCCCTAGTGGACCCTGGGAGGACACTCGCTGTAGCAATAAGAGAATTAGAGACATTCAGGGCAATCCCCTGCCTAAGAATTAACAGGAAATAGTCAGAGATATTAATCTTGGCAGGCGGGAGAAGGGATGTAGAAAGGGAGGCAGCAGCACTAGACTTCAAAATAGCAGAAAAGGGGATCAAGTACCTAGGAATAATACTGACACACAAGGTTGACCTACTGTATAAGAGAAACTATCCACCACTCCTGGAACGTATAAGGAGGGATCTTGAGCGGTGGAGTCCTCTAATGGTCTCATGGTGGGGCAGAATCCAGTCGGTAAAGATGAACATCCTCCCCAGGCTGTTATATTATTTTCAGGCTCTCCCAATAACGGTCCCCAGATCCTTCTTCAAAGCACTATCAAAGGCAATCTCGACCTATATATGGAAAAGGAAACCCCAAGGGTTGCTAGAGCGGTCCTTACTACACCATTCTGAGTGGAGGCTATGTCCCTCCCTCACTTTCAAAAATATTACCAAGCTGCGCAACTAATGGTACTGAAGGAATAGCTAGGGGAAGACCAACAAACAATATGGGTGACACAAGATAGGGCAGTAGCCAGATCCCCATTGGCGGAAACTCTATGGAAAGCAAAACAACATATGCAACCAACCCTCCGCATCAGTGAGGTCATGAAGACCACTCTGGAAGCCTGGGACGAACAAACGCGAAGGGGTATCATGACCACAGTAGAATCTCCCTTCAGACCCATCTGTCGGAACCCCCTATTTCCACTGGGAATGGAACGTGGGGCCTTCGAGAAATGGGAAACTGCAGGGTGCACAAAAATTGGGGAAATGTTCCAAGACAACGAAATAAGATCGTTCAAGGCATGTAAAGCTCTACTAAACCTAACAGAGGTGGACAGGTGTAAACACGACCAACTCAGGCACTAGCTGGCGACACTCGAAGTCAAACAGGTGGCCACTAGGGACTTCACTCCATTTGAAAAATACCTAATAACCGACTCAGGGTCCAGGAAGTTTATCTCGTCACTGTATAACTTTATTAACTCCCAAAAAGAAGAAGTTAAGTGGGCCTATATGATCAAATGGGGGAAATCACTAGGGGAAGATATCCCAAAACAACAGTGGGTAGATTTGTGGAACAGCATCCCAAAAATGACCCGATCAGTTCAAATGGGGGAAATGTGGGTAAAAATTGTAACCCAATGGCACTACACGCCAGAGAGACTGCATACAATGTACCCGCAAACACCCAATCTTTGCTGGAGAGGCTGTGCAGAGGTGGGTACGTGGAAGCACATTTGGTGGAACTGTCCAGGGATCAAGGGTTTCTGGTCTGAAGCAATGTTCCCTCTAAGCTGTGCGCATGTGCGCTTGCCCAGCTTCCTGCTGGGTGCCACTCAGAAGATTTTTAGCAGCACACACAGACAATTCTCACCTATACAAAAAGATTTAATAAGGCGCAAGCCACAGCACTTACCTGAAATGTTCTTTTTCTTAAAATAAGCAACTAGTCTTGATATTCTGCTAATTTGCATTACACTACTATGCACCTAAAATCCCTAACAGCAAAATACAACACAAGAGGTTAAAAACGAATATGAAAAACTGGCTCCATGAACAGAAGAATCTAACCAATCTAACCAGTCTACATGCACACGTTAACCAAACGTTTTCCCTCCCCACCCATGACTCCTCAACCTGACTCTAGCACACTTTTCTAACTTCTGCCCCAGAGTACATTAAGATACTACCGGACAACCTTGACTCTTCCTTTCTTGGCTCTGCAAAAGGCTAGCAGACATGTACCTACATCCACTTGTTTTGTTTGTTGTAGCATGAATAACGTTCACACGCCAGAATTTCTGTTACTCATTGTGCCTTACCAAAAGCCTCACCCACACTATATAATCGAACTACCAGCTCAAATATCGGATACTGACTGTAAGTAAGCAGGCTCGTTGGATGTGTAACCAAATCCCATACTTCCTCTTCTTGGTACATGTGTCACGCAAGTGCTTTGAAGTGGCCCCCTTGTAAGTTAACACATTATAAAACCCAAATATGAATTTGCTCTCTAAAGATTTTGAAAGACAAATGTGATGCTCAGCGTCTCCTACTTTAGCATTACTAACATTACCCTATAAGTAGAGAGCAACATTGCAGTATCATTTACTTAGCCTACAAGGGATAATGGGTATGGACTATGCCTGGGATTACTCATCCATAGTATCAGGGCACCGGATATTCAGACAGGAGAATGCTTTTCAAACAATCTGACTAATTTCCAAGTGTTCAGAGTTCCTTTGGGCATAGACCCTCACACATTTTATGGTGACTCGCTTCTATACCAACATGGTTTCCATGAGCACTTGCGTAATCCTACACAATGATATAAGGGTGGGGTATGTTGCGAACAATCTTGAATGCACTGTAAAAGAATTGTATACATGCAGAGTCATGACATTCTTAAAATGCACATCATATGCTGGGGTATTTAAATATGCCTTGCTTGCAAAGTATTGTGGGTCTGCAACTATCCCAGTGAGTGTTTACTGCTACACTCCCTCACTTTTTACAGTGCTCTATCAACTAGCATTGGAGGCAAGCACAGGAGCAGGGGAAGGTAATGGGCGGAAGCATCACTCCTTGCAGGTTGCGGGTGATGAACAAAGCACCACATTTCAAAGACCAAGTCAGACATTTTGGCAATACACTGAAGGAAATGTGTTGCATGTTTGCTAAAGGATAGGAAATTCTAGTACACATCTAGACAACAGCACCTTCTTTGTCTTTCTATGCCCAACTGCTGAGGGCTTTTCAATATAACCATGTGTACTGTGTGTGCAGATCACATATATGTGATAACAGATCACAAAGAATTACAGAAGAGGGATTCATAGTTACAGAAGAAGGCACTCAATCAGGAGTATCTCTGATGAATTGATGCAATTAACTTAAAATGCATATAGGTGTGATTTCCTTCAACAGGGCTTCATAATAAACCTCAGTAAGTCTCTTGTTTAATTTTGTCTAGGCTGTGGTGCAGAAGGGTGGGCAAAACTACAGGCTTTATTATGTGCCCTGTCATTTCTCTCCAGGGGTACAAGCTGGGCTCTAATCAGATTTTGCTCCCTACTTGGAGTCAAATGATTTTTCAGGGAGTAAAAAAGTTATTAGCTTTGCCAATAGGGATACTTTCTGCTTATTAATAAATATTCTTTCCCCATAAAATTCGTTTTGAGATCGGGCATCAATATTATTGGAGTTCCTTCCTTCCTATGCCACTGCTCTACCGGTCACTAATTCGAAAAAATATCTGTGGATCTTTGAGGGTTGAAGCAGTATGTTCATTGTTTCTCATTTTTGTTACGCATATTTTCCTTTTTTAGGGAGTAAAAATGCATGGTGCATATGTGTTTTAGCACTAAGGCTGGTGTTATCACTACCCACAGGAGAACGTAATGTGGATAGTAAGCAGAGTCACAGGAATTTTGGATCATCATTTTCTAAGGTGCAGTTATTCTGATGCAACCATCATCTTTACACAAATTAAAGTGGCACTTTAACTCCTTTTAGCATGTTTTTGACACATTGCTTAATTGCCATTAATCCGTTGGCAAATGTATTCTGTGTGAGTTTAAGCCACATCAGTTATGACAGATATTTGAGGGCCACAAATGCTGGGGACGTCGTTTGCAGCAGCAACAGGCTGACAAGCCAGCCTATTCAAGGAGTGGAACCCACCTACCCCAACCCACCACCAAGAACCAACCTACCTAACGGTCAATGAACAATAACAGACCAGCCTTGATAAAAACCCCTTGGGTCGAAACACGTGTCGGCTGACCACTTGAGATTACAGCATCAAGAATAAAATTCCCTTTTTTGAAAAAGCAGAATACAAAGAAAAATGTCTTTAAGAATAAATATTGTTTGTGCAAGATATCTGTGAACACAACTAACTAAGAGATATTTGTGTTTTGTAATACAAACAAGTGATTTTCCAGTGGCATAAAACATGCAGGGCCTCATTACGACTTGGGGCGGTATCCCGGCGTAAATCTGCCTAAATACCACCCAAACAAATTACTGTTACTGCCACTTGGTCTGAAGGAATTTCCACTGGATTACAACTGGTAGTGGCAGTGTAATTCCCCATTCATATTGAGTCCATATTGAGTCCATTGGACTCAGTGTGGCTTGTTGGCAGAATTACTGCAGCGGAAATTCTGACGATTTCGGTGTCGGGTTGGAGGATTTACCACCAGGATTTTCCTGGAGACAAATCTTCCACTCCAGGCCCGAAATCGTAATTTGGAGTATTGGTAAAGTTGGCGCGAATGGAGTTACCACCAACTTTACTATTTACTGCCAAACTCGTAATGAGGCCGACATTTTTCTCTGCGCAGAAGTACGCTTGCAAGGTACTGTGGCAGATATTGAAGTCTTGGACTGGTTGATGAGTTTTCTGTATAATCACATATGACATTTTATTTTAGCCTATGTGTTTAAAAAAAGGGTTGTAAGATTTTTTAAAGATTTGCAGTGACTGTGAAGAGGACATTCCTTTCCAAACTCTCTTCTGCGACGGTAGCTCACAAAATGGCTTACCTCATTAGTCAGTTGCGCACATGGAAAATAATGTGTGCACATCAGCCAACCAGTTCCACACATAGAGTAAAATAATTAGAGGGAACATTGGTCTGAAGTAAAGACGGAGATGAAAAAATTGTTCCCAGATGTGGAACAGTTGGGGGAGAAAGTGTGGCTATTCGGAATGAAAGATCATGCAGCTAGGAAATATACGAAATCACAGTGGAGAAGCTTCATGGGATTAGTTATAGCGGCATGGGCGACAATAGCCCAAAACTGGAAAAAACAAGACCCACCACAATTGTATGCATGGCTAAAGAAGGTCTGGTCACAGATGACAATGGAAAAGCTTACACATACTATTCAGGGCTCAAGCGGATCCTTCACAAACGAATGGGGAATGGTCCTGGATCACCTGCAATCAGACTATATGGAACAATGGTGCCCACATAAAATCAGAATGGATATTTTTAGTTGATAAGACATTCCCAAACTGAGAGACACCAAGAAGATCTTCCAGGGAGGGTGGTGGGAGCGGGAGAGTTGAGGGATGATATTCAGTTACATGCTTGTATTTGAAAATAATAAAAATATAATTAAAAAATATATTCAGCTAAAAGCACAAGATGACTAAGCATTCTGTAGGGCTATCGTACATGCAGAGTATGGGCAGGGAAGCAAAACGAATTGAAAAATATGCCACAAATTTAAAATAAATCCGGAAAATGCTCAAAAACATCTACTACTTCCAACACACAAACACCCCAATTCAGTCCAATGCTGTCAGGTCAGATAGACAAGATGAATTAATCATATAAAGTAAAATGAAACATATTTTGCAAAACACAAGATGATCTGCCATACCCAACATTCAGTAGGACCACCATACATGTGCACTAAGGGCAGAGGAACAAAACAAAATAAAAAATGTAAAACATGCAGTGAAATCAAAAATATTCTACACAACGCAGAAACCATCTGCTGACTCCAGCAGACCCACACAAACCCATGTTCAGTCATGGCAGTAGAGTCGGAGGGACAAAACTAAATGAACAGTATACAGCAACATTTTAAATATTCCAAAAAAAACACAATGTGATCAGGGTTGGAGGGTCAAAATAAAAATAAAAATGCAACAGATTGCCTCAAAATTCCACAGTCAAAGATAGTAGATGTAAGCTGTTTTATAGACTGGGATGGTTGAAACTATGGGGCTCTGGATGCTCTCGTGACCACCCCATTGGCTCCCTCCACCATAATTAAGGCTTGCTAACCCCCAGATGTACTCTATAGCAATGAATCCCATAGTATCTCAGTCTTTTTAATCTTGATGGGGAAACCTAAATGCCCTGATTTTATCTAGCTATTTCCCTTTGGCACTTTCTAGGGGACACGTTCGGTCTGTTGTACTGTCTAATGTCACCAGGGTTTCTCCCCCAGTCCCTCCCCTTCTCAGTGTCTTTCTCTCACTCTCTCAGTCTCCATCTCTCCCTATATCTATATCTCTATCTCCATTTTCCGCCCTCTCGGATCTTCCTTGCCTCCCTCTCTCTCTACCTAAACCACCTTCCTTTTCCCCTACTTCCGCCTGCCTGCTTCCCTTTCCTGCTCCTCTCTCTCCGCTCTTCTCCTCTCTCATCTCTCTTGTTCCCCTCTCTCTTTCTCTCTAGCTGCCTTTGCTCCTATCTCAATGTCTCTCTCTCTCTCTCTCTCTCTCTCTCTCTATGCATGCCTATGTGTTACTCACCGCTCTGGAAATCGATCACTGCCTGTAGATAGGTGACCTTGGAGACGGTAGTTTCCACAGATATTCACAAGACAGCCTCTGGTAACCCGACACCCCCTGAATTCTAAGATTCAGGCTTCCTCAAGGAGGGGCTCTTTTCTGTGATGTGCCTCTCTGCTGTTTCAACCTGAACAGGCAGAATTGGCAATCGCCTAAAAGAGCGGGGAGAACACACACCGCCAACCAATGCTGCAAAGGAATACAAAGATGGTTAGAAGAGCCAAGGTATGAAAGTAACGCAAGAAAACAATAGTACTAAGGAGTACCCAGGCGGGGTTTGAGGAGTGGAATCTGCTATAGGATTGCACCTATAAAAGAAATAGAACTATTACCCTATACGTCAATGTAGTAAACCAGATTATCCCAGAAAATGGATAAGTAATTCAAACACAGACCTGAAGGAAGAACTGGCAGGAATGAGTGAAGTCCAAATGGAGGGAAACAACGAAAGGATAAAATAAAAAAAAGGAAGGTTAGTACAGGAGAGTAACCCGAGCGGCACGAGGGTCGCACTAGTGACGGGTTGGTGCATGTACCGTAAAGTGTCAATATGCACTTGGCGAGTGATTCACTGTAGAATGCTGAAGTCCCAAAAGATGCAGCAACCAAGTTCAAAAGTAAATATAAAGGCTAACGGTGGAACCCAGCAGAGAGGGGTTCTCTAGTATGAACAGTTCAGGATAATTGAAGGTGAAAATGGCCTCAGGAAAACAATAAAGAGACCGTGGACGAGTACAGAGGACAACCAAATAGAGTAGTTTAGTGAGCCGTAGCACCAGGAAATCACTGAGGAAAAAGGCAGGCAGTCCGTGAAGGAGTCCGGGTCAGTAATGGAGCGGGCGTAACCAAAACCAAAGGAGTATCCAAATACAGTCCAAATAGAATAGCCAAGCATCGGGAACCAGAAGATCAAATAGAGCACTGACTGGATGTCAGAAGGGAATACAGAGCATAACCACAAGGAGAGTAACGCTACAATTAGCAGCAGTGAGCTGTACGAGTAGCGGTACTTTTAAAGTACACGGGGCGTGGTTTTGGTGTGCGTTCCTCACGCCTGCAATGTGGCAGCTGACACGAGACACGCCAGCGTATAAACAAGCGCCATGGCAACCTGTATCGATTCCAGAGGGGAGCACGTCAGTGTGCTGTTCTTCACGTGAATGCCGCGGATGAGCCGGCGCCGGCATTACCCATAGAAAATGTAACAGAATCCGCCCCCAAAGACACCAGCAACTCCCTGGCGGAGTGGAACTCCCTCAATAGATCGGGACAATGCAAGTTGGCCAAAGGTTCCCAAGTGCGGTCCTCAGGACCGAAACCCTTCCAATCCACTAAGTACCGCACAGTTCCCCCATAAAACCGGCAGTCCAGTATGCGGGAGACCTCATAGTCCTCCCCACTATCTACCAGAACAGGAGGAGGCCGTTTCGACAACCGAGTAGAGCAGATGAAGGGTTTAACCAGAGAGACATGAAAAACAGGGTGAATGTGCCGGGAATGGGGCAGAGACAACCGACCGCAGCAGGGTTAATGACAGCAGAGACAACAAAAGGACCCACGAATCGTGGCAGTAGAGAGTGTTCCCTGCTATCCGTAAATTACGGGAGGAAAGTCACACCTTTGAGCCGATTAGGTTGGTGCTGGAGAACGATGCAGGTCCGCAGATTTCTTGGCACGGTCCTGAGCACGAAGCAAATGTAATCAGCCATCTCAATGTATTTGGTCCAGATCACGTACACAGTCACGTGCAGCTGGATTGGAACCAGGCAGAGTTGGATCAAGAGGAAACGTCCTAGGATGACAACCATATAGAGCTAAAAATGGAGAGACCCAAGTGGACGTGTGCATAGAATTGTTATATGCGAATTCCGCTTCTGGCAGGGACGTGTGCCAAGACTGCTGAAACTGTAGACATAAACAACGTAGATATTGCTCAATGGTGGAATTGGTTCTTTCAGTCTGCCCGTCCTTCTGAGGGTGGTACGCTGATGAATGCCTATCCTCAATACCAAGGGAAGCAGTAATAGCTTTCCAGAACCGTGAGGTAAATTGCGTTCCCCGGTCGGAGACGATGACAGAAGGCAGTCCAAAAAAGTGAAATACATTCATCATGAACAATCTAGCCAACCCGGGGGCAGACGGTAATCCGGAACAGGGCACGAACAAGGCATACTTCGTAAAATAGTCAACAACTACCCATATGGTGTTGCGTCCTTGTATATCTGGTAGTCGACAATGAAATCCATTGACACCATCTGCCAGGGTTTGTACGGGATCGGTAAAGGTTGTAACAAACCCATAGGTTTAGCTCTCGAAGACTTGCATTGAGCACAGATGGCACAGGTTGTGATGTAGTCTTGTACGTCTCTAGACATGGTGGACCACCAGGCCCAACGCCGTAAAGCCTCCAATTTCTTTTGAGTCCCCGGATGAGCTGCAATCAGAGAGTCATGGGACCACTGAAGAGCCAAGGTCCGGGCCTGTCCCGGTGGGATAAAGACGCGCCCCTGAATGAAGGGCAATCCTTGCACCAATTCCAAGTTTGAGTTCATTGATCTCCGTAGGATGGGTAGAAACCCAATCAGTAATGATGGAACGCAAGGAAGGCTGAACTGAACACCCACAGATGACTTTGTTTGGCAGTAGAAACAATGGCTCGGACCGTAGGCAATGATTCCCCCTAGGAAGGCGGGAGAGAGCATCAGCAGATATCTGAGCGTTAGCAGGACGATCGGTGATCACAAACCGATATTGTGAAAAAAACAAGTGCCAACGCGCTTGTCTGGCAGTAAGGCACTTCATTGATTTGAAGGCCAGAAGACTTCTGTGATCAGAGTAGACCGTAACAGGGTGTTTAGCCCCCAGCAGATGGTGCCTCCATTCCAGGAAGGCATCTCTAATGGCTAGAAGTTCGCATTCCATGACAGAATAGTTTCTCTCATAGGGCGTCAGCTTGCGGGAACAATAGGCGATGGGATGCACTTCGCCTGAGTGTGGGCATTGTTGCGATAAGATGGCGCCAACCGCATAGCCTGAAGCGTCCGCTTCCATAAAGAAAGGAAAATCCGGGTCAGGATGCTTAAGAACCGGAGCTGTAGTAAAGGCAGATTTCAGCTGATCGAACGCCTTTTGAGCCTCCGGTGACCAAACATACGGCACCTTAGCACTGGTCAAGGAGGTGAGAGGTGCAGGGATGTCAGAAAAACTATTGATGAATCACCGGTAATAGTTGGAGAGACCAAGAAATGATTGCAAAGCTTTGATAGTTTTGGGCACCGGCCACTCCAAGACAGCTTTAATCTTAGACTGACTCATACGAACTCCCTGATCAGTAAGGTCGTATCCCAGAAACTCAACTTCAGATGCATGAAAAATGCATTTTTCTGCCTTTACAAATAAATGGTGGTCTCTTAGACGCTGAAGAACTGTCTTGACGTGTTGGATATGATCCGTCAGGTTCTGTGAATAGATCAATATGTCATCCAGATAAATTACGACATATTGATCTAAGATGTCGTGAAATAGGACATTCATGAATGCCTGGAAGGTAGCCGAGGCGTTACAGAGTCCAAAAGGCATCACCGGGTATTCAAATAGACTGTAGCGTGTCTTGAATGCAGTCTTCCATTCGTCCCCATCTTTCATGCGTACCAGATTGTAGGCCCCTCGGAGGTCTAACTTAGTGAAGATTTTAGACGAGCCCAGTTGATCGAGGAGGAACGAAATCAGAGGAAGGGGATACTGATGTTTAATGGTAGCTGTGTTTAGTGCACAATAATCAATACAGGGACGTAAATCCCCTTCTTTTTTGGGGATGAAAAAGAGTGGAGACGCCATTGGAGACTTCGAGGGGCGGATTAAGCCCATTGCAAGTACCTTGTCAATGTACTCTTTCAATACTGCATCCTCCTTTCGGGTAAGTGAGTACACTCTACCAGTGGGGATCTTCATTCCCGGTATTAGGTCTATTGGGCAATCATAGATCCGATGCAGAGGTTTGGCCTCCGCCATCCCTTTGTCAAACACATCTGCAAATTCTGCAAATTGAGTGGGGACAATGGAGGTAATCGTGTTAGAAATGGCCCCAACATGCATAGTGGAGGACACAAGCACTCTAGCGGGGCTGTCTTGGCTGATTCCAGGGGGTTACCAGACATTTGGTCTAAAAAAATTGGTCGACCAGACAAATGGTCGAACCAATTTGGTCGAAAACCAAATGGTCGAATTTTTTTATTTTTTTATTTTCACTCTTTTTTTTTTGTAGGGGGGGTCCACCCCAACCCCCTTTTTTTTCTAAAAAAACCTTTTTTTTTAAAAACGAAAACCCGAAAAATAAATATATTATTAAAAAAAAAATTCGACCATTTGGTTTTCGACGAAATTGCGTCGACCAAATGTCTTTCGAACAGTTTTCGGTCGACCAAATGTCTGGACACCTTCCAGGCAATGAAGTGCAGAGGGTATTGCAGACATTAGAGGGAAACTGGATCAAGTGGGTTGACCAATCAATGGCAGGGTTGTGGAAGTGCAGCCACGGGATACCCAGGATGACCTTGCAGGCAGGGGCTTTAATAACAACAAAAGTTATCTCTTCTGTATGGCCTTCGTCGGTGCTCATGACCAAAGGGACCGTCTGATGTGTCACCATACCAGAGACAAGAACTGACCCGTCAACTGCATTAACCAGTTCAGGAGAAGGTTTGCGAATTAGTGGTATTCCAGACATAGAAGCAAAGCATTGGTCCACATAATTACCCGTTGCTCCCGAATCTATCACTGCCATTGCTTTGAATGTCCCTCCCTTCTTCACAGTAAAACGGACAGGAAGCTGAATCAACTGAGTAAAAGTAGACAAAGGAGAGTCCAGAGTAGCTCTTCCCGATGTAGGGACTTCGTCTACTGTCGGGAATTGGCGTTTCCCGCCCTTCTTTTGGGTTTTTTAAGACATTCGGGCAACAAATGATCAGAGGCCCCGCAGTACATGCACAGGTTATTTGACCTGCGATGTTCACGTTGAGCAGGGGTGAGCGGACCCCTGACAACACCAATCTGCATTGGTTCAGGAGCAGGAAGTGTAGTGGAAGAAGTTTCCGCAGGTGCTGAGACAAATAGGGCAAATGTCTTCACGCCTCGTCGTTCAGCTTTGCATGCGTCGATTTGGAGGACTAAATCAAGCAATTCTCTGAAAGCTGTAGGAATGATCGGAACAGTGAAGAGTATGTCCTTCAATTTGTCAGAGAGACCCTGATAAAAGACTGCGGTCTTCTTCTCTTCGGGCCAATCTGTCTCAGCTGCCAGCTGATTAAAGCGGGCTAAATAAACCAAGAGGGAATTATTCCCTTGTCTATGCTTTAATAACTCCAGATCGG
Organism: Ambystoma mexicanum; assembly: GCF_040938575.1. Classification (NCBI taxonomy): domain Eukaryota; kingdom Metazoa; phylum Chordata; class Amphibia; order Caudata; family Ambystomatidae; genus Ambystoma; species Ambystoma mexicanum. The sequence continues at coordinate 1,058,528,609 of NC_090935.1, read as the reverse complement.
TAGCTTGAGTAGTGGAGCGTGTATCAAATACTTTACTCATCATCATAAGAAGAGCATCACAATTGTAAAGCACATGGCTGTTGGATTCTAATAATGGGTTTGCCCAAGCGGCCGCGGTGCCACCCAAATGTGACGAGACAAGCGCAGCCTTAGTGTTAGAAGTGGGAAAAGAAGCAGGACGGCACAAGAAGTGTAATTTACACTGATTGATGAAAGTCCTGTATTATTTAGGATCCCCCAGAAAGCGTTCTGGGGGTGCCAGTGGGAATTGTGTGGTAAGCATGATGGGTGCCGACTCCTGAGTAGGAGCTGGAAAACCGGACCCCGAAGCCATAGCCCCAGCGCCGGTTACCTGCGGGGCCGGAGTAGTCACCAAGGCCTGGATAGCATCCATGCACTGGCGTAGTGCCTCTTGAGCATTGGTCAGGTCGGTTCTCAGATCCGTGACCATTTGCACAATTTGTGTTGAGGCATCGCTAGCCTCTGTGGACATTATAAGGCTGCTAATTATGTTACTCACCGCTCCGGAAATGGCGCACTGCCTGTAGATAGGTGACCTTGGAGACGGTAGTTTCCACAGATATTCACAAGACAGCCTCTGGTAACCCGACACCCCCTGAATTCTAAGATTCAGGCTTCCTCAAGGAGGGGCTCTTTTCTGTGATCTGCCTCTCTGCTGTTTTAACCTGAACAGGCAGAATTGGCAATCGCCTAAAAGAGCGGGGAGAACGCACATCGCCAACCAATGCTGCAAAGGAATACAAAGATGGTTAGAAGAGCCATGGTATGAAAGTAACGCAAGAAAACAATAGTAGTAAGGAGTACCTAGGCGGGGTTTGAGGAGTGGAATCTGCTATAGGATTGCACCTATAAAAGAAATAGAACTATTACCCTATACGTCAATGTAGTAAACCAGATCATCCCAGAAAATGGATAAGTAATTCAAACACAGACCTGAAGGAAGAACTGATAGGAATGAGTGAAGTCCAAATGGAGGGAAACAACGAAAGGATAAAATAAAAAAAAGGAAGGTTAGTACAGGAGAGTAACCCGAGCGGCACGAGGGTCGCACTAGTGACGGGTTGGTGCATGTACCGGAAAGCGTCAATATGCACTTGGCGAGTGATTCACTTTAGAATGCTGAAGTCCCAAAAGATGCAGCAACCAAGTTCAAAAGTAAATATAAAGGCTAACGGTGGAACCCAGCAGAGAGGGGTTCTCTAGTATGAACAGTTCAGGATAATTGCAGGTGAAAATGGCCTCAGGAAAACAACAAAGAGACAGTGGACGAGTACAGAGGACAACCAAATAGAGTAGCTTAGTGAGCCGTAGCACCAGGAAGTCACTGAGGAAAAAGGCAGGCAGTCCGTGAAGGAGTCCGGGTCAGTAATGGAGCGGGCGTAACCAAAACCAAAGGAGTATCCAAATACAGTCCAAATAGAATAGCCAAGCGTCAGGAACCAGAAGATCAAATAGAACACTGACTGGATGTCAAAAGGGAATACGGAGCGTAACCGCAAGGAGAGTAACGCTACAATTAGCAGCAGTGAGCTGTACGAGTAGCGGTGCTTTTAAAGTACAGGGGGGCCTGGTTTTGGTGCGCCTTCCTCACGCCTGCAAGGTGTCAGCTGACACGAGACATGCCGGCGTGTAAACAAGCGCCATGGCAACCTGTATCGATTCCAGAGGGGAGCCCCTGAGTGTGCTGTTCTTCGCGTGAACGCCGCGGATGAGCCAGCGCCGGCATTCCGCGTAGAAAATGTAACACTATGTCATTCTTTTCTCCCCTCTCGCTCTCTCCTCTCACTGTCCCTTATCTATGTATCTCTGTCCTAATCTTACCACACTCTCTCCACCTATCTCTTCCAACTACCTCTCCTGCTTCACTCTCCGCACACCACTAGTTCCACTACCGCCTTGCATTTTCTCCACACTCTCCTACCATGCAATTGGTTTAACACTCTGACTCTCTCTCTTATTCCCCCTATACTCACCCCTTTCTATCTTTCTTTCTCCCTTTCTCACTCACGGTTTAAACTCCCCCTGCACTGCACTCAGCTGGTACCACTCTTACCTACACACAACGCCTTACCTGCACCCTCTCAGAAAAACCTGCCACAGTCTCTTAGCATTTCATTCCATCGTCCGCTTGGTCTCTTTAACCACCACAACTCTGCCTGGTCTCACCTGAACACCTTTCAATATCCTGTGGGCTAGATGGGCTTTTATAGCGCAGCCTTTCCCCTTCCAGCACTCTGCCCAATCCCCAGGTCACACGCACCCCTTGTCCAATCTCTGGCTAATCTATCCCTGGAAGACCTTTAGCCCTGTCCTCTTTCCAGTCTCCATTTGCAGGGTAGAAGCCATTCGTTGTGGTTGTGTGTGAGTGCTGTGAAGTTTGCATTCCATTTGCTTTCAGAGGATTTCTCTGTCTCCCCTGCTCTTGTGCAGTTCCTTCTCACTCTCGATTCTCTATTCCATTCTCCTGGTTCTGGTCCAGGTTTTCTTGGTTGAGCCCATGTGCATTCTGGGATTTTTTTGTCCTGAAAAAGACAAAAGAAGAGCCCTGGTCAGGAAAGAGGCTGACAGGGATTGTGAATGGGTCATCAGTACCAGCAGACCTATACAATGCACACTAAGGAACAAAGGACTGGCCCCCACAACTCCCTGACCAACCTCTGGGGCAGTATACATAATGTAGACTGACCACCCCAGGTTAGGAGGAGTCCATGCCCCCATGACAGAGTCATGACCCTGATGATGTCACAACACACACACCAGTTCAGTCATGCACAGTAGGATAGGAAGGACAAAATGAAATTAAAACGATACCACAAAATGACAAATATTCTAGAAAATACACAAGATGATCTGAAACACCAAGCACTCAGTAGAACCACTATACATGTGCAATAGGGTCAGGGGAGCAAAAAAAAATTATAGTATAAGTATAAAGCAAAAATATTCCCAAACAATATCTGCTTTCCCCAGTTAAACGCACACAAATCCTTTTTCAGTCATGTGTAGTAGGATATGAGGGATGAAACTAAATGAAAAATGTACTGTAAAATGAAAATTGTTTCACAAAACGGACAGGACGATCTGCTACATCAACCACACAGTAGGGCCACTGTGCATGTGCAATAGGGTAAGAGGGTCAGTACAAAATGAAAAATATACCACAAAATGAAAATGATTGCACATGAACATCCCCAACCACTACTACCTCCCCCGGTCCCACACATATACATCTTACTCACTCATGAGCACTAGGGTTAGAGGGAACAAAACGAAAGGAAAACACACCACACAATGAGAAATATTCTACAAAACTTTTAACATCTGCATAACCCAAAAAACACACATGCACTTCCATTCAGTCAAGCACAGCAGGATTTGTGGGACACAAATAAAATGAAAAATATACAACAAAATGAAACATATTTTGCAAAATGTACAAGATGATCTGCTGCACCAAACACTAAGTAGGGCCACAGAACACGTGCAGTAGGGTCAGAGAAACAAAACAAAATGAAAAATATGCAAAATGCACAAAAACATCAACAGCCCTCAGTACTCACATGTCATGGAAAAAGAACCACCAACTAAACGGTGAGAGCAAAAAAAAAAAAAACTGATGGGGAGTCTGTTTTCAAAACGGCAGCAAATGCTCTAGTTGCAGCCAGGTGTCACAGATGGCTTAAGAAACACTCCATTGCTCAAGGACAGTTCAAGGACTTTTATTGAACTTTCAATGGGCGCTATGGCCATCCCGCTCTCTCTCGTTTCAAAGCACCTCCCCCCTAACCTGGGTGTCCTTAACCCCTAGTTAGCAGATAGCGAGTGTTTCATCTTCAGGGCACCAAAAGGCTAAATAAGCTACAATGCCAACCTAAAGGCAAGTTGCTGTATCTCACTAAGCTCCACCTAGGGCTTTTATATTGTTCCCTACTGTACCAAGTTGCTAGTGTTCCAAAGAGGTTTGAGATTGTGCCTTGAAACTACACTGCTCGTTGTGGTCTTTCTCCTATCACGGCTACTTGTTCCACTCCCTCTTGCTTACTGCTCTCTTTCCTCCCTCTCCATGTCCACCACCTTTACTTCTCCCTCTTCTCCTCTGTCCCTCTGATATGTCTTGCACTTTCTAGGCCCCGACCCCACCCTTTGATGTTACTCCTCCATCATCTTTGCTAAAAAACTCCATCCTCCACACAACTACTACAATTCCACCCATTTATTCTGACATCCTCCTTTCACTGACACAATCACTTCACAGTCACGCCCTAACCACACTTGCAAAACTTTCCCGCACACTTACAACTGTGAGGGGTCAGCAATGCGAGGCAGACAACTGTTTGATATTTGTTCAAAACATGCCATTTTATTAAGGTGAAAATAATAATAAATGCCTCACTATCCCTACTCTGCTGAGGATTTCCCTGTCTAACAAAAAAGGGGAAACACTCTTAAGTTAACACATGATGTCTGGCCCTTACACTTAAACATTCAATACAAATAAAACTATGTGGCAATTCAATCAACATAAACAAGGATAGTTACCATTTCTTGTGAGCCTTTTTAGTAACCTGAGTGAACTCCCTTCCCCAGGATTGAAGGTTAATTCAGTTCAACTGTTCATCAAAAGAAAAAGAAGGACAGACATCTACATAGGTAGCAAAGACTTAATTCAGTTCATGGAATTACAATAGCAAGGTAACATTAACCCAAGCTCCAACAACAGAGTTCTTCTTCCAGACCTTCCACTTCCTCAGAATAGCATCAATGTTATTCCCAGTCACTATGCTTTTTCGCCACTTTCAAGAAGGCTTGATAGAGTTCAAAAGAAATACAACTTCTGAAAGGTTAGTGGAATATGAGTCTTGGCATACAGTACATATTCTCCTGTTCAAAGTGTGACGCAACCACAGCTTCAGTACTTTATAATACAACCACAGCTTCAGTACTTTATAATACAACCACAGCTTCAGTAATTTGTGATACAACCACAGCTTCAGTAATTTGTGATACAACCACAGCTTCAGTATCAGTCTTCGCAATAGGTATATTTGTCAGGATGACATCACAGTGCTAGTACTACTTCCACTTCAACAATTTCACTTCTACCAGAGTTTACCATGAGGACATTCTCCTTTGCCCCACAGAATTCCACTTCACTTGGGTCACTGAAAGTTTGCATCCACTGACACTCAGATATACCACAACTGCTTCAGTAGTATTAAGACTCAAGACAGACTTTGGCAAGACACACCTCACAATACTTCAACACCTTCACATATGCAAGGCACTCTTTCTCTGAACGTCTCTCTTCAAAAGAGGCAGCCTCTTTGCCTCTCTTGTCTGTCTGCCGCCGTAATAACCCAATCGCCTTTATGACACACTTTTCTCTCACAGTCTTTGGCAATATAGGTGTGTCATCTTCAACAATCTTTATGTCAGCAAGTTACACTTCCCTAACTTTACCTTCACTTTCTCTGCCAACTGTTATCCAAACAATTACCCAAAAGCTTTGGTGCCACTCTCTTGGCTTCAGGTAGTGCTTGCACATTGATGTCTTAAGCAAGACTGAACTTCTATTGGTCTCACAGAATATGATTGCGTTCTGGCTCAGAGAAAGGCTGCTTTCAATGTCAAAAATAGGGAAAGGCTCTTGGTTTGGGCAATGCTAGCTCTTTCTCTTCAGCCAAATATGCAATGATACAATGTTTAACCACTTGACTTCTTATACGAGCTGGGATTGTTTGTGTGAATAAAGGGTTAGAGTTCAGTATTCCTTTGGAAATCGAAATTAGGCACACGCGACCACTTCTTAATAGGTTTCACAAAGGTTAGAGATTCAACAATGTCTCCCGCAACGTTATTCGGTATGAAAGAAGACACATGACCACTTTCTAATAAAAGTTATGAGCTTTAAGAATTTAACAATGATCTTTGTAACGTTTGCTCTACACGTGAAGGAAATGTGAATTACTCGATCACAAGCGAGTACTACTTTCCCATTATTGCTTTGTTTAAAGACTTCAACAAATAGTTCAGCTTGCTTTAGCTTATACGCGAGTGAATATTGGAACTCAAGACTGTTGCCAGCAATTCTTGTGCAAGGAATCATAACGCCTGATTTGACTCACCAGCTTCTGTGATCCTTGTACTGTGGATTGGCCAACTTCTACGACTTCAGGCATGATTTCTGCTCTTCTGGCTTCTCAAGGAGCCGCACCCTTCCTCGCACCTTTTACTCAATGATTTCCCTGGAGGATGGACCCGCCCCCTTGGAAGAAGGAGCCAATGGGATGCTGAGTCCAAAAAGAAAAATTGAACCAAAGTCTTTCCGAAGTGCATCAGTTTTGCTATTCGCTGTGCTCTGTGTTGGTCGATTGTTTCTCTGACTGTAGAAGTCCAGGGAAGATGAACCTTGCTGTGGGCTACTTAAAAGCTTGGCAGTTCAGAACAAGACCCCTGGGGTCCTTTGATGGCTTCTGGCAGCGAGGGGTGCATAGGTCACTTTTGGTGTCGGGTTTTGGAAAATCGCAGTTTTCCACCTTTTGGTTCTTCGGTGCTGCAGCTGCAGCACAGACATCTGGACAACTTCTAGTGACCTGGACTTGGCCACTGAAGTGGGTAACGGACCCTCACCAAGTCTGGACCCTTGGAACGTCTTTGTTGGGTTCTGGTGGCGAGCAATCCACCGGCAGACCTTCCTTTACTTTACTTTACATTTATACCACGCACCAGGTACCCGAAAGCTTAAGGGCACAAACCTAACACAGACAGCACAAACGTATACAAGAGTGGAGGATTATATTCACACTCAAAGTGGATCAGAAAAGAACCCGCGACTTGGTGGAGTAACTAACAGAATAGTCAAGTTTTCAATTTCTTTTTAAAGCATTCAGTAGACATGACGACTCTGATGTGCGGTGGGAGAGCATTCTATGCTATAGGAGCCGCTATACTAAATGCTCCCTTAAGAGATTTGCTGGTTTTACATCGTAATGTTCTCAATAGGTTGGTATTGTTGGATCTAAGGGAACTCAGGCTCTGTTTCTCCACTATAGCCTCCATCAAGTAGGTGGGCATGCGACCCACGACACATTTGTGAGGAATTAATAGCATTCTGAATTGGAGTCTTGCTTTCACAGGGAGCCAATGCAAACTCTGCTAGCCTCTGACACATGATCTCCCCGCTTTAAGCCCTTAAACACCCTGAATGCACCATTCTGAATGACCTGCAAACGGTTGGACTCGCCTGCGTGATGCCGATGAGGAGGCTGCAGCAATAATCAATCTTTGAGCCAACTATAGCACTAGCTATAGTCTCAGCATTCCTTTCTGATATGAGTGGCCGAAGGTGCGCAAGTAATTTGATATAGTAAGTTGATGTAGATACCAGATTGCTCACCTGAGCTTTCATATTCAAATTCTGATCAAGAATTATGCCTAATGTTTTCACTTTCTTCTTTACCTCGATCTTGCAATTTACGATGTTGAAACTGTTAAACATCGGACGTAACTTGGCTAGCCTATTATCTGTTCCCACCACAATGAGTTCCGTTTTTTCATTGTTAAGGGCTATCCCATTCATCCGTGTAGTTGGTGAATAAAATGCCATTATGTTCTAATAGGTTAAAAAAAGGCACCATAAAGATGTTGTAAAGAGATGGAGAAACACATGCCCTCTGGGGCACCCCATAAGCCAAAGGAACAGGCTTAGCCTCCGCCTCCCCACTGGCAACTCTGCATTGTCTTTCACTCAGGAAGGACGCAATTCATTGTGCGGCATGATCAGAAAATAGGGCCATATCCTTTAACCTGCCGATCAAGATGGAGTGATCAAACCGGTCAAAGGCCGCAGAAAGATCCAGGATTATGAGCATCGAAACCTGGCCACTATCCATAGATTCTAACAACTTAGATTTCAGGGCAAGGAGAGCAGTCTCGGTCCTGTGATTTTGTCTAAACCCCGATTGAAACTTGTGCAGAATCTGAGAACTGCTGAGGTGTAAGGAAATCTGATTATAGGCCACGCTATCCAGAATCTTTAAAAGAAAAGGTGTATTAGTGTTCGGTCTGTAGTTTGTCGGTGTCAAGGGGCAAAGATATGGCTTCTTAAAAAGGGGGTGTTCCATGCTTTCTTTAAGTCCTCCGGGACATAGTTTTGTGCAAATGAAGTGTTAACAAATTTGGTGAGAGCCCGAATGAGCAAAGAGGAACTCTCTTTAATAATCATAGAGGAGCAGGGATCCCACTTGTATCAAGTGGCTTTAAGATGCATGATAACCCTAGCCAGCTCTAATTCAGAGATGGGAGAGGAATTAAAAACGTGTTGATCGGCAGATTTAGCTGATATCATGACGTGCTCTCGCTCTAGATCTTTATTTAGAATACGTTTGTTTTTTTGCCTCAATAACTTCTTGAATTTTCTTTATGTAAATCTGCATTTCCTGTGGGTTTCTGTGATTGTGGGATGTGTGTCACGTTGTGGTGTTGTAAGGTTTGTTTACCCTCGCGTTTCACTGTAGTGTCATACACGGGATTTTCTTTTTTTTCATCAATTCTTTTCATTTGGCCCGCAGAGAAGGTTTAGAACCAAGTTGGTAGACTCCACCAGCAGGGAGAGTGGGGTTGTCTGAGATGTGATTTCACCTCAGGATTGCCACGGGCCCCCTGCTGGCGAGTTACAGTGAGCAGTCCCCGGTGAGGTTAAGGGCCGGAGGGCATCGCTTCAGAGAGAAAGCGGGAGAGAGGCGAACAAAGTCAGGAGCTCGAGGCTGCCACTGAGGGCATCCCAGCCCTCTGTGTATCCATTGACAGTCCCTCCCTTGTCAGGCCGTCCTTCTGGTGTATGCCAGTCTCTCTCCCCATCCAAGGCTCGAGTGAATGCGCTGTAAGACGAATTTCTGGGTGCACTTGGCGGGTGTTTCCACCTGCGAGCCCGCTACGGAGAGAGAGAGCGGGGTGGTGAGCGTTTATCGGATATTGGGTCAGGTAGGAAAGGAAGACCCTGAAGAACAGGATTCTGAGCCCCGTGTTGGCCAGCTGCAGGTTTACAAGTGGGCCGCGGAGTGCCCTGACGGGGGATTATTTTCTCCTCTCCCGTCCCGAACAAGACATGGGGAGGTGGTTTATAAGTTAACCAACGCTCAGTAGAACAAGGGATGCAGCCAACTTTTGGACACAATGGAAACAGGCAGTGTTGTGCCCAGAAGGGGGTTTGAGCCCATCCGGGTGTTTGGAGAATCCCTCTCACTTGTCACACGGCCAGCATAGGCCCGGGCTGTTTTAGGGGGTATTGATCCAGGGCCTAGTGCCATATCATCCTGGAGGGGAACGTGTGATATTGACCTGGTCCGCATCTTCCACGTCACCCTCCCTGGGAGGGGGGCAGAACTTTATAAATCCTGCTGGGATGTCTTCCAAGGGGGGTTTCCGAATGTTGTACGAATATGTATTTAACCAATGTGAATGCACACGTTATCTTGTGACCCACAGAACGTATTTAAATATTTATTGAACAAAGGTGAATGTACACTTTATCAGGGGACCTCTCTGAGGTGTACGAATATGTATTTAACCAATGTGAATGCGCACAATATCTTGTGACCCACATAACGTATTTAAATATTTATTGAACCAAGGAGGATGCACACTTTCTCAGGGCACCACTCAGAGGTGTACGAATATGTATTTAACCAATGTGAATGCGCACGTTATCTTGTGACCCACAGAACGCATTTAAATATTTATTGAACACAGGTGAATGCACACTTTCTCAGGGGACCACTCTGAGGTGTACGAATATGTATTTAACCAATGTGAATGCCACGTTATCTTGTGACCTACCTAACATATTTACTATTTATTAAACACAGGTGAATGCGCACTTCCTCAGGAGCCACTCTGGGATAGGAGAATATTTATTTAACCAATGTGAAGGCGCACAGTCTGCTGAGGCCTACAGGCCATAAGTGAGTTTTCAGTTGGCCAAAGGGGAATGCGCAATATCCCAGGTGCCAACACTGAACTATATGAATAGATTTTTAACAAACAAGGGAATGCATTGGGTCCAATGGGTCTCACAGGACCCCCTGAGAAAACACTAAAGCAGAAAAACGTGTAAATAATGATACTGTGAATTTGATGAAATGAAACTAATGAACATTGTTAAATTACAGTATAATCCAAGATAGAGACTCAGAAAGGAGTTCAGAAATGTAAAATGATCCATGTGTAACAAGGATTGTTTTTGACAAATTCAAATATATAAAGATAATCGGTACACGCATGTTACATTAAGCCAGACTGTGTCTGTTATTTAACCAAGGGGGCACCGGTGTGTTGTCTCTCTTAGGGATGGACTTTCCTTTGATCCTCACTATGGTCCATCCCATTTTTCCCCCTGGGTACTTCTGGTATGCACCTATGTGCAGTGAGGTGTTAGACACCTCAGCTCAGGTCTCCTACAGGTTGCAGTTCACTCTTACATATTAGAAAACAGTTAAATAAGGGAGAAACACCTTACACTTTTTGGAGGCACTGCTGAGATCCCATGGGGTATCACACCATTAGACACTTGCTTCAAAATAATACTAAGTGATATTTACTCTTAGTTAAGATGGCGTATGCATATGTGTTACACTGGAAACAAGCTGAAGGACTCAGCCCGAGGTGTGTTTCATCCTAGGTGATGTCCCAGTACACATTACAACAGATGAGGTATTAGCCATGACTGGTCCTTTAGAATCCATCCCTGGTAAAGTAAAGAGTGTGGGCCACATACCTGGGCAAGATGTAAAGATGCTATGTTATGGTGGAGTTTCTATTACAGGCAAAACCTTGTCCACAGAAATACACAGCTGGGATCCTGTGGTTACTTGCCCTGTGTGGCAGTTAGACGTCTGGCCTGGCATACTCCTCCTTGCCGCAGCTACTATACCCAACAAGGATGTCATTGCTGCTGTGGTGGCAGAAGCCGTCAGAGTAACTATGGATCAACAATCACAGTCTGTCATGAAACCTCAGTTCTGTCCCCTCTGGTCTTCCTGGTCTATACAGCATCGTACCATAGCGACCTTACAAGCCCCCCAACATGGCGGTCGTCATTTTCGGATCTGCGGTCTAGCTCCTGGGAATACCTCCATAGATTGATAAGCGCCCCACCCCTGCGGTACAGCACGTGTCAACGCTTGCAGTTTCTGAGTTCTTCGGTCGCTGCTTTCCTTATGTTTCCTGTTCGCCTACTTTTGAATCCCTGCTCAGTGATTACATTCTGTTTCCACCCTCCCTGGAGTGTTCGGCTGCAGCCGAGTTCTGCAGTCCTGCCGCAGTTGCCCTTGGACCGCTGCTCCTCCTTCCTGGACTTCCAATAGCTGTGGTTGTCTTCGGACAGCTGCTCCTCCTTCCTGGACTTCCAAATAGACGCGGTTGCCTTTGGACTGCTGCTACTCCTCCCTGGGTTTCTGAATCCGTGAACTCACCGCGGTTGATTCTAACCACTCCTATTCTTCCCTGGGGATTCTGTCTTCACATTGAACAGCTGAACAGACTACCCGACAAAGTGGCGTCGGAAGAAACCCGTCCTTACCTCCACGAGACCCGCACCTCCAAGAAGCGCGGGAAGCTTGATCCTACAAAGAAGAGACACTCCAAGCCCTCACAGGTGAGCCCGCATACAGGTTTTGACACAGTCTCCCTTGATTGGGGAACATGGAGCATACACCCGGCTGTGGCCCTTTTCAGGTGAGTGGCCTAGCCCAAAGGGGAAGAGGGGTACGATGTATGGGCCGACCGTGCTCAACTTATGCTACATGACTGGAAAGTGTCAGATCAAGAAAAGAGGAGGCGAGTGATAGAGGCTTTGCGAGGACCATCCCTACAGACGGTACAGTGCCTGTGCACACTGAATCCAGATCCCACGTCCTTACAAGTGATGGGCACCCTGGAAGGAGCATTTGGCTCTACTGAACCTGGGGAAGATTTGATGATGAGGTGGTTCCAGGCCACCTCTCTGAAGCAGGGGGAGAAATTATCTGAGTTCCTGATGAGGACTGAATACATTTTGTGCCTAGAACACCACAGAGGAGGAGTAGAGACTTCTCAGTTGAATCAGTGTCGTTTGAAGCAATACTTAGAGGGGCTAAGGAAGCTCCCATACCCATCCTCCAGCTGAGAATGCGTGAAAAACCTGACGCCCCTCCACCTTATGAAGATCTGCTTAGGTCAATAAGAGCTCTGGAAGAAGAAACTAGCGATGTTAATGCCCATAGTCATCCTGTTCAAAGCAAAATCGCGGCTTCACACTCTGCCATTGCTCAACAGAAAGAGATTGAGGAGTTGCAACAACTGGTAAGAAAACTGCAGACACAGCTGATAACCAGGGAAGACTTGAATGCACCTCAGCAGCGGGGCAGAGACGTCTTTCCCTCAGCACATGAAAGAGAACACCAGGCATTTAGGCAAGCACAAGAGACTCAAGACTATTTTATCCCATCAGCTGCACCATTGCCACCCTGGAGATTTTGCCATCGATGCAGGGATGACAGTCATGTAACTCGCCTCTGCGACCAAGATTATGCCAGGGTGGCTGCCCAATTTTATGCACTAAAGCCCACTCCAGCCCAAGCCCTGTCGGGAAACGCACAACAGGTTGTAGCGGAGGAGCAGCTAGAACCTCGAACCCAAGAGTAAGCTCCACTGTCCATAACGCAGCATATCCATGAGGACACGAAATCCCAACTTACTAACTACCAAGCATCATCTTAAGGCTCAGGTGGGTACCACAGCTGACCACCTCTGTCTTGTCCATGATATCTGCAACTCAAAACCGATGTCACTGGCGGCATGCAACAGACTACAAACTCATGCTCCTTCTTCAAAAGGCATTCCGGCTGGCATCATTGGTCCAAACAGGACAATCCCAGTTGAACTTGAAGGGCGTAGGACTACAGCACTACTGGATAGTGGCTCACAGGTCACCATTACTATCGCCAATATATGTCACATCTGCCCTTAGAACCACTGAAGGGGCTAAATTTGATGGGGGTTGGAGATGCGGCTTGCCAATATATGGGTTACATCTGCGTGAAGAAACACCTAGATCAAGAGGTGGCTGGAGTAAGCACCACTTTGACCGCTCTGGCACTAATGGGTACAACTAAGAACCAATATCCAGAGGTACCCCTGGTCATGGGCACCAACTCCGCCCTGTTTGGTACTCTAGCCAGGATGTGTTGCGAGAGGGCAGGTCCTCTGTACGCACATATTCTGACGATGCACCCAGCATGCCAACAGGTCTACCTTACGAAAAACAGGGAGAAGGTGGCATCCACTGACGGGCCCGTGGGAGAAGTGGCTACCACTAACCACAGTCAACTTGACATACTACCAGGTCCGACAATCATGGTGCCTGGTCAAGTATATCCCCAGGATCAAAATCGTTGTCAGAGATTGGTGATGGAGCTCTGGAGGTGAAGAACTGCCTGGAGGCCTGATGGTCCAACGCACGCTTATCAATGATACTGGCCCAGGCGTGACCCACGTTAGTGTCCCTATCACTAATGTCACTGATAAAACTGTGCATCTACCCAGAGATCTGACAATCGCACAGCTTCATGTTGCTGATTCAGTGGCACAGACGACTTGAACCAGAATCTTACATCCTCCCCTGGATGTCGGTAAAATAAACGTTGGAGACTCCCCATTATCAGAACGTGAGAAGAATCATCTACGAGACCAGCTGGCACTGAGGGCAGATGTATTTTCAACCAGTGACTTTGATTTGGGCGGAGCCAAGGGAGTGCAGCACCGCATCCGCTTGAACAACACCACCCCCTTTAGAGAAATATCCCAAAGGTTGGCACCTGTGGATGTGGAGGATGTCTGGCGGCATCTTGAAGAATAGCTGCATGCTGGTATAATCCAAGAGACCAGAAGCCTGTATGCCTCACCGATAGTGGTGGCGCGAAAGAAGAATCAGGATGTTCGACTGTGCCTCGACTACAGGCGGCTGAACAGCAGAACTGTGCCATACCAATGTCCTCGACTGCCTGGCCGGGAGCCAGTGGTTTTCTGTATTAGATCTCTGAATCTGGTACTAACAGATCCCCATGTTACCAGAGGATAAGGAGAAAACGGCTTTCATCTCCCCACTAGGATTCTACCAGTTTACTCGAATACCAGAGGGGATCTCGGGAGCATCAGCTACATTTCAGCGTTTGATGGAATGGACATTGGGGGACATGAACCTACTTGAGGTGTTGGTTTACCTAGATGATGTGATTGTGTTTGGGCGGACCCTGGAAGAACATCACCAGAGGTTACTGAAGGTTCTAGATCGACTCCAGCAGCAGGGATTGAAAGTATCTCTAGAACAATGGCAGTTTTGCCACACCAGTGTGAAGTATATCGGCCATGTAGTGTCGGCAGAAGGAGTGAGGGTGGACCCCGCCAAGATGGAAGCACTTGAGACTTGGCCCCAGCCCCAGAACCTGCGAGAGATGAGAAGCTTCCTGGGGTTCTGCAATTATTACCAACGTTTTGTACCAGGTTTCGCCAGAATAGCTCGACCGCTCACTGACCTGACCAAGGGTTACCCAGCACCACAGAAGACGGCGACTGGAAAGGGAAAGCAGTCCCTGCCCCGGTATCATCCCAAAGAAAACTTTGGACTGCAATGGAGTGAGAAGTTTGAACAAGCCTTTATCCAGTAAAATAAAACTCTTACTGCAGCACCCGTGCTGGCCTATGCTGATCCCCACCTGCCTTACATCCTACACGTGGATGCCAGCTCTTATGGCTTGTCGCCGTACTCTAACAAGAGCAATAGGGGTCTGATCGACCCGTGGCGTTTTGCCAGCCGATGGTTGAACCCCTCTGAATTAAACTAACCCACCGACAAGCTGGAGTTTTTGGCACTGAAGTGGGCAGTGTCAGAAAAACTGCATGACTATCTGTACGGAGCTACGTTCACTGTCAAGACAGATAACAATCCATTAACACACAACCTCAAGTCCGCCAAATTGGATGCTACTGTCCATCGCTGGTTGGCAGTGTTGTCCATGTACAATTTCCAGTTGGAATATCACCCTGGAGTCAACAACACCGATGCTGATGCCCTGTCCCAAAGACCCCACAATGATGGCCACTCCGAGCCCCTCCCTATTGATATGGTTTTGGTGGCCGCAATGAAAGCCATTTTCCAAAAAGGAATGGGCAGACCACTGAAACAGCATGTCATATCGACTGCCTAAGAGGGACCGAGAAAGGGGCTCCAGTGAGCTATTGTGACGTGAGCAGTTTGATGGCTCCTAAACTGCCACACCTGAATCAGGCCGATCTTAGACAAAAGCAGCTGCAAGACCTGGAGCTATGAGAAGTACTGCAAAGCAAAGAACACGGTGCCAGAGGGCCACCAGAAAACAGAAACCTGCCCAATCTCCAGATCTATCGTAAAGAATGGAAATCGTTAGTGACGAATGTACAAGGAGAGTCAAATCCAAGGGCGTACGATACACCGCATTGTGTTGCCTTGCTCCTTACGTCCGCTGGCCCTCCGGGCTCCGCATGACCAGCCTGGGCACCTAGGGAGTGAACGGAAAATAGAGTTGGTATGCAATTGGTTCTACTGGCCTCGTCTATGGCCCGACGTGGAAGAGTATTGCCACACCTGTGCCCGTTGCATTGCACGAAAAACTCTCAGTCATCCGGCAGCAGCGCTCCAGCATTTGCAGAGCTCTGGACCTATGGATTTAGTTTGTGTGGACTTCCTGAGCCCTGAGACTGACAACAGAGGGATTCAGAACATCTTGGTACTGACTGATCATTTCACTCGATATGGCCAAGCATATCCTACCAGGGACCAGAAGGCGATTACCATAGGAAAAGTGCTCTGGGACAAATTCTTTGTACATTATGGCTGGCCTGCTCGCCTACACTCCTATCAGGGAAGAGACTTTGAATCCAAACTCATAAGAGAAATTATGCAGTTAATCGGGGTAAAGAAAACCAGAACCTCCTCTTACCACCCTCAAGGGGATGCCCAATCTGAACGCTTCAATTGTACACTGTTAGTATGCTGTGGTCACTGAGTGCCAAAGAAAAGCTGAAGTGGAGCCAACATGTGTCCACCCTAGTCCACCCCTACAACTGTACTAGGAATGACAGCTCAGGGTTCACACTGTAGGAGCTAATGTTCGGAAGGGATGCCAGGCTACCCATAGACATGAGCTTTGGTGTCTCCTCTGATGGGACAGGAGTAGAAAACTATCACAAGTATGTGAGGGACCTTCAAGATCAGTTGTCCCAAGCTTTTCAATTAGCTCAAGTCGCTGCAGAACTCAATGCACAACAGAACAAGAAGAGGTATGATTAGAAGGTCCGGTTCCACAACCTGCAACCTGGGGATCGGGTGCTCATCAGGAGATTAGGAAAGAGAGGGAGAAACAACAAGCTGGGAAACTACTGGGAATCGAAGCCTTATTTGATTGAGCGACAGCTGACAGGGTTGCCTGTGTTCAGACAAGAGAAGGGAGGGATCCCCCAGGGATGTGAAGACCCTCCACAGGAATCATCTCCTGCCCATAGGGGATGGTGTGGAAATGGATCCGATGGTGGCTGAAGTTCTTTCCCCCCAGTAAGAGGAGCACCAGAGGTTTTCCACCAGAGCCCCACCCCCCCAAGGGAAATTTCACTACCGGCAGGCCCATGTACTGTACCGTCTGTAGCCTCCAAGTCAAGAGAGCCAAGAAATAAAGAGGACCAAGAGTTGCCAACTACTGAAATAGCCCAAAGGCCTTCAGACATTTTGGCTGATCCAGAAGCAGAGATAGAGGATGAGAGTACTGAGGGTCTAGCCATAGGCTACTGGTATGGAAGCGAAAACACAACGCCTGGTCCCGCAGCACAGTCAGAGACCCCAAGCGAAGAATCTGGGTCTAGGGACTCCGGCACGTACTCCTCAACACAAGAGGAGCACATCCCAAGGCCAGATGCTGTGACCAGGGATAGACTGTCTGCCTCAATAGACTTTCAAGGAACAGCATACGGGGATAATTTGGAAGTCATTCATGAGCTCCGGTGATCTCAATAAGAGATCAGGCCGGTCAGAATATTGAGCATTGATGCACCAGGAGACCAAATTGAAACTATCAGAAGAGGACTAACTGTTCACACTATGGCATGTACAGAAGTGTATAATAATGAACCATTGGGCCTCATTACGAGCTTGCTGGTCCCGGATACAATGGTACCAGGAATGGGCAAATACCTGGTCCAGCAAGGCCGTAATGACCCGGTAATTGCCCATTGCTGGGCGCCGGAAAAAAATGAATACCGGTGGCAGCTGTGCCTGTACTACAGGCATGGCTACCGCCAGCCTCGTAATGAGGCCCAATGCGTTGTTCTGAACAATGGTGGACTGTGCCATTGTTACAGAGTGAAAAATGTCATTGGCCCTCATTACGACCCTGGCGGAAAGCGACTGACCGGAGCGCCACAGCGTAAATAGCGTTTCCGCCATTGCACGAAGGAGCAAAGTGCGGCCCATTCCGACCCATCGGGCACGAGCACCACGGCATGGCGGAAGTGCAAAGTCCGCGATGGCGGAAATGACCCCAAAACGGCCCACACCGCCGCCGTACGGCGCCCTAGGTGCAATACCGCCACCCCACTTAGCGGTCACCGCAGTGTGCGCCTACCGGAAAGTACGGTGGCCGGAAATATACGGAAACGGAAGTCAAAACATGGGGCCGGAACGGGAAACATCCCGGCGTACACCTATAAATACACTAAAACCACACAACCACTAAAATCACTACCCTGAAACACACCCCAACCCGTCAACCACCCTAGCGAAACCAAGAAAAATGGGAAAAGTAGCGAAGAAAGCGTGCGACCGCAAGCGGCAGGTCCACTTCTCCCGTGAGGAACTCACCGTGCTAACAGAGACCCTCCAGGAGAATGCTGCCGTCGTCTTCTGCACGCAAATGACCAGGACGGCACTTGCAAACAAGAAGGCCATATGGGCTCTGGTGGCACAGCGGGTAAGTGCGGTGGGGACCGCACCCCGCACCCCACAGCAATGCCGCAAGCGATGGGACGACCTGCGGATACGCGTCCGCAGCATACTCTCTGCCAACCGCAACATTGCCACAGCCACCGGGGGAGGTCCTGAATCACCCATCAAGTTGACCCCCTGGGAAGAAATCTGTGCCTCCACCATCGGAATGGAGAGCATAGAGGGAGTCGGAGGGATGGAGAAAGGAGTGCAGACATCCGAAGATTCAGGTAGGTGGGCCAGATAAAACAATGCCAAATCCACACAGTCCATCCATGTGAAGTACCATGCGTCCACATAGTGCAACAGAAACACATGTCCAGGAGAACGCCCACACACATCGGCCTGATAGCGCACGTTAAAACCCACAATAAATACATAAATAATTAAAAACCCCAAATACACGCACTACACGTGCAGCAGGCACACCCTAACTGCAGGCTGCCAAACAACTGCACCCTCACTCCACACACAAATCAAAGCACCTCCAAGGCCCCGACCCAAATCACCCTCAGGTACCACCCCAATGCATGTGATACAATGCCATTCCAATTCCCACAGACCCATCAATAACCCTCGCCCTCCTTTACTCCACCACAGGGTCCGATCCAAACGACGAGCTACAGGACACCCCTACCAGCACACCTGCAAAGAGGGCCAAGACCAACGGCCAGAGACCCTCCACCTCAGCTGCACGCATCAAGACATGGCAGCAGCACAAATCAGGTGGCAGCACAGAGGAGGGAACATCAACAGGCACCCCAGCAGCCAGCATGCCCACAACACCACCACCACAGGTCCCCCCAATGGATGCCACAGAAGGCACTGCCTCTGGTGGCAGCAGCACCATAGGTGACACCCCATTGATGGCAGCATGCTCGGACACAGAAAACGGGGATGCCGAAGTCAGATCCATCCATGACCTGTCCCAATCCCCCTGTCTGTCCCATCCCGTACAACATGAGGATACCACGCAGGGGCACCCACAAGACGACGACTGGCCATCCCCCACAAGCCCTGTGGCAAGGCAACATGAGGACAACAGCCCCTCTGTGACACCCCCGCAAATGGCCATGGCCCAGCAGAGGCAACAGTCCCTCGACCAGTTGATCGAACAACAGCAGCAACTGGCCACGCTCCTCAAGGACCATGCTGATGAATGTGGGGGCACTAAGGCAGACATAGAAACATCAACTGAGACACTTAGGGCACAAATCGAGAGTAGCACCGAGAGCCTGAGAGTCCAAATGGAGAGTAGCACCGAGAGCCTGAGAGTCCAAATGGAGAGTAGCACCGAGAGCCTCAGGGGGGAACTGCATGCGACGGCCAAGGACGTATGTGCCGAACTTGCCGCAGTGCGCCGTGTGCTCACTGAGCTCTCGCAAACCCTTAGGGACATGCATGGACGTGAGCAGGCAGACACATCATCCGTTGCAAGTTCCGTCCAGGGCAGCCCCCAACGTAGATCTGGAAGGAACCTGCGCTCCACAGGCAGGGGTGCCCCTGATACCCGCAGAGGGGGCATGCAATAGCGACAGCCCACTGACAATGAGCATCTTTGGACACTGGTGTTCGGGGGGGAGGTAGGAGGGTGGAGGGGGTGTGTTGGGCTCACTAGGGTGGCGGGTCGAAAGGGTGTTCAACATGACATCACATATGCCATTAAAAGTGCACGATCAACCAATGAGATGTGTGGACATTGATCTTTGTGTACTAGGCCATCATAGGCGTACAGTCCATGTTGTGCATGTCCCAGACACACGCAGTGCCACGAGTCCCGTGTCCATGTATCAGCCACCAGGCGTGAGTGCTAGAAGCATACATCAATTAGATGCTGACGAATGTCACGGGCCTCCGGTGCCTCGCAGACTCCATGAGGTGCTGCCACATCCCCACCCTCATCATGACCATCCTCAGGTGCTTGCAGTTCTGCGTCAGGGGGCATGGGCACATTTCTACGTACGCACATGTTGTGGAGCATGACACATGCCATCACCATCTTTGCAACCTTCTCATGGCGGTACAGGAGTGCCCCGCCAGACCTGCTGAGGCAGCGGAAACGGCCCTTCAGTAGGCCGAATGCCTGTTCTATGACTACACGGGTACGTGAGTGGGCATGGTTGTAGTCCTCCTCATGCTGGTCCCGTGGGTTCCGGACTGGTGTGAGGAGCCATCTCTTCAGTGGATATCCAGCATCACCTGTATGTGGACGAGAAACGTATGATGTGGAATGCCATTGATACGTACGCACACCCCCCCCCCCCTTCCTGCCAGGTCATTGCCAATTCACATACCCCACATCATCATGCATGTAATGAGACTCACCGAGTAGCCAGGATCTGTTCCCTGCGTGTCGCTCCATGTAGCGTGGTATTGTAGAGTTCCTCAAGACCATAGAATCATGGGTTGATCCAGGGAATCGGGCACAACAATGTGTAATGATCCTGTTGGAGTCACACACCATTTGTACATTCAGGGAATGAAATTGTTTTCGGTTGCGGTACTGGGCCTCCATGGCATGTGGGACGACCAATTCCACATGGGTGCAGTCGATGGCACCAATGCAACCCGGTATGCCGGCAAGTGCATGGAATCCCACTTTCGTGTTTGTAATTTCCTGCTCCGAGCGTGGTAGGGAGATGTAGTCGTCTGCGTGCTGCAGGAGGGCATCGAGCACTTGCAATAGTGTCCGTGAGAACAGTGGCTGAGAAATGCCATGCAACTGTCCGACTGTGTGCTGGTAGGTGCCTGTGGCCAGGAAGTGGAGTACAGACACCACCTTCAGTAGGGGTGGGATGGCGGTTGGGCTATCTATCATGCTGACAAGGTCAGCCTGTGTCATGTCCACAATGGCGGCTATGGTGTCCCGGTCCAGACGGTAGAGGGTGTGGATCTGCTCATCAGTGAGGTTGAACGGATGTGCTCGGAGGCGTGGGATTGCGGGCTGCCTGCGTGGTGGTAGTGGCTGTGCTGGTGGGCCTTGCTGGCCCTGCCTTGGCCTCCTCCTCCTCCTGCGTCTCCTCCGTGCGGCTGGTTGTAGTTGGTGTTCGTCTTCTTCTTGGAGTTGGAGCACTTGCAGTGCTATCAGGTCCCCCAGGGCCAACATCGCGAGTCCTGCCGGTAGCATTTCGGTGTGGTTGTGGGAGGAGACTGGCTGTGCAATTTATGTGTTTTCAGGCTGTATGGCCTCCACCTGTGGTGATTCATTCCACCTGTGCAAACTGCTCTCCCCTTTGGCCGAGCACGTCACGCGCACAACGCTGCAATTCGGGGAATGGTATCTTGCTATTGCTATCATGTATTTGTACCCGATGGCCGTGTAAGATTGGATTGATATGTTCATTCTGCTGTGGTCCCATTGTTTCCCATACTATCTGTGCAGTCGCGAACAGACTTGTGAAGGGTCAGTGGAACGTAGTACTCGAGTAACGGTGGGCCCTCATGCATCACTGTACCGAGTTGCAACGACGGGTTGGGGCGTCCCATTCGTGGGTGAAGGCAGTTGCCATTTTCACACACAGCCGCACTCGATGGAATAATTAGTGATTTCAAACGGCCACAGATGCCTTTCCGACGTGGTGTTGCAAATGAGGAATTCGAAGGGCGGCGCTTTCGGTTTCCAGCTAGCGGCGAGGAGATGCCCACAGGTCTGACTGCAAATATAACGTTCTATTGTTCAATGTCCTTGAGACAGGGCCCATGGCGAGGGAGCAATGATTGATATGAATAGTTTGGGATGCGCAATAGCTACGTGGGCGATGAGGCCGGCCGTTCCCAAATACATGTTACTTCACAACACTGGAATTACGGGCTGGGGCACTGTGGATTTTGCAGCCTGCATAACGCACAGACTCAATGGATGTTTCTAATGTTATGTGAGTAATTATTCAGGCGTTTTGATCCCGGGATGAGGGAATGATGAATGGATGCATGGGCAGGTGATTTGATACAGAGTTTGCCATGTACAGGGCTTCTTGGGATCTATCCGCCTCCCCTACGCTATGTGATGCAGGGCTGCCATAGTGGGACCATCGTCTATCTGGCCTTGTTGGGCCCTCCCTGTCTCGAGGCGCACTCAGACACTTGTGTCCATGCACGTTAACATTCCCATCTGATGGATTCTGTTTTGACAGACGCATGCACAGGTACACTCGTTTGTGATGGTGTTTGCACCTCGATATAGATGTTTATGAGTCGCAAGTGGTTTTGGGGTGGTGATGATCCTTTTGAGTGGGCTAGCATGCATATGGCTGTGGATTTCGTGTGATCATTGAAGTGAGTTGTTCGAATGTAGTTCTGATGGCCATTCTGTTCTTTTTCTTTTCTTTTGGTTGACAGGTATCTCCTCCCCTTTTGCCACTGCCATCTGTATGCCACTCCTGCAGATGGATTTTACTCCCGACACCTGCTGCTTCGTGTTAATCAGTGGAGCAGCATTACGATCTTATGGGACGATCGCCAATGGCCCACATGCCCTTACGCAGTACTGGTGGCTCGGAGCAACATTTCGGCCTTTCAGCTGGACTAGTGCCTCCCCATTGGGACGGCCCTGCGGTTCTGTGCGCTTCCATGTTGCCTTTTCGTACATGAATGTGGCTCTGTGGACCATGGGGGAACAGGGCGACACACAAGTAGTGGCTGGTCATTTCTTGCGGATGCAGCCCACAATGGTGATTAGTGTTTTGGAGTTCATGGCCTGATGGCTGTATGGGCTTGGTGACTTTGATGTGCATAAATTTCTATTCTGATTTGGCCCGTGTAGCGTTTTTCTTTGCAAGTGGTGTGGCATATGCCTATTTGGGGGGCGATGTATTGTGAGGAGATCTGCATTGGGTTCCAGCTTCGGGGTTTAGTTGCGTGGTACTGTACTGGGCGCGTTTGCCTACTAAGCCCGTGAGGTCAGGGATGGGGGCTGCCTATATGACAGTTTGAATGTTGTCATGCTCAGGGGCGGGGGATTGGGTTTTGTGTAACAGATGCCGGTCAGCCAGGTGGACTGGTGGAATGATGTGATTATCGGAATATTGCTGGTCACAGGTGCCTGTGTTTGCGTGCGTTTCTTGGTGGGGGACTGTGGTCATGTCCATTGGGATTGCTTCTGTATTCGTGCCATCTGTGCCCTGCAGCTCCCATTGGCCCCTCTTGTGTTTCTTTTGTTCGTTGGCATGCATGGGTGACTTGTACATTTCAATGGTTGCATTGTGACTTCATTGCACCTACGGGGGGTTGTACTTTGTGGGCAGGGAGCGGTGTACAGGCACTCAGTGGGGCCGTTTACGGTTGATTCGCGATGCCGTACTTCTCGCCATGGCGGAATGGTACATTACGCCATGCCTGATGGCGTTAGGTACATGTCCGCTAGGGTCGGAATTGGCGTACCGTTGCACCATGGTGGTGTTTGCGGTTTGGCATGGCGCGCGCGCGTGCTTGGTGCAGTTAGCGTTGGCGTTCACTACGGTGTCGCTAATGGCTTCGTACTTTGCGGTGACGGGTCATAGTCGCACCGAGCGCTATTCGATGGCGGTATTGCATTTCCGCCATCGTTTTTCGATTTCCGCAAGGGTCGTAATGAGGGCCATTGTATTGAATGTCCTTTGGGATCAAAGAAACCCCTAGGGACAAGGGTTTCAAAGGAGGAGGGGGTGAGTGTAAACACGCATTTCCTGTGGGTTTCTGTGAGTGTGGGATGTGTGTCACGTTGTGTTGTGTGAGGTGTGTTTACCCTCGCGTTTTACTGTACTGTCATACAAGGGTTTTTCTTTTTCTTTTTTTTCCTTTCCGTTTGGCACGGAGAGAACGTTTAGAACCAAGTTGGTATTCTCCACCAGCAGGGGGAGCGGGGTTGTCTGTGAGTTGATTTCACCTCAGGATTGCCGTGGGCCCCCCTGCTGGTGAGTTACAATGAGCAGTCCCTGTGGAGGTTAAGGGCCGCAGAAGATCGCTTCAGAGAGAGAGCGGGAGAGAGGCAAACGAAGTCAGGAGCTCGAGACTGCCACTGAGGGCATCCCAGCTCTCTGTGTATCCAGTGATGTCCCTCCCTTGTCAGACCGCCCGTCTGTTGTATTCCAGTCTCTCTTCCCCATCCAGGGGTCGAGGGAGTGCGGCGGAGGCTGAATTTCTGGGTGCTCTTGGTGGGTGTTTCCACCTGCGAGCCCGCTACAGAGAGAGATAGCGGGATGGTGACCGTGTATCGAATATTGAGTCAGGTATGAAAGGAAGACCCTGAAGAACAGGATTCCGAGCCCATTGTTGGCGAGCTGCCGGTTTACACGTGGGCCACAGAGTGCCCTGACGGGGGGATTATTTTTTCCTCTCCCGTCCCGAACAAGACAGGAGGTTTGTAAGTTAACCAACGCTCAGTAGAACAAGGGGTGCAGCCATCTTTTGGAGACACTGAAAACAGGTGGTGTGGTGCCCGGAAGGGGGGTTGAGCCCACCCGGGTGTTTGGAGAATCCCTCTCACTTGTCATGCGGCCAGGCTGTTTTAGGTGGTATTGATCCGGGGCCTAGTGCCATATCATCCCAGAGGGCAACGTGTGATATTGACCTGGTCCGCATCTTACACTGCACCTGCACTGGGAGGGGGGCAGAACTTTAATAAATCCCACTGGGATGTCTTCCGAGGAGAGTTTCTGACCCACATAACTTATTTAATTATTTATTGAACAGATGTGAATGCGCACATTCTCAGGGGACCACTCTGAGGTGTACGAATATGCATTCAACCAATGTGAATGCGCACAATATCTTGTGACCCACATAACGTATTCAAATTTTATTGTACAAAAGTGAATGCGCACTCTCTCAGGGGACCACTCTGAGGTGTACGAATATTTATTTAACCAATGTAAATGCGCACGGTATCTTTTGACCCACAGAACGTATTTAAATATTTATTGAACAAGGTGAATGTGCACTTTCTTATGGGACCACTCTGAGGTGTACGAATATGTATTTAACCAATGTGAATGCGCACGTTATGTCGTGACCTACCTAACGTATTTGACTATTTATTGAACACAGGTGAATGCGCACTTCCTCAGGGACCACTCTGGGATAGGAAAATATTTATTTAACCAACGTGAAGGCGCACAGTCTCCTGAGGCCTACAGGCCATAAGTGAGTTTTCAGTTGGCCAAAGGGGAATGCACAATATCCCGGGTGCCAACACTGAACTATATGAATAGTTGTTTAACAAACAAGGGAATTAATTGGGTCCAATGGGTCTCACAGGACCCCATGAGGAAACACTGAAGCAGAAAAATGTGTGAATAATGATACTGTGAAGTTGATGAAATTATACTAGTGAACATTGTCCATTTACAGTATAATCCAAGATAGAGACTCAGAAAGGAGTTCAGAAATTAAAAATGATCCATGTGTAACAAGGATTGGTTTTGACAAATTCAAATATATAAAGAAAATCGGTACACGCATGTTACATTAAGCCAGACTGTGTCTGTTTATTTAACCAAGGGGGCACCGGTGTGTTGTCTCTCTTAGGGATGGATTTTCCCTTTGATCCTCACTAAGGCCCATCCCATGTTTCCCCCTGGGTACTTCTGGTATGCACCTATGTGCAGTGAGGTGTTAGACTCCTTAGCTCAGGTCTCCTACAGGTTGCAGTTCACTCTTACATATTAAAAAACAGTTAAATAAGGGAGAAACACCTTACATCTAGCTTGCCCATCATAGCTGCCTGGATATCGCCTCATCTTTCCGCAGTGGTTCGTTATTGGGTCCTTTCGGAGATTCTTGTTATTTTGGGATTCTAAATAGTCCTTGCTATCTGAGCTTCGTTTATGATTCTATCATTAAGCAACTAATTTTTGGCCAGCAGAATCGCAGTTTTACAAATCCTTGCTGCTTTTTTATATTTTTCCAGACTTGAAATATCTCGGCTTTTTCTCCAAGCATAACACTACTTTACTTTTTTTGCTTTGAGCTCTAGAAGATCTGCGTTAAACCAATTGTTGCGCTTTTGTCCATCAGAGCAAAGTTTTTTCTTTAAAGGCACCAGTGCTTCTGAGATTTCCTTGAAGGATTCAAGAAACGAGCTGGACATTTATTCCAATGTTTCCGTTTTGAGGATCTCTGAGGTTAGGGTGGTGCCCATGGTTTTAGGTTCTCTGGTGTTATTTTCTTAGAATTTCTTACTAACATCGAGACCTTATCGACGCCTGTTTTCCCTGTCTGAAAATAAAATACATGAATGGTCCAACCAGGGGCATGGCAGGATTTCGATGTCTGAGATGTATATATTATGAGAGGCCACCCAATCCAAACTGTGTCCCTTTATATTTGTGGGGGCTCTAACTGATTGTCGAAATCCTTAAGTGTCTAGTGCGACCTCCAGGGTCCCCACCATAGCATCCAGATCACTACCTAGCCAGAGATTAAATCACCTAATATTAAAAATGTTGTGTTAGGTTGAAGCAAAGGCAATAGACAGTTACTCAACTGAACGCGGAAGTTGCGTCCTGCTGCGGGTGCTCTATATATAAATAGGAGGTAGAGGGTCGTTTCAGCACTAATACCCATTTTCACCAGTATTAGGTCAGAGCCTCGTCACTCAGTGACCCTGGACCTTCTCCGGCAGGAAAAAGTGGTCAGTGATGATGACAAGGATGTCCTTTGAAGTATTCTTAGGCAGTTTGGTACCTTCACAACTCCGGGTGTGCAGCAGCACTATGCCAGGGTACCCATCTTCTGGGTGGTAGACAGCAAGAGGATTCCAGTGGACACGAAAGCTTCTGTGGACACATGGTGACGCCAATTGAATTGTTTGACCCAAGATGTCCGTGCACTCCTCTTTAGGACTCACAAAGACTCCTTCTCCAGACGGCAGGCACACAGGACTGGCTTCCAAGACACTTCGGATGAAGAGTAGCAGGTTGCACGATGGTCCCTCGTAGCTTGGGGAAAGGTCTTCTAAAAAGGTCCTCTCTGGATCAGTTCTTGGAAGAACACAGCAGCTAATGGATTATAGAAAAGAAATGCATCAGCTGACTTCTCCTCCAGCTGAGCTTCAGGGAATAGCTTCTTCTTGCTTCGAAAATCAGCTTCTGAACAAATTGGTGAGGGAAAGGTCCCCTGTTATACACACTGGTTCCCATTCACTCAGGCTGAGCCAGGCTCAGTGAACTAATCACGCAGAAGTGCATTCATGCAGGCAGGCAGCCATCAGGCTCACGGGCATTCAGGCCATTCACTCCACTCAGACACCCATAACAAAGTATGTGGATTGGGGTAAGCACCCAGCCTTTCAGCAAACAACACTGCATTCATGTCAGTTTCAGTCAAGGCTGTCTCAGGCATTGTGTCAAACACAGAAACCAGAAACCATAACGCAGAATGCAAGTTGACTACAGACTCCATTTACACAGGTGTACCCACAACACACAGCCCCTGGTAAGGCTCATGCCAGTCTGACAATAGGCATCACTAGAGCCTGTAAGGTATTTCCACCCAGCAGCCAGTCAGGAGGAAGGGACAGAGTCAGGGCTTCCCAGGACTTTGGGAAAAAAGGTAAAAGGCAATAGATACCAAGAGGTCACAGTGGTCACCTTGCCCTCTATCAGGAATCCATTGATTCCTATGACAAGGCCTGGGTATCCCATCAATGGAGGACACTCTGAGCCGCTGCCAAGTCGGCATGTAGCTGCCACCAGCCCATACCCTAATCTGTGGGCAACACACAGGTGCACAGAAATACACATAAGGTGTACAAGGGTGTACCCCCACCCATGGGTGCCATAATGGTATCCCATGGACGTTGTTCACCGTAAGGAAAACATGAAGAGCTGCACTGCCAGAGGTCCAGGCTGGACCTCAGTGGCAGAAAACAGAGAAAAAAACACACACAGAGAAGTGGTAGGACTAGGAGGACCTGTCCCTCCAAAAGCATTTCCAGCATCACATTTGCCCCACACCCCAAGACTGAGGTTAGGGCAACTGATCTCCCACGAGATTGTTACCCTCATCAAGACTGTCAACATACCTTCTGGAAAGGCCATCTGCATTGTCATGACTCTTCCTGGCTGTTAGGGAGGATTCTCATTTTATGGCTAATTTCCCTTACCTATAGAGTCCCTCAGCAGCTTTGCTGGATTTGAAGGGTTTGTTTCTTTTTACCTGCTAAGAGTGAGACTCTTTTTCCCACTCTTAGGCATTTATGCTATGTGTTTACTAGGCTATTATTGTGTTTAATGCCTATGGGATCTTTCTCAACCCCATAGGAACCATCTTTATTCACATGTGTTACACAGCACCCTCAGTGCAGTGACACAAGGGTGTCGTAGCGACCCCCAAACATGGACTCCATACCCTGGGACTGACTACTATCTCCCAGGGCATGTAAAGTCCCCATTGACTTTACTAGACAAATCCTATGAACTAAACCAGTACAACCCATCTTACTATGGAGGTACTGGAAGGGGTTAATAGTTTTTCCCCTATGTTCATTTTCGAGAGTGTACCCTACAGTACCTCTCTCAAATGTTTCTGGCTGGTGGCAGTGGTTACTACCAAAAATATTAGACCGCAAATATTTACCTATGGGATTTTCCCATTGTTCGAGGCTACTACATTTTCTGACAGCCTCTAACATACCGCCGGTGCATTTTAATATTAACTTTGCTCTGGTAGGTTTTATTTGCCAGAACATTAATATAATGTATTTTTCGTGTCTTTCTCTAAACTCCTAACCCAGGTCGGGGTTCCTTGGTTCGTCCTTTTGGCGGGCTTCTACCGAGAAGCCCTCCTTTCGGCGGCACTGAGTCTGGGGTGGGTCCATTGTGTGGGGGGGGGAGTAGGACCCCTGGACAGGGTTGCCTCAGCAACCCATGTCGCACTCTATCCTGATAGGCTGGAGGGTCTCCCGCCAAAATGACCACTCCACTCTGTGAGTGACAGCTAGGCTGTATGAATGGGGATCTTTTTGCATAAAAGCAGGGTCCTGAGGACTGGAAGAGCAAGACGTTGCCACTGGAACTAAGAAGCCAAAGAGGAGAGAAGCCAAAGACATCTGCAACGACTGAACCACCGGTGATCCCCTGCTGCAGCATCTCACCACTTTTCTCCACACGACGAGAGAAGATCTTCACCTGCAAGAGCCTTCTTCCCTTGAGCTGGTGGGGCCAACCAGTTTGCCAATCGCCTTCCCGGACCTGCCTTGGTCGAATCTCCCGTACCCTGTACTCGGAGGCCGGATAGCCAAGCACCAGTCCACCCGCACTGCGATTTAAAGGAGCGTACCTTTTATTCATCGGGCAGCACCGCGGCTGGTTTCATCCCTGGGTAGTGCAGTAACTCGAACCTTCCTCCACGACGAGAGCCTCTCTTCCTCTGCTGGATCACCCGAACTGCAGGAACTACCAGGAACAACCGCCACTGCAGGAGCCACTTCTTCATTTTAAGGTACATTGTTCCGCCAGGCCGCCCTTCCTTCGCGGTAGCACTAAAGGTGTTTTAAATTCTTTACCTACCTGTTGGGTTGGCCGCCCCTCTCTCTTAACATTGTCTTTTCAACTTCTGCAACCACCTTTTCAACTTCGTTAACCAAAGACTTGACTGCAGCTACAAGAACATTTTTGTTCCTGGGCCCTTGCCCTGTACCACTGACTCTGGCACAGGCCTACTGACTCTGGGCACATTTGTTAGATCTTAGGCGCCAGGCTCATAGTAGGAATCAGTCCTGGTGCCTAAGGCGCCAGGCTCATAGTCATTACTTACCTCAGGCAGACCATGCTGCAAATGACTCCAATCCAACATGAAGCCTGAAAGGGACTATTTTTCTACAGGGACTATTTTTTACTCGGGTGTGGTTCTAGGGACTTCTTACCTGGGACTACTTTTGAGGCTATTAAACCACGCCCGACCAGCAACACACGCTTTGCGTTATTCTGCATCCAGCAGAGTAACACTCACCGTGCCTGCAGCCTGCATCCAGTCTTCTGCCACGCCCGCCTTGAATCCGGAGCTCCTAAAACAAAGAGGAAAGAAAGGGACAAGGTTAGAAAACAAATTTATTTCTATTCCACACCTGATTCTGGATCAATCTTGTCTCCGGACCTGTAAAGAACATCATTTCAGCACGCGCCGCACCTCCAGCTGCAGCGCCACGCCATACTCACCAGTCTTCACAGCATCCTTCTGGTCGGTGCTACCTCCATCATTTCTTTGCCGAACTTCGGCACCTAGGAGACAAAAGAAAACCACAAGGTGAGCCGAGGGAACCAACAAATATAATTCTTACCACCATAGACTTACCTGATTTACCACCGGAGGCATCTTTTTGTGACTCCATATTTTCACATGCTGCATCTGTAAAGAGAGACAAAACAACACATTTTCCTTGTGCAACATTTACCGGACAGCGCCGGGTAATACAGACTCTTACCTGAGCGCCACCAGCTGCCACAAGAGCATCTTTTCACGAGCCAGCCACAAGACAAGAAAGGAAGGGGGAACAAGAGTGCACATCGGACATATTGAACTCTATGAACTTAATACTTACTGGTCATCACCAGGAACCTCAGAGTCAATACTCTCCCGAACTCTCCCGAGCCTTCAAACCAGTAAAGTAACTGGAATCGACGCGCCCCTGCAAATCCACACAGGATGGAGAGCTCATCTTTCAAGAATATAAGGTGAGATTGCTGTGAGGGCATTTCGGAGGTGATTAGTTGGGGAGGACTGTGGGGGTGCCACCACTTGAATCCTCAAGTGGCTAAATCCATCTCTCCACTTGCAGCAGAATATTTCTATGGGTTAAGCAGACATGATTAGGAGGGTAGATCCAGTCAGTCATCGCTGCACTATGCATCACGTGGGTGGAGACCGCAGCGATCCGGGTCCGACCCACGCCCCTGTGGGAGTCAGGTGAGCATAACAGAACGCGAAGACTATCTACAAATCCCCACCCGGGCGTTATGGAAACCTCAGAAACCGACCAACTATCCCTATTGTTAGGGGAACTTAGGGCAGAAGTGCACTCCACGTGCCAAGAGACTAATGCCCTCAGGAGAGAACTGATTGTGTCAAAGGAGCGCACTGATGATCTTGCTAGACAATTGCTGCAAAACCTAGCTGGGTAAACACCATTACCTGGACTCGGGGGGAATCCAACTCCTGTTTCATCGAGCAATCCTGTGCAAGTGGTTCTACCAGGGAGCATTCCTTTAGCTCCACCCGAACGTTTTGCTGGGGACCCAAAAAAGTTTGCCGTGTTTATGAACCAATGCCGCTTGCACTTTTTATGCAAACCTGGAGCTTTTCCGAACGACCAAACCAAAGTAGCCTTTGTACTATCATATCTTAGTGGCAGCGCAGCGGATTGGTCAATTCCATTAGTTAACCAGGATGACCTTCTTCTTCGGGATTTTCAAGGTTTTCAATTGAGCATGGAAAGACTATTTGCCAGACATTCACAGGGACATGCCCCGGATAACAAACTTTTATCATTACGACAAGGTAACCAGGATCTACTAACCTATATCGCCACTTTCAATAGGTTAGTGG
This sequence comes from Ambystoma mexicanum, assembly GCF_040938575.1. Taxonomy (NCBI): domain Eukaryota; kingdom Metazoa; phylum Chordata; class Amphibia; order Caudata; family Ambystomatidae; genus Ambystoma; species Ambystoma mexicanum. The sequence goes on along the minus strand of NC_090935.1, from coordinate 1,058,497,021 downwards.
TGGAAACCGGATGGCCAGAGGTAAAACGAATTACATTATTTCATTGTGGACTTCGGGGTGAACTCAAAGACGTTTTGGCCCAAGTTGTGAACCCACCTCAGGATTGTGCAGAATATATAGACTTAGTGGTCAAGTTAGACCACTGACTTCAGAATAGAAAGGCTGATCGAGCTAAATTGGAGAATCGGGTATTGGTTAAACCCAATGTTACCCTCAAAGCAACAGATGTATCAGAACCGATGCAGATCGGGGGGGGTCAAGAGATCCTTAACTCAAAAGGAAAGAGAAAGAAGACGGCAGATGCAATTGTGCCTGTACTGTGGGGCCTCAGGACATTTTCTACGGGATTGCCCTATAAAAACATCTAAAAAAGTAGTCGGAGTTGCTGATAAAAATCAAACAGAGCCTGATTCGGGAAACGACCACCCTCGACAAGCGAAGAGGTCCGCTTGCCGAGCTTGAAGAAGGATACTCAGACCTCGCACTTCATCATACCAATGGTCCTTATAGATCCAAGGCAGCCATCACGTATGCATGCAGTGAGGGCATACATTGATAGCGGGGCCATAGGAAACTATGTGGACCACGAGTTGGCTTCTAGGATGACTCTGTCTCTCTGCAAAAAGACCACTTTGGATGTCATCACCAAAGTCGATGGAACTGAAATTGCCTCTGGGCCTATAACTCATTCCACCTCGGAGATGACACTATTGGGTCAGGATGGGCATCGAGAGACTATTGTATTTGATTTAATCAAAGCCCCGTAGTTCCAAATAATACTGGGGATACCTTGGTTGGAAACACATAATCCTTGTATTGATTGGCGAGAGAAGAGAATAACTTTCCCGGATTGTGCACATATTTGTTACCCAAAAAAACCCTTGAACCAAGGCCTGGTCACAGTCGCTACTCCAGTCGTGCAGTTACCTCAGGAATATCAAGAATTCCAGGATGTTTTCCAAAAGGAACAGGCAAACACCCTACCACCTCACAGATCATACGATTGTCAAATCGATCTCATACCCGGTGCACAACCTCCATGTGGTAGGATCTACGCCCTTACGGAACCCAAAAACCTTCACCTACGACAATACTTGGACCAATACCTTGCTAATGGCTTCATTCGTCCATCCAAGTACCCTGCATCTTCAGCTTTGTTCTTCGTGCCTAATTCTCCCTTTGTCATCTAACTGACACAAGACAGCTCCAATTCCAGTGTCACAGATATCAGATTGCACACTATTGAGTTTGCTGTATTCAGTGGCACATAATACAGGTGCACTTCACATACTTTCTTTCAAGCCATCAAACGGCCTTACACAGGCTTCACTTCAATTAACCTTCCAAGGCTGTTCGGGTGATGTCAAAGCTGTCAAAGGCGCAGCTACGGTGCCATAGTCTGCCATGAGGTTTCTGTAGTACCCAGTGAGGCCCAGAAAAGCTTTCACATGGGTTTGAGTAGAGGGTGTCTCCAGTCCTTTACAGCTTGTACTTTACTAGGAAGAGTTTGGCATTGACCTCCTCCTCCTTCATGACCAAGGTAGGTAACCTTCCCCTGTGCTATCTGGAATTTGGTTGCGTTGATAGTGAGGTTGGCACTTTTCATGGCCTGCAACACCTTATCCAAGTGTGTCAAATGCTCTTCCCAGGTAGAACTGTAGACAGCAATGTCATCCAGGTAGTCGACACAAATAATCACTGAGAGCATGATTGACCAACCTTTGGAAGCTGGCAGGGGCATTCGTCAACCCGAAAGGCATAACCCTAAACTGGTAAAGCCCTTCTGGTGTTGAGAATGCCATTTCTCCTCGGCCTGGTCAGTCAGAGCTATTTGCCACTAGCCTGATGTGAGGTCAAAGGTGCTCACAAACCTAGCAGCGCCTGTCTTGTCCAAAAGCTCATCAGCCCTGGGCAATGGGTGTGCATCAGCCTTGGTGGCCGCATTGACTCCTTTATAGTCCAAACAGAACCTCCAATAATGGGTACCTACCTGGGAACTTGCCTTGGGCACAAGGACCACTGGGCTGGACCATGGCCTGCTTGAGGGTTCAATAACATCCAAGTCCAACATCCATCTTGGCAACCTCTGCCTGGATGTGGTTCTTAACAGTGTTTGACATCCTATAGCATCGGTTTTCGACAGGTACACTGTCACTAGTGTCAATATCGTACCTATACCATGGGGTGAGGCCTGGTGTCAGTGAGAACGGAGGGGCATACAGCTGGAACAAAGACCTGCAGGTCCTTTGCTGCTCTGGTGTTAGAGCTGGAGAGAGTGGCACTCCCTCCACGGAGCCATCCTGAGGGTTGCTAGGCATTATCCTCATCTTGCTCTGAGGCTAGTAAGAGGCATGAGACCTTTCCTCTCCTGCGGAAACGCTTGAGCCTGTTGACATGGAGGACTTGAGGGGCTACCCAAGGAATACCCATGTCAATCAGATAGTTGACCTCACCCATTTTGGAGATTATCCTGAAGGTTCCAGTCCACCTGTCTGCCAAAGCACGAGTCTCCTGACCTGGAGTTCAATCCACCTTTGAGGCCTTAAGGCCAGTACTTGTTAAATTCTTGGCTTGCCTTACGATTTGCTGTTGCCTGGCCCATCATCTGTGCCATCCTTCTTCTGAGGCCTAACACATAGTCCTCTACTTGCTTGGCAGGACCTGGAGGGGTTACTTCCAAACCTTCTTGTACTAAGGGTAGGGGCTCCGTCACTGGATGTACAAAGAAGAGCACAAAGTGGCTAAAACCAACACCCTCTTGAGGCCCCTCTCTGTAAGCAAACAGCAGGCATGGTAGGAGGAGATCCCATTTCCTCCTAAGTGGCTCTTCCAAAGCACCTAACATACCCTTGAGAGTCTTGTTCAATCTCTCAAACAGACCATTGGTCTGAGGATGGTAGGAGGTGGAGAACTTATAGGTTACACCACATGCCTTCCACATAGCTTGCATGTAACTGGACATGAAGTTGATTCTTTTGTCAGATATCACCACTTAGCAAGCCACGCCCACCTGGTGCCTTCTTGCTTCCCGCTCTTTTTCACCTCTTAGCAAACCACGCCTACCTGGTGCCTTCCTGCTTGCCGCTCTGTTTCCCTACTTAAGGAGCCCTCCAGCTTCTTTTCCTTTGCAGATGGGGAGCAGGTGCAAGTGGATCTAGGTCACCTGGCTTAAGCCCCGCCCACCTGGTACCTTCCTGCCTGCCACTCTTTTTCACCACTTAGAAATCCCTGCCCAATTGGTGCCTTCCTGATTGCTGCTCTTTTTCACCACTTAGCAAGCCCCGCCCACCTGGTGCCTTCCTGCTTCCCGCTCTTTTTCACCACTTAGCAAGCCATGCCCACCTGGTGCCTTCCTGCTTGCCGCTCTGTTTCCCTACTTAAGGAGCCCTCCAGCTTCTTTTCCTTTGCAGATGGGGAGCAGGTGCAAGTGGATCTAGGTCACTTGGCCTAAGCCCCGCCCACCTGGTACCTTCCTGCCTGTTGCTCTTTTTCACCACTTAGCAAACCCCGCCCACCTAGTCCCTTCCTTCACCATCACTGTCTTGTGGCCAATGCTGGATTTGACTTTTATGGACTTCATTCATTCACGGTGTGTCACTCTTTCTCAACTGTCATGCTGGACTTCCTTTGCATCTTGTACTCATGGTGGCCCTGAATCATGCTGTTCCCATCTTCATCTTGTATCCTGGCTTGCAACATTATGTGTTGCTACTGACTTCTGCAATTGTATTCGCTCTCCACTCTTGCTTCTCCACTCTTTTTGACTGCTTACTCTCTTTTCTCTCCTCCTTTCTCTTCTCCCTTTTCCTATCTCCTCCCCTTACTTTCTTCTAAGCACCTACTCTATCAGAATTGTCCCTGGACCTAATATGATAGCAACCTCGTCTGTTTCCTCCACCCTCCCATTACTGTTTTTTTCCTCCCCACCATCCCTCCAGCACTATCTGAAATGCCGTCAGGCCTAGTATGATAGGCACTTGTTTTGTTCCGCCCCTCCCTTTCTGCACCCATCTCCCTCAACTTTTGTTTTTCTCCGGCTCTACCAGAAATGTCGTCAGGCCTAGTACGGTAGTCGCCTGTCTGTTTCCATTTCCTTCCCACTCTCCCCCTCCCTTCCTTATCTATGTTTTAGCTCTTGCACTATCTGAAATGTCGTCAGGCCGAGTACGATAGTTAATTTCACATCCTTACTGTTCATGGCCTCTACGAATGTGGTTGTATTTTCCCTTGTTCCCTCCCTTGCCTTGAAGCGCTTTGAAACACATTGTGTATAGGCGCTATATAAATAAACGATCATATCATATCATAACCCAACTCCAGTAAAGATGCCCAGGAGAGCCCTGGCAACCAACTCGGCTGTTATGGTCCTAAGGAGTATAGCCTCAGGGTACCTTTTGGCATGATCTACAAGGACCAGGATGAACCTATATCCACCTGAAGTTGGACGGTCTAGGGGACCAACAATGTTGATGCCCACCCTCTCAAATGGTGTGCCAACCACTGGCAAAGGCTACAGTGGGGCAATGCTACTGCCTCCAGTGGGACAGGTCTTGCAGTGAGCTTCCACTTCTACTCCCATGGTGGGCAAAAGTGGGCTGAGAGCCTTTGATTGGTCCTCTTAGTGCCAAGATGACCAGCTAAGGGTACCCTGTGTGCCAATTGCAAATGAAGGGGCCTGTTTACCTTGGGTACAACCAACCTATTGACTGCACCAGGTTCAGGCTGAATGAGCTCACTCTAAAGGAGCTCACCCTCCCAACAAATGTTAAAAGACTGAGGCACTTCACCTTGTACCTCGGCCTGTGCCTGTTTTCTTAGACCCTCAAGAGAGTAACACCCTCTCTGACCCTTACAGAAATATGCTCTAGAGGGCCCTCCTTCAGCAAAAAAAGCACTGGAGGTCTGGGTGATCCTCTGGGGCGAGTACCACTCCCTGGTGATGATCCTCTGGATCCTCTCCCCCAGGAGTTGAGTCTAGGGTCATCACAGGGCCTAGTCCCTCAGGAGCTGGGACCACAGTGGGTGCTGCTGAAAGAGTTGGAAGAGAAGGAGCCTCCTTCACAGAGGTGGTCTTCTTACTCTTAGCCTTGGGTTTCATCTTTAGCTTGGGTAACTGACTGTCAGTCAGACCCTGTGTGGCCTGTGATCTAGTGACTGCAGCAGGCGGCAGTCAGAGGTAACACATCAGAAATTAACCCCATCTCCACTAAGTAATTCCTCAACAAAATGTTGCAGGTACATTGTCCTAACAGGTATAGGAAGCGTCGCTGTCTTGTCATCAGTCTGAATGGTGACTAGGGCTACAGGTGAATGTTTGAGAGGCCCACCAGCTAACCTGGTGGTTCTCCGAGGAGCATCTACATAGTCCTCTGGCCTGAGCAGGGTCCTGTCCACCACTGCCATGCTAGCCTGAGTGTCTCTTAAACCAGTGGAAGGCTGGCCATGTATAAGGACACATCTCAAAAATCTACCAGTACTGGTCCCAAGCCCCAAGAGACACTAAGGAAATATGTACAGGGGCGCCAAAGAGATTCCTGGAGAGGAGAGGAGGACAGTGGTCTCCACCTCAGAAATAGGGTAAGGGTAGGCCAGGCTGGCAGCCTGTACACCAAATGCCTTACCTTTACACTTTGGGTCACCGTTACCATGTTCCAAGGCCCCACAGACCCAACAGCTACCAGGAATGCGGAGAACTGAATTGGATCCACTGGGAGCCTGCTTTGCAGCAGGAACACCACAACTCTTACTGCCACCCCCACGAGACGTATCCCCACTAGTTTTTGGGACATTAGAGGGAGAATGTTTTGGTTTATTTGAATGTGGCTGCTTCTTGGACTCCTCAGCCTTCTGAGGGGTTCCTTCTTCTTTGTTCTAGTCTTTCCCACTGGGATCCTTAGGGAACACCCTGTGGGAGACCCACTTATCAGCCATATTGGCCTACTGGAAGGGGTCCAAGATACTCTGGTCAGCAATGTACTGATGCAGCTCTGGTGAACAAGCCTCAGAAAAATGTTTAAAAAATGGGAGGTCAGACAATTCAACAAAAGACTTCACTTTGTAACCATCAACCCATCCCATCATAGTCATATGTGCATCACTCACCCAATCAACACAAGACATATTCTCTCTCTTCTTATAATCCCTGAACCTCTAAAGGTACTTATTTTGTGAAGTTTAAACAGCCAAATAATTCCTGTATAATTTTGTCATTTATCATTTAATAAAATGACGACTTTTGAAAAAATTATCCCGTCTTGCATTTCTGACCCCTCAAATATGGTGTCAGAGTGGGATCGGAATCAATTGACACAGATTAGGGAACTCTTCAAGTTGAGAAATGTAGTAAAATAGTCCCACCATTGCTACTGACCAGTCCATAGGATTTGATATCTATAGCACTAGAGGATAATTAATACAATCTGTAGACAGAGTGTTGATAACCACAAACTAAGTCTTATTCCTCCCCCTGGCACCGATATCAGACTCGCCTCTAAGTTAGGCCTGGGGTTATGGCTTAGATGTACTGGAGGGAGTAATTGATTCTGATTATAATGGAGATATCAAAGGTGAACCCCTGAGGTGGAAAGGGCTGAGGACTTTGTGCTGTTTTGCTGTTTGGCGAGTTTGGGCGAGTCAGAGCTATGTCGGCTGTGTCACCAGCCCTGAGGACGCGGGCTCAGAAGCGACGAGATTGTGCGGGATGGAGTGCCTAATGCCGCCGTTCTACAGCGACCCCATATGACACCCAAAGTAAGCCGCTATTTGTCCTGTAACTCAGTTGCTGAGGATTCAGATTCAGAGTTGGCTGCGCACCCGAACAGTGCTTGGGTAATTGAGGCACCAACTGATGGTGCCATGGGCGGCCCCTTGCCCCTGTTGGAGCCGGTCGGTCTGCCCCCCTGTGTTGCTGGAGGTAATGGCGGCAGAGGAGCCATGGCCGATGGCTGTAACTCCGGTGAGCCTGATGTGAACTCGTCATCGGGTAACCCTACAGAAGCAATCTTGATTGCTAATTTAGATACAAACTCCCAGGTTTCCCCTCCTGCTACCTTTGTGCAATTCACTTACCCGCTTTCTGACGCTATGGCCGGCGTCTTTGGAGCCCCAGCTCTGGCCGAGGGCGGTCCTTGTCGCGAAGCACGGTCGTCTCCCTGGGTGAGACGGCCTGCGTCCGCGGAGACGGGGGCGGCCCTTGGCGAGGATTGTTCGCAGTCACTGGAGGGTGCGCCCTCGGAGGGTGGTGGATCCCTGGAGGTGCACAATGCGCTCGCTCGACTTGGTCGTCTGTCCGAGCCTAAGCAAATCCTGAACGATTGTGAATCGGGTCTAGCCATTATCATAGATGCCGAGGTGCCGATCAGCGTGAGTTCGCCGGTCAGAGTGGCAAATATTAATGATTTGCAGTTCGAGGCGTCTAATGATAATGTGTTTTGCTTACCATGTCTCAGGCCAGAAGCGAGATGTTGCGAGCCTACACTGGGAGGCGGAGAAGCCTTTTGCCCACAGGATGTTAAGGTGACGGTCATGCCATTAAACGACACCAGAAAGGCTGCAAGAAGAGATTCCCTCGACATGGTAAACAACGTATTACACAATATAGTGCTCATGAATAAAGCCTGTTCTGATAAACTACATAAAGGATCCACGTCTCCTGTTGAGTCCCAGAATAAACCATCATTGAAACAAGATAATACTCAATTAATTAGAGCTACCGAGGATATATGGCCAAAAGTATGTTATAAACGAGCAAAAACATATGAACATCAGCTCAATGAGGAGTCTTGGCATGAATTATCTGGTAGCCATCTGAACTCCCAAAAAAGACTCACTTTTGTGAGCTGGAAGGAGCCGAAAGACAAAGATGAGGTGTCGTGCAACGAAGCTTCATTCTATGAGGACACTTCAGACTCATCCATGATGGAACGTCCATTCCCCAAAATTCGACGAGTCAAGGACCATCCACCAAGTAAGGTGATGAAACAACAAGCTCAAGCAACTAGTACTGAAGCGCCCTCTACTATGTTTTCAACTGAGCTCCAAACCCTTTTAATCTCCTCTTCTGCGATTTCCCTAGCTCCATTCATGAAACTGTATGAGAACATACACGAAGCAACTAAGGATTTGACGACTGTTGTAGCGTTGATGAACTCCAAACTGATCCAGCTAGAAAAAACCTGTAATCGTTCTTATGCAGAGCAACACGAGGGAATCAAAAGGCTGAATACAGTCCATAAACTGCTAAGTGACGACAGAAAAAATTATTCAACTCATAAACGGTTGTTTGCTAAAGTTGCCAGAGAGGCACTCGCACTATTTTAACATGACGTAACACGAACGCCCTGGTCAAGATCTTCAGACAATTCTAACACTGAAAGCATCTCAGCAATTGCTAACAAAACAGCACAAGGTGAGCAAAAGCAAAACTTGCTACAACAAAACCAGCAAGTTCAAGCTGGAGTCCTGAGAGTGCAGGAAACTCTACATTTTGAGTCGACAAACATGAAGGCTCACCAGACAGATCACATTGTGGTGCTAGCTGATGCGAGTAAGGATAATGTGGCTCCAACGGCTTTTGGTGGCAAGGATATGCAGTCACTGACCATGACTGGACCCCGAACATCTGTAACATCCGTCAGTTCAAATATTGCGGACATTTCACTCCATACTGCATTTGAACTAGCGAGAGGTAACGCTAATCAAGCTCAACATGACAATCAAATAGCGACGAATTCAGGCGCTAGCCTTCCACCTGAACAGGTTTTAAGTGAAGATCCATTACTTCCCACAGTGGCGCAGCTTAACGTTTATTCAATTTTCATTAGTGGGGTACAAAACTCAAGCAATTCAGGGATAACTCAACCCCAACGATACAACCTACATTAAGAAATTAAAAAACCAAAAGGCAAGAAAGAAGAACACATTAAATGGAGCACGGAAGTTCCTGCAAAACCTAATAGTGGTCCAAATAGTGTCTACAGACACTGATAAACCAACCCTAGGTTCCGCACCGCTCAAGAACAAAAATCGAACGCAATGTGACTCCTTGAACGCATCATCCTCAAAGCATCATCCAGTGAAGTTTGCAAGTTCATTGGATGGTATACCGCCTGAACTTTTAAACTTGTCAACATATGATGATTCAGAATACGTCGACCTAGATGAATCAACTAACGTATGCAAAAGCATAAAAAATACGGGGAATCAACCAATCCTGACGCCCAAGACAAGCACGGCCGAAAATGTACAGCCGGAAGCCAAAATTGTCTTGGACACACTAGACTCAAGCCAAGCCCAAACCAACAAGGGGTCTCGTAGATCACCTGCCACAGAAGATGTGTCATATGAAAGAACGTGTCTCATCATTGAAGAATCAGTCACTGACAAAATTCAGCCCTCACCTGTTCTCAGTCCGGTTTTCATGACAATGCATAAGAAGAGAATGCAGTCCCTAGTAAACTCTCAAGCAAGCAGACCGGAGAGGCCATGGTCTAAGTCCTGCTAAACTGCCAAAACAGTCAACGTCAACGGACTATGTGAGCAGGCTGTTACATTCGCTGACATTGGGACACTTGGCAACAAACGCTCGAAGGAGCACGGAGATGTTGCACAAAGACGCTCTCAAAAGCCCAAAGTAGGCTTTTCTAAGACAGACTAAAACAAGAGCGTGGGCCATAAGATAAAAATCGAGAGTTTGGAGGCCACCGATAATCTGATCTTAAATCGAGGAAATATATTCAATGTACTTCATTTTGTACCTAGCCTACGGGCAATAACCTCAAATGATCTAAAAATTGTAAAGTTCCTGGAAGAAAGGAAGAATCATAAGGTGGTGCTCCACCTAACTTCATCCTTAATTGTAGCAACAATATTGGAGGCTAATCTAGCTTTGTTCTCATTGGGCTTTGAAGTCTAAAAGCTCACAGAGCATGAGTCGTCATCCCCTTTCACTAATGGAAATACGGCATTCCAAGGGTCAGCAACCACACAACTCATGGCTGGCACCGGATCCATTCAGGGGCTCAATGGGGACAGTCTCACAAGGGCGATCATGGAAGACTCAAGAAATAACTTGCATCCGTGAAAAACCACAGTCTCCCGAATCGTCTCCAAAATTGCCCATGAGCGATTGTGCATGAAAAAGTGATGGCCCAAACTCAAAAATAAGAATTATAATAAGAAGGAATGGATCCTCTGAAAGTAGCAAGGAGACTGGAACAAAAGCTTCAACTCCTCCACCGACGAATATCGAGTGGCAATGGTTGGCTGGAGCCTTAAATACCAACTCTAAGAAATAACGCCAGGAAGTTAAGACCCTACAGGTATGTAGCTTAGCCTCTTGGAACACACGCGGCTTCACACACTTGTTTAATTCCAAATGGCTAGATGGTCTCCATATTGCATGTCTCCAAGAAACATGGTTAAGTGACATGCCTGTAGTATCTGAGTTTGATGTCACCTTAAATCCAGCAATAAAATTGCAAAAAGGGCACCCGATGGCAGGCATGATAACTATGGTCAGACGATCCTCGGGCTGGCGGATTATAAACTCGGTGAATCACTCTAACCACATACAAGAGACTCTCATTGAAAGGTTGGGTCTACACGAGCACAGACCCGATCAGATTACATTATTGAACCTGTACTGGAACCATCTAAGAGCTGGAAAACTCGATTACATTGATCCGATATCAGAACTACTTGACTGTCGGCTGGAATCCTCAGGTTGGGCGAGCAAAATTATTTGTGGCGACCTAAACAACGACCTTTTGAAACTTTCGAAGTTAGAACAAAATCTATTGGCACAGGCATGGACTAATGAAATGAGCTTACGAAACCAACAAATTCTGAATGGATGTACTCGGGACGACATACCAGCAATACCCACGTGGCATCGCAATAACCTATTTTCTAACATAGACTACATGTTTGTGTCCGAAGCTCTATATCCAAGAATAAATTCCTTGAAAGTCTGTAGAACATCTAACAGCGATGAAATTTACAACAATATCAAATGCTCAAATTTCAACGTGGACTCACAAAATCCTGGTGGAATTCAATAGAGTGCATATAAGATTAGACGAGTGTGAAGTTAACATCTTGACCAACCAGTACTGTCAATTTAGTACAGATCTCGAATATGACCAGTTATTGACGCAATTCAAATAAAAAAAGGTCGGCCTGAAACATCAGAACCTGGCTCGTGTGCATTGCTTTGACCTTGAAATCCTTAAACAAAAGCGCATGATGTGGGATGCACTTAGGAGAACTCAGTTTCTAGATGTCGATGCTGGCAAACAGGCAAGAAAGGCTGTGAAGCAAAGATACAAAAACTGGTTAAAGCTATACAAGCATACCATGTTACAAACCGATGCGGAACAGATGCTAGCGACACTAAAGAACAAAAACCTGAGAGATTTTTGGAGTCTTGTCAACAACACGCAAGCCCCGCAAATAGCTCTACAGTCTTGCCTGGTCTCGGAATTGTCATGGATAGCCCACTTTGAAGACCTATACAAAGCAAACGAGCATACACGAGTTCTAGTCGAAGTATCTCCCAAACCATGGGCCTTGACCTTTCTAAAAGATGATATTGTGTCAATAATCAAGAACGCAAAAAGTTCACGAGCCCCGGGTCCAGATGGACTCACTAATTTTACCATCAAACAGAATCCAGACTCATGGGCAGACCTATGCGAAGCCTTATTCGACAGAATAACTAAGTGTTGCCCAAGCCCAAAATCCTGGAAGTCCGCAGTTATCGTCCCGATATTTAAGAAGGGAGATAGAACAAGCCCTAAAATATATCGTACAGTTGCATTGTTGGACGTACTGCGTAAGATCTACGACACAATGTTGCAACAAAAGCTGGTGGCTTGGGCTGTGAAATCAAACCATGTAGACAAAAGGTGGGCTGTTCGCTAAATCTGCTACTACTGAACTTGGTCAAAATGGAGGCACTACAATCAAACACGAAGGTGTACCTAGCCTTCATTGATTTCTTGTATGCGTTTGATACCATTGACAGGTCTCTTTTGTGGTCTAAACTGCAAAGCTGGGGATGCTGATAGACTTAATAGCAGCGATTCGAGAACTTCACACTGAAACTTCAATCAAAATATGGCTCGACCAATCAGGAACATTGCACCAATCAAAACCTTTAAAGGTGTAAAACAAGGTTGCCCTTTAGCCGCTGCTATATTCAGTTTGTTCATATCGGACATAGGCCTATCAATCGGCTCAGTAAACTCATTCCCTCCAAAAGTAGCTAATTCTGTACGCCGACGATTTGATCCTGATGGAAGTAACACCTGTCGGCCTACAAAGGAAACTGAGCGCAGTCTTTCAATACTTCGCAACCAACCACCTCTCAATCAATACAAAAAAATGTGAAATTCTGGTGCTTAAGAACTTGAATGGCGGAAGTGGGAACAATGCAAAAAAAACTGAAATGGTTATTGTGTCGAGCCAGTACAGATTTCACAGAGCGCAAAATATCTTGGAATGTTAATAAATTCATCTATTAACGATGCCCCTTGGGTTGCTGAAAACCAAAAGAAATGCAGACAAATGGCGAGTCAAGCTGTGATTATGCAAAACAAATGCGAAAAATTCTCAATAAAACCGTTGCTGGCTTTTTATCAACAAAAAGTAATCCCAGTTCTGATATATGGCACAGAAAATGCACTGGGCTGCTCCTATGAAGTATGGTCGTCACTAGAGAATCACTTCTGGTCCAAGGCATTGGCGCTCCCAAAAGGAATCACGACTGCCTGCATGAGGTATGATCTATCGCTCATATCACTGCACGCTAGGATTTGCTGGAGTTTGTTGGGTTTGTTTAGCAAAACTTGCTTGCGTGAGCAAATACCACAATTTGAAATGTTTCATTGTACGACACCGGCTAACTCGAGCATTGTGACAATGTGGATCCAGAGATCATGATGCGAAGGGATCATGAAAGAACACAAAATCAGCCTGGACAAGCTTCATGACAATCCCAATGCGGCAAAACTAAACATATGGCGTGCTGACTGGGAACTAACTTGCACACAAAGAGCTGCTGCAAAAATGATGAGCGAGGTGCCTCTTGAAATTCGGGCATTTAACAGCCCACAACGCTACATCCAGCTGTTCCCAGATCCTCAAGCACAAAGATTGTTCATGATGTTGCGTCTAAATATGTTCAAAACCAAGGAGCGACTGTGTGCATGGAAATGTAACAGAACCTTAAATCCCATGGTCAGGTTTTGCTCACAAGTTAAGGAAACCCTTAGTGCCATGGCTGCCTCCAAAATCGTTCCGACTCCAGTCTGGTGGATGGAGCGATTCCCGGTCCATTCCGAGGTCGGAGGGACCGGTAATTCCCCATTCACCAGAGCCATTCCCCATTCCAATTTGAGCCCCCATAGGGCTCAATGGGAAGGGGGAAGGCGGCAATAACGGTACCGCAAATTGTGGTACCGTTATTGACCCTGGTATCCCTTTGCGGGTCCCGTCCTTAACGCCTGGTAAAACCAGGTGTTAAGGAAGGACCTGCAAAGGGAACTCATAGTAGGGCGGTAAGGGATTACCGGCACCGGTGCCCTTACCGGTGCAGGTAATCCCTTACCGCCCACCTCGTAATAAGGCCCTTAGTGTTATTCTGCATGAAACCTCGATCGGAAAGAACAATCCATCTGAGTTCATGGAGCCTAAATCACCCCTCCCTCTGTGCAGACGATTGGTGGGCCTACATGTTTCAGGGATCAGACATGAAACTGTTGCTGCCATTGACCCGTTTCTTAGCGATAATTGAAAATCGTCTAAGCCTTCCTTTGACTGACGAGCAATGAACATAATGCACGTGTCATAATATGGAAGATGGAGGGGTTTATCAGGAGAGTGTTCAAGATAATCTGTTTGGTTCATGTGTGTTGTTGTAATATTTTAAAGGTTTGTGATAAACCAAGAAAATTAATAAAAAATATATATATCAAAATACTGATGCTGAATAATGGGTAGATGCCCTACCAAGTTAAAGCATGAGAAAGAATAGCTTAAGGAATATCAGAAATAGCTCTGTTTCCAAAACCTCAAGAAATTAAGAACAGTGACCAAGCTGAGAGAGGAAATTAGGGTTTTGGGGAAGCATGTATATAACCTCCTTTGGAGTCAGTAATGAAGCCCAATGTTGAAGAAGAAGAAGAGATTATTCCCGACTTTGCTTTTGCTCATGGGAATGACCCTTTTTTAGCGGAACTCTTTATTCAGGTAATATCAGAAGATGAAGGCAGGAAGTCTGGATCATTATATAGAGGAGATGTGGGACTGGCAGGTATACCCCGGTCCCGGATTGTAGTACCTAAAAGCCATAAGAATAGTGTTCTAGAAATAGCTCATTCTGATTTAACAGGAGGCCATTTAGGAACCGCAAAAACCCAGGCACAAATTGTGAACAGATTTTATTGGCCTGGAGAATGTTGTCAATACATGTGGCTTATTTCAGAAAACCAGTACTCAAATTACTCTGCCAGTTCCCTTACAACATTTACCTATTATGGACACCCTTTACCGTACTGCTGTACTTGTAATGAGGGCAAAAGCGTGTTCAAAGAAAAAACATGTGTCGTTGTCTGCTACAGGGTGGTGTCTGGGGTCAGACATGCTTAAAAGCCATAGATATGATGGAAGTACAATTTTTGAAGCATCTGATATGGTTGAATAATTCCACAGCCAAGGAATTGGTTAATACCAAATTAAATATGAGACATACTTTCATCTATATAGCAATGGCACCTGTTGTCTTCTGGTTAACCCAGTGCCTTAAGTGGCACTACAAATCGAGCCGGGGCTCATCGAGGGGGCGTGGCCTAACAGCGGGGGTCCTGCTGGCCCGTGAGGCCACGCCCCCTTGACAAGCCTTGGCTCAATGGGCTACTAGCACCCCTGCCAGGCAGCCTTTTGTAGAGATCAGCACCCTCTCCCCATGGGGGAGAGGGTGCTGATGTCTGCATTTGTTTTCTATAGGCTTGCCTGGCAGGGGACAGCGCCTCGTCTATTCAGCCTTAATGGTGGCGCAGCCCTTCGCCAGCTGGGGGGGGCAGCGTCACCATTAAGGTTGAAAGGGTGAGGCCGCTGGAAGCAGAGGCCTTTTTCCTAAATACTGAAACTCCCGCGAATCCGCGGTAGCTTCAGTATTTAGAAAGCAAGGCCTCTGCTTCCAGCGGCCTCACGTTTTCTCTATAATGGTGGCGCCGGCCCACAGGCATCCCTTGATTAAAGGGATGCCTCGCAGGTGCGGCGCCACCATTATGGCTGAAAGGCATTTTTTTCTGAAGCCTGAAGCTCTCGCACACGAGCGAGAGCTTCAGGCTGTAGAAAAAAGCCTTTTCGTGTAGTGGCTGGGGCTGCAAGGGGAGATTAGTGGGCCCCGGCAGGGCCCCGCCTCAAAACGAAATTTCGGAGCCTGCCGGGGCCCAGCCCCGGCAGGCCCCGGCCCACTTAAAGCCCTGGGTTAACCTTTTGGACGAATGATAAAGCAATATTGGCCCTCATTCTGAGATAGGAGGTAAGTTCTGTCAATTACCGGCATGGCGCAAATAGCGTGTCCGACCTGGCAATAGACCGCTAAAAGCACACTATTACGAGTTTGTGGGCACAAGCTTTGTGCCATGCCGGTAATGACCCTAGCAGCATGCCGCAAACACGGCTGGAAAACCCTCTACCGGCATGACCCGCACCGTAGCGAACACTACCGCCTTAGAGTAATGCAGC
Organism: Ambystoma mexicanum; assembly: GCF_040938575.1. Classification (NCBI taxonomy): domain Eukaryota; kingdom Metazoa; phylum Chordata; class Amphibia; order Caudata; family Ambystomatidae; genus Ambystoma; species Ambystoma mexicanum. Next base: position 1,058,481,268 of record NC_090935.1, on the reverse strand, counting down.
ATTAGCGGTGACTGTAAATAGCGGTCACCGTTATTTATGGTCACCGTTAAATTGCGGAACCGAAAACAACGTCATCGCGCAGGAACTGGAAGGAGCACGGCAGCCATCTTTAAAAACACAATCCATTGCCATCCTCACCAGACAGGACCCCTGCCACACTTTCGACATACCGGGAAGATACCATCATCAAGGAGGAATGCCCAAAGTACCAAAAAAAGGGAGCTGTCCGCCTCCGAAAGGAGCGGTTCAGCCCTGACAAACTCCAAATGCTGGTGGATACCCTCCACGAGCATGCTGACACTTTTTTCAGCAATGACATGCGAAGGGTGGCGGTGATAAACAAAAAAGAGATCTGGGCTCTAGTGGCGCAGAAGGTGAGCGCCGTGGGCAACACCCCCCGCACCACAAAGGATTGCAGAAAAAGGTGGGACGACCTGCAGCTGAGGGTGCGGAGCATCCTCTCTGCTAATAGAAGCCAGGCCCTGGAGACAGGAGGAGGCCCAGGTTCGCCCATGAAATTAATGCCGTGGGAGGAGACATGTGCGGCGATGATAGGCCCCGAAGCCATCGAAGGGGTTGAAGAAATGGAGTGCGGGGCAACGTCATCTGCTGATGGAGGTGAATGCCCAAAGTCATTAGTGCCAACGTCAATGTTATGAAAGTCACTGCTAAGGTCTGGCCAAGGAGTCACGGCCCCCCCTTCAAATCATGCCGAAACAAGTGAGACCCAGGTTAGTGCCAGGTGCGAGGCCGTAACCTATATGACACATGCCACACAAAGTGGCCCATTCCGTGAGGCACACAGGGCAGTCGATGGAAACAGTGTGCATGTAAGCCAGCACATTACCCGGCCAACATGAGTGACACAGATATATGCATGCATTTACCACCCAAGTATAGAATAATGTGCCGTTCTCCACCAAAATGCCGATAATCCACTAATATCTGATTGTGATATTCTAGCCATGTCCAAATGCTGGCTCTCAAATCATCACTCATGCCGTCCCTCTCTTTTACCCCCACAGGCAGTGAGCATGACAGCGAGGAGCAGGAGAGCAACCGGCCCAGCACCTCCAGGGGCCAAGGCAGGGGCCACGGTCTCCCTGCGAGGAAGAGAACACCCGGAGGCACACCACCGGCTCCAGCAAGGCCCGTGGATGGTGCACCACCCCCACCCCACCCTGCACTGGCGGCAGACAGATGCCCTACGCTGCGCTCTGAGGAGTCGAGTGTGGCTGGGGAAGTTGCAGCCACGGCCCCCCTCAATGTTGCCGACAGCCCCACATCCATATGCGGAACGACTGAGGAGGACACATTTGAAGTCGTCCACACCCCTGATGCCCAAACCAACCCCCAGGTCTCCTATAGTGACTTGGGTGAGAGTGACACACCTGAGCTTACTGGGCAAGGAGCAACATAGGGACATGCCAGTCCTGTGGCCAGTTCCCTTTCGGAAGTGCCGGAAACACATGTGACCCCGATCCCCAGCAGGGGGCCACAACATCAGCCATTGATGCAGAGCGGGCTGAGCAGCTCACAGGCCTGATCAATGACTTCATGCAGGACAATCGGCAGGCCAGGGAGGAGTGGCGGGATGAACTGAGGGCACTGGGCCAGGTCATTAGGGACAGCACCAACCAGCTCTGTAAGGTCTGTGGCTGGATGTCAGATGCTCTGGAGGCTGCACATCCTGCACAACAGCCCCAGCATGAGGACACATGATCCTCCACCCAGACCAGCCTGCTCCGTCGGTCCCTCCGTACGATGCGCCGCCAGGACATACCTCCCCCGGCTCTGGGAACGCACAGTGACAATGCTGCCATCCACATGTGGCCTATGTGGTCCTTATGGGACTAGTGTGGGGTTGTTGTGGTGGGAGGCGGGGAGGGGTGAGGGTGTGTTTGGGAGTTCTAGTGGGAGGGGGAGGGCGGTAAGGGTGTGTTTGGGAGTTCTAGTGGGAGGGGGTGAGGGTGTGTATGGGAGTTGTGGTGGGAGGGGAAGGGGCATAAGGTGGTGGAGGGTTTGTTTTTCACATTTAAACCTTCAATTTTAATACACCGGTTGTTCATCTAAAAAAAACAGAGTGGACATTCATCATTGCGCATGTGTCATTTAATATTGCACAGTGCATAGTGCACATGTATCCCCACAACCAGTGCCCGATGTCCTGACATCCTCACACCCTATGCTGACTTGTGTGTCAGAAATATTGTCCAATCAATGATTGCCGCGCGGCACGTCCCTCCTGTGCATCGGCACCGTAATGCTGTCCTGCCACTTCTTCCTCCTCCCCTTCATCATCATCAGGTGGTAGCAGTTCCATGTCAGGGGGCAGGGGCACGTTCCAACGGATGCACATATTGTGCAGCATTACACATGCCATGGTGATCTTGGACATCTTCTCATGGCTGTCGATGAGTGCCCCACCCGACCGGCTGAGGCAACAAAATCGTGCCTTCAACAGGCCAAACGTCTGCTCAATCACCACACGTGTACGGGTATGGGAACAATTGTAGTCCTCCTCGTGCCTATTCTGTGGGTTTCAGACAGGGGTCATGAGCCACGGCTTCAAGGGATAGCACCATCACCTGCATGAGAGGGGAATGAAGGTATGTGTTTGTGCATTCATGGTGGACAACTGTACTAGTCTAACATGGTAGCAGGTGATTTCTGCCCATACACACATGTCCCTGGATGCATTGACCCCATTTCTGGCCCCGCTATGTGTCCTGTGAAATGGAATGATGGAGGGGGTAGCTTCTTCAAGATGGGTTAGGGTGTGCACTCACATCTTGTTGCACGTGCATCGTATATGCAGCAGTGTTGTACTAAATTCATTGATGTGTTGTGTTCCGTGAGATTTGGTGGCAGGGAGTGTTGACTGTAGTCAGTAGCATATTCGTCATTCTGCACTGATCAGTACCATGGTGACTTGCAGCACTCCTATGGGTGTGCGGAACCAGTGACACGCTGTGGTATCCCTGTTAGGCGCACTTCAATGCACTTCCAGGGATGACTGTCCTGTGTGGTGATATGCAGGACTCTGCGACATAGTGCATATGCAGTGCATAGTGCAGGATGCCCTTACGGTATGTGAGCGCAGCCAATGAGTGGTGCATGTGTTGTGGGATGTGGCCTGGTTAGCTGTTAGTCATGTAGTGTTAGGTGTCGGCTTTATTTCATCACTGTGTGATTTTGTAGTCATGTGCCGTATCACTTGATTTGGGGCACAGTGTTCGGTGAGGTGCCCATCGTGCACTGGTGTCAACTTCCCAACCAGGTGGAGTATGCATCCCCCCCTTCCCACCCAGATGGAGTATGCATCTCCGCCCCCCCTCCCACCCAGGTGGAGTATGCATCTCCCCACCCTTCCCACCCAGGTGGAGTATGCATCTCCCCCCCTTCCCACCCAGGTGGAGTATGCAGCCACCCACCTCACAACCCCGATGCACTGCCATGGCCCATTCAGGCAACTCGCCAAGCAGCCAGGCACATCATCCAGCATGTCGCTCCATATAGCGTGGTAGCGTGGAGTTCCGCAGGACCAAGGAGTCATGAGTTCATCCTGGATATCGGGAACAGCAATGTGTGATGATCTTACTAGCATTACATACCATCTGCACGTTGATGGAGTGGTATTGCTTGAGGTTGCTATACGCCACCTCCATGGCATGCGCGACCTCCAACTTCTCGTGGGTGCAGTCGAGGGCACTTATGCAATTTGGCATGCCTGCCAGTGCATGGAAGGAAACTTTTGTATCGAATATCTCCTGGGGAGTCTGTGGTAGGGATATGTAGTCCCTTGTGTGCTTGAGGAGGGCATTCAGCACTTGGGTCAGTATCCGGGAAAATAAGGGTTGTGATATGCCATTCATGTGCCCCACTGTGTGCTGGTAGGTGACTGTGGCAAGGAAGTGGAGCACAGACACTACCTTCAGTAGAGGGGGGATGGCGGTGCGTATTTCTATGAGGCTCACCATGTCGTCATGTATCAGGTCCACTATGGTGGTGATGGTGTCCCGGTCAAGCCGGTACAGGGTGTGGATTTGCCTTGTTAGTTTAAAGACGGTGGCTCTGATGCGAGGGATTGGGGCCTGCTGGCGTGGTAATGGAACCTGCACCGGTGGGGCATGCTGGGCCTGTCTCACCCTCCTTCTCCTCCTATGTATCCTCTGTGGTGGGTGCTGTGGTTGTTGTTGTTGCTGTTGTTGTTGCTGCCTTGCAAGCAGGGCCTCCAGCTCCAGTAATGCTACTACTATTGGTATCATCTTGGTGTGGGAGGGTGTGTGGTGTGTGGGTGTGCTCCTTTTGTGCTGTGCCAGACTCCATTGCATTCACCTGTGCTGATTGTGTGCACCTGTGGCTCTTGGAAACACTACTCAGGGTTCTTAACACCTTCTCAGAGATGCCGGTATTTACTCCATGCCGGTAAGGTACTTTTCGGCCTTCAGTATACCGTTATTTGCATGTCCGCATGGCTTGTGATCAGGTCCTGTTTACGGCATGCCGGTAATGCCGGCATGTTGTGTGGGGCGCGCGCCTGGACTGCTATTTACGGCATCGTTAAGTACCGATTGGTCAGAATGGCCCGTAGTGGTAAGCGATGCCGGTAATCCTTTACCGGCATCATTCTTACCTTACCTCCAACCTCGGAATGACCCCCATTATCACAGAAGTTCCTACAGGATAGTAAAGGCCTGGATGGGTGGAAAAGATTCAAGTAGTTGAGATATGTGCACAAGACGTTGTAGAAATTTGATTTTGCAGAACTATTTAAGGATGTTTCCATGATAAAAGCCCACATGAAGTGAACGATATTGCCCGGAAGGTTTTGATAGTTGACAAGTACATTTATTTTATGGAAGTTATGAATAAGGTGTCTTTTAGATCTCTTATTACACATGCTAATTTTGCTTTATTTGCTCTTATCTTTTTAATGTTGAAACTTATGATGCCAGGATTTTAATTACAAACGTTAGATGTTTGAAGCTACCACTGTATAAGAATAGAAGGAAATTGAATATTGAGCAGTCTTTAGCTTGTGGCCTAGCCTGTGACGTTGATAATTATTCTAGAGAAACCACAATGGGCTTTCTATTTATTTTATTACTTGTTATGTTTTACTAAGACGTAACTTACTTCTTCCCCTTCTACATTTTTAAACTTTAAGCAATGCTGGACAGCTTTTTTCTATTTGATGACGACTCATGATCCTATGGCTTATCAGCTGCTTGGAAGCTATTTAGTTCAAGCCGTGGATCTTAGGTGGGAAATGATATATCCTAATACGCTTCAAATGTTATGCATTTTATTGTGTGTATTGCATCATTGTGTTTAATATTGCTATGTATGTTTTATCGATTTTATCTGAAATAAACATTGATTGATTGACCACAACCAGGTTTTAACTTCCAGTGGGACCACGGCACGGTCCATGTATCAAAAGGGGCAATTTTGACATTAAATTTGAACTAGACACAAACTCCAGAATTTACTATACTTTGAGCTGGCAGAGGCTTAAAGCCCGGTATATGCATTTGTTTAACTGTAACCCGGACCATGGGAAGAGAGAAGCCAGCGGTTGGCCCAGGGAACCAGCTGAGGAAGACGACCAGTGGAGGGTGAATTGAGAGGATTAAAACAGATACAGACAACAGGATAGTGTGGGATGCTCAGGCGAGGTCAAGGATACCAAAAGGCCAAGTGGAGGAAGTACAGTGCAGAAAACCCTAAAGGAGAATTGCTGAAGTCAGATGCAAGGTGTGGTTTTGATTGGTGGGAGAAAGTGGTACTTGGGTGTGAGTGTTCGTGCAAAATGAATGAGTGAGACTCTCAGAAGGAGAGTAGGAGTGAATGAGAATGTGACTGGTGGAGTGAAAGGAGGCTGACTGTAGGATAAGGTGTGAGTGAAATACAGTGTAGCAGTAGTGTGGAGAGGGAAGAATAATAGTGTAGAGACGGCAGAGTAGCAGCGAGTTAGGTGGCACGAGGGGCGACGTGATCACCTAGGTTTTCATGAGGGGTGACTCCTTGAAATGGTGGGTCTTGAGTTCTTTTCTGAATTGTAGGAGTGTGGGAGCGAGTCTGATGCTGACAGGGATGAGGTTCTGTAGACTTGGAGCATAGGCAGAGAAGGCTTGTTTTCTGGTCCTTTCCTTTTTGCAGTGGTGAATTTCAAGTCTGTACATGTCCTGGCTTCTGGTGGTGCGCTCTCCGCCGGAGATGTTGGGTTTCTCTGCAAGGTAGCTGGGTGACTTGAGGGTGACTGCCTTATAGATGATGCAGCAGGATGTGAAGGTGATTTGTGCATGCAGTGGGAGCCAGTGAAGATCGATGAGGGCCGGGGTGATGTGGTTGTATCTACGTAGGCCCTTGATGAGGGGTGCGGCCGCATGTAGGACACTTCTCAGGGGCACAAGGGAGGACGACATGAGGCTTTCGAGGAGTGCATTGTCCCCATCCAGGTGGGATAGGGCCTGTGCTTGAAATGTGGATCTAAAGCTGTCCAGAGAGAGGAAGGGCTTGACTTTCCACAGGAGGGAGAGCTGATACCATGCTGTCTGAGTTTTCTTAGCTATGTGTGTCTTGGAGGAGATGTGTTTGTCGATGTGGAACCCAATGGACTTGGAGCAGTAGGTGAGCTCAGGCGTGAATCCCTCAGAGTTCATGCTTGATAGCCAGGTTTGTATGTCTGGGTGTTAGGTGTTGTTGGTGAGGATTAGGAATTCGGTCTTGGAGGGGTTGAGCTTCAAGATTGCACTGGACATCCAAGGCTGGATCAGCGAGAGGCAGGTTTTGAGCACATGGATGTCCTTGATGGAGTCGATCTTGCGGTATAGCTGTGTGCTGTCGGCGTATTGGTGGATGTGGATGTTTTGTGTGGATAGGAGGGCTCCCAGAAGCTCCATGTATAGATTGAAGATCACTGGGGAGAGGATGTAGTAGCATTGGCAATCTGGAGGAGTCCATCTGAACAAACTGCTGGCAGTTGGCGAGGTAGGACTTGAACCAGCATAGGACAAGGTTGCTGATCCCCATGCGCTGAGGTAGGCTGTCTGTAAGCACCTGGTGGACTACTGTGTCAAAAACGTCTGATAGGTCGATTGGAACCAAGAGGCAGAGGTGGCTGTCGTCAAGGATGTTGAGGGTGTCGTCGATCACCTTTATGGTTGTCATCAACTTGCTTCATCTGGGTCTGAACCCAGATTGGTAGGTTTGGAGGAGATTGTTTGTGTCGATGTGGTGCTGCAGTTGTGAGGCTTACCGCTTTCTCAATGATTTTACCTAGGAAGGGAAGATGGGTGATGGGGTGATAGCTATCCTAGGTTGTCTGGATCCAGAGTGGGTTTCTTTAGTAGAGGGATGATTTGTCCTGGTGGGAAGGTGCCTTGAGATAGGGAGCTGTTGATGATCTCCAGGTAGGGAAGGAGATCTTCTGCAGGGAGGGTCTCTTGAGGATGGGTGCTGGGAGGAAGTCATCTGTATATGATGTGGCTTTGAGCCTGGCCAGTGTTTTTACCTGGTCCTCTGTCGAGAGTGTCTTGAATGTTGTCCAGGGTGTGGGGATTTCACAGAGGGACGTGAGGTGGGTCTGTGGATGCAGAGCTGGTGTCTATGTGCTGGTGAATCTTGCTGATTTTGTCAAAGAAGAAGGTGTTGATGGCAGTGGATTTTTCTATGGAGTGTGGTATGGCAGGGTTGACGCAGTGCTTGACCGCTTTGAAGAGGGCTCTGCTTTTGTAGTCGGCTTCTGTTCCTGTGTTCAGATAGTAGGAGGCCTTGACTGTGTTGATTAATTGTCAGCGGGTTGCTCAGAGTTCCTTGAGGAGCGCCAGGTCGGATGCGGTCATGGAGCGGCACCTGGTTTTCTCTCTTTTCCTGATTCCTCTTTTGCAGAGATTGAGTTATTGTGTGTACCAGGGTGCTGACGGTTTCAGTTTGCAGGTGTGTTGTTTCAGAGGTGCGTGTTGTTCAATGGAGGCTGAGAGGGTGGCGTTGAGTGCTTCCAATCGAGAGTCGCAGTTCAGTTGGGAGTGTTCGGCGGTCCATGTAAGGTGGAGGTTGGCAAGGCCTTCCGTGAGGGCTTCCACTGGGAAGTTCTTGAAGGACCTGAAGATTTGTATGATGGGTTTCTGCTGGGCGTGCCTGACTGGGGTGGTGTGCAGGATGTTGAAAGGCACGGCTAGGTGGTCAGACAAGTCAAGCGGGAGAGGAGAGCTGTAGTGGAGGGAAGAGTGTGGTGATGATTAGGTCGAGGGTGTTACCTTTCTCCTGTGTTGGGGCTTTTGTGTGCTGTGTGAGGCTGAGGGTGTCAGGAAGGGTGAGGAGAGCTTCCTTCATAAGTTTGGTGGTCACTTTACCTGGGAGGTTGAAGTCGTCTAGGAAGATGTTGTTGACATGTGTGAAGTCTCAGGTGAAGACTATGTTGGGTTTGGGTGGTCTGTAGATGAAATGGAAGGTGACTGTGTTCATCGGAGAGAGCGAGAAGTGGCAGGAAAAGACTTTGAAGGAGTCAATTGTTATTTTTATTATATACATTTTTATAAAGCGCCACTAACCCGGGAGCCTCAGAGCACTATGAGAGAGATAGAGATAGAGAGAAAGAATCAAGAGGGCAACACTTAACCTACTATTTTATCAAATAGAAAGGTTTTTAGATCTTTTTTGATTCTCAAAGGGCAAGACAGGTACCGCAGAGCAATTGGTAGACCATTCCAGGCTTTGGGTGCCAAGACATCTAAACATGCAGCCCCGATTGTATTCAATTGGAAGCAAGGCTGATCAAGATGGATACTGCAATTTGATCGTAAAATTCTTTTAGAGGATTTTTTATGAAGACGCTCTTTCAATATCGGGTGGCCGTGCAGTGATCCATTTGTGTGTTAATGTGAATACTTTATGTTCGATTCAGTGCTGTACCGGTAACCAGTGAAGTAAGCACAGCTTAGAGGTTTGTTTTTTATCATACCTCACTGTCATGTAACCAAGTATTTCTCTTCTGTAACCAGCAACTATCCCTGTAATAGCGCCACAATGCCTAAGGGCTGCTGCACGCTTTATAAATGTTAATAAATAAAAAATAAATAAAATGATCTCTTAAGTTAAGGCCAAAAACAGCCCTTACAGCGCCATTTTGGACGATCTTTAATTTCTTTAGATTGCCTTTCAGTTACAGTAATCTAGTGTTCGGTTCACTTGGGCAGTGGCTAAAATAGCTCTGTTTTCCAAGGTGAGGTAAGGTTCCATTTGTCTGAGCGTCTATTAATGTACATACACTAATGTTTTCAACGTCCAGCCTGGTGCAGGGCCACAAGTTCTTGTGAATGACTGCGAGGCCTCTGTCTGTTTCAGACGACCTCTGTGTTGGATGTTGTAGTAATCTGGAACAAGGACATCTAGGATGTGGGCGGAGGTGGGTGTCAGCCATGTATCAGTGATGAAGATGGTGCCAAGGTGGTGTGTATGATGAGGTCGGCGATGTCTGTTGCATGGGTGATAGATGAGTGGTAATTGGCAAACATCTACTATCACGTTGTGGATGGTGGGGGGTGCTGATGTGCTTGGTGATGTGGGTGAAGTTGCTGAATTGCAGAGTCCATGCCTTAGACAAGGGGTGATGTTGTTGACATTGGCAGTGCCTTATGGTGGGGATGGGTTGTGGGGACAGAGGGAGACAATACATGTTGGTGCATGCTTACCTGTTGTCTAAGCAAGGGTTCGGGTCGTGTGTCCTTCTGGTCCAAACAGGTCCATTCAGGAATTGCACCTTTCTTTGCCTTCACTTCAGATGCGGGAGATGCCCTTGATCTAAGAGTTAAGAGCAGAAAGGAAGGGGCAGGGCTAAGAAGGTGGGTGGGGCGTAGGCCACGTGACATAGATCCACTTGCCGCGTGAGCTTGATCCACTTGCACCTGCTCATCAACTTCCAGTTGGTAGACAGTAGGGTGCACCTATCAATAGAGACTATCCTATGCTTGAGGGACACCTGGGCGTGGGAGTCTAGCACCTGGTGGAGATGAGGGAGAGAAGGATGGCCCTTTGTGAGCCACCTTTGCTGAACCTTCAATAAAATCCTTTGAATTGTCTCAGAGAGTTGGTGTATTCGTCAGGTCATCCATGACAGTACCGCCACCTAAAGAATCTCCCGAGGATAATGTTGAATCTTATATTCCAGCTATACTGATTCTGCGACAGTTGATCAGTCCCTAGATTACCCACAGGTGTCTGCACCTCCACAGCCAGATGGAGGTGGTCAGCTATACAGCCTAGATTCTCTGCTCAACAAATCTCCAGCATGCTGCCAATATACTGCTATACATTCACAGTATAGCTCAGTCTCATGAACCCTATCAGCCATTAATTTGCTAGGTGAGAGATGGCCAATCGCCAATATGTTGGGTGCCTCTCCTACTACAGGTGTATCCTCTTCTTTTGAAGGGTTCCCTTCTACTTAAACCTCAAGTTATGCTGAAAGGTATCTGCTACAAAACCTGTCCACTTCCAGGAACACATTAGTGACTGCACATACCTCGTGACGCTCTACTGATTTGTTTAACATGATCCAAAGATTTCCTAAAAAATTGGAATACCCTGTCAGTTTCCAAAATGAACTCCAAGTAATCATACGATGTTATAACCCAGCCTGTTCTGGCCTAAATACGTTCCTACAAGCAGCAGTCCTGCCAGAAACATTTACCTTACTGCAACAAAGATGCAATTGGCCCTTACAGGTACCCCAAGAGAGAATCTGAAGGAGTTTGCAAACAGGCTTCTCCACACAATTATAGAAATGTGTCACAAGAAAAACAATTGGATGAAGATTAAGGCATTTAAGCAATGTACGGCTGAATACTTAGAAAGACCTAAGCGATGATGACCGATATTCGGGGATACCCAATTTGTTTATTTGTATTCATTTATTGTGCATTTGTTAGCCGCTTATACAGTAAATCAATTCTGTTTAAAAGCGCTGACAGGGCAACAGGGAGGAAACATGGGAATGAAAAACAACGAATACAGTGGAAGATAAAGACAAGCCTTGTGAGTATTCAGAACGGGTATTAACATACTTGATTAGGTCAAATTGGAAAAGGTGAAATATTTTCGATCAAGTAGACCTAAACCTTCAGAATGTGCAAGTGCAGCAAGAGGAGGGGAAATGGAGAGTGGGGGGCACTGCTGGAATGTCCGTGATCATGGGTGAACAGCAGATGAATTGCATGGTAAGGTAAGTGCTATGCAGCTTGAGGCTGCATTGAGTAGAAAAGTGCAAGCTTACAGGATTGAGGCCGGTGGGTGCTGAGGCAAGTGCTGAAAGGTAGACAGAGGCTGGGGCGATTGGGAATGGGAGGTCAGTTCCGCGAGGGACGCATAAGGGTCCTGGCCACCAATCACAGCGACTGTGAGATTAGCAGAGGAGGGACGAAGGAAAGGAGGAGGTGATGAGGAAAGATATGAGGAGCTTCTGGAATTTGAGGAAGTCCTGCTCAAGACGGAGAGGGAGGGTGAGGCTGTTCCATAAGAGGGAGTCAGCTAAAGAAAGTGATCGGCCTCCGGCCCTCTGTTTAGCGGAATGCTTTACACACTGGGCCTCATTACACGGTAGGCGGTAAGGGTTTACCGGTACCGGTATTTTACTGGTACCGCTAAATCTTTACTGCCTTACTACGAGGTCCCTTTGCGGGTTGGGGATTTTAACGCCTGCTTTTTACAGGCGTTAAAAACCAACCCGCAAAAGGACCCAGGGAGCTAATTACGGTACCGCAATTTGCGGTGCCTTAATTAGCGCCTTCACCATTCCCATTATGCCCTATGGGGCAAAAATGGGAATGGGGAAGGGGAAGGGCAATGGTGGAAGGGGGAATTACTGCCCCTCCAACCTTGCAATGGGGCGGTAATTCCCCTTTCCACCAAGGCGGTGCCGGTATTTTACCGGCATGAACCATGGTGCTAATTGTGCCATGGTTCACCGCCTACCGTGTAATGAGGCCCACAAAGAGTTGGTTCCAGAGGTCTAGAGGGAGAGTATTTAGTAAGAGAAACTTGCAGATAGCATGGTCCCAGGCCTCAGACAGCCTTGTGGATGATGCAGAGTGATTTGAATTGAATCCTAGACGCAACCGGGAGCCAGTGAAGAGTTTTTAGGGCAGGAGAGATGCAGTCCCTGGGCTTAAAGCCAAGGATAAGTCTTGCTGCCCTATTCTGGATTAGCTGGAGGCGTCGTAAAGTATAAGAAGGTAGATTCAGGAGAAGGCTATTTCAGTAGTCAAGCCTAGAGAGAACCAGGGGTCGGGTAACATTGAACTTCTGGGGGAAAGGAAGAAAAGGGAGAATTCCTTTGAGAAGGAAGAGTTGAAAGTGGGACTTCTTGGCAATGTCCTGAGTGTGAGGGAGGAAGGAGAGAGAGGAGTCGAAGAGGACTCCAAGGTTTCTGGCTTCAGAAGAAGGAGCAGGGGGAGAACCCATAGAGGATGACCAGACTGATGGGAAAAAGAGGGAGCTGGGGTCCCTATGGGAATGATCTCAGTCTTGCTGGCATTGAAGCAGAGATCATTGGAACGACACCAGGTCTGGATGGCAGATAGGCAGTCAGGTATGATGGAAGATGCAAGAGGGTCAGTAGGGAGTTTGTAAAAGAGCTGTGTGTCATCTGCATAGCACTGGAAGTTGGCACAGAAGGAGGAAATTAGGAGTGCTAGATGAACAAGGAAAGTGTTGAAGAGCCAGGGGGAGAGGTTTGAGGCCTGGGGACACCACAGGTGGAGGAGGAAGTAGATGAGGAGACGGTGCCCAAAATGACTTGGGACGAACGGTCAGTTAGGAAGGAGGTAAGCCATTCCAGTGCCCGCTCCGAGATACCAAAGGTATCATGGAGCCATTTTATGAGGATGGAATGGTTAACCGTATCGAAGGCAGAGGAGAGATTGAGTAGAATGAGGACAGCTGGAGAGTTAGAGTCCATAGATGCGAGCAGTTCTTCACAGTTTCCATGCCTCTGGATTCTCGGAATCCAGATTGATGGTCGTGGAGACCACCAACAAGTTCAGTGTGTGAGGTAAGTTGTGGAAAGGGCAGCTTCTCCAGCAGTTTCCTGAGGAAGGGGGTGATATAAATAGGGCGGTAGTTGGCTGGACAGGTAGTGTCTGCTGATTTTCTTTCAGGAGGGGGTGCACATGGGAGTGCTTGAGGGAGGATGGGAAAGATCCAGTTGCAAAAGAGTGGTTTCAGAGATCAGAGAGTGCAGGGGCAAGAGAACTAATGTTGTCCTTGGTGGTTCTGGAGGAGCAAGGGGAAACCTGTTTGGAATAGACCTTCATGGAGCGGACAACTCTGGTGACTTCTTCAGGTGTGACAGTGGAGGAGGAGGAGAGAGAGGTAGAAGGAGGATGAGAAGCCATAGAAGGCAAGGGAGTGAGGAAGTGGTTGGGCAGGAGGGTGGCAAGGGTGCTCAGGATGTCCAGAGATTTAGTGGTAAAATGTGTGGCCAGTGTGTTGCAGAGGGGCTGGGATGGAAGAGGGGAGGAGGAGACTGCGGAAGTGTTGGCTAGTTCCCTTCAGATTTTAAAGAGTTCAGCCATGTTGTTGGATAAACCTGATACCCATGCCTGGATGTGGGCCCTTTTCTTGGCACGGATGGAGAGTCTGTATTGCCTTTGGAACAGACGGCAGGCCAGTTTGTCAGAGGGTTATGCTGAGGTTTGCCACTTCCATTACACAGCTTTGCACATGAGTTTCAGGGTTGCAAGTTCAGAGGCGTACCAGGTGTTACGTTTGGAGGTGGGTTTCAGGCGGATCCTCATGACTGGGGCAAGAATATCAGGGGTGTTGGTAATGGCCAAATGGAGGTTGCTGAGAGCAGAGTCAGTGGTAGAGTGTGGGGGTGCTAGAGAGGGGGGATGAAGGTGGATGCGAAAGTAGCCGCTGACACTCGTTTAATTGGACAGACATTCGTGAACGAGGTTGGCAGGGCTTTTGGAGGGGTGGTCAAAGGGCCAAGGAGACCCAGGTGCATGGAGAGGCAAGAATGGTCCGACCAAGAGAGTGGAGTGACCAGAGGCGAGGAGTGTGATGCTGGAAATGCATCGGAGGGACAGGGCTTCCGTATCCTGGTCCTTTATTGCTTTTTATTGTGTGTTCTGTCGTGTTTTCCACGCAGGAGTTCATGTGGGAATTCTGGCGGTGCTGCTCTCTCTTTTGGTTTGGTGAACAGACCCTTGGGATACCCTTATGGCACCCTTGGGTGGGAATACAACCCTGTACTCCTAGTGTATGTTTTTGGGCACCTGTGGTTGGCCCACAGAGTAGGGTATGGGCTGGTGGCAGCTCTTTGCTGAACTATAACCAACTCTTAACCACAATGCACACCTTATTCGTAATTTTTTGATTTCAAGTGTTTCAGATTTTGGCTGAAGATAGTTAGTCATTAGGTTAATGTAATTTGAGGTGCAGGGGAGAAGTGCTCAGCCTTGGCATCTTGGCTGGTCAAATATTCAAAAAGATGGTTTCCTAAACTTAGGAAACCCACGTCGCCTGCACACTATCAAAGTAGGCCTAAGACTGTATGGATTTTAAGATGGTAGTGGGTAATGGATGTACATCTGTAGAGGAAGCACAGAAAATAAAGCCTCTAAGATTTCTAGACAATACGTGATTCTTAAATTTGGTGATCTTGTTATCCTTGCTAAAGCAGGGAAAATTCTCAGTGGTGACCCAATTAATGTTTGACAATTCATTTGTTTATCTAAAACAGATATTTATTCATATTAGAAACAAAAACATTCAATTTCAATCTGGCCCAACGCCAGCGAGTATTACTTTCACTCTTCATAACGGGCAAAGCATTCTTGATTCTTACAACAAAAAAAAATCTATGAAAAAGAAGAAATGAATAATCAATATTAATGATTCATTTCAATACATATTGGTTTACATATGTGTATTACTTTAAACATGACTTCATCCACAAAATTCTATGTATAAACTTAGACAACAAAAGAGGAAGCACGATTTTTGTTGCTGATAGAATCCTTTTTAGTGAAGGTCATCTGAACATGATATCCTAGTGACTCAAGGTAATTATAAAAATAAGGAAGAAGCACAATCACTATGTATAAGTAATCAATACCTTAATGGCTAAATGACCACAATATCTCCATTTTCCTAGTTGAAACAGATTTGGGATTCATATTGTCTAGTGACTGTAACACCTGCTTTAATTCATGTATAGTGCAATGATCAATCTAACTAAAAAGCTGAGAAAGGGTTAATAAAAGACATTTTACCAATAGTGTATTTATAGTAGTATGTAGTAGCTGAATGTTATGTACTTACATAGAAATAGGAAATGGAAGAAGGGTTCCCCAAGGATGTTCTCCTAAGTATGCGAAAGCCCACCAGTTAGCTTGTTGGCGAGATGGTGAGAGTTCCTGGTCCATTCTAGTGTAAAATAAATGATCAAGATAAAAATCTAGGGTAGGAAAGCATGGCAAGAATGTAAGTGGTGATTCAAAGATAGTCCACTTACTTGTATGTATTTCAATTCACAAACGGAAAAGCCACAGAGTTGCAGTTAAAATGCATTTTAAGTCTTTCCAGGTGTTAATGGTTAGTAGAAAATCCCTAATCAGAGAAAAAGAAAACAAATTTAAAAAAAAAATATTATTAAAAAAATAAGGGAGTATAGAATGGTCTTAGACACCAGTTAGCTGAGGAGACTAATGCTGGTCTATAGTGATCATAAAAGCCATGGATCTACTTACTAGGAAAGTTGCAAGGCAACTGGTTTCAAAGGTGTTGTCTCCCAAGCATTAGGTAGGTAAAGTTGTCTGCCTAAGGTAGGGTTGTCTGGCTCTCTCCATCCGCTTCTGCCTAAAATCAGAAGCGGATCGAGTTCAAATAGGCGCATGTGACGTCATTCGCGCATGCGCGCAATGATGTCACACTGCGGCCATTTTGTTTATGTTGTGTCATTCCTGCATGCGCGACAATTACGTTTAAGCATAAAAATTGCTGCAAAACTAGTTAGTGAGGTACGAAGAAGGTAAGTAAGCCTGTGTGTTGAAGCAGGTGACGTTATTCGCGCATGCGCACAATGCCGTCACACTGCGGCCATATTCTATATGTTGCGTCATTCGCGCTTGCACGAAAATGATGTTTATGCATGTATGCCACTAAGAAAATTGTTAATAAGGTAGAGAAAGAGTAAGTATGTGTGTGTGTTGATACTAATGGATAGAGTGGATGGCAATCCATAGATGACACTACGGATTGTTAGAGAAGTCAAGGAACGGGGAACAAGTGAGAACGTGAGAGCTCAAGAGGGTATACTAAGTGGCTACATTTAATCAGAGTAGCTGTTAGTAGTAGAACGGGGGTAAGGAAAAAAAAGGGTTGAATCTGCTGGCTAGTATGTCAAAGGAAAAATGACATAATGACCTATTAACGAGGAAGTGTTTGCCAGTGATAGATTGGTACAGATTGAGTGTATAGAGTAGTGGATGCTAGGAATCCATAAATCCTTCTAAGTTGGAGGATGTTTGTCATTATGCTGAAAGGTACATGTTCATAATAAAAACACAGGAATAGTATATGTAAAGACTGTATAATATACAGAGTTCATCAACCTTTGTCTGACCCACTGAGGGGTACATTCTCATAATTTGGTCTCTAATTAATTTCACACACTCCCTTTACTGAGAGCAATAGGCTAAGGGGAAATATTTGAGGAATTTCTTGGGGTGCAGTTAAAAGGTGAATTTTATTGGTCAATCCCGTCCTGTCCTTGCATTGATTGTTGTTGCCCGGGGGCAATTTTGTAATCCAGTGTTGATCTGGATTCCATGACATAAGGTATTTTTAGCATGAGTAGTACTCATGATTATGCTTACAGATACGGTCCTAAGTAATATTCCTCATTCAATGAGAACATTGCATCCAATTTTTGATCCAGAAAAGTTCTCTTTGGGCTAAGAGTTTTGGTAGATCACCTCCTCTTGATAATGAATGGACTACTTCTAAGATCACCATTCTCATTTGTGAAATATTGTGTTTTTGATCTTGGTAATGTCTATAAACTGGTGACTTAACATTCTTTGTCCTAATACAGGATTTGTGCTCTGTCCATCTTTCTTTAGCTTTCCGGTTGGTTTTTCCTACATAATACATCCCACAGGGGCAGCGAATGGCATAGATAACATTTTTCATATTGCATGTGGAATAATGTCTCAGTGTTATTTTTTTCCCTGTGTTGGGATGTCTCACATGGCCTCCTTTTATGATGTTGTTGCAGTGTTGGCAATGCAGACAGGCAAATGTGCCTATTTTCTGTTTGCATAAAATGGTTTGAGATGGTGTTTTAATTTTTTCTGCTGTGATGAGTTGATCTCTGATGTTTCTGCCATGTTTGTATGCCATCATAGGGGGATCTGGAAAGAGTTCTTTTAAGGTGTTGTCTGATTTAATGACGTCCCAGTTTCTGTGGATGATTTGCTTTACTAGGAAACTCTGACTCGAGTATTTTAATGTGTGAATTAAGTTCTTGGTTTTCTTCTCGGTGTTCCCTCGGAGGAGATCTTCCCTTTCTTGTAAATTGGTCCTCACAATCACTTTGTTCAGTGTTTCTGTTGGATATCCTCTTTGTAGGAATCTCTGTTTCATGGTGTCATATTCATTCTGTAGTGTGTCCTGGCCCGATGTTATTCTCTTGAGCCTTAGTCGTTGACTTTAGGGTAGGTTTTCTTTTAAATGTTTTGGATGAAAACTACTATGGTGAAGGCAGCTGTTAAGATCGGTTGGTTTTCTATAGATTTTGGTATTAAGTGCCATCCCTGATCTTTCAATTGTTACATCCAGAAAGTTAACATTTGGTCTGGCAATCTCTATTGTAAAACCAATCCTACTGTTATAACAGTTCAAGGTTTCCCAAAATTCAAGTAGTTCAGTCTCAGTAGCATACCAGATGCCAAAAATATCATCTATGTACCATCGCCAGCATTTCACTTTGTCTCTCCATTGTGGGTTCTCAAGCACATATTTGGTCTCGAATTGGTGCATGAAAATATTTGCGTAAGATGGGGCCACAGATGAGCCCATTGATGTTCAAGATATTTGCAGGTAGTATTGCCCGTTATATCTAAAGTAGTTGGTATAAAGAATGATGTTAATCAATTCTATGGCAAAGATTTTTTGTATCTGCACTTCTTGGTTTGAGAATAGAAACCATTCCATGGCTTCTATGCCTTCTTGGTGGGATATTGAAGTGTACAGACTATTGAAGTCCATAGTAAAGAGAATGAGGTTTAGTGTATTGATTATGCTTACAAAATGGGTGGTATCCTTTAGATAGGTATTGGTTTTTTTGCACAAGTGGCTCTAGTGCTGTGTCAAGATAAACTGCTAGTGGTTGAAACACACTGTCTGTACCTGCAACAATAGGTCAAAAGGGAGGATCTTTTTGTCTTTGTGAATTGTCGGTAATCCATAAAAAAACAGGGGTAACAGGATGCCCTGACTCTGCCCCTTCCCCCTGACTGGCTGTTGGGTGGAAGTTCCATATATGGTAGTGTGGGGGAAGTGCTGACCAGACTGGCTGGAGCCTTCCCAACGATTGTATGTTGTGGGTACACCCGTGGGGTGGGACCTGGGTGAATGGAGTGTGTGACAAATACGCATTTCTTGTTGTGGATGTCTAGTATCTGGTGTGACACAAAGACTGAGACAGCCCTGCCCGAAACTGGTATGAATGCAGGGTGGAGTGTTGAATGGCTGGGTACTTGTCCCAATACACATTACGTGTTGTGAGTGTCTGGAGAGAAGTGAATGGCATGAATTCACTGTGCGTCTGATAGGCTGCCTGACTGCCTGAATGCCCTTCTGAGTGATTTGTTGCCTGAGTGTGACCCAGCTAAATTAATGGGAGATAAACTAGTATATCTGGGGCCCTCTCACTGCTAGAAATCGTTCAGAAGCTGGAGTTGAAACTGACATTGAAACTGATGCTTAATCTTGAAGCCCTGCTAGAAGAGAAGAATTGCTGTTGCTCTACTTCGTTGATCTGAAAGCTGCCGTTTCTCCAAGAACTGGTCCAAGAGAGGACCTGGTAAGGAGACCTCTTCCCGAGCTATAAGGGACCAACGTGCACCGCTAACCTTCACCGAAGCTCCCTGGAAGTCAGACCCTCGAAAAGCTGCCGACCGGAGAAGGGGACCGCTGAGGAGAATGAAGAGAAGCACCGGACAGCCGTCTACCGTTGACGACTGCCGTCGTCGACCGGAGCCGATGTCTTCTCTTTGCCTAAGAACATTTGATCCAAGGACTCCCTTGTTCATCACCGTTGACCGTTTTAGTCCTGCCAGAGAAAGTCAAGGCCGTCAACGACCGAGGAGAATCTGCCTGTGGTTTTCCTGCCACCCGAAGACCTCAGAGACGCCGACGAAGCGACGGAAGCCAGCCGTGGTCACTTCCCATCCGTTGACCCCAGACGCCAATGACTCGACGCCCTTGCTGGGCCAAAGTTCTTCATCCACTCTTTGCTGCAATGAACACGCATCGCCAAGCTGCACCGCGCGCCTCTCCTTCACAGGACGTTACGAGCTTTCGTCAACGAGCACCATGACGATCGAAGCTGCTCCCTCGACCACCGCCATTCACCTTTTTCTTCATCTCGGAAGTTCGACGACCCGTGGCTCCTGCCTGAAAGGAAGCGCACTCAAGAAGGGCCCGTCGATTCCCTGACGAAGAACTCTACAACACAAGGTACATTTGGTATTGCAGAACTATAGACGAAGATAAGACTCTAATAGACAATATATGGACTGGGTTTGTAGTGCATCTTCATTTACAGGTTGCCAAGGTGGGGGGATCCTCCTACAGAACTGTGCCTAGTGGTAGGGGCCCAGCATTCTGCCAATTGTCTAACCAACTTGTCTTCCGCCTAAGTCTATGGTTGATATTGTTTTGCTATGCTGATTCGTATGCTATTTGAACTGAGTACAGTTGATGCATTTGAATGGAATCAGAGTAATCGTGGTACCACCTACAACTGTATATATTTACCATTTTAGAATTGTCGGAGCACAAAGTGTATTATCGTGATTGTGTATATAACCTTCAACCTTATTTATATAGAGATTGTGTTTTAACTAATACAGTGTGTGGACATTCCTTTGTGGGTGCTTGTGGACTACACTGTTCTTAAGAACCAGCCCGCATCACATCCTGAGAAGCTAGGTCTTGATTGCTCGTCCAATGCCACCAACAATAGAGAATCTTGGCTGGAGTCCTCTGTGCCTCTCCTCTGCCGTATAGAGAGCAGCAGTACAGACACCCCCCTCTGGTTGCTTTACAGGGAGAGAGAGAGGTCCGAATGGATGAGGGTGTCCAGAGTGTGTCCAGACGAGTGGGCTGTGCCAGAAGGGAGAATGGAGAGGGATAGCGATGTGCAGAGTTCAAGGAAGAGAGTGGATGCTGTGCCAGGGGAGTCCAATTGGATGTTGAAATCACCCATGAGGAGGAGATAAGAGGTGGTTGAGAGCAGGAAGGAACATAAATCAGCCCATTCAGAGAGGAACTGAGTGGTAGTGCCAGGAGGCCTGTATATGGTAGCAATGGTCAGAGAGGAAGAGGGAGGGCCAGCATGCAGACCGGGCTCTCAAAGGAAGAGCAGAGCTGATTGGGTATGACGGAAGAAGGAACCCACTCAGGGAAGATTAAGGCAACCCCACCACCAGTACTGTGATGTTGTGGCTTGGATGATCTTGAAGCCATCAGGGAGAATGGAGCAATGACTGAGCTGGCATTGAACCATGTCTCGGTAAGAGCAAGAATGTTAAGGTCAGTGTCTTCAAGAAGGAGGCAGATGTCTGCAGAGTGTTTGTTGGCTGAGCGGGATTTGAGTAGCCAGGTGAAGGAGGTCTCCACCTCTGAAGGTTTACTGAGGTAGAGTACAGGGATGTGGTACACCAATCAGAGGACGAGGGAGAGAGAGAGTGTTAGGGGGAGAGGCAGGTGAAGGAAGGAAGTTAATGAGGGACAGCAGGAGCCACTCAAAGAGGAGGAGGTTGGGTTGAGGACCCTGAACCAAGATAGTGCCTGTGTGGCAGACATTAATGATGCAGCATGATGATGAGAAGCCATCCAAAAGGACTTCCCACTTGATGCCACCATTAATGGGATAAGATGTGAAAGGGGGGAGAGTGGGGATCAGATGAGGAGTCCATAGATCTGGGGAAGGGGCAGAGAAGAGGATATCAGTAAAAACCTGTCTGGAAGTTGCACTGACGTAGGTGTCTGTGATGGGTAGGCCAGGGTTTGAGGACAGGATGGCTTTTTTGTGCTTTTTCCCTCTAGACTTCATGAGAGAGGGAGGATAGGTGATAGTGTAGCAGTTAGAGAAGATGGGTGAGATGATGGTAGCCATAGGGGCGGCAGAGGTTAGTTGAGGAATGAAAGAAAGAGTGGCTGCACAGCACAGTTCTAGCTAAACTCACAAGGTGGCCTAGTAGCCACAAAAGGTACAAATGCAATCCAAAAAGGAAAATCGAATTTCAAGAAACAGGGGGCCCAAATGCAATGCAAAGAGGGCGCAGAGAGGTAAAAGTGTACACACCTACATTCGAAATTCAAAAACAGTGGCACGGTGCAGTGAGCGAAGAAGTAGGTTAGGTGAGGCAAGGAAGGCAGAGTAAATAGGCACAGTAATTGGTTCAGAAAGTTAGTGGAGGAGGCAACGGGAGAGTTCAGCCATCGCTCATTGGTAGATCTGCAGGGAGCGTAGAGGTCCAGAGGCCCAAGTACATGGGGGAGCAGTATGTAAGTCTGGAGGCTGATTCATAGTTTGAGGAGGGGGGACAAAAGATGGATGACCTCTGGACCCTCTCAGACAGGGCCTTGGTGTGGGCCTTGGGAGTAGTGCCGGCTCTCGCCTTCCGGCTCAGCTGATTGGGCTTTAGAAGTCTTCTGGTCCCAATCACAGTAGAGGAAGGTTGTGTGGGACAGGCACTACAGTGCCTGTTGTTGCAACGGCGGCCATGATGGAGGAGATGGCCTGCTCTGCAGATCGAGGAAGCACGATGGATCTTTGGGCAAGGAAAGGTGGCCAGGCAGCAATGCTCATTGCCAGTGCGCAAGGTGTACTGCGCGGATGTGAATGCAAATAAATTACAAATTTAGAAGAAAAAAAGTGAACTCTTTTTTGGGGGGCGCTAAAGATGAAAGTTATGCTCTGGCAAGGAGCCTCAGTTCCCCCAATGCTGAACGGGGCCTACCTTGCAGGTTTGGATGACCAGGAGGGCTCCTCCCGAACCTCGAGGTGATGGGGTAGGGCTAGGTGTTCCCCTGGTTGCAGCACGGAAACGAGACAGCAGAGACAGTTCAACAAGCAGTTCTGTCTACATTTGTGATGAGGCTGCAGCCTAATATTGCAGATGTAACCGAAGAAGTACTAATAACTCAAAGGTTTGGAATGCAAGAGTCTGAGGTACATTTAGAGAGCAAAAGTGAAAGCATGTGAAAAAGCCCTTACTAACTACTTCTTAATGCTGGAATGAATACTTTCAGTCAAAGATGGATTGATTCTAAACCGAAAAAACATACTTCGACTACTGCATTACTTGCCTGCCTTATGGGCCATTGGCCCTCATTCTGACTCAGGCGTTAAGGGGTTTACGGCGCCGTAAACGGCGCCGACCCTTAACGCCTGATTACAAGGTTCCCTTTGCGGGGTGGCTTTTAACGGCTGCTTTTTTGCAGCCGTTAAAATCCATGTCGCAAAGGGACCTTGGCGATAATTACGGCACCATAATTTACGGTGCCGTAATTATCGCCTTTCCCCATTCCCATTATGCCCTATGGGGCGAAAATGGGAATGGGGAAGGGTAAAATGGGAAATGGGGATTTACTGCCCCACTCACCTTGGAATGGGGCGGTAAATCCGCCAACCACCATGGCGTAAACATAGTTTACGCCATGGTGGTAAGGGTACGACCCAGGCGGTAACTTACCGCCTGGGTCGTAATGAGGGCCATTGAGTCCAATGAGGGCCATTGAGTCCAATGACATTGCAATTGTTGAATTCATGGAAGAACCACAACATGATCGGGTGCCTTTGCACATCCACTCGAGAATGATTTGTGACCTGCTGCTGAGTGCGGTGTCCTCTCTCATTCCTCCTCTGGGATTCGACATCATGGAGGTAAATACAGTTCCCGGAGTGGAACAAAAAGGTGAAAAGCCAATTAGAGAAAAGGAAGATTTGACAAATGACGATGAAGCTAGAAAAGCTGGAAAGAACGTTCAAACTTGCTATCTTTAAAAAAGACTGAGGGCCTCATTACGAGGAAGGAGGTAACCATGTTGCAAATTGCGGCATGGCTACCTCCATTTCGGGTACCGGGTCCGTGTTCCCTGAATGGGGAAGTACCGGCCCATTCCAACCTTGGAGTGCCTGGTATTTCCCCATTCAGGGAACCCGGACCCGGTCCATCCCCATTCCCATTTGAGCCCCCACAGGGCTCAATGGGAATGGGGTGCATGCTAAGAACGAGCCTGTTAATGACGGGCCCGTTGTTATCATGCTGGGCTGCTCGCGGGACCTCCTAAGGCCGCCTGGTAAAACCAGGCAGCCTTAGCGGGTCCCGCGAGCAGACCTTGTAATGGGACGGTAAGGGGTTAACGGCTCCGGCACCTTTACCGGCACCGTTAACCCCTTACCGCCCTCCTCGTAATGAGGCCCTGAATCATCTGATACAGAGTGGAACCGTGTAAACAGCCTCTCAAAACTCCTCAGCAGAGATCAATTAGAAGAACCTTTTAAAAATAACTTTCAAGTGCAAAAATAATTAGAACACAAGAAAAAGATTGATAAATAATGCAGAAACAACCGATGACAAAGAAGTAATTTGTAGTTGGCTTGGCGGAGCCCTGGGTGGCCGCAACAACAGCTAATGCCAACAAAAATGACAAGCGGTCAAATGCTATATCGGCTCATGTAACACCCGGGGTTTCGCACACTTGTTCAATAATACTTCGGCGGAGTTGAACAAACTCGACATCCTCTGTTTGCAAGAAACATGGCTTTCTGCAGCTCCCATTGTGGAAGGCTATGATTTAACAATAAATCCAGCTATAAGAGGAAAGAAAGGACGTCTAATGGGCGGCTTGCTCACACTAATAAAAAAAAGCATCGATGTTGTGGTATCAGCTCAAGTAACCCAACACCATACATTCAATTAACTGTAATTGAAACACCCAATGAACTTAAATTTGAGGGGGATCAGATTCATATCTT
Source organism: Ambystoma mexicanum (assembly GCF_040938575.1). Lineage (NCBI taxonomy): Eukaryota > Metazoa > Chordata > Amphibia > Caudata > Ambystomatidae > Ambystoma > Ambystoma mexicanum. The sequence goes on along the minus strand of NC_090935.1, from coordinate 1,058,456,985 downwards.
GAATCTATACTGGCACCACAAAGCAGCCGACTCTTTTGCATTTATTGATCAAGTAACTGCTCTAATAGACAAAATCAAAATTGCGGATGAGAGGTCAAATATAATATTGAGTGGCAAACTTTTTTTTTTAAAAACAATTTTCTTTATTTTCATTTAATAACAAAGTAACACAAAACAAATAAACAACAACTCACAACATTTGCTCTGGCACTTTCGGGTTTGAGTTCTCAATGTGCGTCATCCGCTCAGGTCACGGCTAGGCACCCTCCTCCTCTATCATGGTGTCCTCGTTCCAGTCTGCGGGCTGCACACGGGTGCGGACAGGACAGTTCTCCTCTCCCCCCGGCTCGCTCGAATCGGTTGTGCTGTTTTTCTTGTCGCTCCCAAATAAGTCTTGTACTAAGGTATTCCATGCTAGTATCCTGGCCCCACTGTTATTTTCTCCCCTTTGCGAGGCTCTGGTCCAGACCGTTGTTTCTGCTACTGCCCATTTTTGTAGGTCCGCCCACCAGCCTTCTATTGAGGGTCCTGCGCTTACTTTCCATGCCATTGCGATGTGGCGTTTCGCCAGTATTGTCATCAAGTCTGTCATTTTAGCTATGTGGACCCTCTGCTTGTCCCCCCTCGGGAACAGGCCCAGTATGTAGGAAGCCGGCGACCAGACTCGCATTTGGATTCCTGCCTTCAACGCTCTTTCCTGTATCGTATTCCAGAAGGCTGTCACTCCCTGGCATGTACAAAACATGTGCACCATATCTGCCTGTTCTTCCTGGCAGCGTGGGCAACTCCGTATTTGTCTATCCCCCATGTTCGACATTCTTTTAGGCGTTAAGTATACCCTGTGCACTATGTAGAACTGTAGCTGTCTGAACCTTGCGTTCCTGGAGACTTTCTTCGCGTATTGAAGGGCCCTGTTCCATTCTTCATCCTTGAGGGGTCGCTGAAGTTCCTCTCTCCCATTTTGTTCGACTATTCAGCGTTCTAGATTTGATGGAACCCAACAGTTGTTTGTAAAGTCTGGACACAGTGTGTCCCCCCTCAGATGCATCATACCAGGCGTCTAGCGGCCCACCCATGTCTTCCTCTTTCGGTAGGGTCTCCCACCTCTTTCTTATTCCTTGGACCATGCTGTTATACAATATGAATTGGCCAATGTGGATGTCCTGCTCCTCCGCCAGGGTCTCAAAGTCTACCCAGTGTCCTTCTTGCCACAGATAGCCTATTTGGGCCACTCCCTTGTCTTCCCACTGTGTTCTGAACATTGACAGGCTTGCTATATGGGTGTCTACCAGTCCCGCCAGGGGGATGTGCCTTGAACATGGGTCTCTCATGCCCTGCACTTTCCACGCTCTTTTCCACAGTGCTCGGCCTAGTTGGACTATTCTGGGAATGGTTTTTGCTTGGGTCTCGTTTATTCACAGGAGTTCTTTCAAATAGTATCGCTGAAGCGATGGTCGAAACAGTATTGTATCTATGGAGGTGTCTTCCCCCAACCACCGGACTACGAATTGGAGATGTGCGGCCAAGTAGTAACGCTCAAAGTCCGGGAGCTTAAATCCACCCCCACCCCATTCGTAGCCCCTTTGCAATGTGCTTAGTGCTACCCTGTTCCTCCCTCCTCCCCACAGGAAAGCCTTTGTCATGGAGTGTAGTCGTCTGAAGAAGGACCCGGGGATGTTATAGGGGATGTTAGTGAAATAATACAGGAGTCGGGGTAAAACTATCATCTTCATTAGGGCCGCCCAGCCTATCATCCCCAGCTGTAGTGTTTTCCAGAACTGCATGGCGTTGTCTATTTTGTCCAGGGCTGCCTGCGTGTTGGCCATGGGTGTTTCCGTGGTGTTGTGATATATGTCCACCCCTAGGTATCTGAAGGTGATTGGAGTCCATGTCAGGCCCAGGTGCGTCGCTCTCAGGCCTGCCAGGGGGAACAGTGAGGATTTTCCCTTGTTGATGGTGATTCCCGATAACCTGCCAAATGCTCCCAATGCCTCTAGTAGGTCCGGCAGGAGGGTTCGTGGGTCCTGGACGTAAAGCAGCATGTCGTTTGCGTATATTGAAATCTGGTGTGTTTCCCCATCTATCACTATGCCGGTGTCCCTGTACTCCGCCCTTAGGAAAGCCGCGAACGGTTCCAGAGCCAATATATATAGCATCGGGGACAGCGGGCACCCCTGTTTCGTGCCTCGCCCTATGCTCCACTCCCCTGAGACATGCCTGGTCATCTTAACTCTGGCTCTCGGGTCGTTGTACAGCAGCTTTATCCAACGTAGGAACCCCCTGCTTATCCCGAAGTGGGCGAGCGAGCGCCCCCAGAAGCCAGTCCCAGTTCACTGAATCGAACGCTTTGATTGCATCTAATGATGCCACTGCATATTCTCCCTCCTCTCAGTTCGTCTTGTCATTCACGTGATGGAGTCTCTGGAGATTCCATGCTGTGTTTCGTTCCGGCACGTACCCCATCTGGTCTGTGTGTACCAGTGTGGGTATCACCCTTTTTAGCCGGTTGGCCAATGCCACTGTGAATATCTTGGAATCCTGGTTTATCAGAGAGATTGGTCTGTAGTACCCACACTCGAGGGGGGGCTTCCCTGCTTTAAGTATTGGCACTATTACCGATTCTGATATACTGCTCGGGAGTCGTCTGCTGTCATACGCCTCCTCCAGCGTCTCTAACAATCTTGGAGCCAAGCTATCTCTGTATCTTTTATAGAATTCCCCTGGTAACCCGTCAGGCCCCGGGGACTTTCCTGTCGGTAACTGGGTGATGACCTCCATCAGTTCCTCCACAGTAAGGGGGGCGTCCAACATCTGGGCCTGCTCTTCTGACAGTCGTGGGAGTTTGATTTCCGCAAATGCGTCTTCAAGGTCTCCCTCTTCTGCTTCCTGTACTTTGGTATATAGTTCCTCATAAAATTGCGAAAACACTTTTTATACCCTCCTGGGACCTTTCGATCTCCCCCTGAATGTTTCGGATTGCGTTTATCGGTCTCCTGTTTGGTTAGCCAGACGAGAAGTCTACTAGGCTTAGCCCCTTCTGCGTGCAGCCTTTGTATGTACTTCCCATAGTCTAGCCGCCCTAGTCTCCCCCAGGCCGCTGTACACTGTTGTCTCAGGGTGGTGAGGTTGCCCGTTTCTCCCCCCTTCCTCCCCGCCTTTGCTTCCGCCCTCTCTATCTTCCTTTCTATCTCATCCAATTCAGCCAGGGTTTCTCTCCTAAGGCCTCCCGTTTTCCCAATCGCCGCCCCCCTGATCACCACCTTAAAGGCCTCCCAGGTCGTTCCTGTGCTGTCCACACTACCCATGTTGTGTTCGAAATAGTCGTCTATTGTGGTTTGGATATGGTCTGCGAAATCCCATTCTAGGAGTGCTTCCGCCCTAAGTCTCCACGTAGGTATGGGGTCTTTCCTGTATGCATGTGTCCATGTTGCTCCCAGTGGGGCGTGGTCAGATAGGGCTCGTGCGTGAATGTGTGCCCCAGTGAATTTGCCTAGTGTCTCTTTGCCCGTGAATAAATAGTCAATTCGGGTGAATGTCCCATGTGGGGCGCTATAGTGTATCGTCCTCCAGATGTCTTCTAGCTCGAGCTGGTCCAGTGTCTTCTGCAACACCCGCGCTGGTGGTGCGGCCCTTTTGTGTTTATCCTCCGACCGGTCCAGTCTGTGGTCCAATGTGCAATTAAGATCTCCGGCCCAGATGGTTGTGGCATTCCTGTACGGGGCCAGCCGGGGTGTGAGTGATTTAAAGAAGTCTGTTGCATCGTGGTTTGTGGCGTAGGTATTCACCAGACACACTTCCCGGTTCTCCAGCATTCCCTGGACGATCAGGACCCTGCCTTCGGCGTCTCTCTCCTGTTTGATGAGTTGGAATGGGATGCCCGGGGCAATCCAGGTCGCTACCCCTCTCGCATAATTAGAGTATGTGTAGCTGTTTATCTGGCCGCCCCATTTCTTGGCCATCTTGGCTTGTTTTTCAGCCGTCAGGTGGGTCTCTTGCAGCATTGCGATGTGGACCTTTGCTTTGTTTAGCCATGCGTAGACCCTCAGTCTCTTCACATAGGCGTTTAGCCCCCTGACATTCCAAGTCACCACTTTTAGTTCATCTCGGTTTCTGTGTTTTACAGATTCCAGCGGCCCGCTCGTTCCCATCGGCCTGTTTAGTTTTCCCTTTCTGGCATGCTGGCCTGGGAGGTCCGTCCATCGTCTTCCCCTCGTTATTCCCCTGGTTGCTTGCGGGTCCGCCTTCCCTTTTGTCTCCCCCTGTCCTGGCGGACCGCCCTGCCACCAGTGTGCATTTCTCACTACCTCTTCTCTTTGGTGTCCCTCGCTGGGTTCCCACGTTTGAGTGCAGCCTCACTTGAGCCCTTTCGTCGCCTTTGCCGTATCCGTGACCTCTTTGCTCATTATGTTTCCCTCCTCTCGTGCCTTCTCTTAACAAACTTAACCACACTACTACAACTACTATAAACCAACGCCCAGCCTCCCTCCCACTGCTCGGGCCCCGCCGCATTCCAGGTGCTGCCCTCGTTCCACAGGTGCACCCGTCACGGCGTAGTGCCTTAAAACTGACACTGCTAACTTATCGCTACTTGGGGTCCCCTCTGTGGGTCTTGGCGGTCCAGTGCCAGAGGCCTCGAGCCCCTGGGTTAACCATTAATATAAGCTTTCAGTTCTCATTCTGCTGATTCATACATGCCAACCCTCCCGATTTAGGCGGGAGACTCCCGATTTTTCAGCGAAAAATCGGGCTATTTTTCACTGTCTCCCGCCTGAAATAGCTGTAGCCCCAATGCATTCCTATGGGGAAATGTTGGTCTCCCGATTTCCCTTTGGAAATCTCCCTCCCAGCTGTGTCTGAATGTTGGCATGTATGCTGATTGTCCTGCTGTATCTTGATTCGGCAGTGTGTCCTTTGTGTTTTGTCCTCACCCTCATTCCCTTCCTCGCCGGGGTGGCTCATGGTTCCTCTCGACCCCCTCTCTTGGTTGTGGGATCCCCTGCTGGTCCATCCACTCCTGGGTGTCTGCTGTGGTCTCAAAGATCTGTGCCCTCCCGTTGTGCAGAATTTTGAACTTGGACGGGTAGAGTAACATGAATTTCACTCCCGCTGCCCAAAGGCGCTCTTTGGTCGGCCAGAACTGGGCTCACTGTCTTTGCACAAGTGCCGTATAGTCAGGGTAGATGGTTATCCTGGCTCCGTCGCGTGTTATCTCCCCACCTTCTCTCGAGAATGTCAGGATTTTCTCCCTGTCTTTAAAAATCAAGATCTTCGTGATCATGGGTCTCGGAGGCGCGCCCGGGCGGGGTTTCCTGGTTAGTGCTCTGTGCGCCCTTTCCACCACGAAGACCTGGGACAGGGTCTCTGCACCTACTTCCTGGAGCAATAAATTCTCTATGTAATCTGTGGGGTCTCTGCCTCCCACCCCCTCCTGCAGCCCTACGATGCGCACATTGTTGCGTCTGGCTTGGCCTTCCGCATCTTCAGCCCTGCGTTCTAGTGTTCTGATCCGTTCCAGCGCATGAGACATTTGTGAATGAGAGGTGATCACGTTTGCTGTGTTGCACTGCACCTGTTGTTCCACCGTTGTCACTCTCTCTGCTAGGTTCCTTATGTCCTGTCTGAGGTGCCCCACATCTACGATCACTGCGTCTAGCTTGCCCTCTATTGAGGCCTTTAGCGCCTCTATGGCCTCTAGGATGCTGCCCTCCACTTGTTTGAGCTCCCCTTGCGTGGCGTATGATGTAGCTGTGTCTGCCGCCGCCGACCCAGTTTGTGGGTCCTCTCTCTTGTGGGTGAGCGTTTCCATGCTTGTTTGCCTCCCACTGCCACCTTTCTGCCTGTCGGGCATGCTGATGTTTGTGGCCTTGTGCGTCTGTACTTGAATAGGGGCGGTGTGCCCCTGGGCAGCATCCACTTCGTAGTCGGTGCTCTCCCTTCTTTGCGGGTTATCCCAGTTGTGGCTCTGTCCTTCTCAGGCCTTCGTCGGCCCTGCCGCTCCCCAGTGCCTCCCTGGGCCTCGCTCTGCCGGGTCTATGCCACCCTGAAAGGTGCAGGCTCACTGGCGCGCACTGACTAAAGTCTCTTTGTGGTCGCTCTACCCAGCTGCGGCCTCGCCGGGGGGTCGTTATAATCTCCTGCCTCCGCTGTCTCGTCCTTGCCGGGTGCTCCGGTTGCGTCTCTGCTGGTTGCTGCTGCTTGCTGCGCTGCCGCCGTTGTTCCGGGCCTGTGGCTGCCCTCCTGCCTCTCGCTCTTGGGGGCCGGGACAGGGTCTCACCCACCCGGCTGCCACTGTGTTGGCGTGCTTTGGTAGAACTTCTGTGTGCTGGGGGGCCGGTGCCTCAGGCTGCAGGTGCCGTCTTCTTCCTGTGTCTCGGCCCTCCACTCTCCTCCGCCACTATCTTCGGTTGCCTGCTCCTCCTCCGCCCGTGTTCTCGTCCCTGTTAGGGAGGGCAGTCAGGTTTGCCGCCTCTCTCGATCTTCCGTGGGTGGTGTGTGGGTATCTGCTGGGCAACCGTCCGCGCCCCTGCACCTGGCCGTCTCACGTACTCAGCTTCCGCTACCCCTCGGAGCCCGGGCGGATCCTCAGTGGGCCGTGGCTGCCATTTTGGGTGTGGTGTTCCCACGCCTCTGCCTTGCCTTGTTTCGGGTCTTTCCGACCTCCGATTTTGTTCAGGTTTTCGCCCATGCATGCCCTGGATCCTCCGGGTGCCGTCCCTTCGATTAGTTTCGGGTCGCCTGCCGTTTTTTCAGCCGTTTATGAGGATCATGTAGTGTCAAGACTTGATGGTCGTGTAGACGATGATAACTCTGTCCCCAAGTACCACTCAAGCAAACAATGAGTTACTGCCCGAGCGATCCTTGAGGCCACAGGTGGTGAATGTCGTCGGCCGGAACCAGGAATGCCGGAAGATGCCCCCCTGACCGCTGCAAGGCAAATAAGGGGGTTAGATAACCAATACAAACCCACACCTGAATACTCAATGTATCACAAGGCAGCTTACCCTGAATAGATGGCCGGAAACCCAATGTAGGTGTGGGGAATGGGGTCTGAGGCAGCCGACAGAGGTTGACGACAGGTTGGTAACCTGGCAAGGCACTTGAGATGGTGTAGTCACCACCTGATGTAGAACACTTGAAGCGGTGAGCCAAACAAGGCAGAGGAGTCCTGAACAGTACGAGGTCCACAAAACAGAGTCGAAGACTGTAGCAGAAAGGGTAATCCAAAAGCAGTCTGAGGTAAAAGCCGAGGTCGTATCCAGGAGAGAGTAAGTTCCAAGCAAAGGTACCAAAGGGGAGAACCAGATCAGAATCCAAAAACAATCCAAGGTCGAAGTAGCAGAGTTCAATAGTAGTCCGTAGTACGCCAAACAGGATCAGCTGTGAAGCGCTGGATGGCTGTCAGCGCGTCGCTTTTGAACGTTGAAACAGCAATCACGTGACCGTGATTCCCGTCACGTGAACGGTCTTCGGAACACGTGACCGAGATGGTAAACAGGTTCCTGTTGCGTGACAGACCGAACGTGCTGAGGTCGAGGAGCCCCCCTTGCATCGGCACCGGAGACGTTGTAGGATGCCTGTGGCGCGTCTCCATGGCAATTGCCAACGTAGAAATGGGAAACGAGGCAGATGCCGACGTTGCCCCTGGCCAACCCCTCGCCGGCAGGCCTGCAGGTAAAAACGGGACCTGACTCGTGTGGGTACCTGGTGTGCCTGATGTGTCTGCCGTGTGTCTGTGGTGAGGGCCGGGGGTAGTGTTGGGGGTGTGTCTGAGGGGAGCGTGGATGGGGGCGTGACATGTAGCGGATCACCCGGGAGCTCTCGGTGACTCGCTCACTCTCGCATGGCCGCAAAGCCACGCCCCTCTTGAGTGGCAACCTTAATATCGATTAAATAACATCAATGAGCACAGAAAAAAACTAAATCCAAAAGGCTGGAAAAAGCATGACATTGGTGAATCAATGGCATGAAGAAATGGAGGCTAGAGATATATCCATTCTCATTGGAAACATACAAGGAGACATCCCTCCACGAGCCACGTGGGAAAGAAACACACATAAATCCATATTGGACTATTTATTTGTCTCTGACAGCTTAGCACAAAGAATAATTGTGTTACGTGTCGTACCCATGAAGCAGAGTGACCACAATTTAGTGGAAATAATGTACCACAGTCAGTTGACAATAATGCCACATTCATGAAATTCAGCCATGATAGTGGAAACTGGCAGTAATAGATTACGGTTAAACACCAGCAACATGAAGAATATTTAGAGAATATCAAAATTTAATAATTCATGGAAAACTAAACCGCAACATCTGCTTTAAGAAAAAATATTCATTTGATCTAGAAATATTCACAAGGAAAAGAGAGTTTAGAAGAGAAATTAGATCCATCACGCAGCACCATAACAAAACTAAAAAGGTATGACAAAAGTACAAGAAAAGGCTAACCTCTCTCAAACATATACTGGAACAACGTGATGCGGAGGTCATGATGAGAACCATGTCAAATAAGAACTCAAGAGACTTTTGGAAACTCATCAATAACACAAGTACCCCTCAACAAGCCATCGTGGGTAACATGGTATTGGAAAAGGAGTGGGTGCGCTACTATCGAGAGTTATACAAAAAAAAGGACTATCACAAGTTCCTCTTCTACCACAAATAGATCAGTGGGATATCCGCTTTGCGGAAGACGACATCCTAAAGAAAATCAAGCAGATTAGCTACTCTAGGGCACCCGGACCAGACAAGATTACTAATCAAATGCTGAAAGAAAACCCAGTGGAGTGAACTGAGTTTTGCATGTCATTGTTTTCCACGATAACGGAAGAGTGCGTAATCCCGGCATCCTGGAAGAGTGCGATTGTGGTTCCAATTTTCAAAAAGGGCATTAGATCAGACCCACAAAACTATCACCCGATTGGACTCGTTGAAATTGTGGGGAAGATATTTGCCTTGCAAATAAAACAACAAATGTCCACATCAGGGGTGTTGCTAGTTCTGGAAAAGATCTGGGGCTAGGATAATTTCAGGACTGTCGGGACTCTCGGCTAGCTAGCCTTTTGGTTGTAGCTCCTGAGAATCTATCCGGGGCTACAACCAAAAGATCCGGGGCTGTAGCCCCCTCAGTCCCTCCCTAGCAACGCCTTTGGTCCGCATGCATTTAAGCAACAAACACCTATGATCCAAGACAAACAGGCTTTGTCAAGGGTGTGGGATGTGGGCTTGATTTGCAATTAATTAATCTCCTAAAAAACGAAACAATTCGACAAAGAACAAAGATTTATCTTGCTTTCATTGACTTGGCCCACGCCTTCAACAGCATTGATAGGGAGCTATTATGGACAAAACAAAAAAAACTGGAAATGTCCAACAAGCTTGATCATGGCAATGAAAGAACTACATACTGACACCGAAATGAGAATACGCCTTGATCAAGCAGGCTCTCTATCCGTACCAATTAAAACCTTCAGAGTAGTCAAACAGAGGTGTCCATTGGCATCTCTTATCTTTAATTTGTTCATTTCCGACATTGGTGAATCTTTGGGAAGTATTCCTACCTTTCTGCCTAAAAGCAATGGAGAACACCTTGGCTGGATGATGTATGCAGACGATCGTGTCTTGTTAGATGTGACCCCAATTGGTTTACAACTGAAACTTCTTTTGTTGGAACAATATGTAGAAGCAAATGGCCTAAACATCAATCCTTCGAAATCTGAAACTCTGACACTACAAAACATAAAAGGAAGGAAAGGCAATAACAAAAAGAAGTTCCATTGGCACCTTCGAAAAGAAACATTAAATTGTGTAAATCACACGAAATACCTAGGGATGTGAATAAACTCCAACATCAATGACGCTCCCTGGGTGGAAAGAACAAAAGCAAAAAACAAACAATTGACAGTGTAGGGTCTTCTGATTAATAAAATATATTGCAAATTCTCGCTGAAGGCGCTAATCTATTTCTACAGACAAAAGGTGGTAGCAGCATTGATTCACAGAGCAGAGTGTGCATTAGGATGTCCTTAGACACTATGGTCAACTCTTAAAAACAACTTTTGGCGTACAGTGCGTACAGTGCTACGACTACTGAAAGGTGTCCCAACAGCTTGCATGAGTTATGAATTGGGACTAACCTCAATAAACGCCAGAGTGGCGTGGACTATGCTGTCACTCTACAGGAAAATGGCAATAAACGATAGACCGCCAAAATGTAACATCATACACATGCCTCATAGCTGCTAGAATGACCACATACTCAATCGAGGGGCTGAAAGTTGTTTAAAAACTCATGTGGCCGATAAGGACACGCTCCAATCGAATCCTGAGTCGGTTAAAAAAAACGATGGCTCTAAGATTGGATTGATACTACAGACCGAAGACTTAAACACAAGATGATGCAAAATACTGGTAGTGACTCTAAAGCTCTAAACAAACTACCAAATTCTTTTGAGGAATTCCCAAGTCAAAACCACAGGAATCTCTACATGAAATTTTGTCTGAATCTATTTCCGAACAAAGAGCTCATAGTAATGCGGAAAAAAAGCCCACCTAAAGACAATATGTGCAGATTTTGCGATGACACAGCTGAAACACTAAACCACTTAACATTATTTTGTATGGAACTAAGAACCCTCAGAACCAGGCATATGGGACATTTCATAAAAGAAAGACCGCTCCTCAGTGGCGAAGATTGGTGGTTACTATGTTGTAATGGAACGAACAAAAACAATATTTTTGCATTAACTACCTACTTGAACCAACCATCTAAGCTACTGATAGTCGCAAATGACAATATGGAAAAATTTGGCTAAACCTGGACCAATACTTACTGAGGAAATGTCTGAGAAAGGAAACTCAAAAATTGTTAAGAAGTATGGTATCGGATTTTACATTAACTGTGTTACATTACTTATATAATGTGTGATTTCTGTCTCTCTTCTTCTTTTTTTAAAAGTTTGTAACAAACTAAATACAATTTTTTTTAAAGATACTGTTACAACGGACATTCACTCGAGCTCTCAGTGCATTTCCCATAGAAGCATCCTTATATACATTAAATACGCCAGACGTGACGTCATACTACATGACAAATAAGAAAAACCGATGCGGGGCTGTGATAGATTCAAGGCGAACATCTAAGTACACTTTCTATACGGACTGGGATTGTGATAGGCTATCTACTATCAGCTGGACAGCTCATGCCTCTAAAACATGCCATCTTCAACACTATTAAGTATACAATATATCATTGGCTCTCAAACTATAAAGCCCTTCGTTATACGGCCCTCTATAATTGGTTGGCACGCTCGTGCCATGTCTGCAACATTCGGTTCACTTAGCAGAACGTAAGCTCAGACCCAGGTGCCAGGGGTTCGACCTGACTTTACCTCCCCACCCAATTAGCCCAACATTTCTCATCACCCATGCCTTCTGCCATGAAGATTGTCTTTGAACTTGGCCTTGCAAAGTATCCTTGTCTGTGGGGATATATAGGAGTACATGCTTTCACAATCGTTGTTCTAGAACTCCACGCTCAACTCTATTTCCATCCTTGGTTTACGTTACAGGAGACCACGATTTGGTCCACTCTGCAGCATTTAAATGTCTTAAATGAATAAATCTTCTTTCTTTGCACCTTAACAAGGGATGATTCAGCTTCGCATGTTCACTTGCCTTCAAGAATAGATAACCGAACTTGGCTGCTTTAGCTTTGACACTAGAACAAACAGCCTCGCCATTTGTTTCCACAAGCCCAACTTATTTTTGCTGCATCACATTTCTCGGCTTTTCTCTCCATGGGTCCTGGCTTACTAAATTCATGGCACGAATGTCCAGTTTCCATACAATGGCAACTTCGCCTGCAGTCTGTTCACTACATATAGCCAAGTTCTAAGATTACTTAATCTACTTGCGTTACAGCATCTGTGCAGTTATTGAATGGCTTGCATTTTATGCAGTGTTTCATGCACGTGCAATCTTCTTTCCGCATATGAAAGTTTACTCGATGCTTAACTTCGTCATTAGTTCTGTAAGGGCCATGCATTCTCTTCAGCCAGTATTCTCAGGGCGTAACACTCGTCTTTCGTGGCGTCACCAGCTCCTCTTTTGCTCCTTTTCATATTCTTTCAGGGAGTTCCTCCCTCAGATTATCGTCTCTTCGGGGATACATTCGATAGGGTTTTCTCAATGGGTACCTTCTTTCAAACACTCGCTGCGGAATTGGCACAACTGCTGATGTTAAGCATGTCACAATCTCAGGCTTCCAACATATAGGAGGGAGGGGGCGGGATTTCCTACAGAGGCATGTTTAAAAACAGTTAACTATAGAAATGAGACATCTACACATTTTGGAAGGGCCAACATTAAGATGGAAACACGCAGCTCAAAAGGTAAGAGAATGTAACATCTTTAAAGGTGGGAAATGCTAATGATAAGGTATAAACACTGTCACCACATGAAGTATTGCACTAAAAAATCATAATCCAAATAAATCACACTGACAGGGCAAACATCTCTGTAGCTGAATGGAGTACTTACATATGTGCAACCTTATCGTGTTATGAGTATTTTAATCTGTTTTCTTGAAAGTCACGTGGCATGACTAACACTTTACTGCTAGTATATTATCCTATCACACTTACCTTTCATCTGCCAAGGCAGTTGGTTCTTCTCAGGGTTGTCTGCTCTTTTCAGGGTTTGAGTGTTAAGTGGTTAAATGGGTGCTTATTTACAACTGAAAACCTCCCACAGCTCGACCTCCACCGCTCATTTTAACAATTAAAGTCACAAATATTACCTCATCCCCTTTTTAAACTGTGTAGTTTATTTCCAAGAGGTCTGCTGCCCAGACACACACGAATATGTGTTAGCATTTTGTATAGCTTCAAATTGTATTCAAATCGAAGCTAAATCTGCGCTCAATAAATACCACAATAATAATAACAATAATAATTATAATAATAATAGTAATTGCGTAATATGTTTCATGCATGTGTCAACGGGTATATTGTTGTTGTTGTGTGTCCCGGCCTTGAAAGAACGGTTTCTTTAGCGTGGCATTGCTTTGTTGGGAGATCACAGGTACCAGAAAGCACACCTGCAATCATACGCTTTTTGCTTAATATAAGGATCTTACATTTGCTTAAGACATAAGTGAACAAATACTTCTACCAGCTAGAGCTCAGAAGATAGTGTCTAAAAGGCAAACTGGGTCCGCATCCCAACTTCACTGCATGACTAAATGCGTGTTCCTAGGAAATCAAATTCTCACTGTGCCACATCTGCCAAAATCGGGGTCCCAGGTATGGGTTTTATGTTGTAGTGGATGGAACACAGTGCACCAGGCCTGGGGTTTGTTGTGTGGATTGGGGAGGTAAGATGCCAGATAATTGCTTTGTGTTGTGGAGGATGAGAGGTATGACACTGAGTGCAGGTGTTGTGTGTATGGGGATGCAGGATAACAGCCGTGGCTGTGTGTTTTGGGGTGTGTGGATGCAGGACGCCAGGCATAGGTTTTGATGTTGTGGTGCGGAGACAGGACGCCAGCTATAAGTGTATGTGTGGGGGTGGGGAGGCGGGACGACAGGCGTTGGATTGGTGTTGTGGGGCTGGAGGGGTAAGACACCGGCTACTGGATTTGTGGTGTGGGGAGTGGGGATGATGGACACCACGTGGGGAGTTAAAAAGCTATGTCCCATGGGTACTTTGCCGGCTCGTCTACGGTTTGGTTCTTAAAGCCAGGCAAGGGCCCTTGGATCGGCTCCGGCTGAGCAGTACACATGAATTCTTTGTCTCCCCACCTCTAGTCTTGACTTCTGATTCTAGTGCTCAACCTTCTTAGTCCCTAACAATACTGGGAGGGATCTATCCTACCTCCCAGTCGCGGGAGGATAGCTCAGGGGCAACGTGCTCGCCTTGGAAGCAAGACAGGTTCGATCCCTGGGTTTTATATCTTGGGCCTCATGAGTTGGGCGGTATCCCTACTGGGATACCGTCCAACTTTATTTGTGATAGCTCCCGCTTGTCTGGCAGTATTACCGCCGGATCACGGGTTGGGTGCTAAACGTTATTCCCCATTGGGAATTTTTGGTGCAATTACCGCTGGCGTATTTGTATTTTTCCGTCGTGTTTAACCCCAGCTCTGTGCTGGGCGTAAACACGACAGACTCATGATTGGGCCCTTAAATGCGGAGGTAAGCCCGTTACTGCTGCATTTAAGGGTTACCGCCCAACTCGTGATGAGGCCACTTATGTTCAATCAGGAGGGGCACACTGAGAACACTCAGAGAGCATTATTAAGTCACCCTGACAACGTTTCATTTAAAAATCTGTCCCTAGTTGTGGTTTTCCTTAGTACCTATTAGTTATTTATGTAACCCTAACCATTCTATTAATTGAAATGAAGCTGTTTGAACCTTATGATGTGAATGTATGTGGCATCATTGCCATGAGTATACCCACGCTGCTCGACATCATCAGTGTACAGGAGAATATTCCAAAACATTGGCAGCCATTTATAAGGGGCATAATTTGCCATTTAATAACAATACCTGACAATAGGATGAGTATATCGACCTTGGATTGCTATCCTGGCTGATAGTGTGAGTAGAGCATCTGAACAAAGGAGGCTAATCCCTAGCCATGGGGCGAGTAGCTGGACATTTGATGCCAATGTCTGGTGCTGATCTTAACACCAGGGCATTTGATGAAAATACCCAGCAATGTTGTGCACACTGGTAGCAACGTGAGGTTTGCGTGTGTTTGTGTGTCTAATCCCTGACAAATGCTTCTTCCTTGCTTACACAAAGGCCAGAACTATTGGTTTTGTCCCGAGGCGTTGCTAGGGCGGGGGCTAAGGGGGCTATAGCACCAGGCCTTTTGGTTGTAGTCCGGATAGAAGCTCAGGGGCTACAACCAAAAAGCTAGCTAGTCCTGAGTCCCGATAGTCCCGACATTAGCGTAGACCCGGATCCTTTACAGCCCAGGCAACACCCCTTGGTGCCAGTGTACTTTTTAGCCTAATCTGATCCTGCCTTCTGCATGCAACAGAAGACCAAGGTCGTGCATTATACATTAGCCAAGGTTGCTGGCGTGCCTTTCATTGCCTCGGATTTCTTTACTTGGTAGTTTAGCAGGTACCGCCATTATTGTGTCAGTTACCACCATTGGTGCTATCTCCCTTTAAGACACCAATGCCTAAATACACATTTTCGGAATATGTTGTGAACGATTAGGGAGACATTCACGACGACTCGTTTTGTGACTTTACCTGATAAAGCCAGTTGGAAATGTGGCATCAGCCTCTCCATTATAGTGTAATATATTAAGGTGGGCTGAGATGCAAAGTCCTAGTTCTGTAGAGTTAGTAAATAATGCAATACGACGGCAATTCCGGAACTTGGCTCTCACTTTCAGTGCCTATTTTTAGACAGCGTTAACCCATTTGAACAAAGGCAGACCTGCACTCGAGCATCCTTGTGACAAAGGTAAGTGATCACTCGATTTTGCTGAAGCGCTCTCATTGCAAGTATAGAACACGTAGTACTAAAAAGGCATTACAAATAGTTTAGGCATTCGGGTTAAAATACTGTGGAGAAATGAATGTCAAAGAGGGAAAAATAACATTATGTGAAAATCCGCACAAAGAAACTATTCAGGAAAATACATACGCTTGGGAAGACCATCAGATAACGAGTGGATCCTAGCAAACTAGCAGTAAACAAAAGTATCTCGCAGAGCTAACAAATGCCATCACCATTCAGCTCAAGAGGGTATTTGGGTCACACTCCTTTGTTTGGTCATGTTTTGTGCATGACCAAACAAAGGAGTGTGAGTGCAAAGTCTGACCTAGACCAACTCAGACAATAAGCACATTACAGCTAATTCTCTCCATGTCCCAGTCCTAAAGTGACGCTATGCTCCTAAAAAACAGCCAAAGGTTTTGCCGTTTGCAGTTTTTCATTTAATTTGACATTTATAATCATGAATTTGTGTCGGCCTAATGAGGAACAGTAGCCGCTCAAAGAACATGCAAGCTGAAGGGACAGACATCACGTGATTATTATTACATGAACTGTTAGCCTCTGCACACTCACTGATTAAATACTTCGACCATTTTGAATCGGCAGCTGAGGCACGCAACCTGCCGCTTTCGCAACACAGTACAGAGGCCCACAAAATGCCTTTGACTTCTATTCTATCTAGCCTGCCATCATCCATGACATTAGAACACACTGTCAAACACTGAATAATCACCCAATGCCCAACAGAATTGTGCAAGCCCTAACTATCTGTTTGTAACAGTTTCCAAAACGATGGCTATGATATGATATTTATAATGCGCTTAATACCCAGAGGCTTCTAAGCGCGCACGCGGGGGTCAAACCTGTGTTGCTCTGTGTTGTCTTGCTTCCATGGCGAGCGCTTTGCCCCTGAGCTATCCTCCCAAGACTCGGAAACAGAATACGGATATGTATTATATCCGAGACCGGGTGTAGGAGGGAATGTATTGCTTGCTAATTAGTGCTTGAGCAGGATGCAAATAAGGCATCAACATTCAAATAAACATGCTAATTAAAACTGATGTCAGAAAGAACCGAAAGTGTGAAGCTCATACATCCATTTCTGGATGAGAAACATTTGAACAGCATTCACACTTTTATCATGTGCCCCTGGTATAACTAAAGCAGCCACTTTACTCAGTCCTTCCCTGCAATTTGTATGCTTAATAACTGAGGTTATGTTCCATGTACAGGTCAAACCCTCCAACTAAATGAGGCCCAGATACAGACTTAGGGTTGTTGTTTCAGCCTAACAGAGCACAGTTCTTGAAGGTTAAACCTAATGGTATGCTTTTAGCATAAAAGCCACTTAAACACTCTCAATGCAGCCTTTAATTCCTTCTTTGCCTTCTCTTGTATAGTTTCCACTCTGGCCACCACCATGCTCGCCAGTGAGAGGAAGAGAGGAAGAAAAAGAGGGATCACGCCAAAGAGTAAGATGGTCAGAGAGAGAGAGAGAGAAAGAGAGAGAGAGAGAGAGATTAAGAGGGAGAAAAGACAACAAGAAACACAAAGTGAAACAACGGTGGGTAGCGAGGAAGACTGAATGACTAGGACTGTCTATAGCAGACTGAGAGGCAAACTAAAACTAGAACAAAGAACTGGGATATGAAGAAGGACTAGGACATGGGAGAATCACTAGGACAAAGGAGAAGGACTAAAGGATAGTTCCGGGACTTTTTTTTTATTGTTCGGCCATGTATTTTTAAGCATAACTCGGTAGATCGTAGAAAACTTTCCTATGGACCTTACCCGACTTTTCGTCCATTAACGCACTCGAAATCAGCCGCCATTTTCTGATAATCCTATCATTTCCCCCCATCGCCCTGGCTCACCTGCTTTTGCGGCACTAAATCAAATCCCCCGCCCCTGAGCCTGACATCAGCAGACGCGTACCGCCCATTTCCCAACGCCAAAACACGTTTCGTGTCAACAATCGCTGCGCCTCAGCTAATGAAGTGTCGCCATGGAAATGGCAGGACGCCTCTTTCCTCAATAAGTATAAACAGACCGTTTCACAACACACAGCAGCAGATTTTCGATTCCATTCCTCTGTCTGTGTTACTTTGAGTATTCTGTGACTCGTTTCTGTGCTCTGGTCAGCTACCTTCGCCGCTTCTAGGCCTTGTGAACACCTGTACCATCTCTGTAAATTATTTTACTTTCTTTACCACACAATGGCTACAATAATGCCGTATATGTACGAGCCCGAGTACACCGAGGAGGAACTACTGGAAAGGCAAGCACGCGAAAACGATGGGGATTCAGACAGCAGTTGGGAGGACCAGTCAACGGATGAAGAGCCTGGACCATGTCGCATGGACGGCGTCTCCACCTGGTGCACGTGCAATCGGTGCGAGCTAATGCCAACTGAGGAGGAGAACTGCTGCTGCCGTGAAAATTCTGGGTGCTTGGCCTACATTTCGGAAGCCGAGCCAAGTCCGCAATGCATCACCGAGCTGCCAGAGTTCAGGGAAGCCTGCCTCTCACGGACCGTGTTGAGGATGATGATGGTGCTTATGCACGAACTTCGCGGCACTGTTCGTCCGCGTAATCCGAGTAACGAGTAAGTATACTCTGGTTTTGATGTCAGTGATGCCACTACTATGTCATGGTCGTCTCCCACATATAAAATGACATCTACATATCATTCGAATGCATGTAAATTGGTTCCATATTGTGCATTTTCTAGATAGAATTTTTTTCAAAGCAGAATGACATTTTTTACCTGAATCGACAGTGATAAGAAAGTTTTGTCATTTTAATACAGTTTGCATCTTTCGTTTTCACAGGTGGTACAGGCTGGTGGCCTATCGTTGCTTCACTTGGTGGCTTCACGGGAGGCTCGGACACCGCGTTCGGAGAGTAATACCTGCCTGTGCGGTACTTGCCATTAGACAACATTTCCCCAGCGACAGTGGACAATACCGTGGATTTTCCCTGGATGTGCTGCAACCGGAACTTTACAATGTGTAATGTTTATTATTTATGTTCAATTGAAATTAAGATCTAAAATAAAACCCAACATATATTTTAACAATGGTTGTTTTGATTTTTTAAATGAATCTAGTGTGTCTCCACTTTGTTCAAGCGTTGGCAATAAAAGGAAGGCCGTTGGATTTTATTGATACAAAACATGGTTATAGGTAAATAATCAATATGGTTGATCATAATAAATCATCCTTTTGGGCACCGGGTACAGAGATGACCCCCTCTGGCCCATGCCGCCTTGCCACCACAGGCCAGCCTGCTGCTGACTAACTGCCTAGGCATCCAGGGTCTCCAGGGTGAACTGCACCCATATATTCTCCTGGGAGGGTGAGGTATTTATAAACTCACCCCCCTGCCTTCCATGTACTAGATCCTGCAGGCTGCCTCTTACATGCAGTTAGATGGCCTCTCCTTGGTGAGGCCCTGCGGCAAACGAGTCTTGTCTGCACGACCACCGCCCCAATCCACCCCCCCGCCCTATCAAAGGCAGTTCGCACCGGGGTACTTGTGCTGGCAAGTGGAGCTGTCAGGGAGCGATAAAGGCCAAGAGGTGCCAAATAGCATGTACACTTCAAAGTGGTCTATAGAGCATGGGTTGTTGTTCCCATGTCTACCTCCAGACCCTGTGTCTCCTGCCAAGCATCCCCCCTCACGCTGGACGGCCCCCTGCAATCCACATAAGTGTGTCTCCATTCACGAGTCTTCCTGTGTCTTGTCTGCACGACCACCGCCCCAATCCACCCCCCACCCTATCAAAGGCAGTTCGCACCGGGGTACTTGTGCTGGCAAGTGGAGCTGTCAGGGAGCGATAAAGGCCAAGAGGTGCCAAATAGCATGTACACTTCAAAGTGGTCTATAGAGCATGGGTTGTTGTTCCCATGTCTACCTCCAGACCCCGTGTCTCCTGCCAAGCATCCCCCCTCACGCTGGACGGCCCCCTGCAAACCGCATAATGCCACGACATATACACGTCATTCATTCACAAACACACCCCTGTTTCGAATTCTTTATAACCCACTTCATATTTCTAATGAGCACTTCTTTGCGCTTTGCTAGTCAACCCGTGAAGGTGCTGGTTATCTGCTCTTCGTCTCTGTGAACTTCCGTGACCACTTCGAGGAAACTCGTCAGTTTGCAACCTGTGAACTGCTCCCTGTTCTACGACAAGAAACTACTCTGATCCCTGCATCTAACTGTTTGTTCGTCAAGTTAAGGCCATGTACCATAATCATTTTGCGTCCAATTTCTTTTCGTTCAAGACAGTACATGCAAGGAACTAGTCACATGTTCTGAGTTTACATTGGTATTCATAGAGAATTGTTGATCTTTACTTTTCAGAACTTTCCACAATGCCTGCCTGTTCCATTGGCGGTTGCCCTTCGAAGACCCATAATAAATCTGAAGGTACTATAATGCATGTTTTCCCTAAGACAATAGATCAGATAAGAGAATGGGTCCGATATTGCGGATATCCACCGTCTGAGCTTGAAAGTAGAGACCTTGAAGTCTTTGCGGACAAGAGGGGTGATCGATACCGCATCTGCAGCAGGCACTTTACCTCTGACATGTACTCCACATCATTGCTAATAAAGAAGAACACACCGCGAGCGAGGCGAAAATTGCTTTCAACCGCTATTCCCACTCTATTCGTCCACATCCCTCCACTGGTGAGTCAAGTTTACGTATTTATCTCTCGGCCTTGCGGTAGTGTGTAGCATTAGCTAACAATAATTTCCCCATTTATGTATCCACTCAATATGAAGGCGGAAGATTCTCCATCCGTGTCGTTATTGCAGTCATCAGCCACTTCAAGCGCCTATCGGGTAATCTTACTTGGCTATTCTGCCACTGACTTGTTTTAGGCATGTAAATCAATAGTTTTAATTTATCGTGTAATTATTTTACCTAATGGTACACCCTTGTACTCGTCCTCTAGTCTTTGTTTTCAGTTATAATTATTGTTATCCAAAATAATGCAAGTACTGTCTTTCAGGGAGATGCTGAGGAGTCCAACGTATTGACGACTACCGTTGATGTCACTCAGATGCTCGAGGTACGTTTCCGGACAGTTCCATCGATGGAGATCATCAGATCTTGCATTCTTGTAGCGTGATTGTTACACACAATGTTTCTTTCGTTTTTAGCCATTGATATGTCCTTCTGTCGTCGCCCTCCTATGTGTCTTCTTTTTTCAATATTGTGTTCATTACTAATGAAAGTCCTATGTTTCAGGGAGTCGATGGAGCATTAGTCCAAGAAGAAGGGGGAAGCATGCAGTTACGGGTCGGCGCAACAGCTTGCAGAAGTGTGCACCGCAGTTAGAATCGTCCCTTGATGTTCTTATGCATTTCAAAGTATGGATACTGACAGTTCGATCAAGCGAAATCATATGACGTGATTACATCCGCTATACTTCCTTCTTTATTAACGCAAGTACTATGTTTCAGGGAGATGACGGAGCTTCTTCTAGAAGAACATCACCCCTAGTAGTTGATGCAGATCTCTGGGTGGTGACACTTCCAACGATCGAGCAAATCGAATCATATAAACATATCCATTATTTATTTTAGACAACTGATCATTTGTGCAGGTCTATTTAGATGAGCCGTTGACGCCTGCACAAAGTTTATGTTCTTTTTAACAAAATAGAAAACCATACTAATGCAATTACTGTGTTTCAGGGAGTTGCTGAAGCATCATCTTCAATAATATCATCAATGGAAGTCTATGAGGAGCCCGAGGTATGGATCTTGACAGTTCCTTCTAACTAGATCAACAATGCGTGAATAATTGTCGTTTGAATGTTCTACACAAAGCGTTCATTCGTGTTTTGCTATTGAGATGTACGTGTGTATTGGTCCCCAAGTACATTTTGTGTTTTCGATATTATTATACATACTAATGAAAGTTCTATGTTTCAGGGAGTCGATGGAGCGTCAGTGCGTGATGGATGTGCTTATCATGAAAATATAGTCGTTGCAGCGCAAGAGGAAGTGGAGACATGCACACACGAGTCGGAGCAACAGCGTCCTGATGTTGAGGTTCGAGGCAAGAAAGTTTCAAAGAAAAGAAAGCAAAAGAAGGTTAGCTTCCTGGTCACTATATTATTTTGTTTTTCACTGTTAATAGTTCAATACTGTAAGTTGTGTTTAAACTGAACATCCCTTTTCCAATCTGTCCTCTAGTTGCGAGTGGGTGTACGAACTAGATCTACACAGACAGTGAAGCGAACGAGAGATGTTGCTTGTCAAACCTTTTGGCAGGGACTTGAGACTGGAGATGCATCGTGCCAATGGGAAGAATATGAAGTGATTGACAACGGAGCTATACCACCACCAGCCATTGATAGTGAATGTCCTCCTGGTAGTTCGGATGCAGTCGGAGATCAATTCACAGAATCCACACCCGCAAAAACTAAGACCGTGAGAAAGTTGAAGAAATTGTTTTATTCACCCACCAAGGAACAGATGTTGCAATGGAAGAGAATGAAGTGGACGACAATGAAACACCATCAATATCACTGAACATAGCGGAAGACGATATCAGAGATTCTACCTGTCATGTGAGTGACATGTCCTCAACGTTACAGGCCGAACCAGCTGGGATGCAGAGTGACAGTATAAGGAAAGAGGCCAAATTCATTGTATTCGATAGTTGTTTGATTGATATTATTATTCGGATGCAATGTCGGCATTCGGTTGGTGGGTAAGTATGTGTCGAGCCATTGATTAATGTGACTCGTGCAATTCGAGGCACTAACCTTAAAATACATGCCACCTGTACAAAATATCATCCTTTCTCATGGTCTGCACAACCCATGCTGGGGCAACTGCCAGCAGGCAATCTACTTTGTGCAGCGGCTGCACTTTTTAGTGGTTCAAGTTTTAAAAAGTTAGAGTCTTTCTTTCAGTTTGTGGGAATCCATTTCATTGCGAAAACTCAGTTCTACAAATACCAAACCGATTATCTATTTCCAGCCATTAGCGAAGCTTGGAGAATGGAAAAAATGTCTATTGATAGTACATTCGTGGGCAAACGGTTCAGGCTAGCCGGTGATGGACAGTGCGACAGCCCAGGATTTTCAGCCAAGTACTGCACCTACCACTTTCAGGACATGGAAAGTAAGAAAATTGTGAGTTCGGTGGTCGTGCAGGTGTCACAAAGTACATCCTCAGTGGCCATGGAGAAAGTTGGCTTTGTAGCATCATTGCAAGAACTACAATCGCGGGGCATGGTGATCGACCTGATAGTCACGGACAGACACGTTTCAATTGCCAAGACAATGAGAGAAGAGTACAAAAATATAAATTACCAATTTGACGTTTGGCATCTTGCAAAAACAATCAATAAAAAAATGTCGGCTGCAGGTAAAAAAAAAGATATGCAAGGTATTTCACAGTGGTCCAAGTCAATCAGCAACCATCTTTGGTGGAGCTCAAAAATATGTGGAGGGTCGTTGGAAATTCTACTGGAAAAATGGCGGTCAGTAATGCTACACTGTACCAACGTTCACCGTTGGAACACAAACCAACATTTCCACAATTGTGAACATGGCCATTTGTCCACAGAGGAGGCACGGAAGAAGAAGTGGTTGATTCCTTCATCACCCACTCACAAAGCCATTGAAAAGATTGTATTTGATAAAACTATAACAAGAGATTTGAGGGGACTCACGGAATTCTGCCACACAGGAGATTTGGAGGTGTTCCACAATATGTGCCTAAAGTACAGGCCAAAACGATTGCATTTTGGCATGGAGGGCATGATAAATCGGACTCTTCTAGCAGTCTTGGCACATAACCATAATGTTGGCCGTCAACAAAGTAGGACGACCGGAACTTTAGGGACGCTTCGCTACAATAAGGCCTTCACTAAAAGAAGTAAACAATGGATTATCAAACCAGTGTTTGAGGATATGCAATATGACTTTATTGAGAGATTTATTGTTGATGTCCTAGATAGGCACATACATGGAGTTGTGAACGAACCTGTGCAGGGGACAACTGCATTGCCACCCAACATTGCCTCTGTTCCATGTCCACCTAAAGAAGAGCTCATTGAGAAATACACATCACGGTTTAAATGATTGTAATTTGATTGTCTGTTCTCTCGAGTCTCCTCATGTCGCAGGCCCATTGAATATGTGTATCTATGTAATGTGTAAATAAAAGTGATTGCTCAGTGTACATGCAATGTGTCACTCCACCGTTGCCCCTCCCTTCACCGTGCAGTAGTGCGAACCACCCGGGTGTCACCTGTGACTTTGCTCTCGAGTCTCCTCATGTCGCAGGCCCATTGAATATGTGTAGCTATGTATTGTGTAAATAAAAGTGATTGCTCAGTGTACATGCAATGTGTCACTCCAACCTTGTTCATTTGCGCATTGAATTAAACCAAACAGTTATATAAATCATTTTTCAAAATATATAGAATGTCCCCGTATTTATGGTTCTCTGGGGCTGCAAATACACGCACACAAAATGCAAAGATGGAGTGTAAATTTCAAGTCCTGTGAGATGGCCTTACACTGAATGTAGCTAACTAGGAATGTGTGCTCGTTCAAAGTGAAGGTCAGCTGCTTTGATTTTTTGCTCGGGTGCCGGAATGGCCCACGACTCAGTATAAGGTTCTATTGTTATTTGACCTTGACAGGCCGGGACCATCCCGAAAGACTTCTTTTTGGGGGTGTGGTGCAATAACGTAAACGATAATGAATATAATTTCAGAAATGAAAGCCATTTAATGTTCGTTCATTAGAAGAAATAACGTCGGCATAGAAGGAGTGGTATTTCGGGGCTGCCCTACGCACAGACACAATGGAAAATGCAAATATAATGTAAGTAACTCTTTAGATGAGTTTATACCGCAATTTAATTACTATACAGTAGCTTTAAAGACGGGTTAAGTTGTACTTGTTCGTTCTATGTGGCATATTGTTTTGTACCGCGGACTATCTTGAGGAGAACCATCTCCTTTTACGGAAGCACCTCAAAACCTTCCTCTTTGCTTCTGCTTTCTCTCTCCCTCTCCCCTGCTACAACTGGTCCACTGTCTGCAACCTCGGTCCTGGGCCCTTCCACTCTCCACCTGCACTGCCTGCCTGTCAACCCCTGCACTGGGGGACTGTCTCAGTATCCTACAGCCCCCCCTTGACGTATAATACCCAGTTGCACTGTCCTAGCTATGAAATAATTTCCCGACCTAATATATAAAATGAATAATTTTAATAAAGATCTGATGGTGAGACTAATTTCATTTTTTATGTTTTTCAAACAGGTACATCATCCATTATTGTATGTGTCACGAGTACCAGACACCGGCAGATGGGTTTTTCAACCGCCAGTTGCTTCTCCGCGTGAACAATGTTACCACCCTGACCATTTTATGGGACGATCGCCAAGTACAAGTATGCCGGTACTAACGGCTAGATGCAACATACAGACCATTGTGGTGGCCTAGTGCCTCGTTGTTGGAACAGCCATGCGATTATCAGTGCGACCGAAGAGCTTATTTTATCGTAAACCAACACCCTGTATACTGCACACGAACATCGCGTGCCTCAAGACGAACTATTTTGGATCGAGAGCAAATAAAAATGCAAATCGCTGAATATTCTCAAAACATTTGATGTCAAATAAATGTACTTTGCCAAATGTACAATCTTGCCGTTTGCTTTTAAACCACAGTTTCATATTCCGAATTGTGGCGCTGTATTGTGAGATGATCTAAGACCCTGTGTACAGCAAAGGAACATCGCGTGCCTCAAAACGAACTTTTTGGAACGTGAGCAAATAAAAATGCAAATCGCTGAATATTCTCAAAACATTTGATGTCAAATAAATGTACTTTACCAAATTTACAATCTTGCGGTTTAATTTAAAAGTACAGTTTCATATTCCCAATTGTGGCGCGCTGTGTTGTGAGCTGATCTGTGTTGGTTTCCGGGTTCTGTGTGTAGTCGCGTAGAAGACGCCTGGGCGCGTTTGCCTATGCAGCTCAGTCACGTCACGGATAGAGGCGGGGAATATGAATGTTTTGATAAAGTCTGTTTCAGGGGCGGGGGATTTGATTTAGTGCCGCAAAAGCAGGTGAGCCAGGGCAATGGGGGGAAATGATAGGATTATCAGAAAATGGCAGCTGATTTCGAGTGCGTTAATGGACGAAAAGTCGGGTAAGGTCCATAGGAAAGTTTTCTACGATCTACCGAGTTATGCTTAAAAACACATGGCCGAACCGTAGGGACAATAAAAAAAAAGTCCCGGAACTATCCTTAAGGCAAAGGAGAAGGACTAAGCACTAGGATTAAGGAGTAGGACTAGGATGAAGGAAATGGACTAGGACTAAGGGGTGGGGCGAAGTAGAAGGAGTGAGAGGAAGATCTAGGATGAATGGCTAGGATGAAGAGGAAGGACTTGGATGAAGGAGAAAGACCATGACTAAGGACTAGGGCAGACAGAAAGGAATGAGATAAACTAGAAGGACAGGAATAAAGTAGAAGGACTAGGACAAAGGACAAGGATGAAGAATTAGGGTGGAAGACACAAAGTAGGAGGTGGCAGGAGGACTAGTAAGACATACTAGGGCAAAGGGCAAATGACTAAGACAAAGGAGAATGATGAAGGGGAAGGACTAAGATGTATGACTGGGATAAAGGACTACGGCAAAGGAGAATGATTAAGATCTAGGACTGGGATCAAGATCTAGGGTAGGTCATTCCAGATTTTCAGTGCATAGTGAGAGTTTGGATGTTCCTTGTCAGTGTCGATGGGGTTTGAGGTGTGATTGCTTGGTCTGTTTTGTATGGTGTGTTGGATGGACGTTATTTTGTTTTTAAGTGGTCTCCTAAGTCATCGCAAAGTTTCATCGATGGAGTTGGCGTGTGTTGCAGCCCGGTGGATTTTTTATTTCATTTATTATTTTGAAGAGTTCTTTTTGGGCGTTTGGTGCTCTGAAAATTCGGTTGTCGTAGTGTTTCCGCTTCGCTTTTGTATTTCCCTTTTGTATGAGCAGATCTGTTGCAGGAATTTCAATTTGTTTGCAGTGGTGTTGTTGGTCCTCCATTCAGATTCTAGTTTCCGTTCTTTTCTTTTTATGGCGCTGAGTAGTGGGGTGGACCATTTTGCTGTTGTTTTCTTACGTGATGGGGTGAAGGGCTTTTCTTTGGCAATGTCATCTAGAGTTGTTGCAATCCAGGTATGGAGGTCAGCTTCTTCCATGGTTGTAGCTTGTGGTTTGTTGAGTTCCAGGAGCTTGGTTAGGTTAGAGTTTTTTATGGTTCTCCAATTTCTTTTCATCATGATCAGTGGTTTTCCTTGTTGCCTCTTTGTTGGAGCGGCCGTTGTGATTATGAATGGAATGATGAGGTGGTCTCTCCAGAGTATTTGGATTGGGGGTGCCGTGGTGAGGAGATCCTTGTTGGCGAAGATTGCATCAAGTGTGTGCCCTGCTGAGTGTGTTGCTCCTTTGACTAGTTGTTGTAGGTTCATGGCTGATAGTTGGGCGGTTAAGGATTTTTGTGTGGCTGTGGTTTCTTCGTCGAACCAGATGTTGAAATTTCCGAGGATGATCAGATGATTGTACTTGATGGCTAGGATGGTGATTGCTTCCGTGAAGGTGTCTATGAAAGTCGCATCGTAGGTTGGTGGTCTATATCAGTATGAATTTCAGGTTTGTATTGGGGTTTACTGATAGCCGTAGTATTAAGGATTCGCATTTATCGATGTTTAGTGATCTTCCATTTTGATGGCCAGTTGCTCCTTGTGGATGATCGCTAGTCCGCCCCCCCTCTTTTGGATTTCCTGTTTGCCTGGATGCATTTGAAGTTTTCAGGCAGACAGTTGTTGAGGGTGATCTTGTAAGTGAACCGAATGTTCCAGAATGCCACGAGCATGCCAACCAATTGTAGAGGGCCATATAATAAAGGGTCTTATAGTTTGAGAGCCAATGATATACCGTGTACTTAATAGTGTTAAAGATGACATGTTTTAGAGGTAGGCATAAGTTGTCCACCTGACAGTATATAACCAATCACAATCCCAGCCCCTCATAGAAATTATACTTAGATGTTCCCCTTTAAGCCAATTACAATCCCTTGTATTTATTTCTCATTTTCTATGTAGTGTGATGTCACGTCCGACGTATTTTCTGAATAAAAGGATGTTTTATGAGAAATGCATGAGAGCTCGAGCGAACGTCCGTTGATGTCCGTTGTAACTATACTTGAGTCTGGAGGCAGGAAATAAGGTATAGGGAAAAAATATAGAAACAACAAACGGAGCAAGTCAAACCCAAGTCATACATGCCTAGAGTTCATTTATAAATGACCTTTAAAGTGTTTAGTGCATTCAGTGTATCTCGCTCGGAAGTGCAATCCATCCAACATCCAATAATACAGGCGTGGTCCGGCTGATACACAGATTACGTATTGCGAAACAGCATAATTAAATGCTAAAGTGCATAGTGCATAATAACATTTTGTAAAGTTCCCATAAACCAGAATTTTTTATACAATGATGTTAGTGTCCTATAGAGTCGGATGGTTACATTTATTGCAAAAACCAGAATACTAGAAGCTCAAAAGGTGCAGAATTTTCATAGTTTGTAGATCAAAACCCTTGAAGTATCATATAAAAATACCATGCTATAGCCAACGCCATTGTGTTCACTAGATGTAAATAGAGTGTAATCATTTTGATATATTTGGCTTATCTTCTTCTAAATTAGAAACGAGAATCTAGTACCCATGGGCAGACACTCATAAAAAAAAGTTTAAAACAATCAATTGTGCATGTTCAAGTGAAAGAAACAAGCCCCTAACAGTATAAATGTTTAGACCTGTATAGGTCTTCCAATTATATATCAAATGTGTTTTAAAATCCTATACACATTCCAGATTCACACGACACAGATCATAAGCTTGTCCAGTACATAACTAAAAAGGAACATTTACCAGAACAGAAAGACACATATGGTTCAAGGTGTAAATTACAATAGAAGACAACAAATAAGTCTTGTACAGACAATTCCTCTAGCCAACATAAACATAGAGTTCATACACCTAAAAAGGTATATTGCTCTTCGTCCACATTATGTCCTATGGGATTTTTTGTTTCAAAGTCAACAATATATCTCGCCTCTTGTTGTCCTAGCAGTCATTCCTGTTACTCACCAGTCGGAGGAGCACGAAAGCCAGCGAGCCAGGACTTCTAGGAATTGGATCAATAAGTGTTGATTGAAGAGCTCGGTGTGGAGCCTCCAACCAAGCCTCCTCTCTATGAGGGATGTTAGATGTTTTCAATGATATGACACCCTGTTGTATGCGTGTAACAACCAAGGTGACTGATCACTTAAAAGAGCGGGGAGAACGCACCGCCGCGGACCCAGCTGAAAGAATAAGTACAGCAAGTAAGTAACACAGACACCAAGAGGAACCACCTTTTAACCCCCCACTATATGAATACCTGAATTAAACTGTCCTGAAATCCTGACAGAATAATCTGGAGACCACCCTACAATCACAAACTAAGAATTAGGTTTTGACTATGATAGGAGAAAAGAATAAATACTAAATGTTTCCTTTACCCTTACCAGTGATGTAAAGAGAGGTGTCCAAAGTCAAAGTATCAGAAAACACTGATAGTGTAAAACAAAAAATAGGGAAGGTTAGTATAGGGTTCTGTAGCCGGACGACACGAGGAGCGCACTAGATACGGGAAGGTGCACCTACCGCAGAGCGTCCTGTGTGCACTTGATGCCAGTAATCAATCCAAGGAAGCAGGAGTCAAAATTAGGAAGTCATCAAATGGGCAGCACACAGAGTACAGAGTCATGCAGTCCGTAGTACTTGAATCAGCAGCTAACCAGATGGATGCTGGGATCTGTAGTTTCGCAGCGTGAGTGAAAAGGTAGTTTGAAAACAGCAGCAGGCAGAATGCTCAGTTTTCGGCAGGAGAATTACTTGTTCCAGATGAAATGCAGGTAGCAATTGTTCCGTGAAAGGAGAGTCTTCTAGCAGGCCAACGGGTTCGGTACACAGGCGGGCAGCAATGAAGCAAAACAGTAGACAGGCAGTCCGGAAGCAGGCAATGAGGTCGGGTTGAGGGGCAGATGGTAGCCGAATGAAACGAGATCCAGATCAGTCCTTTTACCAAACAAGGGTCCTGGTACACAGGGTTAACACAGTGTTAAGGAATAACCAGAAGGAAGTCCATAAGGAGGAAAAACAGGGTCTGATACAAGGGAAAGCAGATAAAAGGGAAACAAAGACTTCACAAAATGCCAAGGTAACGGTAATCAGAAGCCGCGATCCGCAGGCTACTGCAGCTCATATTCCAAAAAAGGGCGTGCCAGAGCGAAAGTGAGGCACCATGCATGGATACTGAACTACATTGAGAGGGCAGGTTTTCTGGGTAATGTAGTCCACTTTGCCTCCCCTAGATACTACTGCAGCGATCTTCCAGGGCAGCTGCCAGCGCGAATAGAAAGGAGCCACAAAACGCTGCACACTCTTCGGGAGAGCAATAACCCTCCTAACAGATCTATTCCCCGTGCCCTTATTGAATGAAAGAACCCGAGGGGCTTGTGGTAGAGAACTAGGCAGGCCCTTAGGTGTGACAGCATCCACCCCCAAAGCCGGCGTGGTCCCCTTACATGCATGGAAGCAGCGCAGAAGTGCCGGGGAATGTATTTTGCACAAAGGTTCCCAAGACCGATCCTCGGGACCGTAGCCCTTCCAATCCACTAGATAGTACAGATGACCCTTGCGGATTTGAAAATCAAGGATATCGGCCACCTCGTATTCATCACTGCCATCCACCCGAACCAGGGGGGCCGGACGGGCAGACGGGTAGAGGGAGGGCAAGGCTTCAACAGACAAACATGAAATACCGGATGCTGCTTCCAGGAAGAAGGCAATGAAAGACACATGGCTACAGGATTCACAACCTCGGAAATAGCAAAAGGACCCACAAATTTTGGTAACAACAACCGTTTTCCCGGAATTCTCAAATTGCGTCTGGAGAGCCGTACCTTCATGCCCACCTTATAACGGGGAGCAGGAAGCCGATGCCTATCTGCAAATTTCTTAGCTCTTGCTTGAGCACGCACCAGATGAGCATGTACGGAGCTTCGAATGGACTTGAGATCTCTTACACATGCCCGAGCAGCCGGGCTGTCTATGGGTAAAGCAGGGTCCAGAGGTAAAGATCGCGGATGAAATCCGTACAAAGCAAAAAAGGGTGACACACCCGCCGCTCTATGTAACAAATTATTATATGCAAATTCAGCGGGCGGAAGCATCGCAAACCAGGACGACTGAAAACGAAGGCAGAGGCAACGAAGATATTGTTCGAGAGTAGCGTTGACTCTTTCCGTCTGTCCATCAGTCTGAGGATGGTAGGCAGAACTATACCTGTCGTCAATGCAGAGAGCTGTCATCAAGGCTTTCCAGAAGCGAGAGGTGAACTGGGGACCGCGGTCAGAAACCACTATAGAAGGCAATCCAAAAAAGCGAAACACATTTTTTAGGAAGAGTGAAGCCAAGACCGATGCGGAAGGCAGTCCTGCACAAGGCACAAAAAGCACCATTTTGGAAAAATAGTCAATGACTACCCAAATGGTGTCAAACCCGTTCACAGGAGGCAGATCTACGATAAAGTCCATGGACACCATATACCATGGTTTATGAGGCACAGGAAGGGGCTGTAGGAGACCCACAGGTTTGGATCTGGAAACTTTGCATTGGGAACATACAGAACAAGATGCCAGATAATCGATCACGTCTCTGGACATAGATGGCCACCAAGCCCACCAACGTAATGCCTCCAGGGTCTTCTGTTTCCCGGGATGGGCTGCCATCAAAGAGTCATGAGACCAGGCCAAAGCCCGCAAGCGTACCTCCCCTGGTGGGAGAAACAAACAACCCTGGATGTAGGGCAGTCCGTGTACCACGTCCAGATTAAGAGACTCACACTCATCAGTATGTGAGACAACCCAACTAGAAACCAGGGGACGGAGTGAAGGCTGAGGGGTACAACCACAGACAACTCTGCCAGGTAACAAGAGAGGGCGTTCCGAAGCAGGGTATGGATCATTAGACAGGCACGACAAAGCATCCGCACAGGCGTTGAGACGAGCTGGGCGGTATGTAATGGAGAAGTTGAATTGTGAAAAGAAAAGATGCCAGCGAGCCTGTCTGGCCGTAAGGCATTTCATTGATTTGAATGCCAAAAGACTCTGATGATCTGAAAAGACGTTGACCGGATGACGGACACCCAGTAAATGGTGCCGCCACTCTGTAAAACCATCTTTGATTGCCAGCAACTCTCTCTCCGTGATAGGATAGTTGCGTTCGTACTGAGTCAGTTTCCTTGAAAAGTACAACACCGGATGGGTCTCCCCTGAATTGGGGCAACGTTGCAGGAGGACAGCCCCGATGGCTGAACTCGAAGCATCTGCTTCCACAAGGAAAGGCAGGAGAGGGTCAGGATACTGCAGCACAGATGCCGTAGAGAAGGCCGTTTTGAGGGATTCGAAGGCCTGATGTGCCTCCGGAGTCTAGCAGAATTGACAGTCAATGCTGTCAAAGGGGCTGCAATGGAAGAAAACGAATGGATGAAGCGCCTGTAGAAGTTTGAAAATCCCAAAAAAGACTGTAGAGTCTTCACAGAAGTCGGGACAGGCCAATCCAGAACAGCCTTAACCTTGGAGCGGCTCATCCTAATCCCATGATTGGTAAGATCATACCCAAGGAATTCAACTGAAGTTGCATTGACGAATAAATGGTTTTCTCTTAACCTTTGTAAGACAAAACATACATGTTCCGTATGCTTCACTTTAGAGGTGGAGTAGATGAGAATATCGTCTACATAGACGATTACATATTGATCAAGACAGTCATGAAAAATGTCATTCATAAAGGCCTGTAACGTGGCTGGGGCATTACATAAGCCGAAAGGCATTACTAAATATTCAAATAGCCGTAGCGGGTTTTGAAAGCCGTCTTCCACTCATCCCCTCGTATTATTCTAACCGGATTATATGCCCCACTAAGATCCAATTTTGTGAAGATGACGGAAGAACCGAGCTCGTCCAAAAGAAAGGATATCAATGGAAGGGGGTATTAGTTTTTCACAGTGATAGCGTTTAACACCCGATAGTCAATACAAGGGCGAAGGTCACCCTCTTTTTTGGGGACCAAAAAGAGAGGTGACGCTGCAGGAGATCTTGACGGTCTGATAAAACCAGTAGCCAAGGCTTTATCGATGTACTCTTTTAAGATCTTATCCTCAGGTAGAGTGAGTGAATAGACTCTACCGGACGGAATCTTGGCCGCCGGCAATAAGTCTATAGGACAGTCATAAGGTCTGTGTGGCGGTATCTGGTCTGCACCACCTTTGTCGAACATGTCCCTAAAGGAAGCGTATTCCGGAGGTATGTTGGTTTCAATGTTGTTAGTCACAGCCCCTATCATGGCTATGGATGCCACCAGAGCCTGACAGGACGAGTCTGGATACACACTGGTGTTCAGAAAGCATTTCTCGTTACATTCTGGAGAAGGGAATTGCACAGTTATCTTCGTCCAGTCAATGGCGGGATTATGGTGTTGTAACCAAGGGATCCCCAAAATGACTTGAAATTGTGGAGCCTTAATTAAATCAAAAGAGATGGCCTCCACATGTCCTTCCGCTGTTTGCATATGGACAAGAGAAGTGTTTTGAGTGACCAAGCCAGATATCAAAGAAGTACCGTCCACAGCGTGAACAGTCTCCGGCTGTGCCTTAGACAGGAATGGGACGTTGTGGCTTCTTGCATACTCAATATCCATGTAATTCCCTGTGGCTCCAGAATCAATGATTGCCAGAGAGGGGAATGAAGCGTCAGTAGAGGTGGTGAAGACCACCGTTAAACTGACGGGAGCAGAGATCGAACCGCATGAGTCCAAAGAACGTATCCCCGGCGTAGGGACTCTTATCTATCGCCGGGTCCTGGCGTTTCCCGTCTTTTTAAGGGGTTTCTTTGGGCAATCTTTCAATTGATGTTCGGACGAACCACAACACATACACAAATTATGGGACCTTCTGTACTCACGTTGAGCCGGCGTTAGGGGTCCCCTGACTGCCCCCACTAGCATAGGTTCAGGAGCAGAAGAAGAAGGACCGACTGTGTCTGTGGGAATGGATACGGATACTGCCAGTGGCTTACGTTCCCCTTTGCGTTCAGATCTCCTGGCGTCAATCTGTAACACTAAATCCAGCAATTCTCTGAATGCGGTAGGAACAACTGGGACCGTAGCCAAAACATCCGTCAATTTCTCCGATAAACCCTTGTAAAATACAGCAGATTTCTTTTCTTCTGGCCAGTCCGTCTCAGCCGCCAATTGATTAAATCGAGTAAGGTAAGTAAACAGAGACGTGGTCCTCTGCCGTAGATTCAAAAATTAGTCTGGGATTTGTAGCGGGTGTCGAAAACCCTGTTCATTGCCGTGAGAGTTCATCGCAGTCATACAAAACATAGCTGTTGGACTCGAGTAACGGATTGGCCCAAGCTGCAGCCGTTCCACCAAGATGTGAAA
Organism: Ambystoma mexicanum; assembly: GCF_040938575.1. NCBI lineage: Eukaryota > Metazoa > Chordata > Amphibia > Caudata > Ambystomatidae > Ambystoma > Ambystoma mexicanum. Next base: position 1,058,422,857 of record NC_090935.1, on the reverse strand, counting down.
GGACAAAAGCAGCTTTTGTAGTTGAATTGGAAAAGGCAGCGGGACGACACAGAAAATGCAGTTTGCATTGGTTGATGAATGTCCTGTACTGTTTTGGATCCCCAGTAAAACGTTCCGGAGGCGCCAATGGGAACTGCGTGGCCATGAGGACAGGGGCTGCAGTAAACCCGGAAACAGGAGCTGTGGTTGCCTGGGAACCTGACGCAGTGGCACCAGACTGGTCAATCCCCAGTGTTTGCGGAGCTGGAAAACTCTGCAAGTGTCAATCCTTTGGTGAAGAACGCTATGCGCCGCTGTCATATCCGACCGGAGTTCGGAGACTAAACGTACCAATGTGGCCAAAGGATCTGTTTCTTCCATGGCTTCTGATTTTGTTACTCACCAGTCGGGGGGAGAACGAAAGCCAGCGAGCGAGGACTTCTAGGAATTGGATCAATAAGTGTTGATTGAAGAGCTTGGTGTGGAGCCTCCAACCGAGCCTCCTCTCTATGAGGGATGTTAGACCTTTTCAATGATATGACACCCTGTTGTATGCGTGTAACAACCAAGGTGACTGATCACTTAAAAGAGCGGGGAGAACGCACTGCCACAGACCCAGCTGAAAGAATAAAGACGGCAGGTAAGTAACACAGACACCAAGAGGAACCACCTTTTAACCCCCCACTATATGAATACCTGAATTAAACTGTCCTGAAATCGCGACAGAATAATCTGGAGACCACCCTACAATCACAAACTAAGAATTAGGTTTTGACTATGATAGGAGAAAAGAATAAATACTAAATGTTTCCTTTACCCTTACCAGTGATGTAAAGAGAGGTGTCCAAAGTCAAAGTATCAGAAAACAACGATAGTGTAAAACAAAAATAGGGAAGGTTAGTATAGGGTTCTGTACCCGGACGACACGAGGAGCGCACTAGATACAGGAAGGTGTACCTACCACAGAGCGTCCTGTGTGCACTTGATGCCAGTAATCAATCCAAGGAAGCAGGAGTCAAAATTAGGAAGTCATCAAATGGGCAGCACACAGAGTACAGAGTCATGCAGTTTGTAGTACTTGAATCAGCAGCTAACCAGATGGATGCTGGGATCTGTAGTTTCGCAGCGCGAGTGAAAAGGTAGTTTGAAAACAGCAGCAGGCGGAATGCTGTGTTTTCGGCAGGAGAATTACTTGTTCCAGATGAAATGCAGGTAGGAATTGTTCCGTGAAAGGAGAGTCTTCTAGCAGGCCAACGGGTTCGGTACACAGGCGGGCAGCAATGAGGCAAAACAGTAGACAGGCAGTCTGCAAGCAGGCAATGAGGTCGGGTTGAGGGGCAGACGGTAGCCGAATGAAACGAGATCCAGATCAGTCCTTTTACCAAACGAGGGTCCTGGTACACAGGGTTAACACAGTGTTAAGGAATAACCAGAAGGAAGTCCGTAAGGAGGAAAAACAGGGTCTGATACACAGGAAAGCAGATTCGAGAGAAACGAAGACTTCACAAAATGCCGAGGTAACGGTAATCAGAAGGCGCGAGCTGCAGGCTACTGCAGCTCATATTCCAAAAAGGGGCGTGCCCAAGCGAAAGTGAGGCACCATGCTTGGATACTGAACTACATTGAGAGGGCAGGTTTTCTGGGTAATGTAGTCCACTTTGCCTCCCCTAGATACTACTGCAGCGATCTTCCAGGGCAGCTGCCAGCGCGAATAGAAAGGAGCCACAAAACGCTGCACACTCTTTGGGAGAGCAATAAGCCTCCTAACAGATCTATTCCCCGTTCCCTTATTGAATGAAAGAGCACGAGGGGCATGTAGTGGAGAACTAGGCAGGCCCTTAGGTGTGACAGTTCCCTATCACCACCTCTGGGTACTAGGACAACTTTGTGTATCCCAAAGAAGGAAATCCAACTAATTCGCCATGGGGTATGTGGTGTCATGATTTTTGATCGCTTTAACATGCTGTAAAATGCATACCGTAAGCTTACATTTGGTGCTTCTAATATACCACTGGGTACAGGTACATTTAAGTACATATACCACAAAGTCTGACTCACAAGTAATCTTGCTGTTGATTTTGATGCTAGTATTTAAAATCGGATGCTGATATGTGGTGCAGTTATGGGCGAATTAGCAGATTTTGCACCTGGTACACTTATGAAATCCCAAATTCACTTCACTCAACCATGTATTTCTCACATTCTGATGATCACTTTCCAGAAAGCTTTCTGACTAAAGTGCCTTTGAAAGATTTACGTTTCCGGAAGCTAATTTCATGGTGGGTCCCTAAGATTTGATTTAAATCCGGATGTACCATCAGTATCTTCCTGTCACACTCTGAGTCCTCAGACTATTGGCTCACCTGTTTGTTTCTTGATGTTTTCTTTCTTGTAGGTTTCTCCTTCTTTATGGAGGTTCGAGTCTTGAACAGGAATGGGCGTGTCTCCTCCGACGCCAGTCTCAGGCAGGTAACTGATAGATGATATCCCGGGCTCCTGCCGAGGGAGGATACGATGGCCTGGAGATCGTTCAGTATCCAGGAAGGATTCCAGGAAGGGCCAGGTAAGTAAACCAGGAGGGGACAAGGAGTCCAGGAGGATTCAGAAGCATTTTTCGTGGCGCTGCAAAAATGGAGATAGCGTGGAGCGGCACGGAACAATAACACCAGGAAGGGGAAAAAGCTTAATCGCATACAAAGCCAAAAGATAGAGATAGTAGGACGAGGAAAAGGAACCAGGAAAACAACTTGCCGGAACGAAGGGCACAGACAAGCTTAGCGTTGAGACGCACCGAGCCGCGGGGGCGTGTCTCTTTTCACAGAAGCAACAGGCAGTACTGGGAGACTAGACCGTGTGTTCCCCACAGCGTCGGCCATGTTGAGTGTAAAGATGGATGTAATAATACGATGTTTGAGGGACCAAGTCGCCCAGAAAGGGCGGAATCAGTGATTCATGACAGCATGCCCCCTTATAAACTCTGATTCCCCCAGGTTTGCCTGGACGTGTCAGATGGAATCACTGCATAAGGCAGGGCGCATTCATGTTGGATACAGGTTCCCACATCTGTTCACTGGGTGGATAACCCTTCCACTCCACCAGGTATTGGAGACAACCTCTCCTATATCTTGAGTCACATATCCTGGAGACCTCAAATTCAATCTGATCGTTGACGAGAAGAGTGGGAGGTCGAAAAGCTGTCCTGGTTGACTGGTGCTATGGTTTCAATAAGGAAGTATGGAAAACAGGATGGATTCTTTTCCAGGATTCTGGTAGTTGGAGTCGAAAAGCCACAGGGTTGAGGATTTCCGTCACTGTGAATGGCCCATAGAAGTGAGGAGCTAGTTTGTTGGGTCTTAGGTGTCTGGGCAGTAGTCGAGAAGAAAGTCAGACTTTGTCACTGACGGCATAGATAGGGCCAGGTTGGTTGGCATCTGCATATTTCTTAACGTCCACCCTGGCTTTTTCTAGATGACCCTTCACATCCTTTTGTACTGAGACCAATCGAGCTATCCAGGAATCGACTGAAGGAACTAGGTTCTAATGAGGCAAAAGTGTGGACAGAACAAACGGATGGAATCCTTGATTGCAAAAGAAGGGACTTGTCTTGGTTGCAGAGTGGTCAGAGTTGTTGTAGGCAAATTCAGCTACTGGTATCAAGACTGACCAGTCGTCCCGGACTTTAGAGGCAAAACATTTTAAGTACTGTACAAGGGTTTGGTTTACCCTTTCGGTAATGCCATTGGTCTGAGGATGGCATCCCGAGGATATGGCACGTTGAACACCCAAAAGTTGACATAGGTGCTTCCACAACCTGGAGACACTTTGGGGTCCTCAATCCGAGATGATTTTGGAAGGAAGGCCATGTAGCCGAAAGATGTGGGTCATGAAATCCCTGCCATTTCTTGTGCTGAAGGCAACTTGAACAGAGGAGTAAAGTGGGCCATGTGGGAAAACAGGTCGATGGTAGCCATTATGGTGGTATGGCCTTTGGAAGGGGGGAAAAAAGACCTGCCATCCCAGGGTCGGGATGGCAGGTCTGGTTGATGGAGCAATCCTGCTGGTTTCCTATTATCGGACTTGTTCTGGTTGCAAACTGCACAAGCCTTTATGTACGATCGTACATCTTAGATCATCCTAGGACACCAAAAATATCTCTGGATGGTTTGAAGGGTGGCCTTAATACCACAATGCCCGGAATGATATGTATCATGACAAAGGTTCATTATCTTGGTTCTAGTGATCTGAGTAGGAACAACCAGATTCTTGTCTTTGAAGAGGTAGCCATCTTTAGCAAACAGGGACCAGTGATTGGTTTCGGAGTATTTCTTCCAGAGGTCCAAAGTCGGGGTCTCAGCCCGGATGTTGTCCAAAAGCGTGTTGGCCTGGGCTATGAACACAGTGTCTGGGAACATCTTGGGAAAGGTGCGTTTGCGTGCTTCTTCTGGTACATAATCTGGTCGTCTGGATAGTGCATCAGCAATTATATTGAATGTCCCGGATACTGTGGGATGTTCGGACCAACTAGTCTATGCCCTGCAACATCACTGTGCGCTGCTTTCATCAAAAACAACAGTATGGCCACCAAAAAGCCTTATGTGCACTAAAAATCTGTGAGAGGTTTGCAGGGAAACCTGAAAAATAGGCTGCCGATCCATTTTGCCTATGTCAGTGGTAAAACAGGAGACCACACTGCCAAAACCTGGCATGGGGCTGCCCACAGAGTAAAATAGAACTGTTTGAAAAGGCAGTGCTACATCCCAAGGAAAACCTAAAATCTGTTTCATCTTGGCTGTTAAATTTGCAAAATAATGATTCTCAAACAGCAGAGAAGATCCAACATCCTTGTGGGGTGTTCACCATCACCTTATTTAAGGAACCCCCATAAGCACAATGTCAGGAGAAACACCTTTCATCATAAGAAATCCACATTCAAAAGGTGCTTGCATGGGAAAAATATGTCAGAAATGGGCGCAGTACCTCCGCTCGCCTGTGTCAGAAGCTCTCATTACTTATACTGTCAGTTTAAAACTTGTGTCTTAAATCAAATTGGAGAAAAGAAGAAACTTGCCATCAAAAGCAATATGGGTTGCTACAATTCAATTTCTATGTTTTAAAAAGACAGGAATTAAGAGATTTGTGTGGATATTTGTAGAAAATGTAAATTGTATTTTAGAAAAGCCCATTTTTAAACAGTGTTTTAAAGTGAACTAATGGCAGCTACACTGGACTTCAAAGACATTCCACAGCTTCTCCACAAACAGAGAAATTTTCCTCCTGCTCTCTGCTCAGGAACTGGCATTAAGTTGTAAAGGGAAGTGGGAGGGGATTTTGGCCTGTTGCTCCGAGTAGAGAGAAAAGGCTCCCTTGACTGAAAGGAAATGCAAATTCGGACATCAATAGAACTGCTAAAGGAAGAGAGGCTCAGGTAGCTCTGGCCCAGCCAAACCTTGGAGGCGGGGCTAGACTGATATGTGTATCTTGAATTTCAAGGAAATATCTTTTTGGAAAAAGACTCATAGAAAACTGTGAACAATTTGGAAAAATCTGTGTGGTATAGGTTGTTAATATAAAAATGCCGCTCACAATTTGAAACTTATCCGAACCCCGTGCGATATTCAGAGACCGGACTATGTAAATATTGATATTGTAGAAATTGTGATCATGCTAGGAATATGAACGTTTACAGGATTATGCCCAGATGTCTTGCGCATGTATGCAGAAAAATGTGTACAGATCTGACACTGGCTAACCAACCAAAAGCGCGAAAAACTGTCAGTTTAAACCAAAACTCTCAAGAAGATGGGACTCGGACTGAGACGTGCTTTATTAAATGTGTGATGTGGATATGTATTATTAGCAGTTGGTGATATTGTAGATATGCTTTCTATGAAAAATAGTTTTTTTGTGTAGAAACAAAGGGGAGGTTTTTCCCTGGATTGTAAATTGCAGCATCACTATGACACTAGATTTCCTTCTCGAATCAGGAAAGGAGAAATACTATGACCTATCGGATCCCTTGAGGGTGGGCTTAGTATAATCAGCATACCCACCCCTTTGGAAAATACATAAATAGGGACTGTTGAGAACCTAGACACACACATTTACCCATCAACTGATTTACTGGTGAAGCGCTCTGCAGGAGAACCCAGATCCAAGACTCCAAAACTCTGAATGCAGAAGGCCCATTCCAAAGCTGAACCCTTCTCAGCTGGCCTTTAAAATCTTGCAACCTGATTTTAACCCCAGACTTCCAAGGGGCACATCAAAAATTGAACAGCCCCTGGCTGTGCTGTTTTCTGCTTTTTGCCAAGAACTCTTGCCAGAACCCAGAGATCTAAACCAGTAGAGCAGAGCTGAAACCAGATAGATGTAAACTCCAGAACCAACCTGTCAGATCCAGTCCAGAGTGCCGTGCAGAAACCAGAGTGCCGTGCTGAGTGCAGAACCGGGTGCCTGAATCATGTCCGGTAAAACCTTTGACCAGATCCTGACGGGCCTATTCCGAAACCATAGTTGTGAGTATCTAGCATAGAATTGTCCATAGCCAATCTCTTATCCTTAAGTAATCCTATACAAACCATTCTAGCATATCCATACTGCATTGTAGAATCTCTTTTGTCTTTTCTGAATCTTTCCCTCACACATATAGTCCTTTGATAATTGTAGTGATAATATCATCTTTGCGCTAATATATTTACTGAAGAAAGACAAGTGTCTTGGCGGGAAAAAGTCAGAGCGGAGGCGCCTCTGGACTGGTGGCTGTACCGTTGGGTATCTTGCATCTTCATAGCCTCCCCTAGTGTTAAGAAATCTGTGTTGGTAATATTCAAAAGCGCATCTTTCATTGGAAAATCTTGACTCTTTTTGAGAAAAATCGACCTTCACTAAAACATTCTCAGCTTTCAAACGAATCTACAACCGCATTCCAACTCATTATAGTTTTTCTGTAATCGCGTTTCTCGCGCACTGAAAAGTTTGCCGCAAATCTACATTTGGCTCAATTTCATCACATGTAAAGAACAAGTTACTCTCTTACCTGGTAAAGTTCTTTCGATGGATTGGTCCGACGACGTATTCCATATCTTTGACAATAATCACCACAGCTGTGCTGCGTCGGAAAATTTTCGGCATCTGCGTCCTACGTCGATGACGTCGATGCGCCATCCCCGAGGACCTCCTCCCACAGCCGATGTCACCCGATGTGATAAGTAGGACGCACTTCGCCCGTAGCCTCAGTTGTAGTTTTTTCCACCAGAACGTGTGCCACCAGTCTTCTGCCAGTCAGACACACAAGGCCTTGCGGAAACGTAAGCTGCAATCACATAAGAAATTCTGCAGCGGGGAAGGTAGGGAGGGAGTGATATGGAATATGTCGTCGGACCATCCCTTCGAAATAACGTTACCAGGTAAGAGAGTAACTTGTTCTTCGAGGGGATTGGGTCCTCCGACGTATTCCTTATCTTTGACAGACTCCCAAAGGAGTACCAAAGCAAGGAGGTGGGAAAAGAATTTAGAACACAAATTTAGCATGCCCAATCAAATTGCGGAATAAAGGACTGCCTTGCCAAAGGCCAGATCCTGTCTTCGGATGGAATCGAGGGAGTAGTGACGTACAAACTTATGTACAGAAGCCCAGGTGGCTGCATCACAGATGTTACGAATAGGAACACCCCTCTGTAGGGCAGTAGATGCAGCCATACCCCTGGTAGAATGGGCCCGCAAGCCAGCTGGTGGGTCTGTACCCGCCAAGCGGTAACACTCGGAGATAGCCAAAATAATCCAACGAGACAAAGTCTGTTTTGTCACAGCTTGTCCCAAACGCTTTCCAGCGTAACCAATGAAGAGTTGATCGTCCACTCTGACCCGGGATATGCGTGAAATATAAAAGCTCAACACTCCTAGGTTCAAGCCTATGGAGCCTCTCCTCTTCCTTACCAGGATGCGGAGGAGGATAGAATGCCGGAAGAACAACCTTCTGGCCCAAATGAAATTCTGAAACCACCTTCGGAAGAAAGGAAGGACAAACTCGAAGGACAACCCTGTCCTTATTAAACACAGTGAAGGTTGGCTTAACTGAAAGTGCCTGTAACTCACTCACTCTGCGAGCGAAAGTAACTGCAACCAAAAACACAGTTTTAAGAGTTGACAGTCTCAAAGGGCAAGAATGCAAAGGCTCAAACGGAGCACCCATAAGAAACTTAAGAACAAGGTTCATATCCCAACCGGGCACCAGAAAAAGTGACGGAGGGAACACATTAGTGAGCCCTTTCAAAAACTGAGAAATCAAAGGAATCTTAAAATAGGAACATTCTTCAGACGAGCGCTTAAATATGGACAGCGCCGCCAGGTAACCTTTAATGGTACCCACTTGCAAGCCCCTGTGGGCCAAAGAAAGCAAAAAAGACAGAACCATGGGAATGTCACATTCAAAAGGATCCAGATTCTTAACTCTGCACCAGTCGCAGAATTTACACCAACGGCAACGGTACAGAGACTTTGTTGCCAGCCGTCTGGCCGAGAGCAACACCTCCAACATGTCTTCATGGAGGTCCCAATCCTTATATCTCAACCTTTCAGAAGCCAAGTGTGAAGGTTGAGGGATCTGACCTCTGGATGGAGAACCTGACCCTCCTACCGTGAGAGCAGATCGTCTCGGTAGGGAAGACGACGTGGAGGGCAGATGGACAAGTCGAGAGGGTACGGGTACCATGTCCTCCGGGCCCAAGCTGGAGCAATGAGGATCATCCGGGAACCAAACCTCTGTAAACTCTGCAGTACTTGCGGGATGACGGGGACTGGAGGAAACATGTACAGCAGTGGGAATGACCACTCCACCCCGAACGCGTCTCCTAAGGCTCCTTTTGGAGGAAATTCCCACGAGAAAAACATTTCGCACTTCCGGTTGACACTGGAGGCAAAGAGATCCACTTGAGGGGTCCCACAAAGGGCGAAGATCGCCAGGAGAATCTCCTGAGCCAGCTCCCACTCGTGAGAGATCATGCTCTGCCTGCTCAGAGCATCCGCCGTCTCGTTGTCGTCTCCGGCCAGATGAACAGCCGAGATCGAAACTTCCTGCTGGATGGCCCACAACTTGAGTTGCATCGCCTCCCTGCACAGAGGAAGTGACCCTGCCCCCCCCTTTTAGTTGAGGTAGTGCATGGCCACTGTGTTGTCCATCAGGATCAGGACACTCTTTCCTCGCACAGTCGGGAGAAAAGCCTTCAGGGCTAGCCTGACGGCCCTCAGCTCCAACAGATGGATATGGAGTCTGGACTCCGACAGAGACCAATGACCGCTGACTGTCAACTCGTTGGCATGGGCTCCCCATCCCGTGAGGGAGGCGTCCGTCACGATCGTCACCTCTGGCCAGGGAAGCCAAAACGGAGCCCCCTTCATCAGATTGCCTTCGACGGCCCACCACAGAAGGTCCTGGGCGACCGAGGGCGGCACCTGAACAGGGTCCAACATCTTGCCAGAAGATTGCGACCACTGTATCTTGAGTGTCCACTGCAAAGATCTCATCTGTAGACAAGCCTCTGGCGGAGGTTGTCGAACTGCAGCGCCCAACGACTTCGCTGCAGCTTTGGAGGTCTGCAACCTCTCAAGGCTCTCGTCAGCCTTGCTGCCAAAAAGATGTTCACCGTCAAAGGGCATGTTGAGGAGCTGGGACAACACATCAGGAGCGAACCACGACTTCTGCAACCACGCAAACCTGCATATTACGGTGCTCGCCGCCATGGACCGGCTGACACAATCTGCCATGTCCAAACCCGACTGGACAGCCTCACACATGGCATCCTTGCCATCCTGGACCATAGCAAGGAAACCATCCCGTTCGTCCCCTTCGGGAATATGTTCAGCTGCTAATGCAACACAGTTCCACAGAGTGTGCAGAGTGTGTGTGAAACGAGACAAGGCACATACGGAGTTGGCCGCCTGAAGCGCCATACCCCCAGAAGAAAACACTTTCTTCGCCCAGCCATCAAAACGTTTGTCGTCCCTATCCGGAGGGATGGTAGGATACGACGCCTGTTTTGCTGGGGCCGTAACCGCCTGCACCACCAAACTCTCCAGAGTTCGGTGCCTGTACAAGTAGCAGGGGTCACTACTGGCTGGACGGTATTTTCGTGACAAAGACTTGCCCACTGCCGGGAGACTCTCCGGAGCAGTCCAAGCCACCACCAACCTTCTCTGTAGAGCCATATAAAACGGCAGTACCGGGTCAGTGGGGGGACCAAGATCGAGGATGTTCGTAAGATCATCCTGAGTACTCGGTGACCCGAGACATAAGGCGCCGGTACGAACAATCGGCATGAGTGCCAGGCTGAGGCCTACAAAACTCCACCTCCAGAGAGGTGTCCAGTCCACTGGCATCATGCAGTGACTGCCTCAGGTCTTCAAATTGGCTATGGCACGAGAGAAGCTCATCTGGCACCGTAACTGGAACCAAGCCCTCATCAGAGCCCTCATCAACCTCTGAAATGTACTCCAGGCGGTGAGAGGAAGACATCTGAGGACCAACGCTATGCCTGACCTTAGCCAGAGCCTTTCTAGGGCCTTCCCCCGTGCCACGGGGCCCCTCCGAAACCACCGCCTCGATGTTACGCTCACCTGGCTCCCACAGGGGCGTCGATCGGACCCGGACAGCTCCGACCTCCTCCAACGTGAAGCGTAGTGCAGACATGACAGACTGGACTGGGCTGCCTAATCTCGTCTGCTTAACCCGTAGAAGTATTCTCCTGCAAGTGGAGAAAGGGATTTAGCCACCTGTGGATTTTAGTAATGGCACCCCACTGTTCTCCCCACTAATCACCACCCATATTCACTTTCAGTAAGCTCACCTGATGTTTCTAAATGATGAGCTCTCCATCCTGCGTGGAGTGCAGGGGCGCGTAGATACCAGTTACTTCACTGGTTTGAAGGCGCTGGAAGAGTTCTGGGTGAATATTGACTCTGAGGTTCCAGTCGAGAACCCGTAAATATAAAGTTCAAAGAGTTCAATATGTCCGATGTTCACTCTTGTACATTCCTTCTTGTGTTGCAGCTGGGTCCAAGAGAAGATTGTATTTTGGCAGCTGATGGTGTTCAGGTAAGAGTCTGTATTACCAAACACTGTCCGGCAAAAGATGCGTGTGTTTAAATTGCTGGTTTCTCTCTCCTTACAGGTGCAGTGTAAGAAGTTGCGGTTTGTTACAGAATAATGCCTCCGGTTATTAATCAGGTAAGTCTATGGTGGAGAGATTGTATTTGTTGGCTCTCTCGGCTCACCTTATGTTTCTTTGTCCCCTAGATGGTGGAATTCGGCGGAGAAAATGATGGAGGCTGCGCCGGATTGAAAAATGCTGTGAGGACTGGTGAGTATGGTGCGGCGCTGCAGCTGGCGATGCGATGCATGTAGAATAATGTCCTCTTCAAGTTCGAAGACGTGATGGATCCGGAATTCAGGTAAGGATTGAGATAATATCTGTTTTCTAACCTTTCCTTCTTCTTTCTTCTATTGCTAGGAGCTCTGGATTCGAGACGGGCGTGGCTGAAGACTGGATGCTGACTGCAGGTACGGTGAGCATTACGCTGCTGGATGCAGAATAACGCGAAGCATGTGCTGCTGTTCCGGCGTGGTTTAAATAGCCTCCAAAGTAGTTCCAGGTAAAAAGTCCCTAGAACCACACCCGAGTAAAAAATAGTCCCTGTAGTAAAATAGTCCCATCCAGGTCTCACGTTGGCTTGGATTCATTTGCAGCATGGTCTGCATGAGGTAAGTAAAGTCTATGAGCCTGGCGCCTATGGTGCCAGGACTGATTCCTATTATGAGCCTGGCGCCTAAGGCGCCAGGACTGAACCCAGACAGCCACCAACAGCTGGGGCTGCTGGGGTTTTATTAAATATCTGGATGCCTGCTCCCGGGGCTGATGGGCTTGATCCGGATGCCCGGGGGTAGGCATCATGACAGCACTCCCCCCCAAGGCACCTCCTAAAGTTGCTCTTCCCCTTGGTCCTGGTTTGTTTGGGAAGTTCCGATGGAATTTCTTCACCAACCGAGGTGCATGAACGTGGTCACTAGGTTCCCATGACCTTTCTTGTGGTCCGTAACCCTTCCAGTCGATTAAATAAAAAAGTCTTGATTTAACAATCTTAGAGTCCAGGATATTCTTTACCTCAAATTCAGGTTCTCCATCTATTAGGATGGGGTCAGGTGGTTTGGTTAATCTTGTCCCAGGTTGAACTGGTTTTAGAAGTGAAACATGAAAAACAGGATGAATCCGCATATTAGAGGGTAATTCCAATTTGACAGCCACCGGGTTGATAATGGCCTTAATGGTGTAAGGTCCCAAATATCTAGGATTGAAAGTTCGAGTTCCCTTTAGCGGTATATGTTTTGTAGCCAGCCAAACTTGATCTCCAATCTGGTATTGTGGAGTTTCACTTCTATGTCGATCAGCATTTTTCTTGTATTTCTCCTTTGCTTGTTTCAAGTGTTCTATTGCTTCCTTAAAGGCTTGTGTAATAGTAGAATGCAGATGAGTCACTGCAGGCATTTCTAAGTGTTGAGGCGAATCGAGTTCTGAGGTTCGAGGATGATGTCCATATATGGTATAAAAGGGGCTTTGACCGGTTCCTGAATATACGGAGTTATTGTATGCTTATTCGGAAATCCATAAAATATCTTTCCAATTGCTTTCGGTTTGGTGTAGCATACAACGTATATATTGTTCAAGAGTCTGGTTGGTCCTCTCCGTCTGACCATCAGTTTGGGGGTGGTGACTGGTTGATAGCCTTATGTCGATTTGCGCCAATTGACAGCATTTCTTCCAAAATTGCGAAATGAATTGACTACCTCGTTCAGAGACCAATACGGAAGGAAATCCATGGATTCGAACAATGTTTTAGAGAAATTCCTTGGCCAAAATCGAAGCGGAAGGTAATCCTTTTAAAGGAATAAAGTGGGCCATTTTGGAAAAAAGATCCACAATAACTAGAATGGTGTTAAATCAATTACACGGAGGTAGATCTGTAATGAAGCCTAAAGACAAGGTGTGCCATGATGTAGGTGGAATATCCAAAGGTTGTAAAAGGCCAGCTGGTTTTTTCTTCTGACTTTTGTTTTGGGGCGCAGATACCACAAGACATCACAAATTACTTCACGTCATTTCGCCAGGTGGGCCACCAGAATTGTCTTTTGATTTTAGCTTCAGTTTTTGCGATACCTGGATGTCCTTCCATAAGGGCGTCATGATAATTGGAGATGACTAGTTCTTGTAGTTCCTTGTGTGGTAGAAATAGACGTCCTTGATAGTACAGCAGGTCATTGATGACTGAATAATCTTGGCCTTTCTTTACCCAGTCCTGCAGGGCTGCTGGATCGAAAAGTTGTTGGATTTTTAAATGAATGTCTTCTAGAGTCTGTAGAGTAGTTATGGCAAGAATGATTTGCTCTGAAATTATAGGCACCGGTTCCGGGTTCGAATATACTTCTCCCATCCCTATTCGGGATAGGGCATCTGCCTTGCCATTTTTACAACTAGGTTGATAAGTGATCACGAAATCGAATTCGGCAAAGAATAATGCCCACCGAAGTTGACGCGATGATTGGGCCTTGGCTGTTTTCAAATACTGCAGTTTCCTGTGATCGGTGATTACAGTGATGGTATGCCTGGCACCGAGAAGATAATGCCGCCAAGCCTTGAAGGCGGACTTGATGGCTAATAACTCCTTATTTATTTATTTTTTTATTGTATTTGGTTTATTGAAGTAAAAACCTTTACAAATCGATTTAACATAATAATAAAAATTCTAAACACCAATAATTTAAAACATAACATAGCACCTTAACAGTTAAAAGATAAGAAGGCTAATCCACACAAACAAACTTTGACGTTATTTTGAATAAGCAAGAAAAGGATAATACCGAATTTCCATTTGATTAATAAAACTAGAAAATTGAGAAATACAATTTGAGAGGGAATAGAGACATAAGCCCTATCAAAAGAGTTCTGAGACAACATCCAATAAGTATCCAATTAGCATTCAAGGAATAAGGTTACTGTTCAGGACTTTATGTGATTATCAGGAGGTCATAATAATGCCATTTGATATAGTTATATTAAATGTTCGTTCTCACCCATCTACCCGATCTACTAATAGAATTTACTTGTTTTTTGTTTGGCCTACAGGTCTTCTGCCAACTTCGATTCTATTACTGCCAGCAAGTTAGTTAGGCGGAGAATAAGATTCTGACTGAAACCTTCCATACAGCGTTTCCATAGGAATTCCTTTGTGATTGCACAATTAGAGTAAAAGTACTCAAAAGATTGAATACGAAGGTCTTCAAAGAATGGACAGCTAATCACTAAGTGTTTAAGAGTTTCACGTACTATGCAGTTTCTACAGAAACGGCAACTAGTATCAGAGTTACTATTTAGATAACCAGTCCAGTGTTTGAGTCGTTCGCGGGTATGAAATTGGTTGAAACGAAAGCGCATATAAATATTTCTTGAGCGAGCTGAAGGGAACTGTAAGAGATATTTTATACGGGTTCCCCATCTACCGCGAACTTCATTGTATTCTTTGAAGGAGGGATATTTACCCATTTCATCCAGCATTATACACCAAAAAAATCTTTGAAATTTCAGTTTTTGGCTTGGTAACCGCATACTCATGGATAACGGCGTTTCATTAATAAGATGTAATATTTTAGTAAGTTTAAGCGAGTAAATAATGAGTGATTTGATGTAAGATTCAGATATTAATTGATTCAGATTAACATAAAGAGTATTTTTCGGTGGATTATAGATCTTAGTTAGATTGATAATTTTACGCCATGTATGTTTTACTGACAATTGTAATAAGTTTAGTTCGTGGCAGATCATCACATTAGGAATCGACATTGATAGTCCCAGAACTGTTTTCCATAATTTCCCCTGTAAAGTATTTAGATAGGCATCTAAATCATATGTGCAGATGTCCAGGGAATATAGAATAATAGGTTCAACCTTCTGCAGATAAAATTGAATTAAAGGTATTAAGGAAAACATACAATATTTCTGATGAATAATTTTCATCTGAGATGTCAGCCCCCTAACTTTTTGGTTAAGATAGTTTTTCCACATTGTAATTGAATATTGATCAGCTAACGGATATCCCAAATAGTGAAGCATCGAAGAACATTCAATTTTGATATTGTTTATATGCCAAGAATAGCGATGACATCTTGATTTTTTTTGGGAAAAAATCATTATAAAAGTTTTCGTTGGATTAGGCGTAAGATTATGATTATATGCAAATTCCAAGAATAAATCCAACTTTCGTTGGAGACCAAAGGGCGTTCGATCGAAAAATAGTAAATCGTCAGCAAAGCCTAACCAATCTAAGTTCAGGGAACCGAGCTTTACAGAATAGCATTCCCCCGCAGTCCATTTCTCGTCCAATCCTAACAAATACAAATTGAACAATATCGCTGCCATATTGCAGCCTTGTTTCACCCCGATCTCAGTAGGAATGGGGTCAGTCAGGGCTCCTTCCTTAGTGAGACGCATGCGATAATTTGTATTTTTGTGTAGAATTGCAATCAAAGCAACTAATTTAGTCGGGATACCAAGTTGGATCATTTTTTTCCACAAGACTTCTCGAATAACACAATCAAATGCTGCAGTCAAATCCAAACTAGCCATATAAATTGGGCCTGAGTGACTAGCCAAGGAATGAGCCTGAAGATGGGCTAGAATTGTGGCATTTAGCTGACAACCAATGAGTTTTCTAAATCCTCCCTGATAAATAGACAACATATTTTTTTCATCCATATAAGTTTGTAGTTGTTGGATGAGTAAAATAGAAAATATTTTGGAAGAGGCGTCAGTTAAGGCAATCGGCCGATAATTGGAGGGACAATCCGGAGAGCCCTTTTTGTAAATTGGAATGACATACGCAGAGGACCATGTAGTGGGGATATGTCCTGTTTGTAAGATCAGATCGAATTTGATTTTAAGGATATGGGCCCAGAATACTGGGTTCGATTTATACACACAAGATGGAATACCATCGGGACCAGGTGCTTTAGAAGGTTTCAATCGACCAATGGCATCTATGATGTCTTCTATGGACCATAATGAAGAGAGGTCAAGTTCCAAGCATGGTTCACTACCCTTGAGGAATTGAAAACGCTCGGGCATAGTATATTTGCGTTTTATATACGATACCCAATTTTCGGCGGGAATAACAGAATCAAAGTTAGTTGTGTTTTCCGAGGTAATGGAACGAAGAGTATTCCAGGTTTTCCTAGAGTCATGCTTTAGTAAGTGGTAAAATAATTTTTGATTGTCTGCGTAGAGAAGATGTCTTTTTAGCCATTTTAATTTATTACGAAATCTTTGTCTGACTGCTTTAATCAATTTATCACGAGCAAGGTCAGAAGGAAAAGTTCTATTAATCTGACGAATTGCGTGACTTTTTTGCGATTTTAAATGAGCAACTTGACTATTAAATTTGTGCGCATGGACTTGGATAGTTTTTTTGTGATTATCCCTTGAGTGAAGCATAGCTTCTAAGTGGATTTGAATTCTGATAGAATTTAGATGATCTAAATGAATAAGTGAAGGGCTCAATGGTGATTGATATAAGAAGATACCGGGATCACATTCTAGATTCCGAATAAATATTGCACACACTTTAGGATTCCATCTCACTGTGTGGTGGGGCCTATCAATTTCTACTAAAGAAAGAAGAGAATTATCTTTGAAACGAGCCAAAGGAATATTCATCTGCATGGAAATGATCATATGGTCTCCTAGGAATGGATCAATAATTTTAAGAGCATCTATATTCGAATATAGACTCGAAGAAATAAAAAAATAATCAATGAGAGAATTGAGATTTGCTCTAGTCCATGTATAGGAATAATCGTTGAGAGCAAAGTAAGGAGTTTGAATATCCCATTCAAGGAAAAAGGAATTCCATACAGTGCCGAACTTAAGGGACATAATTGAGTGCTTATCCCTAATTGCGTTTTTATGAACACCTATTTCATAGCAGTAGCAGTTGAAGTCACCACCTACGATAATTTTCGCCGTGGGATATGAAATCAATCCCTTTTCTAATACATCATGCATTTCCTCAATAATGGTCTCAATTGGTATGGACAATTTATTCCAATAAATACATACCAATAAAAGAATAATAGAGGGATCCAAATCGTCTTTCATAATGATTGCTAAAATGGAATCTGAACTGCTAATCTTTTCCAAAGAGCATTGAAGGGCAGTATTCACCAGTATGGCCAGGCCGCCAGAAGGACGACCTTCGCTGCCTCGCTTTGCAGTCTGAATATGTGCTGAGAATCCATCTATAAAGAAGGAAGATTGATTCATGGTCTCTTGAATAAAAATAAGATCAGGTCGATTAAGCTGATTTAAGTGATACCATTTTTTGAAGTTATTTATACCACAAGAATTCCATGAAATAATGTGGAGACGCAGAGGGCTACGAGTGTTTCATTGCCTTTTGCTGATTTGCTTGCGTGGTGTTAATGGGGTCCCTCCAAGACATCTCCTTTAAAGCAGACATGAATGACATGAATTGTTTCATAGTATTAACATCAATATTTACAGGAGTACCCTGGGTTAAATTATCAGAAACGCTTTCAACGCTCAGGGGAGTAGGTTCTAGATAACTTTGTGCATCGTCAAAAGATGAAAAAAATGATGAAGTTAATCCAATAAATGCCAAGTCATCAGAATGATCCCATAACATCTTCATAATAAAAGGAGACATAAATTTACAAATCATTCGGTTGTTATTAATGTCAGCCAATTTCACCCAATCTATGTCGTCAGATCTAATATTTCGTAGGGCAGGGATATCCTGAAAAACAGTCATCATAAAGGTGCGGTTCAAGCGAGCCTTTCCATAGCGGGCTTCATCACTTTCCCAACCCATAATAATAGCAGATTTTAGGTCGCCACAATTATGGTCAGTCAGGGATTCCCGATTATCCGTAGTGGATTTCAGATTGGTCAATTTGGAGCGCTCGTTGGCTTGTAGACGCTGCAAACTCAGGATTGGTAACTTTGGGCTAGTATTTTGATGAACTAAGCTCTCAGTTTCGTGAGTAATTAGTTGTTTTCGGGGGTCAACTTTGTTAACTGAGGTTAATTCTTCCGGCTCGCTTGAACTTACACCCTCCAAATTTTTTTTTTGGGATTCAGTTGGATGATTAGGACAAGTAAGTATTTTATTTTCTCTTTGTCCATTGGCATTACCCAAAATTACTTTCGCAGTTTTTTTAATTTTCAACAATGGATAATATTTGGAGATGTCAGTTTGAACGCAGTGTGGGGGCCCAACTATTGGGTTAGCCACCACCCCGAGGTCAATATGACCTTTCTCCTCATTATCCTTTCCCTTGTTTACATTAAATCGTGATTTGTTAGGTTCTTGCCAAGCTGGTTCATTAGTCGAGTCCTCG
The DNA here is from genome assembly GCF_040938575.1 of Ambystoma mexicanum. Classification (NCBI taxonomy): domain Eukaryota; kingdom Metazoa; phylum Chordata; class Amphibia; order Caudata; family Ambystomatidae; genus Ambystoma; species Ambystoma mexicanum. The sequence continues at coordinate 1,058,404,421 of NC_090935.1, read as the reverse complement.
TTTTCTTTAATTTTTTTGTTTTTTAGTAGAGATTTGCAGGGGACTTTGGTAGTTACAGTGTACGAGTCTGGCTCTGGAAGATTCAACAGGGCCTTAGATTCCTCGCTCAACTGATTTAAATCAATGATGTTATCTCCCTCTGAAAGATTACAGATATCTTTAATGTGTGTATTATGAGTATCGTTTTTATCACATGATTGATTCTTTGTTTTTTTTTCCTGTTTTCCCTTTTGTATTTTGGCGAGAAGATTTCTCTTTTGAGCACGTGCCAGAGCTCTTCTTTGTTTTCTAGTAAGGGCAATGGGAGGAGTTTGATCATGCACCTCCTCAATATCGTGTGTTTCAGTTGCTTCCTGAGGGATTTGATCTGTTCCAGAGAGATCAATGAAATCTGTTAGAGCTGAAGGACTATCTGGGGAAACTCCTTTCTCTTCACATGGAGTCATCAGCGAATCCTTGTTGATTGTCTTGGAAAGTATGGCAAGATTAGTTGCCATTTCCTTTACAAGGATAGTCAAAACAGCAAGGTTAGGTTCACTGGTATTTTCCGCGTTCACTAGCTTTGGGTTCACAACCTTCCGGTTTTCTAATATAATGGATGGTTCTTCTGTCACTACTTCAGAGAACAATTTTGTTTGAGTGCCTGTAGTTTGAACATGGACCATCGAATCTTTTTTGTTTATGATGGAAGAAAACATATGACAGGCGAATAACATGCCCTCCATTTTTGCAAGAGAACTCGTGAGGTCAGACATTTGAATCTGTAGGAATTTTATTGCCTCATGAGTTTGCTCATGGCCTTTATCAAGTAAATTGAGAATTCTGGTCATGACCGGAAAAGATTCGATGGAATGTTGCAATTCGGCATTCCAGTTTTCTTGTTCAGCGGTAGGACAGTTGGGCTGTGGATGGGTCTTACAATGGATAGACTCATTGGAATCAAAACTGGGTGCTCTGTTTCCTTCGTGTCTAGAAGGATATTGGCAAGTAGGGATCGTCGGTTGTTCCATGATCGGGGAGCTATTTACCATCAAGGGGGGCCCTCCTATGTTGTTATTACTTGGAGTATTAGTTCCCCCAAGGATACGTGCTTCCTTTTGTGCACTAGAGTGTGAAGGCACCGAGTAGGTGTATGCTGGGGGATTATTAAATAGGAATACATTCTCAATCCCGTACTTACTTCTATTGACAGGAGTTGAGGGTTCGTAGGATAGACGAATCCGTTTGCCTAATTCTATTTCAATTGCCGGGGCTAAAATAGAAACATCTGCAGTACACGTATCAAATTGCTCGGTTCCCATTATTTTTTTTATTTCATCTCTATCAAGACTTTGATTAGAGTTACAATCAACAATTTCCCAATCCTTTGAGGATCTTTCATTCGCTTCTTTGACGGACATGTATACTGGTTTAATTTTGGAATCCATGTTGTTTCCGGGCAAAGTAGTTTTAGTAGTCGCGCTGTCGATGTACACCGACCGTTTTTCCAAGGGAAATTGTTCCTCATAGTCTTCAGGGGTTACAACGACAGGGGCATCCTTATTAGATTAACTCCTTATCAGTAACCGCATAGTTTAATTCGGGTGCTGAGAACTTTCTTGACCAGAATGCTACTGGATGAAGTTGACCGGTTTCGGGATCCTTCTGGGACAGGACAGCTCCCATGGCTAAACTGGATGCATCGGTTTCAACTATGTATGGAAGCTCAGGGCGTGGATGCTTTAAGACAGGTGCAGACGTGAATTTCGATTTTAGCTCTTGGAAGGCTCTTTCAGCCTCTTCAGTCCACAAAAAACTTTTGTTTTTTCGCAAAAGTGCTGTGATGGGGTGTACAATATGTGAGAATTCAGGAATAAATCTGCGATAGAAATTAGCAAATCCAAGCATGCTTTGTACCCCTTTAACAGAACTCGGTGATGGCCACTTGAGGATTGCGTCCACCTTTCGAGAGTCCATTCAAACTCCTTTTGGAGTCAGGATAAATCCCAGGAATTCAACTTCTGTAGAATGAAAAACACATTTCTCCAATTTTGCGTTGGTGTAAAACTTGTGCTGGCGTATTTTCTCTAGGACTGCACGAAAGTGCTTCACATGTTCTGATTCTGAGGAGGAGTACACTAGAATATCGTCTATGTATACGACAACACAGACGTCAATGAGTTCACGAAGGACATTGTTCATAAAATACTGGAAGGCTGCTGGTGCATTGCACAACCCGAAGGGCATCACGTGGTATTCGAATAACCCATACTTGGTGCGAAAGGCAGTCTTCCATTCTTCGCCTTTATTTACACGTACCAGATGGTATGCCCCTCGGAGGTCTAACTTAGCGTAGATACAAGCATCCTTTACTTGGTCTAGTAATTCGGGGATCAGAGGCAATGGGTATTGTTTTTTTACCGTAATCTGATTTATTGCGCGGTAGTCTATGCACGTTCTAAGGTCACCTTCCTTTTTAGGCACGAAGAATAGAGCTGAGGATGCAGGAGATTTGGATGGACGAACGAAGCCATTAGCAAGGTATTGGTCCAGATATTGTCGTAGGTGAAGATTTTCGGGTTCCGTAAGGGTGTAGATTCTACTGCATGGAGGTTGTGCCCTAGGTACTAGGTCAATTTGACAATTGTATGATCTGTGAGGTGGTAAGGTATTTGCCTGTTCTTTTTTAAAGACATCCTGAAATTCTTGATATTCCTGAGGTAACTGCACAACTGGATTAGTAACGGTGGCCAGGCTTTTGTTCAAGGTTTTTTCCGGGTAACAGGTGTGTGCACAATCTGGGAAGGTCACTCTCTTCTCTCGCCAATCAATACAAGGATTGTGTGTTTCCAACCATGGCATTCCCAGAATTATTTGGAATTGCGGGGCCTTGATTAAATCAAAGACAATAATTTCTCGATGCCCTTCTTGACCCAACAGTGTCAGCTCAGTAGTGGAATGAGTTACAGGCCCATTGGCAATTTCAGTTCCATCGACTGTGGTGATGACATCCGAAGCAGTCTTTTTGCAAAGGGGTAGATTCATCCTTGAGGCCAATTCGTGGTCCATGTAGTTTCCTACGGCCCCGCTATCAATGTATGCCCTTACTGCGTGCATACGTGATGGCTGCCTTGGATCAATTAGGACCATTGGTATAATTAGGTGGGAGGTCTGAGTGTCCTTCTTTAAGCTCGACAAGCGGACCTCTACGCTTATCGGGCGTGGTCGTTTCCCGAATCAGGCTCTATTTGACTTTTGTCAGCAACTCCTACTACTTTCTTGGGTGGTTTTATAGGGCAATCCCGTAGAAAATGTCCTGCGGTTCCACAGTACAGGCACAATTGCATCTGCCGTCTCTTTTCTCTTTCCTTTTGAGTTAAGGGTCCTTTAATCCCCCTGATCTGCATAGGTTCTGATGCATCTGTTCCTTTGGGGGTAGCATTGGGTTTAACCCATACCCGGCTCTCGAACTTAGCTCGATCAGCCTTTCTATTCTGAAGTCGGTGGTCTAACTGGACCACTAAGTTTATATATTCTGCGCAATCCTGAGGTGGGTTCACAACTTGAGCCAAAACATCTTTGAGTTCTCCCCAAAGCCCACGATGAAATAATGTAATTTGTTTCTCCTCAGGCCATCCAGTTTCCACCACCAACCTATTGAAGGTTGTGATATAGGTTAGCAGATCCTGATTACCCTGTCGAAGGGATAAAAGTTTGTTATCCAGGGCCTGTCCCTGTGAATGTCTGGCGAACAGTCTTTCCATGCTTCTTTGAAAACCCTGAAAATCCCGAAGAAGAGGGTCATCCTGGTTGACTAGTGGAATTGACCAGTCAGCTGCGCTGCCACTAAGATATGATAGTACAAAGGCTACTTTGGCTTGGTCATTTGGAAAAGCTCCAGGTCTACATAAAAAGTGAAAGTGGCATTGATTCATAAACACTGCAAACCTTTTTGGGTCCCCAGCAAAGCGTTCGGGTGGAGCTAAAGGAATAGTCCCTGGTAGGATTACTTGCAGAGGATTGCTCGATGAAACAGGAGCTGGGTTTCTCCCGAGTCCAGGTAGGGGTGTTTGCCCAGCTTGATTTTGCAGCAGTTGTCTAGCAATATCATCTGTGCGTTCCTTTGACACAATCAGTTCTCTCCTGAGGGCATTAGTCTGTTGGCACGCAGAGTGAACTTCCGCCCTAAGTTCCCCTAATAATTGGGCTAGTTGGTCTCTTTCGGAGGTTTCCATAACGCCCGGGTGAGAATTTGTAGATAGGCTTCGCGTTCTGTTATGCTCACCTGGCTCCCACAGGGGCGTCGATTGGACCCGGACAGCTCCGACCTCCTCCAACGTGAAGCGTAGTGCAGAGATGACAGACTGGACTGGGCCGCCTAATCTCGTCTGCTTAACCCGTAGAAGTATCCTCCTGCAAATGGAGAAAGGGATTAAGCCACCCGTGGATTTTAGTAATGGCACCCCACTGCTCTCCCCACTAATCACCACCCATATTCACTTTCAGTAAGCTCAGTTTATGTTTGTAAATGATGAGCTCTCCATCCTACATGGAATGCAGGGGCACGTAGATACCAGTTACTTCACTGGTTTGAATGCGCTGGAAGAGTTCTGGCTGAATATTGACTCTGAGGTTCCAGTCGAGAACCCGTAAGTATAAAGTTCAAAGTGTTCAATATGTCCGATGTTCACTCTTGTACATTCCTTCTTGTGTTGCAGCTGGGTCCAAGAGAAGATTGTCTTTTGGCAGCTGATGGTGTTCAGGTAAGAGTCTGTATTACCAAACACTGTCCGGCAAAAGATGCGTGTGTTTAAATTGCTGGTTTCTCTCTCCTTACAGGTGCGGTGTAAGAAGTTGCGGTTTGTTAATGAATAATGCCTCCGGTTATTAATCAGGTAAGTCTATGGTGGAGAGATTGTATTTGTTGGCTCTCTCGGCTCACCTTATGTTTCTTTGTCCCCTAGATGGTGGAATTCGGCGGAGAAAATGATGGGGGCTGCGCCGGATCGAAAAATGATGTGAGGACTGGTGAGTATGGCACGGTGCTGCAGCTGGCGATGCGACGCGTGTTGAATAATGTCCTCTTCAAGTTCGAAGACGTGATGGATCCGGAATTCAGGTAAGGACTGAGATAATATCTGTTTTCAAACCTTTCCTTCTTCTTTCTTCTATTGCTAGGAGCTCTGGATTCGAGACGGGCGTGGCTGAAGACTGGATGCTGACTGCAGGCACGGTGAGCATTACGCTGCTGGATGCAGAATAACGCGAAGCATGTGCTGCTGTTCGGGCGTGATTCAAATAGCCTCCAGAGTAGTTCCAGGTAAGAAGCCCCTAGAACCACACCCGAGTAAAAAATAGTCCCTGTAGTAAAATAGTCCCATCCAGGTCTCACGTTGGCTTGGATTCATTTACAGCATGGTCTGCATGAGGTAAGTAAAGTCTATGAACCTGGCGCCTATAGCGCCTGGACTGATTCCTATTATGAGCCTGGCCCCTAAGGCGCCAGGACTGAACCCAGACAGCCCCCAGCCGGGGCTGCTGGGGATTTATTAAATATCTGGATGCCTGCTCCCAGGGCTGATGGGCTTGATCCAGATGCTCGGGGGTAGGCATCATGACACGCGAAAGGCGTCGAGGGCGCCGAACGAATCGGCGCCGGCGTCGATGTCGAGTGAATCGGCGTCAACGTCAGCCGCAGCGCCGCCAGCATCAACGGTGTCGACATAGGCCTCGAAGCCAGAGCTCACAGCGTGTCCTTCGACGACCTAGGCGCCGACAGCATCAACGGCCCCCTCGGAGGCGGAGCCTCGAGAGAGGCCGTCGACGACCTCGGCGCCACAGGCGTCGACATCTTCCTTGAAGACTGCATAGGATCACGCTGCCTCGAGTGCGTCAAGGACCGGGACCTGGAACGGGCATGGCGAGAACGGTTACCCTTGTCCAAGCAGGACCTCTCCCGCGAACCGTGCCGACCACCCGAGCCCGAAGGCGTGCGAGCGGTGTCTCTCGACCGATCAAGACCGACCCCACTCGGAGGCGCGGAGGGACCGGTGCCCTGCGATTCGAGAATCGCTAACATCTTCTTCCCGAAGGAAGCCCATTCCTCCGGTGTCGCTTGCATGGTGGGATAAGTGACCCGCCGACGGGCGGAGTCCTCAGTAGAGGACGGGGAAGGCGACCGATGCCTGAGCTTCCGGGAATGCCTCGAAGAGGCAGAGGAGTGGCAAGACCTACTCCTGGAAGGAGACCCACGGGACCTCCGACGATGACGCGGAGAGTCGCCTCTCGAATCATCCGTCGAAGGCCCCGCAGACCTCCACTTCCGGGGCTTAGACAACCTACCTACCAACAACTTCTTCTTGTACTCCTGCAAGGCCTTGGCCGTGAGCGACTGGCAGTCGAAACAGTCGTCCATGTCGTGGGCGTCCCAGAGGCACCACAGGCAGGCGTTGTGTGAGTCTGTTACAGACATCTTGGACCCACAGTCCCCGCATTTTTTGAAGCCCGGACGCAGGGTTGAAGACGAGGTAGACATCGTCACGAACAGGCTTTTTCACCAAACTGAACAGGTTCAAAGAACCGAGAAGATTACAACAGAAATTCCAAAGGGTCGATGTGTACCGAGATTCACGAAGCAAACACGTTCATGGAAAAAACGGAACTGAGGCTACAGACGTCGTGCATCCTACTTATCACATCGGGTGACGTCGGCCATCGGACGAGGTCCTCGGGGACGGTGTATCGACGTCATCGACGTAGTAGGCAGACGCCGAAAGTATTCCAAAGCAGCACAGCTGTGGTGATTACGGTCAAAGATATGGAATACGTTGGAGGACCCAATCCCCTCGAAAAAGCTATTTCTTTGCATTCAACCTCTGAATTCAGTTTTCTATCTGCTAGTTATCCCACCATCAATGCTAGTGTCTACCTGGAACTAACCTAACCAAAGCGGCTCCCACTAGTTTTGAATCCAATTTAGGGAATTAAATCAATTTTTAGCATTTTCCCATTCATTTAAAGCCACATTCAAAAGCATCTGACCTGTTTAAAATCATTCCTGTTTCTCTCTAAGCTTGCTGGGGGGGAGGGGGTTGGGATTGAAACTGCACTTGTGATTGTATATGCCTGAAACCTGTTTTCTCTCCTTCCATCTCTATATTGCATAATAGGGGGGATTGAGTATTATCAGCGGGAAAGAGTGATTGCATTGCATTTGATCAAATACCTAACAGTATTATTTCTGTGCTGCATTAATTTTCTATTATTGCATTTGACTGAACCCACACAAAGTTTTATTCTATGCTACATTATTCTTCTCACCCATACTCCTATTGATTAAAGAAATTGTGATTGTAATATCATCCAACGCTGATCAGTGTATAAATATTAATAGTGTGATATCTAGATATTATTAAATTTCATAAAAGTGTGATATATATTTTGTTCAAATCCATCAAATAAATATTTAAATTTTGCAAAACAAACTGCTTCTTGGTTCAGTGATACCTGGGGGGATTCAAAGAGAGGGGCGTGATATAAGGGTACATCATTCAGAAATAAGAGAACTTCAGACATAAAAATATATAATTAAGGGTTGCAGCTGGGCATCTCACGTCAGGCATTGACTTAGGTGGAGTGCTGGGTTGAAACCACTTACAGATTGGGGACTCGTTGAGGGATTTCTGGATTAGATATACCACTTGTGACAGTCTAATACAGTGTGCTAACTGACAGGGTACATAAATCCTTTTGAGCTACCATGCTGTGTTACACTGTGAAAAGCACCCCTCAAAAGGGAACGCTCTAAGGAAACGGTCTGTTTTGCAAAAATAAAATAAAACTTCTGTAAATCAGGAAGGAAATCAATATTTCCAGAATGGCGACATTGGTAGAGATCAATATGGCTAGAGAACACCTACTGTATACGTTATTTGTGAGAGGTGAATGGAGAGAGCAGGATCAGAATGTGTGGTTGCAGGCAATCACACAACAGATCACTGCAACAGGGTTAGATAAATGGAAAGATCAGGGTCCGTTACACATGGCCCTGAGTGAACTATATATGGCCCCTAAGGCAAAGGAAGAGCAAAACAAGATTGCCAAAATAGCGGCATATCTATATTTATCTATTGGAGCCATACAGGATAAATATGCTGAAGGCCAAGATCTGACAAATAGGCAACTGCAGGCATTAGAAAAGGCCCAAACTGATCTGAGCTCTTCTGAGCAGAGACTGCAGAGGAGCCAGGAGTCTGAGAATGAAAGTAGGCAGTACATAATCAAAATAAAAGAGGACATGGGTATCCTGCAGCAGGAAAAGGCAGAACAGGATACCAGAATTCTGGCCTTGCAGAAGGAGTACCAAGAAAGTTTGGACTCTCTACTGCAGAGCCAGAAAAAGCTGTAGCAACAAATAAACTTTAACAGGACATGCACAGAGCAGGTAGCCACCCTGCAAAGCCAACTAGACAGAGAGAAAGAGGAGAGCAATACATTAATCATGAAAGACCTGATTTGGATCCTTTGGGACCCATTTTTCTTTGGGAGGAGTTCCCCCATCTCTGAAGGAGGAGATCCTTTTCCTAGGATCCTCTGAGGATTCCTCTCCTTCAAATTGGAAGATTTGTACCTCCTCCACAAAATGGGTCTGTTTGGGTTCTTTGTTTCTCCTACCCCCCCATCTGCTCCTTGGGTGGCAGACTTTCAGGGGCAGGAAATTTTGGTTCCGATTCCCGGGTTTCCAGGGGCTTTTTACAAGTGGGGAAGGAAGCTTCCTCCAAAGCTTTACACCCCCCTTCCACGTGCGCCTCCTCCCTGGGAGCCGGTGGGTTGTCGGGGTTCTGCCCCTGTCATTGTTCTGGAGCATCAGGTCCAGAGTTTGAGGCATTCTGCGCCGGCATGCTCATCTGAGGGTTATGTTGAGTCCTCAGCATGCGACCCAGATCCTGTGCCATGTTTTGGACCTGGCGCTCTAGCTGCGACACCCGCTCAGGCTGATGCCGGGTTCTGTTTTCTCCCCTGGGCTGATCCCGGGAAGGGTAGCCATCCCTTCTCTGAAATTACCCCGTGTTTGGAAAATGTGGGTACCCCTCTACCCTTGGCCTCCCCTCTCCCGGATTAGGTTGTCTGGGCTCAGGAAAGTGGGGAATGAAGGATGGATTATTTTGGGGTTGAAAGTTTTCTGGGTACCTGGGGAAGATGTTCTGTCCAGGATTTGGGGAATTTCTGCCCTCCTGGGGGAAGTGAGGAAGGAAGTTCCCTGGGTTAGCTGGTGCCTGGTTGCATCCCGCCCTTGGGCTGGAGGAGTCCACACATAACCCAGGATGGGTCTGTTCCCCTTTTAGCAGGGACTAATATAGTCAGGGGAGTGAGGGATCCCATTTGTGGGACTACCTCCTTGGCTCCCTGTCTGTGACTGGTCCGAGGGCCTTCTGGTTTTGGGATTATTCTGCAGTGCAGGCAGGTTTTTAGGCCCCCCATCTCCAAATCTAAAATGGGGGCAGCCTTCACCTCTGCCAACTTAGCAGCAGCAGGGGTGTTGGTTGTTTTGGGGCTTTTAGCATTATTCTTGTTTTCTATGGGCTTTTGCACCTCATAAATTTGGGTGGCCTGTTCAATGACCCAGTCTAGTGATCTTTTCTCATGAAAATCTCTCACTAACTGGGTCATGATGTACTTTGGTAGAGCGTGGAAAAAAGTATTGACAAATTCTTTGATGTCCGTGCGCACCCTTCTGGTGGTCTGCGCAAAGGTACACTTTAATTCCTGCACAAATTCTTGTGGGGCCTGATCCTCCCCACATTGCAAGTTGTAGGCTGCCTTGCGAGCCTCCTGAGGATTTCTGTGAACAGAAAAATGCTTCAAGATGGCCGCCCTGTAGGTGGACCATCTAGAATGATTTTGGTCAACCGCAAAGAAGCGGGAGTATTTTGGTGAGAAGGTCCATTTCACATATTGAATACAGCTTTGGCTGTCCTTCAAATGGAAAGTTTCCATCATCTGCTCAAAGAGCTCTAAATGCTCCCAAACAGAATACTTAGCGTTCTTATGATAAGGTGTGATGATGCTCCTTATTGCTTTGATCTGCTTTAAAGGGTCCTTAATCAAGGCCCTTTTTACCTTATTGGCCTTCTTGGTTCGTGTAACCCTGGTCCACTCCTCCTCTGACTCAGAGGCACTGCTCCCAGAGGTGCCCGTCTGGTCTTCTAGGTTTTCCTGGATTCTGCAAGCCTGGGAATGGCTGGCAGAATGTGGGGACCTAGTCTCCTGTGTCCTGGGGCTCTCAGAGGAGTCTTCTGATTCCTCCTTCCTTGCTCCAAGGATTTGATAGGTACCCCCCACTGTCCTAGCTGGGCAGAGGTTTTCAGGATGCCCTTAGTTGGCCTACTCTCGTGGAGTTCCCCACTAAATTTCACCGTACTTGGGTACCCATACCCAGAGGCCCACCCATCCATTCCTGGGAGGTGCTGTCTATGAGCCCCACATTTCTGGTTGGATTGAAATCTGCCATCCCCGTGGTCCTCTTTTACTAGGATTCCTGAGGTTATGCTCAGGTGTTTCCCTTTCCCAGCAAACCTCATCTCTATCAGCCCCTGCTCCCTGTTGTCATGCAAGAACCTGAGCTTTCTGTTCCTCAATCAAGGCCTTACTAGTTTCTATCAGTCTCTCTTGCATGGCTACCTGACTGTGGAGCCTGTCATTGCTCAAGACCGGGCAGATGTGGGGACTGAGCTAGCGCCGCCCATCATCCACCCCCAGAAACAACAACATGAAAATCCCCTGGTTCAAACCCATCCTGGTGACTGCTTCCCAAAAAGGGGGGGGGCCCAGAACCGGAACCAGGGGAGCCCAAAACTTCTCCCATATCTAGTTGTCACCTTTTCTTTGCAGATTCCCAAGACTCCCCACAGAATTCTGCTAAAATCTCTTCTCTATCAGTGTCCAAAACTAGAAAACTGACCCACCAGTTGTCCAAAAATGTACATTATCTGTGCCCCCTTGCGGTGAAGGAGGGAAGATTCTATGGCCCGGTCCAAATACAGAATCAGGGTACAATTTTGGCACTGGTGGACACTGGATCCCAAGCTACCCTTCTGTCCAAAAAGGCCTTTGATAAACTAAATTTGGGAAGGGGGGAGAATTACCAAATTCCTCTCACCCTTCTTCCTGGACAACTTCAGAACTTTGACAGGAAGGAAATTCCCTTTGAGGGGACTGCGGATTTGGACATCAAAATAGGGCGACACAAGGGAAGCACCCGGTCATAGTTGTAACACCAGAGGGCACCCCTTGTTTACTAGGGAATGACCTCCTGCGTAGGTTGTCACCACTAATATATTGCATAAACAAGGTTCTCTGGACCCAGACTAGCCGACCCATAAAATTAAAATAGAGTGTCAACCATGTTAGTTTAAACAGCACCTGCCACATGGTTGAACAAAAATCTCACCAAGTAGAATTTCACTTCCAGAACAACCAAATTCCAGACGTGACAGTAATAGCAGTAGGACAACAAACTGGTGATGGGGGGGTCCTCTCTATTTCTGAAAATCAACCTTCCTTCCAGTTTAAGGTGGCATTCCACACTGGAAGGAAACACTCTGAAATTCTTTACCAATCCACAATCAGACATTCCTACTCCTATAGTCCAGAAAGATGAGAAATCAGGTCAGAGCCTGGCTGATATTCAGCAAATTGGAGAGCAGTTGTTCATCCCTATTCAGTTAAATGAAGGGAAGGACTATTGTCGCCTGAGTGTGTATGAACAACGGTAAGAGCTTCATCAGCGAAGCCATGTTCCGCAAAGTCCCAAAAGATCCAGCCATTCCCACATTTAGACTGATTGACAAATGGGAAATGGACCTGGAAACACCCAATTCCAAACATCTCCTGCCAAGCAGGTGTATGCTCAAAATCTCCATAGGCAACAAGAGCATAATCCATAATTGTTGGGTCGTGCGAGACGTCACTGACGCCTTTTACTTAGGCAGTGACATTCTCAATCGCTTTGCCATTAGTTTGGACCTAATAAACTTCAAAGCTTCCAATAGAGATGGATAACAGCGACTTAAAGAGTATCACTCTAGCCGCAGGCACCATTATTGGAATGGCGGTTGATGACCGACATTTTCCCATAGATTTAGGTAATGAACTGTTAGGACCAATCCCCAAGGACTGTTTTGACAGTAATAGTGATGACAACACAACACCAGACAGGATATTTAGCCGGCATGGGGGGACCTTCCTGGTGTACACTTCCTGCCCTTATGGTAAGGAAGATGTGACCTGTGACGTCAGGAGGGATGAGGTGATTTTCCAAGTCCGCAAGGACTGCCTTCCCCACCTGAAGCCACCAGTCCAAATCAGCACTTTGACCAGGGACTTCTGCACCCAGCTGGAGGAGGCAATAAATAGCAAAACCAGAAGTCTTTCCAGGCTTCAGGCAGATGGTTGAAGAGAGAGAGTCAACCTAGCTGATGCCTGTGAGACTCTGAAGTTTGAAACAAGTTGAAACAAATTGAAACAAGTTTTCTTGGATTTTCAAGATCTCTTTTCGGTGTACTCATGTGACTGTGGTCGCACCGACATCCACACAACAACAATCCCCACGGACCCTGGCATGACTCCAGTGTTTGCGAAGCAATATTGCTTGCCTCTCGCATCAATGGAGTCCCTTAATGAAATAATTAAGAACCTTGAGTCCCATAGGATAATCCGTCCAGTCCACAGCACCTCTAATAATCCGGTGCTGGGGATATTGAAGCCAAACGGCCAGTGAGACTCTGCGCTGACCTTAGGGAGCTCAACAAACGGGTCCATACTTCCTGATGGCCTCTTCCCTACATTCACCAAGGGCTGGCCCAGATCCAGGGGTCACAGGTATTCACTGCAATAGACCTGACCAATGGGTACTGGACTGTACATGTCAGTAGGGAGGACCAATACAAGCTGGCCTTCACCTTTGGGGGGCAGCAGTACACATGGACACGTACTCCCTTCGGATACATCAACTCCGGCAATGAATTCAACAACTTTCTACATAAGGCCATGCCCGACATGGGTGAGAGGGGTAACCTGGCGTATGTAGATAATGTTTTAATCAAAAGCTCAAAGGTGGAGGAACACATAGCGGAGATCCGTTATGTCCTGACACAGTTGAGGGCTGCAGGAGCAAAACCTTCCTTTTAAAAAGCACAGTGGTGTAGAACCCGTGTAAATTTCTTGGGGCATGAGATTACTCCTCAGGGTCTCTGTCCCCAGGAAAAGAAAGTGGAAGCACTACAGAAATTGAAAGACCCCACAACTCTGTAGGAACTAAGGAGCCTCCTTGGACTGACTAATTACAGTAGAAAGTTCATTGAGGACTACGCAGAGATCACAAGACCACTGATTCATGTTTTGAAGTGGGGGGTCAAGTGGGAATGGGGTCCAGAACAAGCCGAGGCAGTAAGACAACTCAAAGGAAGCCTACCACAAGCGCCTTGCCTAGCTTACCCTGTCAAAAACAAGGAGTTCTTCTTGGAGACAGGGTTCTCTAATACATGCTTGACTGCAGTATTATACCAAAAGCATGACAAGGTCAATAAAGTAATCTCCTATGTGAGTAAAACTTTATCCTCTGTGGAGGAAAAATTCAATGATTGTGAGAAGGCACTCCTGGCAACGGTGTGGGCATTGAAGAATTACCGCCCGTTTATCCAGGGGGAACACATCATAGTGGAGACTCCACACCAGCCTCTGCAATATCTCCAAAGTGTATTTGTATTTTATTGAATGTATATAGCCCTTTAATCCAAAGTGCTTTACATGAGAACACACAAAATACAACAAGCATAAGATGGCATTTGAATCATAACTTGAAAACAGTGTAAAGAACAATTTACAATATTGCAGAGGTGAGGAGGGAGTAGGGAGGGGCAGAGGTGAGTGAGGGAAAGGTAGGTGTTAGTGGAGGTAAGAGCAGGAGTAAGAGGGAATGTATGAGTGTGAGAGGAAGAGGAGAGGAAAGAGTAGGACTAGATGAGAGCAGGGGGTGGAGGGGAAAGAGGTAGGGAGGGAAAGGAAGAGCAGGGGTAGGAGGTGAGGAATGAGGGGTAAGGGAGAAGAGCGAGAGGAAATGAAGGGTGCTAGGGAGGTGAGTGAAAAAGATAAGATTTGAGAGAAGAGCGAAAGGAAGGGAAGGAGGGGGAAGAGCAGATGTGAAGGGGGAGGAGGTTCCAGTGGAAGGGAGCAAGCAGTTGGAAAGATCGGAAGCGGGAGGGGGCGCAGGGAGGTGGAGGAGGAGGGAGTAGGAAAAGATTAGCAGAGCAGAGAGACCGAGAAGGGGTATAGAAAGTGAGAAGGGAGGAGAGGTGGGGGGGGCAAGACCATAGAGGGATTTGAAAACAAGACAGAGGAACTTGAATTTGAGCTGGGAGTGAAAATAGAGCCAGCCGAAAGAGGTGAGAGAAGAGGAGATGGAATCAAGAGGTGAGAGAAGGCAGAGGGAGCGGATGGCAGAGTGGTAGATGGATTTGAGTGGGGCGAGATGAGAGGAGGGGAGTCCAAAGAGAAGGGAGGAACAGTAGAAGAGTCTGGAGAAGATGAAGGAGGTAATTAAAAGTTTAGCAGCGTGAAAGGTAAGGAGGGGTCGAATTTTACATATGTTGTAGAGGTGAAAGTTACAAGACTTGGCAGTAAGGGAAATGTGGTGAGATAGAGAGAGGAGAGAGTCAATATGGAGACCAAGATTACGGGCATGTGGAGAGAAGGAGAGCTTGGAGGGGGAAAGAGAATGAAGGCGGGAGGGGAGGGTGGAGGAAGAGTGTTAGCAGGGAAGAAGAGGAGTTCCGTTTTTTCAGTGTTAAGAATAAGCAAGTCAGAGGACATCCAGGATTTGATAGCAGAAAGGCAGGAAGATAGTTTATCATGAATGTCGGGAGAATAAGAGGAGAAGGAGAGGAAAAGCTGGATATCATCCGCATAGAAATGGTGCGAGACGCCAAAGGAGGAGGTGATAGGAGCTAAGGAGGTTTAGAGAGAGAAAAGAAAGGGGCCAAGGACAGAACCTTGGGGAACTCTGTGATTAAGAGGATATGTGGGGGAGGAGGAGCAACCCCAGGAGACAGAAAAAGAACAGTTAGAGAGATAAGAGGAGAGCCAGTTAAGAACAGAGTCCTTGAAGCCAAATGAGGAGAGGGAATTGAGAAGAAGAGGATGGTCGACAGTATCAAAAGCGGCGGAAAGATCAAGGAGAATAAGAATGGAGGAGTGTTTTGAGTAACGTGTAGAGAGGAGAGAGTTAAGAATAGAGGTGAGTGCAGTTTCAGTGGAGTGCAGTGGGTGGAAGCCGGATTGGGAATCGGGAAGGAGGGAGTGGTTAGAGATGAAGGAAGAGAGTTGAGAATAGACAATGTGTTCAAGAAGTTTGGAGAGGAAGGGTAGGAGAGAGATGGGGCGATAGTTGGAAGCAAGATGGGGATTAGCAGAAGGTCTTTTGAGAATAGGGATGATAGTCGCATGCTTGAAAGGGGTAGGAAAAGTGGAAGTTGAGAGGCAGATGTTGAAGAAGGAGGTACGGTAAGGTATAAGGAGGGGTAGATTTTTGGGATGAGGGGGGTAGGAATGGGGTCAGCGGGAGAAGCAGTAGGGTGAGTGTTGGTAAAGAGGAAGGTAACATCAGAATGAGTGACGGGAGAGAAGGAGGTCAGAGAAAAGGTACGGGGAAGAGAAGGAGGAGGAGGAGGAGGAGGAGAGTAGGAGGGGGAGGAGAGAATAGTTTGATGAAGGTTAAGGACTTTGCTGGAAAAGAAGGAGGCGATGGAGGGATCAGGAGTAGATGGAGAGAGAAGATGGGTTAAAGTTTGAAAAATGCGGCGAGGGTGGGAGGATTGAGACTGGAGAAGATCAGAGAAGTAGGCGCGTTTGGCAGAGTTGAGGCATGAGTCGTAGAGGGTGTGATAGGAGAAATATGCAGAATGGTTAGAGGGGGTTGGGTGTTTGAGCCATTGACGTTCAAGGCGCCTGAGAAGGCGCATGGAGGAGAGATGTGAAGAAAGCCAAGATTGAGCAGGACGGTGAGAGGGGCAAAATGAGGAGCGGGGGTAAAGAAGATTGAGAGAAGAAGTTAAGATGGAGGAGGCATCAGATGCGTAGAGAGAGGAGAAATGGGAGATGGGGGGAGAGAAGAGGAGAGGGATGTAGAAATAGAGAGGGGTTAAAGCCACGTAGGTCGCGCCGGAAGAACGAGGTGGAGGAAGGAGGGAGAGGAGGAGAAGGGGAGGGAGGGGAGAGGGAAAAAGAAAGTAGAGAGTGATCAGACAAGTAGGCGGGAAGGGAGGATACAGGGGATGCAATGAGAGAGGAAGTAAAGATGAGGTCAATGGTAGAGCCAGATTGGTGAGTAGGAGGGGAGGGGATGAAAGAGAGGAGGTAGGAGTCAAGAATGGAGATGAGAGGAGAGGAAGGAGGGTTCGAAGAGAGGTGGAGATTAAAGTCACCAAGTACAAGTAAAGGGGGACTGGGGGACTGGGGGGAAATGAGGCTGAGGAGATGGTCAATGTCCTTCTTTAAAAGGAGCAGAGTGGGCCAGCGGGGCGGTAGATGATAAGGAATGAGACAGCATGAGGAGAACTAAAGATTTTGAACATGAATTCAAAGGAAGGGAAGGAAGGTAGAGAAGTAGGGGAGGGAGAGAAAGTGAAGTGTGGCCGAAAAAGAAGGCCAAGACCACCTCTGCGGCCAGAAGAACGGGGGACATGTTCAAAGGAGGAAGAGGAAGAGGTGAAGGAGGCAGGTACAGAGGTGTTGTGAGGAGGGATCCAGGTTTCAGTAATGCAGAGAAATTGGAGGTTGAGGCGTAGGAAAAGGTCAATGACAGCAGTGGTTTTATTACAGATTGACCAGGTGTTCCAGAGGGCAACGTCAAAGGCATTGGTGGTGTTAGTGAGAGGAGGATACATAAGGTTACGGCATTGGGGAGCGGCGTTGGGGAGAGGGATTGAGTGAGTGTTGGGCAAGAAGGGAAGATTGAGAGAGGCCCCTGTTTAGCATCCTGGACTCCCTTGGTATCTCATATACCAACTATGCGGACAATACGCAGGTACTCATCCCACTCACAGGCGACTACCTAGCAGACTCCAACACCCTTTCCTCTATCTACTCTACCATCCAATCCTGGATGGCGGAGAATTGGCTTTGCCTCAATAGTGAAAAAACCGAACTCCTCCTTATTGGTTCACCTTTCACTCTCGGCAATCTTGGAGAACAGTACACATCCTTCACTATTGATAATATTCCAATTATGGTTTCAAACCATGTTAAGACACTCGGAGTCTACCTTGACTCTGACCTGTCAATGGACAGACAGGTCAATGCCATCGCCGCCTCCTCAGCCTACTACACCAAAGTCCTCAACGCAGCCAGGCCCTTCTTGGCCCGTCAAAGCTGCCTCACGATTGCCAGGGCAATCATCGGGTCAAGACTTGACTACTGTAATGCCCTTCTCGTCGGGATTTCCAACAAAAACCTCGCCAAACTTCAGCTAGTCCAGAACAATGCACTTAGAGCAGCCACCGGCACCGCAAGGAGAAACCACATATCCGAAATCAGAAAGCAAGTACACTGGCTCCCGGTTAAAGAAAGAATTGTCTTTAAAACTCTTACCCTCACCCACAAATGCCTTCACGAACTTGCTCCCCTTACCTGACTAACAGAATTACCAGGCACTCCGCCACAAGACCGCTCAGATCCATCTACGCACACACCATTGTGAGGCCTACCTCTCAGAAAGTGCGCGCCGGTGGCTCCAGTTTCCCTACCCTAGCAGCCATGCATTGGAACGCCCTGCCTCCTCACCTAGGACTCATTGAGTCCCACCTAGCCTTTCGTAAGGCTATCAAAACCAGACTCTTTGTGTGATTTAAATCTGTATCCTCCACTGCCTATATGAAGGAAGAAATAGTAGAATAGAAATGGGTAAACTAAAGGGGAGGACAGAGGAGTCAAGGAAGAGAAGGACAGGGATCAAGAACAAGGGGTTGCAAACAAGGAAGAGAGCAAGGGAGCAGCAGCCAGGAAAGAGGGGGGCTGCAAACAAGGAAGCAGGGCTGCAGTACCAAATGGTACAAGGTACAGAAAAACTGTAGTGGATTGCAGAGGACTGTAGTAGGCTGCTAGGCAGAAAGTCCAGAGGAGCAGGACTGAGAGCTGTAGGAGGTGGCAGACAGAGAGCCCAGAAGAGTAGGGCAGCAAGGAGTGAACCCAAAGGAACAGGGCGTAGAGGCAGAGAGACCCGCGGGTCAGGGCTGAAAGCAGAAGGGAGTAGCAGGCTGCAAGGCAGGGAGCCCAGCGGAGCAGAGCAGCAAGGAGCGAGCTCAGAGGAGCAGAGCAGCGAGGCAGGGAGCCCGGAAGGCTATGGCTGTAGGCAGCGGAGTGTAACAGGCTGCAAGGCAGGAAGCCCAGAGGAGCAGGGCTGTGAGGCAGGGAGCCCAAAAGGCTAGGGCTGTAGGCAGCAGGGTGTAGCAGGCTGCAAGGCAGGAAGCCCAGAGGAGCAGGACTGTGAGGCAGGGAGCCCAAAAGGCTAGGGCTGTAGGCAGCAGGGTGTAGCAGGCTGCAAGCCAGGAAGCCCAGCGGAGCAGGGCTGTGAGACAGGGAGCCCAAAAGGCTAGGGCTGTAGGCAGCAGGGTGTAGCAGGCTGCAAGGCAGGAAGCCCAGAAAGAGCACTGGAACAAAGCAGGACAATGCAGCAGCAGGAACAGCATACAAATTCGAGACAAAAGGCAAAAAGGGTCTGGGAGGACTCTTGATGCAAGAGACTGAGCTCCTGCAGGCAGCTGCTTAAATACCACCCTGCCCTCTACTGGGGCAGGCTAATTGGCAGCACCTGGAGCAGCACACCTGAATACAATCTGCCTCCTCCCTCTCTGGTCCTGAAATGGTGGAAGCAGCACTGATCCCTAGGGCTTCTGGGGATTGTGGTTCCAATGCTGATGAATGGGAATGGCCAGGAATTGATAGCTGTAGCAAGGTGCATTGTGGTACATGTAGTTAGTTGAGTTATATAAGAAGGCACCAAAGTCACGCAAATGGGAATTAAGTACCAAAGTGTGAATAGGGGTTGTTCCAAGAGTATTCTGAAGATAAATGAATACCAAATAGTCCATGATGGTTGCCAATGTGTTCGCCCATGGCGCAGGCATGACACTAGGTGGCCTTGATCAGTGGGTGGTCCCTACCTCATTCCGAAGCCTGATGTTAAGTCACACCCATGATGTGGCCACAGCCGGTCAAAGGGGGTTTCATACAACACTTGAACTCTTAAGAGAGGTTGCATACTGGCCACACATGGGGCAGGACCTCGACCAATATTTTCAAGGGGTGTCTTGTGTGTGAACAATTTCAGCCAACATCCCTCACACACCGTGCGCCTCTCCAAAAGAGGGGGATGACGCTGCCTTGGTCAGATTTACAAGTCGACTATATCAGGCTCGTGATTCACTCCTCTAGGGGCAACAAGTACATGTTGACCGTGACATGCTTGTTTACTAAATGGGCGGAATGTCTCCCGGCCCCAAACTGCAAGGCAGAAACAGCAGCTGGCCTGATGATCAACCACATCTTTTCGCGTTTTGGACTACCCCAGGGGATCGAGTCAGACCGAGGTAGCCACTTCACTAGCGAAGTAATGACAAAGATGTGGGAGATACTTGGGCTCAAAAGGAAGCTACACATTGCTTACCGGCTGGCCTCTAGTGGTATAGTGGAGAGATACAACAAAACAATTGTGAGCATATTAAAATAGTTTGTGGCAGATTCTGGGCCAAGTTGGGATATTCGATTACCTCTTGTCCTAATGGCCATCAGATCTACCCCTTCATCTGCAACTAAAATGTCACTGTTTGAACTGATGACTGGACGCAGGATGGTGCTTCCTCGGCATCTGCTCTACAGAACCCAAGAGCAGGCATTGATCAATGCCTCCACAACTCATGAGTATGTTGAAAATCTAAGAAAACACCTTCAACATGCTTTTGCCTATGCTCAGCGAAATCTAGAAAGATCTGCAGACAGAACAAAGACCCACTATGACTTAAAGACTACTAGGAAAGAATACAATGTAGGAGACCGGGTCTACTTATACATTTTCCAAAGGAACCAAGCCAAACAGCGCAAATTTTTGCCTAGCTGGAGGGGACCTTTTGAAATTGTAGACAAAATCTCACTAGTCGCCTACAAAATCTGCATCCCCAAAGGCAGTTTGGCAGAGGGGGAAGATAAGTGGGTCCATATTAACCAATTAAAGTGTTGCCATCCTAGGCACGCTCTGCAGCAACTGGAGGAGTTTTCTGGAACCCCAGAGGGGGTCATTCCAGCTCCCTAGAATTCCAACTATAAAATAGTCCATATATAGTCCATAAATTACAATCGAAAAATGTGTCCTGATTTGTCAAAATGTATGTGTCCGCCCCACTACATTAATAGTGGTGGGGAAATGTCTACAAATATGTTTTTGCTTTGTCATCCTAGAATTGGAAACCATGGGGACTAAAACCAAGGAGGACCACCCAGGGATCGGAAGCAAAGATCCAAGGGGCCCGGGGTATCGCTCCATACCTACATCAGGACTTGGCGAGGAGAACCGGTCGATCCACCCCTGATGGAAGAAAAGATGATGAACTTTACCATTTTTTTAACCAAAGGAAACGAGACAGATCATCCCAGTCTTGCGACTTCCCATTGATGGATGATCAATGCCAAATCGCCAGGGGGGGCTTGTGGGATGTTCTGACCCACTAGTCTATGCCCTGCAACATCACTGTGCGCTGCTTTCATCAAAAACAACAGTATGGCCACCATAAAGCCTTATGTGCACTACAAATCTGCGAGTAGTGCGCAGGGAAACCTGAAAAATAGGCTGCCGATCCATTTTGCCTATGTCAGTGGTAAAACAGGAGACCAAACTGCCAAAACCTGGCATGGGGCTGCCCACAGAGTAAAATAGAACTGTTTGAAAAGGCAGTGCTACATCCCAAGGAAAACCCAGAAGTGCCTAAATTCCCTTTTTCCTTGGCTGTTAAATTTGCAAAATAATGATTCTCAAACAGCAGAGAAGATCCAACATCCTTGTGGGGTGTTCACCATCACCTTATTTAAGGAACCCCCATAAACACAATGTCAGGAGAAACACCTTTCATAATAAAAAAAAATATACATTCAAAAGGTGCTTGCATGGGAAAAATATGTCAGAAATGGGTGCAGTACCTCCACTCGCCTGTGTCAGAAGCTCTCATTACTCATACTGTCAGTTTAAAACGTGTGTCTTAAAACAAATTGTAGAAAAGAAGAGACTTGCCATCAAAAACAATATGGGTTGCTACAATTCAATTTCTATGTTTTAAAAAGACTGGAATGAAGAGATTTGTGTGGATATCTGTAGAAAATGTAAATTGTATTTTAGAAAATCCCATTTTTAAACAGTGTTTTAAAGTGAACTAATGGCAGCTACACTGGATTTCAAAGATATTCCACAGCTTCTCCCCAAACAAAGGAATTTTCCTCCTGCTCTCTGCTCAGGAACTGGCATTGCGTTGTAAAGGGAAGTGGGAGGGGATTTTGGCCTGTTGCTCTGAGTAGAGACAAAAGGCTCCCTTGACTGAAAGGAAATGCAAATTCAGGCGCCAATAGAAATCAACTGCTAAAGGAAGAGAGGCACGGGTAGCTCTGGCCCAGCCAAACCTTGGAGGCGGAGCTAGACTGATATGTGTATCTGAAATTTCAAGGAAATATCTTTTTGGAAAAAGACTCATAGAAAACTGTGAACAATTTGGAAAAATCTGTGCTTTATAGGTTGTTAATATAAAAATGCTGCTCACAATTTGAAACTAATCTGAACCCTGTGTGATATTCAGAGACCGGACTACAAAAATGTTGATATTGTAGCAATTGTGATCATGCTAGGAATATGAAAATTTACAGGATTATGCCCAGATGTCTTGCGCATGTATGTGGATAAATGTGTACAGGTCTGACACTGGGTACCTAACCAAAAGCGCGAAAAACGGTCAGTTTTGAACCGAAAATCTCAAGAAGATTGGACTCGGACGGAGACATGCTTTATTAAATATGTGATGTGGATATGTATTATTAGCAAGTTGGTGATATTGTAGATATGTTTTATATGAAAAATAGGTTTTCTGTGTAGAAACAAAGGGGAGGATTTTCCCTCGATTGTAAATTGCAGCATCACTATGACACTAGATTTCCTTCTCGAATCAGGAAAGGAGAAATACTCTGACCTATCGTATCCCTAGAGGGTCGGCTTAGTATAATCAGCTTGCCCACCCATTTGGAAAATACATAAATAGGGACTGTTGAGGACCTAGACACACACATTCACCAATAAACTGATTTACTGGCGAAGCGCTCTGCAGGAGAACCCAGATCCAATACTCCAAAACTCAGAAAGCAGAAGGACCATTCCAAAGCTGAACCCGTCTCAGCTGGCCTTTAAAATCTTGCAACCTGATTTTAACCCCAGACTTCCAAGGGGCACATCAAAAATTGAACAGCCTGGCTGTGCTGTTTTCTGCTTCTTGCCAAGAACTCTTGCCAGAACCCAGATTTCTAAACCAGTAGAGCAGAGCTGAAACCAGATAGCTGTAAACTCCAGAACCAACCAGTCAGATCCAGTCCAGTGTGCCATGCAGAGAGCAGAGTGCTGTGCTGAGTGCAGAACCGGGTGCCTGAATCCTGTCCGGTAAAACCTTTGACCAGATCCTTACGGGCCTATTCCAAAACCATAGTTGTGAGTATATATCATAGAATTGTCCATATCCAATCTCTTATCCTTATGTAATCCTAAACAAACCATTATAGCATATCCATACTGCATTGTAGAATCTCTTTGGTCTTTTCTGAATCTTTCCCTCACCCATATAGTCCTTTGATAATTGTAGTGATAATATCATCTTTGCACTAATATATTTACTGAAGAAAGACAAGTATCTTGGCGGGCAAAAGTCAGAGCGGAGGCGCCTCTGGACTGGTGGCTGTACCGTTGGCTATCTTGCATCTTCATAGCCTCCCTAGTGTTAAAAAATCTGTGTTGGTAATATTCAAAAGCGCATCTTTCATTGGAAAATCTTGACTCTTTTTGAGAAAAATCAACCTTCACTAAAATCTCTGTACCGTACATGCTAGAAACGAAATTGTCAGATTGAAGCTAACATCCTCAGCTTTCAAACGAATCTACAACTGCATTCCAACTCCTTATAGTTTTTCTGTAATAGTGTTTCTCGCGCACTGAAAAGTTTTCCGCAAATCTACATTTGGCTCAATTTCATCACATGTAAAATAGCTATTTCTTTGCATTCAAGCTCTGAATTCAGTTTTCTATCTGCTAGTTATCCCACCATCATTGCTAGTGTCTACCTGGAACTATCCAAAGCGGCTCCCACTAGTTTTGAATCCAATTTAGAGAATTAAATCAATTTTTAGCATTTTCCCATTCATTCAAAGCCACATTCAAAAGCATCTGACCTGTTTCAAATCATTCCTGTTTCTCTCTAAGCTTGCTGGGTGGGGGGTGGGATTGAAACTGCATTTGTGACTGTGTATGCCTGAAACCTGTTTTCTCTCCTTCCATCTCTATATTGCATATTAGGGGGGAATGAGTAGTATCAGGGGGAAAGAGTGATTGCATTGCATTTGATCAAACACCTAACAGTATTATTTCTGTGCTGCATTAATTTTCCATTATTGCATTTGACAGAACCCACACAATGTTTTATTCTATGCTACATTATTCTCCTCACCCATACTCCTATTGATTAAAGAGATTGTGATTGTAATATCATCCAACGCTGATCATTGTATAAATATTAATAGTGTGATATCTATATAGTGTTCAATTTCATAAAAGTGTGATATATATTTTGTTCAAATCCATCAAATAAATATTTAAATTTTGCAAAACAACCTACTTCTTGGTTCAATGATAACTGGGGGAATTCAAAGATAGGGGCGTGATATAAGGGTACATCATTCAGAAATAAAAGAACTTCAGACATAAAAATATATAATTAAGGGTTGCAGCTGGGCATCTCACGTCAGGCATTGACTTAGGTGGAGTGCTGGGTTGAAACCACTTACAGATTGGGGACTCGTCGAGGGATTTCTGGATTAGATATACCACTTGTGATAGTTTAATACAGTGTGCTAACTGACAGGGTACATAAATCCTTTTGGGCTACCATGCTGTGTTACACTGTGAAAAGCACCCCTCAAAAGGGAACGCTCTAAGGAAACGGTCTGTTTTGCAAAAATAAAATAAAACTTCTGTAAATCAGGAAGGAAATCAATATTTCCAGAATGGCGACATTGGTAGAGATCAATATGGCTAGAGAACACCTATTGCATAAGTTATTTGTGAGAGGTGAATGGAGAGAGCAGGATCAGAATGTGTGGTTGCAGGCAATCACACAACAGATCACTGCAACAGGGTTAGATACATGGAAAGATCAGGGTCCGTTACACATGGCCCTGAGTGAACTATATATGGCCCCTAAGGCAAAGGAAGAGCAAAACAAGATTGCCAAAATAGCGGCATATCTATATTTATCTATTGGAGCCATACAGGATAAATATGCTGAAGGCCAAGATCTTGCAAATAGGCAACTGCAGGCATTAGAAAAGGCCCAAACTGATCTGAGCTCTTCTGAGCAGAGGCTGCAGAGGAGCCAGGAGTCCGAGAATGAAAGTAGGCAGTACATAATCAAAATAAAAGAGGACATGGGTATCCTGCAGCAGGAAAAGGCAGAACAGGATACCAGAATTCTGGCCTTGCAGAAGGAGTACCAAGAAAGTTTGAACTCTCTACTGCAGAGCCAGAAAAAGCTGGAGCAACAAATAAACTTTAACAGTGCATGCACAGAGCAGGTAGCCACCCTGCAAAGCCAACTAGACAAAGAGATAGAGGAGAGCAATAAATTAATCCTGAAAGACCTGGATACCCAGGCAGAATTTGATGAAAAGCGCCAGAAAGCTGGTGCGCTTCAAAGACAGAGGGACGACCTGGCGGCACAGAGGCAGGCTCTTGCTCAGGAAAGGGACACCTTCGGCCAGGAAGTCTGTCATTTAAAAGAGAAACTGGAAGAAAATCACCTGGCTCTTCAGGGACTGGGTGACCTCCAAAAAGAGCATGAAAAATTGTTAGAGCGGACCAGGAGGGTAGAAGAGGCTCTAGCAAGGAAGGACCAGGCCAGTATAGACAGGACTCAGGAGGTAACCCTCCTGCAGCAAAGACTGGCCCAGTACTCAAAAACAACCCAGGAAGCACAGAGAGAAAATGAGGCTCTCTGTGAAAACAATGACAGGCTCCACAGGCAGGTAGCCATGCAGGAGAGATTGATAGAAACTGGTAAGGCCTTGATTGAGGAACAGAAAGCTCAGGTTCTTGCATGGCAGCAGGGAGCCAGGGCTGATAGAGACGAGGTTTGCTGGGAAAGGGAAACACCTGAGCATAACCTCAGGAACCCTACTACAAGAGGCCTTCATCTCTCCCAATCTCTGGACTCTGTCCCCCCCCATGTCCACTGGCGCACTCATTAACCAGCACCTCCCAGCAATGGATGGGTGGGCATCTGGGTATGGGTACCCAAGTACGGTGAAATTTAGTGGGGAACTCCATGAGAGTAGGCCCACTAAGGGCATCCAAAAAACCTCTGCCCAGCTAGGACAGTGGGGGGGGTACCCATCAAATTCTGGGAGCAAGGAGGAATCAGAAGACTCCTGTGAGCGCCCCAGGACACCGGAGACTAGGTCCCCACATTCTGCCAGCCATTCCCAGGCTCGCAGAATCCAGGAAAACCTGGAAGACCAGACGGGCACCTCTGGGAGCAGTGCCTCTGAGTCAGAGGAGGAGTGGACCATGGTTACCCGAACCAAGAAGGCCAATAAGGCAAAAAGGGCCTTGATTAAGGACCCCTTAAAGCAGATCAAAGCAATAAGGAGCATCATCACGCCTTATCATAAGAACGCTAAGTATTCTGTTTGGGAGCACTTAGAGGTCTTTGAGCAGATGATGGAAACTTTACATTTGAAGGACAGCCAAAGCTGTATTCAATATGTGAAATGGACCTTCTCACCAGAATACTCCAGCTTCTTTGCGGGGTTGGAGGACCAAAATCATTCTAGATGATCCACCTATAGGGCGGCCATCTTGAAGCATTTTTCTGTTCACAGAAATCCTCAGGAGGCTCGCAAGGCCGCCTACAACTTGCAATGTGGAGAGGATCAGGCCCCGCAAGAATTTGTGCAGGAATAAAAGTGTGCCTTTGCGCAGACCACCAGAAGGGTGCGCAAAGGACAGCAAAGAATTTGTCAATACTTTTTTCCACGCTCTACCAAAGTACATCATGACCCAGCTAGTGAGAGATTTTCATGGGAAAAGATCACTAGACTGGGCCATTGAACAGGCCACCCAAATTTATGAGGTGCAAAAGCCCATAGAAAACAAAAATAATGCTAAAAGCCCCAAGACAACCAACACCCCTGCTGCTTTTAAGGTGGCAGAGGTGAAGGTTGCCCCCATTTTAGATTTGGAGATGGGGGGCCTAAAACCTGCCTGCACAGCAGAATAATCCCAAACCCAAAAGGCCCTCGGGCCAGTCACAGACAGGGAGCCAAGGAGGTAGTCCCACAAATGGGATCCCTCACTCCCCTGACTATATTGGTCCCTGCTAAATGGGGAACAGACCCATCCTGGGTTATGTGTGGACTCCTCCAGCCCAAGGGTGAGGAATCCAACCGGGCACCAGCTAACCCAGGGAACTTCCCTCCTCACTTCCCCCAGGAGGGCAGAAATTCCCCAAATCCTGGACAGAACTTCTTCCCCAGGTACCCACAAAACTTTCAACCCCAAAATAAACCATCCTTCATTCCCCACTTTCCTGAGCCCAGACAACCTAATCCGGGAGAAGGGGAGGCCAAGGGTGGAGCGGTACCCACATTTTTCAAACCCGGGGTATTTTCAGAGAAGGGATAGCTACGCTTCCCGGGATCAGCCCAGGGGAGACAACAGAAGCCCATATCAGCCTGAGCGGGTGTCGCAGCTAGAGCGCCAGGTCCAAAACATGGCACAGGATCTGGGTCGCATGCTGAGGGCTCAACAGAACCCTCAGATGAGCATGCTGGCGCAGAATGCCTCAAACTCCGGACCTGATGCTCCAGAACAATGACGGGGCAGAACCCCGACAACCCACCGGTTCCCAGGGAGGAGGCACAAAGGGAAGGGGGGTGTAAAGCTTGGAGGAAGCTTCCTTCCCCACTTGTAAAAATCCCCTGGAAACCCAGGAACTGGAACCAAAATCTCCTGCCCCTGAAAGTCTGCCACCCAAGGAGCAGAGGGGGGTAGGAGAAACAAAGAACCCAAACAGACCCATTTTGTGGAGGAGGTACAAATCTTCCAATTTGAAAGAGAGGGATCCTCAGAGTATCATGGGAAAAGGATCTTCTCCTTCAGAGATAGGGGAACGCCTCCCAAAGGAAAATGGGTCCCAAAGGATCCAAATCAAGACCGGGGAGATGTGGGGACTGAGCGAGCGCCGCCCATCATCCACCCCCAGAAACAACAACATGAAAATCCCCTGGTTCAAACCCATCCTGGTGACTGCCTCCAAAAAGGGGGGGGCCCAGAAGCGGAACCAGGGGAACCCAAAACTTCTCCCATATCTAGTTGTCACCTTTTATTTGCAGATTCCCAAGACTCCCCACAGAATTCTGCCCAAATCTCTTCTCTATCAGTGTCCAAAACTAGAAAACGGACCCACCAGTTGTCCAACAATGTACATTTTCTGTGCCCCCTTGCGGAGAAGGAGGGAAGATTCTGTGCCCCGGTCCAAATACAGGGGCAGGGTATAATTTTGGCACTGGTGGACACTGGATCCCAAGCTACCCTTCTGTCCAAAAAGTCCTTTGTTAAACTAAATTCGGGAAGGGGGGAGAATTACCAAATTCCTCTCACCCTTCTTCCTGGACAACTTCAGAACTTTGACGGGAAGGAAATTCCCATTGAGGGGACTGCGGATTTGGACATCAAAATTGGGCGACACAAGGTGAAGCACCCGGTCATAGTTGTAACTCCAAAGGGCACCCCTTGTTTACTAGGGAATGACCTCCTGCGTAGGTTGTCACCCCTAATAGGTTGCGTAAACAAGGTCCTCTGGACCCAGACTAGCCGACCCATGAAATTGAAACAGAGTGTCAACCATGTTAGTTTAAACGGCACCTGACACATGGTTGAACAAAAATCTGACCAAGTAGAATTTCACTTCCAGAACAACCAAATTGCAGATGTGACAGTAATAGTAGTAGGACAATAAACTGGTGATGGGGTTCCTCTCTATTTCTGAAAATCAACCTTCCTTCCAGTTTAAGGTGGCATGCCACACTGGAAGGAAACACTCTGAAATTCCTTACCAATCTACAATCAGACATTCCTACTCCTATAGTCCAGAAAGATGGGAAATCAGCTCAGAGCCTGGCTGATATTCAGCAAATTGGAGAGCAGTTGTTCATCCCTATTCAGTTAAATGATGGGAAGGATTCTGTTCTCGCCCGAGTGTGTGTGAACAATGGTAAGAGCTTCATCAGCAAAGCCATGTTCCGCAAACTCCCAAAAGATCCAGCCATTCCCACATTTAGACTAATTGATAAATGGGAAATGGACCTGGAAACACCCAATTCCAAACATCTCCTGCCAAGCAGGTGTATGCTCAAAATCTCCATAGGCAACAAGAGCATAGTCCATAATTGTTGGGTCGTGCGAGACATCCCTGCCGCCTTTTACTTAGGCAGTGACATTCTCAATCGCTTTGCCATTAGTTTGGACCTAATAAACTTCAAAGCTTGGACCCGATTAGCGGAAAATCCCATGGGCTTTGATGACCCAGAGAAAGCATTTAGGTCAGCTCAATTGCTGCCTTATGCAGTTGGAATTCAGATTGCAGAGGAAGTCACCATCCCGAAAGGACCCGACGATTCTCCCTGGAAGTGAAAGTTAAAAGAGGACAGAAATTGAAAAACCCTGATGCCTATATTCATCTAAATGCTTCTCTCCAACAGCAAGGGTTGGGAGTGAACCCAACAGCACTAGTCAACATGGAACATGACCGACATTTTTCCATGGATTTAGGTAATGAACTGTTAGGACCAATCCCCAAGAACTGTTTTGACAATGATAGTGATGACAACACAACACCAGACAGGATCTTTACCCAGCATGGGGGACCTTCCTGGTGTACACTTCCTGCCCTTATGGTAAGGAAGATGTGACCTGTGACTTCAGGAGGGATGATGTGATTTTCCAAGTCCGCAAGGACTGCCTTCCCCAGCTGAAGCCACCAGTCCAAATCAGCACTTTGGACAGGGACTTCTGCACCCAGCTGGAGGAGGCCGCTGAGATAGCAAAACCTGAAGTCTTTCCAGGCTTCAGGCAGATGGTTGAAGAGAGAGTCAACCTAGCTGATGCCTGTGAGACTCTGGAGCAGAAGCAAAAATTGAAACAAGTTTTCTTGGATTTTCAAGATCTCTTTGCAGTGTACTCATATGACTGTGGTCGCACCGACATCCATACAACAACAATCCCCATGGACCCTGGCATGACTCCAGTGTTTGTGAAGCAATATTGCTTGCCTCTCGCATCAATGGAGTCCCTTAATGAAATAATTAAGAACCTTGAGTCCCATAGGATAATCCGTCCAGTCCACAGCACCTCTAATAATCCGGTGCTGGGGATATTGAAGCCAAACGGCCAGTGGAGACTCTGCGCTGACCTTAGGGAACTCAACAAATGGGTCCATACTTCCCGATGGCCTCTTCCCTACATTGACCAAGGGCTGGCCCAGATGCAGGGGTCACAGGTATTCACTGCAATAGACCTGACCAATGGGTACTGGACTGTACCTGTCAGTAGGGAGGACCAATACAAGCTGGCCTTCACCTTTGGGGAGCCAGACTCCCTTCGGATACATCAACTCCGGCAATGACTTCAACATCTTTCTACATAAGGCCATGCCCGAGTTGGGTGAGAGGGGTAACCAGGCTTATGTAGATGATGTTTTAATCAAAAGCTCAACGGTGGAGGAACACATAGCGGAGATCCATTATGTTCTGACACAGTTGAAGGCTGATGGAGCAAAACTTTCCTTTTAAAAAGCACAGTGGTGTAGAACCCGTGTAAATTTCTTCGGGCATGAGATTACTCCTCAGGGTTCCTGTCCCCAGGAAAAGAAAGTGGAAGCACTACAGAAATTGAAAGACCCCACAACTCTGCGGGAACTAAGGAGCCTCCTTGGACTGACTAATTACAGTAGAAAGTTCATTGAGGACTACGCAGAGGTCACAAGACCCCTGATTCATCTTTTGAAGGGGGAGTCAAGTGGGAATGGGGTCCAGAACAAGCCGAGGCAGTAAGACAACTCAAAAGATGCCTCTGACAGGCGCGTTGCCTAGCTTACCCTGTAAAAAAACAAGGAGTTCTTCTTGGAGAAAAGGTTCTCTAATACATGCTTGACTGCAGTATTATACCAAAAGCATGACAAGGTCAATAAAGTAATCTCCTACGTGAGTAAAACTTTATCCTCTGTGGAGGAAAAATTCAATGATTGTGAGAAGGCACTCCTGGCAACATTGTGGGCATTGAAGAATTACCGCAATATCTCCAAAGTGTATTTGTATTTTATTGAATTTATATAGACCTCTAATCGAAAGTGCTTTACATGAGAACACACAAAATACAACAAGCATAAAATGGCAATTGAATCATAACTTGAAAACAGTGTAAAGAACAATTTACAATATTGCAGAGGTGAGGAGGGAGTAGGGAGGGGCAGAGGTGAGTGAGGGAAAGGTAGGTGTTAGTGGAGGTAAGAGCAGGAGTAAGAGGGAATGTATGAGTGTGAGAGGAAGAAGAGAGGAAAGAGTAGGACTAGATGAGAGCAGAGGGTGGGGGGAATGAGGTAGGGAGGGAAAGGAAGAGCAGTGGTAGGAGGCGAGGAATGAGGGGGAGGGAGAAGAGTGAGAGGAAACGAAGGGTGCTAGGGAGGTGAGTGAAAAACATAAGATTTGAGAGAAGAGCGAAAGGAAGGGAAGGAGGGGGAAGAGCAG
The DNA here is from genome assembly GCF_040938575.1 of Ambystoma mexicanum. Taxonomy (NCBI): domain Eukaryota; kingdom Metazoa; phylum Chordata; class Amphibia; order Caudata; family Ambystomatidae; genus Ambystoma; species Ambystoma mexicanum. The sequence goes on along the minus strand of NC_090935.1, from coordinate 1,058,373,299 downwards.
ATGTGAAGGGGGAGGAGGTTCCAGTGGAAGGGAGTAAGGAGTTGGAAAGATCGGAAGCCCGAGGGGGCGCAGGAAGGTGGAGGAGGAGAGAGTAGGAAAATATTAGCAGAGCGGAGAGAACGAGAAGGGGTATAGAAAGTGAGAAGGGAGGAGAGGTAGGGGGGCAAGACCATAGAGGGATTTGAAAACAAGACAGAGGAACTTGAATTTGAGCTGGGAGTGAAAAGAGAGCCAGCCGAAAGAAGTGAGAGAAGAGGAGATCGAATCAAGAGGTGAGAGAAGGCAGAGGGAGCGGATGGCAGAGAGGTAGATGGATTTGAGTGGGTCGAGATGAGAGGAGGGGAGTCCAAAGAGAAGGGAGGAACAGTAGAAGAGTCTGGAGAAGATGAGGGAGGTAATTAAAAGTTTAGTAGCGTGAAAGGTAAGGACGGGTTGAATTTTACATATGTTGTAGAGGTGAAAGCGACAAAACTTGGTAAGAGAAATGTGGTGAGATAGAGAGAGGAGAGTCAATATGGAGATAAAGATTACGGGTATGTGGAGAGAAGGAGAGCTGGGAGGGGGGAAAGAGAATGAAGGTGGGAGGGGAGGGTGGAGGAAGAGTGTTAGGGAAGAAGAGGAGTTCTGTTTTTCAATGTTAACAGTAAGGAAGTGAGAGGACATCCAGGATTTGATAGCGGAAAGGCAGGAAGATAGTTTATCATGAATGTCGGGAGAGAAAGAGGAGAAGGAGAGAAAAAGCTGGGTATCATCCGCATAGAAATGGTGCGAGACGCCAAAGGAGGAGATGATAGGAGCTAAGAAGGAGGTGTAGAGAGAGAAAATAAAGGGGCCAAGGACAGAACCTTGGGAAATTCTGTGTTTAAGAGGATATGTGGGGGAGGAGGAGCCACCCCAGGAGACAGAAAAAGAGCAGTTAGAGAGATAAGAGGAGAGCCAGTTAAGAACAGAGTCCTTGAAGCCAAATGAGGAGAGGGAATTGAGAAGAAGAGGATGGTCGACAGTATCAAAAGCGGCGGAAAGATCAAGGAGATTAAGAATGGAGGAGTGTTTTGAGTAACGTGCAGAGAGGAGAGAGTTAAGAACAGAGGTGAGTGCAGTATCAATGGAGTGCAGTGGGTGGAAGCCGATTGGGAATCGGGAAGAAGGGAGTGGTTAGAGATGAAGGAAGAGAGTTGAGAATAGACACTGCGTTCAAGAAGTTTGGATAGGAAGGGTAGGAGAGAAATGGGGCGATAGTTGGAAGCAAGATGGGGATTAGCTGAAGGTTTTCTGAGAATAGGGATGATAGTCGCGTGCTTGAAAGGGGTAGGAAAAGTGGAAGTTGAGAGGCAGATGTTGAAGAAGGAGGTAAGGTAAGGTATAAGGAGGGGGTAGATTTTTGGGATGAGGAGGGTAGGAATGGGGTCAATGGGAGAAGCGGTAGGAGGAGTGTTGTAAGGAGGAGGGTAACATCAGAATGAGTGACGGGGAGAAGGAGGACATAGAAAAGGTAGGGGGAAGAGAAGGAGGAGGAGGAGAGTAGGACGGGGAGGAGAGAATAGTTTGACGAAGGTTGAGGACTTTGCTAGAAAAGAAGGAGGGGATGGAGGCATCAGGAGTAGATGGAGAGAGAAGACGGGTTAAAGTTTGAAAAATGCAGCGAGGGTGGGAGGATTGAGACTGGAGAAGATCAGAGAAGTAGGTGCGTTTAGCGGAGTTGATGCATGAGTGGTAGAGGGTGTGATATGAGAAATATGCAGATTGGTTAGAGGGGGTTGGGTGTTTGAGCCATTGACGTTCAAGGCGCCTGAGGCGGCGCATGGAGGAGAGATGAGAAGAAAGCCAAGGTTGAGCAGGACGGTGAGAGGGGCAAAATGAGGAGAGGGGGTAAAAAAGATCGAGAGAAGAAGTTAAGATGGAGGAGGCATCAGATGCGGAGAGAGAGGAGAAATGGGAGATGGGGAGAGAAGAGGCGAGGGATGTAGAAATAGAGAGGGGTTAAAGCCACGTAGGTCACGCCAGAAGAACGAGGTGGAGGAAGGAGGGAGAGGAGGAGAAGGGGAGGGAGGGGAGAGGGAAAAAGAAAGTAGAGAGTGATCAGACAAGTAGGTGGGAAGGGAAGATACAGGGGAGGCAATGAGAGAGGAAGTAAAGATGAGGTCAATGGTAGAGCCAGATTGGTGAGTAGGAGGGGAGGGGATGGGAGAGAGGAGGTAGGAGTCAAGAATGGAGAAGAGAGGAGAGGAAGGAGGGTTCAAAGAGAGGTGGAGATTAAAGTCACCAAGTACAAGTAAAGGAGTGGGACTGGGGGAAATGAGGCTGAGGAGATGGTCAATGTCCTCGTAAAAGGAGCAGAGTGGGCCAGGGGGGCGGTAGATGATAAGGAATGAGATAGCATGAGAAGAACTAAACATTTTGAACATGAATTCAAAGGAAGGGAAGGAAGGTAGAGAAGTAGGGGAGGGAGAAAAAGTGAAGTGTGGCCGAAAAAGAAGGCCAAGACCACCTCCGCGGCCAGAAGAATGGCAGACATGTCCAAAGGAGGAAGAGGAAGAGGTGAGGGAGGCAGGTAGGGAAGAGGGGGAGGGAAGGGGAATGGGGCGGTATTGAAAAAGGGATGGAAGCATTTCAGGGAGAATGAAAAGAATTGGACAATGGGTCAAGAACAGCTACAGGGAGAATGTTTGGGAAGGAGAGAGGTGGGTGGGAGAGGAGATGGGGTGCAGGGAGGAGGGGTAGGTACTTTTACAAAGTGACAGCATCCGGGCCGGAAATGTAAGTAATGTCCGAATTACTTACTGGATTCTGTCAATGCAAGGCTTTCCTGTGGAGGTTAGATATGGCCAAAACAAGATTCCCCTCGCGCAAGGTCTGGCTGACTTGCATGATTGTGCCAGAGAAAACTGTCTCGAGGACGAGAGTCTAAAACTCAAAGACAACATGGAGGCATACCTCAATTCCCCACACAAAGTCTTTGAAGAAAACAAGTGTGAGGGAATGCCAACTGTCTATGTGGATGGATGCTCTTACCATGTTGACAACAACGGGGAAAAATAACTTGTGGCCAGGGTAGGGAATGCATGGGTGAATGAGACCCCAGAACCCTCTGCTGGGTACAAGATTGGTCCCCGAAGTAGTCAAGTGGCAGAGTTGATGGCTGTGCATCAAGCCATCCTCACTGCTGTCCAACATCAACTCCACGAACTGGTCATAATCACAGATTCAGATTGTGTACGGAACGGGTTTGTGGAGCACCTGGTTAATTGGAAAACCAGAGGCATGTTATGTGCTAATAATAAACCCTTGAAACATGGGAAATTAATTCAAACATTGATGATATGGTCCACCTCGAATGGGATGACCATCTACCGGAAAAAGATCAAAGGTCATTCTAAAGTAGAGGGACCAGACAAAACTGGAAATGACTTAGCTGATCAGCTGGCCAAAACCGGAGCCATCCAAGGGGATCTGCTTGAGATCGAGTCCCTGTTGGGGGAGATCCAGGTCACTGCTATCACTAGGTCCCAGACAAATGCTCACAATGAACTCTCAACTGCACAATGGAGTAAGGAGACCCCAGATGCTGATTTGATTACAGCTCAAAAAGGGGATCCAATAATTGGTACGTTTTATCAACACATTGAGGACTTTGAGAACTTTCCCCTGACGGATACCAATTACATTGGGAAACAGGACCTCAGAGTGTTGATGAAATGTCCAAAAATGTTCCGAATCCAAGACGGTTTGCTGATAAGGAGATCCCTAGCTGGCCATGATCAGTGGGTGGTCCCTACCTCATTCCGAAGCCTGATCTTAAGTCACACCCATGATGCGGCCACAGCCGGTCAAAGGGGGTTTCATACAACACTTGAACTATTAAGAGAGGTTGCATACTGGCCACACATGGGGCAGGACCTCGACCAATATTTGAAGGGGTGTCTTGTGTGTGCACAATTTCAGCCAACATCCCTCACACACCGTGCGCCTCTCCAAAAGAGGGGGGTGACACTTTCTTGGTCAGATTTACAAGTCGACTATATCGGGCCCGTGATTCGCTCATCTAGGGGGAACAACTACATGTTCACTGTGACATGCTTGTTTACTAAATGGGTGGAATGTCTCCTGGCCCCAAACTGCAAGGCAGAAACAGCAGCTGCCCTGATGATCAACCACATCTTTTCGCATTTTGGACTACCCCAAAGGATGGAGTCTGACCGAGGTAGCCACTTCACTAGCGAAGTAATGACAAATTTGTGGGAGATACTTGGGGTCAAAAGGAAGCTACAAATTGCTTCCCGCCGGCCTCTAGTGGTGCAGTAGAAAAATACAACAACACAATTGTCAGCATATGAAAAACGTTTGTGGCAGATTCTGGGCCAAGTTGGGATACTCGATTACCTCTTGTCCTAATGGCCATCAGATCTACCCCTTCATCTGCAACTAAAATGTCACTGTTTGAGATGACTGGACACAGGATGGTGCTTCCCCAGCATCTGCTCTACAGAACCCGAGAGCAGACATTGATCAATGCCTCCATATCTCATGAGTATGTTGAAAATCTAAGAAAACACCTTCAACATGCTTATGGCTATGCTCAGCGAAATCGAGAAAGATCTGCAGACAGCATGAAGACCCACTATGACTTAAAGACTACTAGAAAAGAATACAATGTAGGAGACCGGGTCTACTTATACAATTTCCAAAGGAACCAAGCCAAACAGCGCAAATTCTTGCCTAGCTGGAGGGGACCTTTTGAAATTGTAGACAAAATCTCACCAGTCGCCTACAAAATCTGCATCCCCAAAGGCAGTTTGGCAGAGGGGGAAGATAAGTGGGGCCATATTAACCAACTAAAGTGTTGCCATCCAAGGCACGCTCTGTAGCAATTGGAGGAGTTTTCTGGAACCCCAGAGGGGGGTCACTCCAGCTCCCTAGAATTCCAACTAAAAAATAGTCCATATAGTCCATAAATTACAATCGAAAAAGGTGTCCTGATTTGTCAAAATGTATGTGTCCGCCCCACTACATTAATAATGGTGGGGAAATGTCTACAAATATGTTTTTGCTTTGTCATCCTAGAATTGGAAACCATGGGGACTAAAACCAAGGAGGACCACCCAGGGACCGGAAGCAAAGATCCAAGGGGCCCGGGGTATCGCTCCATACCCACATCAGGACTTGGCGAGGAGAACCGGTCGATCCACCCCTGATGGAAGAAAAGATGATGAACTTTGCCATTTTTTTAACCAAAGGAAACGAGACAGATCATCCCAGGTCTTGCGACATGCCAAATCACCAGAGGGGGCTTGTGGGATGTTCTGACCCACTAGTCTATGCCCTGCAACATCACTGTGCGCTGCTTTCATCAAAAACAACAGTATGGCCACCAAAAAGCCTTATGTGCGCAAAAAATCTGTGAGAAGTGCGCAGGGAAACCTGAAAAACAGGCAGCCGATCCATTTTGCCTATGTCAGTGGTAAAACAGGAGACCACACTGCCAAAACCTGGCATGGGACTGCCCACAGAGTAAAACAGAACTGTTTGAAAAGGCAGTGCTACATCCCAAGCAAAACCCTGAAGTGCCTAAAATCCCTTTTTCCTTGGCTGTTAAATTTGCAAAATAATGATTCTCAAACAGCAGAGAAGATCCAACATCCTTGTGGGGTGTTCACCATCGCCTTATTTAGGGAACCCCCATAAACACAATGTCAGGAGAAACACCTTTCATCATAAAAAATCCACATTCAAAAGGTGCTTGCATAGGAAAAATATGTCAGAAATGGGCGCAGTACCTCCACTCGCCTGTGTCAGAAGCTCTCATTACTTATACTGTCAGTCTTAAATCAAATTGTAAAAAAGAAGAGACTTGCCATCAAAAGCAATATGGGTTGCTACAATTCAATTTCTATGTTTTAAAAAGACTGGAATGAAGAGATTTGTGTGGATATTTGTAGAAAATGTAAATTGTATTTTAGAAAAGACCATTTTTAAACAGTTTTTTAAAGTGAACTAATGGCAGCTACACTGGACTTCAAAGACATTCCACAGCTTTAAAGGGAAGTGGAAGGGGATTTTGGCCTGTTGCTCTGAGTAGAGGCAAAAGGCTCCCTTGACTGAAAGGAAATGCAAATTCGGGCGTCAATAGACATCAACTGCTAAAGGAAGAGAGGCTCAGGTAGCTCTGGCCCAGCCAAACCTTGGAGGTGGAGCTAGACTGATATGTGTATCTTGAATTTCAAGGAAATATCTTTTTTGAAAAAGACTCATAGAAAACTGTGAACAATTTGGAAAAATCTGTGTTTTATAGGTTGTTAATATAAAAATGCTGCTCACAATTTGACACTAATCTGAACCCTGCGTGATAGTCAGAGACCGGACTACAAAAATGTTGATATTGTAGCAATTGTGATCATGCTAGGAATATGAAAATTTACAAGATTATGCCCAGATGTCTTGCGCATGTATGTGGAAAAATGTGTACAGATCTGACACTGGGTAACCAACCAAAAGCGTGAGAAACTGTCAGTTTTGAACCAAAACTCTCAAGAAGATGGGAGTCGGACAGAGACATGCTTTATTAAATATGTGATGTGGATATGTATTATTAGCAAGTTGGTGATATTGTAGATATGCTTTCTATGAAAAATAGGTTTTCTGTGTAGAAACAAAGGGGAGGATTTTCCCTCGATTGTAAATTGCAGGATCACTATGACACTAGATTTCCTTCTCGAATCAGGAAAGGAGAAATACTCTGACCAATCGTATCCCTAGAGGGTGGGCTTAGTATAATCAGCCTACCCACCTCTTTGGAAAATACATAAATAGGGACTGTTGAGGACTTGAGACACACACATTCACCAATCAACTGATTTACTGGCGAAGCGCTCTGCAGGAGAACCCAGATCCAAGACTCCAAAACTCTGAAAGAGGAAGGACCATTCAAAGCTGAACCCTTCTCAGCTGGCCTTTAAAATCTTGCAACCTGATTTTAACCCCAGACTTCCAAGGGACACATCAAAAATTGAACAGCCTGGCTGTGCCGTTTTCTGCTTCTTGCCAAGAACTCTTGCCAGAACCCAGAGATCTAAACCAGTAGAGCAGAGCTGAAACCAGATAGCTGTAAACTCCAGAACCAACCCGTCAGATCCAGTCCAGAGTGACGTGCAGAGACCAGAGTGCCGTGCTGAGTGCCTGAATCCTGTCCGGTAAAACCTTTGACCAGATCCTTACGGGCCTATTCCAAAACCATAGTTGTAAGTATCTATCATAGAATTGTCCATAGCCAATCTCTTATCCTTAAGTAATCCTATACAAACCATTCTAGCATATCCATACTGCATTGTAGAATCTCTTTTGTCTTTTCTGAATCTTTCCCTCACCCATATAGTCCTTTGATAATTGTAGTGATAATATCATCTTTGCGCTAATATATTTACTGAAGAAAGACAAGTGTCTTGGCAGGCAAAAGTCAGAGTGGAGGCGCCTCTGGACTGGTGGCTGTACCGTTGGGTATCTTGCATCTTCATAGCCTCCCCTAGTGTTAAGAAATCCGTGTTGGTAATATTCAAAAGCGCATCTTTCATTGGAAAATCTTGACTCTTTTTGAGAAAAATAGACCAAATCTCTGTACCTGCTAGAAACAAAATTGTCAGATTGAAGCTAACATTCCCAGCTTTCAGATGAATCTACAACCGCATTCCAACTCCTTATAGTTTTTCTGTAATCGCGTTTCTCGCGCGCTGAAAGGTTTGCAGCAAATCTACATTTGGCTCAATTTCATCACATGTAAAATAGCTATTTCTTTGCATTAAACCTCTGAATTCAGTTTTCTATCTGCTAGTTATCCCACCATTATTGCTAGTGTCTACCTGGAACTATCCAAAGTGGCTCCCACTAGATTTGAATCCAATTTAGAGAATTAAATCCATTTTTAGCATTTTCCCATTCATTCAAAGCCACATTCAAAAGCATCTGACCTGTTTCAAATCTTTCCTGTTTCTCTCTAAGCTTGCTGGTGGAGCGGGTTGGGATTGAAACTGCATTTGTGATTGTATATGCCTGAAACCTGTTTTCTCTCCTTCCATCTCTATGTTGCATATTAGGGGGGATTGAGTAGTATCAGGGGGAAAGAGTGATTGCATTGCATTTGATCAAACACCTAACAGTATGATTTCTGTGCTGCATTAATTTTCTATTATTGCATTTGACTGAACCCACACAAAGTTTTATTCTATACTACATTATTCTTCTCACCCACACTCCTATTGATTAAAGAGATTGTGATTGTAATATCATCCAACGCTGATCATTGTATAAATATTAATAGTGTGATATCTAGATATTGTTCAATTTCATAAAAGTGTGATATATATTTTGTTCAAATCCATCAAATAAATCTTTTAACTTTGCAAAACAACCTACTTCTTGGTTCAGTGATAACGGGGTGGGGGGATTCAAAGAGAGGGGCGTGATATAAGGGTACATCATTCAGAAATAAAAGAACTCAGACATAAAAATATATAATTAAGGGTTCCAGCTGGGCATCTCACGCCAGGCAATGACTTAGGTGGAGTGCTGGGTTGAAATCACTTACAGTACATGCTGAATGCGGAACTGGTATTGGGCGAAGAAAAAGGCCCAACAAGCTTGATGGCTGTTTCTACATTCCATTGATTGTAGGACCTGCAGATTCCGATGATCGGTCCGTACCAGTACTGGGTGTTTGGCACCCAAGAGATGGCTCCATTCCATAAAGGCTTGTAGAATGGCGAGTTGTTCTTTTTCCAGGACCGAATAGTGTGTGTCGCTAGGGTGTAATGTCCGAGACAAATAGGCAATGGGGTGGTCTTTTTTATCCCCAGATTCTTGTTTAAATACTGCCCTGATTGCATACTCAGAGGCATCTATTTCTACCAGGAGGGCTTCGTTGTGTCTGGCTGAACCAGGATGGGTCCTTGAGGAACTTGTGCTTTAACTCTTGAAAGGCGACTTCTTGAACTGCTGACCAACCAACAGAAGGGAGTGCCTTTCTTCAGTAAGGAAACAATAGGTTGCACAATGGATGAGAATGTGGGAATGAACTTCCTATAGAAGTTAGCAAATCCCAGAAATGAGTGGACTTGTTTAACCAAATATGGAGCGGGCCAGGAAAGAATGGCTTCGACCTTGGCTGGATCCATTGCCACTCCTTGGGGACTCAGCACTAATCCCAGATAACGAACCCTAGACACATGAAAGATACATTTCTCGGGTTTGGCCAGCAGATGATGGTCTTGTAAACGTTGTAAAACCAAGGTAACATGTTCCTGATGTAAGGCCGGTTTGTTGGAGTAAATCAATATTTCGTCCAAATAGATGATCACAAAAATGAACAACATGTCTGAGAAGACCCGGCCATAAAGCGCTGGAATACTGCTGGGGCATTAGCAAGACCAAATGGCATGACTAGGTATTCAAAGTGTCCAAAAGGTGTTCGGAAGGCAGTTTCCATTCATCGCCCACTTTTATACGGATCGAATGGTAGGCACCCCGTAAGTCCAGCTTGATGAAAATCACAGCACCACTTAAGGCTTCCAGAATGTCTGAAATGAGTGGTAAAGGGTATCGGTCCTTGAGGGTACACAGATTTAGACCTCGGTAATCTAAGCATGGTCGGAGCTCCTTAGTGTCCTTTTTGGACACAAAGAACAAAGAGGCTCCGGCAGAGGACTTGGAAGGACGAATGGTTCTTTTGGTTAGATTGGTATCCAAGTATTCTCGTAAGGCTAGTTTCTCGGTTTCACAAAGGATGAAGATCCTTCCGAAGGGAATGACCACATTCTCTTCAGTGTCGATAGCGCAGTCCTCAGGTCGGTGCAGAGGTAGGTACTGGACAATAGCTGTTGAAAACACATACGAGAATTGATCGTAATTTCAGGAACCTGAGTGATGTTAGAAACAGTGATAAATTGCTGTTCTGGGATTCTTTTTTCAGTGGATATGGAGCATTGATTATTCCGGGAAAGACAAAATCCAGATCCCAGGAATAAAGATCCCGCAGCCCAGCTGATGTACGGGTTATGTCTCTGCAGCCAGGGCATGCCCAGAACCATTGGGTAATGGGCTGCTTTTATTATATCAAATTGTAGCAACTCCTGGTTGTTGTGTATGGAAAGCAAATGTTCTGTGGTTTGTTGAGTTATGGGTCCTGATGATAGTGGTTTACCATCTATCCATTTTACCGCCTGGATGACGCCTTTGGATTTTCTCGGAATTTGATTCCTCAATGCCCATTCATCATCCAGGAAGATGCCCATGGCTCCACAATCCACCAAGGCCAGAACGGGATAGGTTGCCTTGTCGGTTGTAGACAGAAAAAGCTGGAGTACCACCAAGGAGTTCTTCGGAAGTGAGTCCAAGGAAAGAGATGATTCGGAGCAAGAACCAGTCTCCCGAAGATGGGCTCTGTTTAGGATCGGGAGCTGGCGTTTCCCGAACATCTAGGAGGGGCAATTGGGCAATTTCTTGCCAGGTGTTTGTCAGAGGCACAATACATACAAAGTCCACTGTTGATCAGACGGGTCCTTTCCTGAGAAGTGATAGGTCCCCTTAAGGAACCCAGTTGCATGGGTTAAGGTTCCGTGGAGTTCGACGTAGCTGGCTCTTTGGGACTAAGATATTCTGATGAGGGTTTCTGTGGAGGAATGTGTGTCTTTCTTTTCTCTGCTTTTCTTTCTTGTATCCTGAAATTGATTTGCAAAGACAAGTCTAAAGGGCCTGGAAGGATCCTGGGCAGGCCACTCTAGCCAATTCGTCTTTGATCTCCTCCTTTAACCCATGTCGGAAAAAGGTAAAGCATGCTTTGGGGGTCCAGTCAGCATCCTTAGCCAATTTTTTGAAGCGAGTTACATAAGACAACATATCTTGATTTCCTTGTTGAAATTCCAACAGTTTCTCTTGAGCACAGTACATCTGTTCTGGATGGTCAAACATGGTCTTAAAGGCATCTATGAAACCGTCATAGTTGTCAAGTAGAGGGTCCCCCGCGGATACCAGGGGCGTTGCCCAGGCCAGTGCATTCCCAGAAAGGTGGGAGATTACGAAGCCCACCTTAGCCCTGGGCGTGGAAAAATAGTAGGGTTTAAATGTGAAGTGTACCAGGCATGAATTAAGGAAAGAGCGCAATGCCTTAAGGGTGCCATCATATTTGTCCACAATGCCTCCTACTGATTCACTCTCTTGGTATGCTGAGTCCCAGGACAGAACAAGTTGTTTTAAAGCTGCATTCTCAGCCTTGAGGTTCTGGACCTCTGTTGATAACTCCTGCATTCCTCTCATGAGGTCTTGTAGAGCAGTCTCTATGTTAGGTACAGTGTTAGGTTTTGGGCGTCTCAAACGGTCACACTCGGAGTCCTCAGACTCTTGGCTCACCAGTTTGTTTCTTGATGTTTTCTTTCTTGCAGGTTTCTCCTTCTTTATGGAGGTTCGGGTCTTGTACAGGAATGGGCGTGTCTCCTCCGACGCCAGTCTGCAGGCAGGTAACTGATAGATGATATCCCAGGCTCCTGCCGAGGGAGGATACTATGGCCCGGAGATTGTTCAGTATCCAGGAAGGATTCCAGGAAGGGCCAAGTAAGTAAACCAGGAGGGAACAAGGAGTCCAGGAGGTTTCAGAAGCTGCTCGCGCGGCACCGCAAAAACGGAGATAGCGAGGAGTGGCACAGAACAATAACACCAGGAAGGAAGGGGAAAAGGCTTAATCGCATACAAAGCCAAAGGATAGAGATAGTAGGACGAGGAAAAGAAACCAGGAAAACAACTTGCCGGAAGGAAGGGCACGGATAGGCTTAGCGTTGAGATGTGCCAAGCCGCAGGGGTGTGTCTCTTTTCACGGAAGCAACAGGCATTCCTGGGAGACTAGACCGTGTGTTCCCCCACAGTGTTGGCCATGTTGAGTGTAAAGATGGATGCAATAATACGATGTTTGAGGGGCCAAGTCATCCAGAAAGGGCGGAATCTGTGATTCATGACACTTCCAGTATTGTCGAAGGATCTTTCTGATGGATACAGCTGAGGTTCCACATGTTACTATAAGGCGAGTAACATCGTTATCTTCCATGGTGTCTTTTTCTTGTCGATTATTAGATGGGAGTATTGTTCTGTCGCACTTGCATGCTTTTATATATACTCTTTCGATAACATTTTTCTGGTAGGCTTGTTTTTGAAACCCCCATGCCATTGTTTTACATTCCCATTCTTAAGCCTCTATATTCAAGCAATTTTTGCGCAATCTGATGAATTCTCCATATTGAATACTCTAAATCAAATTCTTAGAGTGGCCACTTGTAGCATGTAAGGGAGTGTTCGCCCCCGTAGGCTTACGATATAGTCCACTTTTTAGCCGATCTCCTTCGACAATAACAGCTACATCCAGGAAGACAACAGTTTTGGAACTATGTGTCTCCGTAAATTTCAAATTCAGGTCATTATAATTAAGGAGTTTGACAAAATCAATTAATTCCTCTTGTCTCCCTCTCTATATTATGAAGAGATCATCAATGAAGCGTAGCAACATTATAATCTTATCAGTATGGGCTTCATTCTCTTCACTCCATACCTTGAATTTCTCCCAGTGTCCCATTGTTAGATTAGCATACGAAGGGGCGAACGTGGTGCCAATGGCTGTATCTTGTACTTGTCTAAAGTGCTCATTGTTGAACAAAAATACGTTATTCGTAAAGCAAAACATGATAATTTCTAACACCATCTCAGTGTGTCTGAGGTAATTCAAGGACCTTGTAATCAGAAAATATGTACACGTCTTTAATCCACATTTGTGTTGGATAGATGTATATAGAGATTCGACATTCATCATGGCCAAGATGTATTCTGGTTCCCAAGGTAAATCATCTACCTTGGATACCTTGGATAGAAAGTCCTTTGTATTTCTCAGATAGGAAGGTAAGGAAGACACAAATGGAAACAGCGTCTCATTGATGTATTTAGACGGTACAACGTCCTTTCATCACAGGATGTTTTTTGTGGGGTTTTTTGATGCACTTTTTTTTAATTAAAACCCATCAAATTATTTAGGGGGTTTAGTAAATTATATGTATGGGGTGTGGTTGTTTGGGAATAAATACAAATTAAAGAAAATGGGGGGGTGGGGGAACCCCCCTAAAAAAAGAAATAAAATGTGATTTTTTTTTTGTAAAGGTTTCAGTCAGCATAACATCCTACCCTGCCACCCAAGCCACCCAACCACACCCTCTAACTCACCTCACCTTTAAAACCCCTGAAGGCTTGACCTCTCGCTACTTAGCATAACTGCACTGCCTCCCTTCTCCCCCAGAACAATAAACTCTTTCATATTCAATTGTTGTTCCTCATCAGTTCTTACTATTACATGTCCATTTCATTCTGGGTAATTATGTCACGACTGACATCTGGTCCTATCCTCTTCAGGCAAGGAACTTACTCCATGTTATACTGGATACCAGACCGTGTGTCAGGTCCGATCATTTCTTCGTAACATTCAATATTCAGCTTCCTACTACATCCATTCAAAGGAAGAATGCCTTTAAGAAAGTTACCAGTAGGAATTGTAATACCATTAAATTAGGTGAATAAGAATGTTGTCTTAGCAAACTTATGGACTCTACCTCAGATGGGGACTCCCCTGATCTTTGAATATGAGAAGTCTTTAACCACATTGTTGGACTATGTGGCGCCCCTGAAGTCTAAATTAGAGTCCATTCTGTCCATTAGAGAAAGGTCTAATGGACAGAAATGAGTTACACCAACCTTGGTGGTATGTAAGCAAGACAAAAGCAGAGTAGATAGAATTTGGGTTAAAATGCAAAAACAAAAAAGTAAGGATAAGTGGCAGGCCCTTGAGAAAGTGTATCAGTGTGAGAAACAAGACTATTTTAATACACAAATAGGGAATTCAAAGAATGATTCAAAGAAGCTTTTTGAAATTCTTAGGAATTTGGGGAAACTACAAGCTGAAGTCAATAAACTGGATCTGACAGATGAGGATTGTGAAGCAATCCAGGGGGCTTTTGCTGACAAAATGAAAACAGCACAGGTCAGCATTGCATACAATCTAGATAACTATTTTCCTGCCCCTACGTCAACAGCTATTGGGGCTCTACCATCCCTTAACATCCCCCTTTCTCTTTTAAAGCTATTTCAAGGGACTTTATGGAGAAAGTCCTTAAGAAAATGCACCCCACTACTTGTTTTGTGGACGTTATTCCCTCTACAAATTGTTTTGTAGCATGTGGGAGTTTTTGCCCCTTTTTTGGTTGATTTCGCTATATATTTGCAACCAACCATGTGCCAGACCTTTTAAAAAAAGGTGATAGATACCCCTTTGATAAAAAAAAAAAAACAGGGCAAGATCATGAAGCGTTCTGCAATTTAATACCGATAAGAAATGTTCCTTTTTTGCTGAAAATGATCGATAAACTAGCCACCATACAGCTTCAGGAACATGTGGAAAGTAATAGGATCCTACATTTTAGGCAGTCTTGTTTTAGGCCCTCCATGGTACAGAAAGTGCTCTATCAGACTTACAGGAAGACAGAACACTGGCCAGAAAAAGTGTTGAGAGGTTTCACATGATAAAGAGTGCTACCATTAATGGCATTCCTGTGTCATGCCTGCGCCATGGGCGCATACATTGGCGATCAATATGGACCTGATTTCCCATTTCTGAGACTTTGGTACTTTTCTATTTTTTCCACAAACTTCACTTACCACAATGCACTTGGCTATAACCATCTATTCCTGGCTATTCCTATTGGTCATCATCGCCTGCAGGGGCTCAGTCTCTTGCATTAAGAGTCCTTCCAGCACCTTTTTGCTTCGAGCTACGTATCTTTGTATGCGGTTCCTCTGCATAGCAGCCGATCACGCTCAGCTGCTACCTTCCGTCCTTGCCTTCCAGGATCCAGCCTTGCAGGCGATCACACTCCGCTGCTACCTTCCGTCCTTGCCTTCCAGGATCCAGCCTTGCAGCCGATCATGCTCCGCTGCTACCTTCCGTCCTTGCCTTCCAGGATCCAGCCTTGCAGCCGATCACGCTCCACTGCTACCTTCCGTCCTTGCCTTCCAGGATCCAGCTTTGAGCCGATCACGCTCCGCTGCTACCTTCCGTCCTTGCCTTCCAGGCTCCAGCCAAGCAGCCGATCACGCTCCGTTGCTACCTTCCGCCATTGCCTTCCAGGCTCCAGCCTTGCAGCCGATCATGCTCCGCTGCTACCTTCCGCCCTTGCCTTCCAGGCTCCTGCCTTGCAGCCGATCACGCTCCACTGCTACCTTCCGCCATTGCCTCCCAGGCTCCTGCCTTACAGCAGATCACGCTCCATTGCCTTCAACCTACAGTCTTCGTCCGCTGGGCTTCCAGTCTAGCAGCCTTCTACAGTCCTCCTGCAGCCTTCTACAGTCAGCGGCCCTACTCCTCTGGGCTCTCTCCTTGCTGCCCGGCCCTTCTGGGCTCCTTGCCGTGCAGCCTGCTTCACTCCCCTGCCCTAAGCCCTTTCCCTCGGGGCTTCCTTCCTTACAGCCCTGCTCCTTTTGGGCTTGCCCATTGCTTCCCTGCTTTTCTGAGCTTTCTACCTTGTACCCTACCGTCCTCTGCTATCCACATCAGTTTACCTCCATTATTTACTTTCGGTTATTGCAGTTCCCTTGTTTCCTGATTGCTGCTCCCTTGCTTTCTTCCTTGTTTTCAACCCTCAGTTCTTTCTCCCTATCCAATGCTGTTATACGGCTTTCCCTTCATTTCCTTCTGCTAGTTGCTATTCGACTTCCTTTTCCCTGGATTTATCTGTTAGTGTCTTCTCTTGTACTGTTTGTAGACCCCTTGTACAGAGCTTGTCTGTTGGTTTCCGTCAGGCAACCTCTGCCACTTCCCTTGTCTAGTTTCTACGTTACAGACACCCATAGCTGTTGTTCCAAGCCATGAGCAAACAGCGTGGGCCTCTGGTATAGCAAACTGTGCAGAAGGCTAGAGTTTTCCTAAGGTTTGTGGAATACTCTTTTCCTATATCTGCATACACCCCAAAAGGGAATCCATTCTGTACCTTTTTCCTTACTACACTTGCCTACTCTTCGTTCTCCTTTCTTTCAGCTGTGTGTGTGTACTTATCTTTCCACTTTACTTTGGCACAACCACCCAAACCCTTCCTGGGTGTCCTGTGCCACTCTTAATAGAGTGCCATCCGTGATATCCTGACACACATTGGAGAGGGGACAGGGTTCCCCCAACTTCCTGACCCCACTTCTGGGAGGGATCCTTGTTACCCCTGACAAGGTCAAGCCCATGTCACATTCCCTGCGATGAAAGAAGTGTACACCTAGCAAACTGCTTCCCATGCTTTACCCAGGCCATTACCAACTCCATTTTCACGCAATAGGAAAGCAGAGAAACTCACTACCATAGGAAATGACACTAGGACTACAATGGGGAGGGTGGGAGTCTCTACACATGTCCACAACCCTTGTGAAGTCCAAGATAGTGGACTTGTTGAATCCTCAGGCCAGCCCCCTTATAAATCACATGACCGTCAACCCATCGCCCAATCACCTAACAATACTGTTCTCAGTTCCCAGGTGTCATCAAAAGCATTAAGTCCTGCCTATGAGCAAAAGAGACCCTACAATAGTAGGCAGTCAGTTCAATCTAGCAGGGTGAGGAGTTGAATTAGGAGTTGGAGGAATTAATTTGCTGATGAGTGGTGAGAATAATGTTGAGAGGAGAGCAGGAGTTGGTTTCTGGAGGCTGAAAGGAGAATTTGAAGGCTGCTGAAGGAAGAAATCATTGCCATCTGAAGGAGAAAAGTTGTTGGGGGGGGGGGTGGAGGAGGTGAGCCATGAGATAAAGAGAGTTGGGAGGAAATTAGCCAGAGGGAGGCTATCAACTGGAGGCAGACATCGGCGGTTGGAGGACGTATATCAATGAGATTGGAGGGAGAAGCTTACATCTAGGAGGAATATAATTATTATCAGGAAGAGAAGACCTTTGAATGGTTTGGCAGGGAATTGGGGTGATATTGGAAGATAGTGTGTGTGGGGGAGGTTGAGGAGAAGAACCATTAGAGAAGCAGCACACTAGGAGAGAGGAGGTGAAGGAGTGTAACACTAGTCGCAGAGGAATTATAGCAAGAGGCGGGATACAAACACTATATCTGAGGAGGTGGGAGGAAAACAAGTACTAGGGAGAGAGCGAATATAGTGTTTGTGTACCAGTTCAGTCCAGGGCAAAATCTGGTGGGAAGAGGTTCCAAGGCCATATTATAGGATGGATCAAAGAGATGATGCCTGAAGGACCTGGATCTCAGAGCAGGGATCTGATCTGATCTTGATCAGAGGGACAGTGAGAAGTCAGGACCCTCACTATCCTACTGGTGAGAAGTCTGAGACATGTGACAAAAAACCCTGAGCCAAAGCAGCATAGCCACCACCTCAAACTGGTGGAGGAGTTCTTCAAGATCTTCCCAGTCCTGAGACGTGTTAGCTGCTGAGAGCCTGAGCATTGAACTCAATTGACATGGGTTCAGGAACACTGCCAATCCTATTGTCACAGGTTTCCCCCCTTCTCACCTGTCTTTGTTGTCTGTTGGAGTTCTTCGATGGAGTCTTCTTTCGCAGAGTTCGGGTCTTGTATAACCCAGCATGCAGGTCCTCGGGTTCCAGCATGCGTTCAGCGTTCGAAGTCCTGGGAACGTTCAGATGTCCAGGAAGTCCGAGGAAATCTAGGAAACAGCGAAGAGTGCACACGGAAGACGAGTGCATGGAGATCCGGGATGCAAGGAGGACAAAAAGGAGGGGAAATGAAGGAGGAGGAATTTAGGGGTACCGGGAACCAAGAATCAAAGGAAAAACACAAGCGAACTACGGCAGCACACGTCTATCCACGGCAAGCGGTAGCGGTGAGACGCGCAGGGCCGTGGGGGACGTGTCCGCTTTATAGAATGTAATGCGTACGGCGCGGAAACTGTTAAACAGTATTCCGCGTTCGGCGGCCATGTTGGGAGTACTGCTGAGTGCAAGCCCCTATGGGTCAGGGACCAATAAGTCCAGAAAGGACACGTCCGATGGTTCATGACACCTATAACCTGAAGACAAAGACTAGGGTAATTTATTGGACATTGAAGTGGCACCAACCATACAAAGGCCAACCTTTGGGACTTTCTAAGAGACTCTGTATTGTATTTTGACCTTCCCTGAGAGATGCAACAAAGGGGTAACAACAACATTACAGCAGAGAAGATTTAAAGGGAGATTTAAACCTTACAGAAGGCTTTAAATGTTGTCCCAACATACAGCTCGACATTATTTGACTTCAAGGATTAGCTATTTTGTTTCATTCGAAACATCAAGTTGTGGTATTTTTTTAAGAAAACATGGAACTCAACATGAGTCCTGATGACACTATTGAACACGATAAACTAGAGTTTAAGGCCAAGAATAGTTTTATACCCCCTATCAATATCCCTTCAGTGTATATTTTTCATTAAACCGTCCTAAACGATCTTGAGAAAATATCCTTCAAACAACCTAGATTTTCTTATCTAAAGAGACATGAGCTTACGCTCATCTAGGATGACTATTCAACCAGCAGATGACGGAGGAACGCTGGTGTTAAAGAACACCATAAACTATCTTGAAGAATGCGAGACAACTGAGTGACGATAATGGGTTTGCCAGATTAGATAACAATTCAATTTCGTCAATCACGAAAGCTCTGAGTGAAATATTAAAAACAGCAGAAAACCACGTTGCGTGGCTTCCTGAAAGCACCCTTGTATCTCGTGCACGCTTCTGCTTGTCAGTTTCTTTTATTTTCTCACTTGTACTCACCCTGTGAAGTCTTCCTCTACTGCCTTTTCGGGCTCTAGCCTCTATCAGAGCAGATTGGCTCTGCTGATAACTTGTGCATGCAAATTGATCGGCCTGTCCGGAAGCGCAGTGGAGTGCCACCATTGTGCCAAATTCCCACTAAGTCTAACTCTTCTGTGCTTAGTCGGGTCTCCAGAGAATATTCCATGGCCGGTCGCTGTAAGAACCTCTCAGTTATGTTATGTTAAAAGTACAGCGCAACCGACACCAAAAGGCAACCTGGCGCTAAGACTGAGGAAGCACTATTAAAGAAAAAAGGGCTAAGAAGAGAAAGGTTTTCAGAGCCTTTCGAAATTGAAAATGGGCAGCCACAGCGCGAAGAGCAATGGGTAGGGCATTCCACAGCATGGCAGCTCTGACAGAAAATGAGCAGCTGCCAATTGTAGCACGGCGAAACCTAGGGGCAGCAAGAAGGAAGCAATCCTTTGAACGCAGCACACCGCCAGGAATATAAAGTTGAAACTTTGACTGCAAAAACTCAGGGCCAACTGTGTGAAAAACCCTGTGCATCAGACAGAGAGATTTGAAGTGCACACGTGTAGCCAATGGCAGCCAATGAAAAGCACTGAGAACTGGAAATATGTGCTCCCGATAGGAGGAACCAGTGGCAAGGCGAGCAGCTGAATTCTGAAGAATTTGAAGGCGGCGTAGCAGATAGTCAGGCTGGGCCAGATAAATAGAGTTACAATAATCGATCTGACTGAGGACCAGAACAGAGACCACCGGAACCTGCAAGTGAGGAGGAATAAACTGACAAACCTTTCTGAGTATCTTCAGCTGGAAGAGACCAGCCTGACAAACATAGCTGATCTGGGAGGACTTAGCAAGGGAATCAGAGCAGCTTTACACCAAGATTCTTGACCACAGGAACAGCAGCAGGAAAGGAGCCAAAAGAGGAGGGCCAGGGGACTTGACAGCAGTAGAACCCACAAGCATAACCTCAGACTTATCCCCATTCAATTTGAGCCAATTGTCGCTCATCCAGCAACCCACAGCAGACAATCTTGCAGCTGAGTGGCATGGGCCTGGTGCGAAAGGTCCAGCAGGACAAGAACCTGAGTATCATCAGCGTACCAGTAATATCTGAACCCATGGGAGCAGATAAGAGTGACCAGAGGCTGGATGTAGATATCGAAAAGGGTAGGAGATAAGGCAGAACCTTGAGGAACCCCACACATCAGAGCAGAAACAGCAGAAAAAAAGGCTGGAGTGAAAACAGGTGCGAGCGATCAAAAAAAAAAAAAAAAAAAGAATGAAACCATGAATGGACAGAACCAGATACCACAGCCGCTGACAGACGACTGATCAGGATGGAGTGATCAACAGTATCAAAAGCAGCAGAGAGATCCATCAGGATCAATGCCGCCGCTCCACCCTGATCAGCAATGAGTGTCAGATCATCAAGCACCGAAACCAGAACAGTCTCGGTACCACGACCCGGCTTGGAACCTGACTGGGAAGCATCAAACAAGGATGTATCTGCACAGAACTGCCCAAGCAGTGAGGAGACCAGAGATTCCAACAACTTCATACAAAATGGCAAGAGCGGAATAGGGCAAACATTTGCAAGAACTAAAGGGTTGAAGGAAGGGTTTTTTAGCACAGGAATCACTGTGGCACATTTTAGAGCAGAGGGAATGGACCCGGTCGAACAAGAATGGTTGACCGCAGCCATGATGTTAGACTTAATTAGAGGCAGAATGGCTTTCACTATTCTCAAGGGCATGGCATCAGTAGGAGAAGCCGACTTCATTCTCTCTACCGCTGAAGTGATATCCGCAGCCGTGAAAAGCCAAAAGGAGTCCCATAGAGCACCAGGTGGTAAAATAGGCCCCAGGAACAGAACAGAAGATAAACCTGGCAGAAATATAATCCTGAATAATGACTATTTTACAGACAAAGAAATGGTATCACTCCATAATATCCCCAACAAAAATATTGCCGTAGATATGGCCGTTTGGTTCAACCTAGGCGATATATTTGTTGGGGATATTATGTGGTAGCAGGGGCTACAGGGGTGTCCCCCGCAGGGTCCATGTGTGAATTTCGCCGCAACAATATGGCAATATTTTTGCATCGCAATATTTTTGCAGCAGAATTAACACATGGAACCAAAGAAATCAGCCAGAGAATCACATCATCGTTTTTGGGTCACAGAAGACTCTTTGGCAGACAAAGAGCGAACAACCTTAAACAGCTCTTTAGGCTGAGTAATAGAGTTGTCAATTTGGGAAGTGAAAAACCTTTGTTTTGCCTGTTTAATGGCCAAACGATAACTGGAAGTGATAGCACAGAAAACAGTCGTATCCCCAACAGAGTAAGAGGAACTCTATTTACACTCCGCTTGTCTGCGTTTAAGACGAAGAGCCTTGAGGTCGTCACTAAACTAGGGCTCAGACGGCCAACCGCGTACCTGGATGTCCACCGGGGGAGCCACTGAACTGTCGCTGTAGTAAATATCTCGGCGAGAGCATCAAGATCCAATGAAGGAACAGCACTACAGCAAACATTAATATAGGCTGCAAGAAGAGAAGGATCGACCGCACGCCAGTTGTGCTTCGTTACTCTCTGATTACCAGAAACAGAGGGGCAGTCAATAAAATCGTACACAAGTGTGATAACAAAGTGATCAGACCAGGTGATCCTAAAGGGTGTTGAAACCCCCACCAGGTCCTGTTAAGCAAACACCAAGTCCAGACGATTGCCAAGGATATGTGTCAGCTCGCTCACAAGTTGCACCAGCGAAAGATCATCCATGACATCAATGAACTTGGCAGCAGCTTTATCAGAAGGTACGTTGCACCTATATTTAAAATCGCCAGTGACAACCAGATTAGTGTATTGAAGCTGTAATGAAGCTAAAAAAAAATATATATATATCAATAAAGGTAGAGTCAAAGCCTGGAGAACATGGACAGTACGGGTCGCAGAAAGGACCATGCACACCAAAAGTGCATCAGTAAGCAAACAAAGGAATCACAGTAGATACAAATCTAGATTTAAAAATAAAGGCGACCAACCCCCAGGGTGACTGGCCACTCGATCAGATCTCAGGATAGTATAACCATCAGGAAGCATTACTACCATAGCTGGTCCTGAGAGAGCCAAGTTTCACTAACCAGTAAACAATCTGGCTTAAAGTCAGATAACAAGTCAAAACAGTCTGCAGCATGGGCCACTGGGGACGTGGCATTGCATAACAGACAATTTCACTGATAAGAATTAAGTACTGGGTCAGTAGCATTAGCTGCTAATTTAGGTGAAAAGTCAGAAGGCCAGAGAGTGTTGGGCGGGGCCAGTGCAATGAGCTGTTCCCATCTGCCAGAAGCAGAAGAAGCAGAGACAGCCTCACCGGGTAAGAAAGAGGAGCCTTGACCCAGCCATTCTGCCGGGACCCGGATGGACTTGCCTTAAGTGCGCCTTTGGCGTGCAACAGGCATGCCCGCTGCGCTGCCAAAATGGGCGACACATAAGTGTCGTCAATGAGGGCCACGTGACCGCGTGATGCGCAGCAATGAAAGACTAATTGCGTACCAAGCGTAGGAAGAAAGACTACGCTTGTAAAATAACCATTTCTGTGACAAAGTAATAAAAATGCACAGGGAGGAAATTTGGGGAGCGGGAGGCAAAGACACACCAATCAAATAAAATGCACACAAAGTAACAATAGAACTATTAAAAACTAGGAGCAGCCAAAATAGCAGCGCCCACAGTCAGCACTGACCTCCTAACGCCCTGCCCATAAGTGTCGTCCATGAGGACCACGTGACTATGTGATGCGTGGCAATGAAACAAGACTAATTGCGTACCCAGCGTAGGAAGAGACTACGCTCGTAAAATAATCATTGCCGTGCACTTCTATTCGCGGTTTGAACTTCTACAGTCCACCTCCTCCACCACTGTGCATCCTAATAGCTTTCTGTTAGACACTGTTGCCCATCAAGTACCTCCTTTTTCTTCCCTGCATCGTTTAAAATGTGTCCTAATTAATGCCCGTTCTTTGGTTGCTCATACAGCACACGGCCATGATCTATTTATGACATGATCATCTTCCAGATTTTCCTTGTGTCACATTAAACTTGGTTCTGCGACTTGTCTGGTCATTCTATGGTTCAGCTTTAACCTACGGATTTTGTTGCAAGCCTTTATTCGGCATAAGCCTTTTAGGTACATCAAACATAATATGAATAGACACACTTCTAACAATTAATGAGATCATAAAACCATGTTACAAATGATGAGTAAAAGCAATCAAACTTCGCTATCAATCGCATAAAACAGTACTTACAGATAAGAAAAACGCTATGCGCCAGTCCAAATAATCAAATAAATAAATCTCTAAACAAAAACACTTTCAATCAAATTAGTTGACTGAGCTGGCAAGTAATATTATGGATCAATCTTGTTCTTAGAAGCAGTTAGCGACCCGCACCGATGCAGTATGTTAGTTCTCTTCAGCCATGCCCTGTGGATATACTTAGAAACGAAGTAAACCACATTCAGGTGCATAGTCATTTTGCAAAACTGCAACGTGTCCTTGATTGTAGAGATATGAAATAGCTGAAACAGAGGTTTCAGGTACCCAAGCCTGAGCTCCTTCACATTTTCACAGAGTAACAAAAAGTGGGCAATGGTTTCTACACCATCGCCACATAGTGGGCAAACATAACTCCCATTCCCATCACACCCACTTGAATATTCTCGCATTGGTAAGCAGCCCAACCGCAACCTCATAATCAGGGCACAAGCATATGCTGGCTCGGTTACATTCAGATAGTTTTCGAACCCCTGCATCTGCTTCAGTCCGAGGCTATGGCTAGTGTAGCTACCATTACCCTAGTCAGCTTATATCTCTGGAAAGATACCTTCACCCTATGATGATATGATATGATATGGCATTTATAACGCGCCTATGCACAAGTGGCAAGGGGGGGAATCAAAGAGAGGACAGACAAACGATACTAGCAGGCCAGCTGTCATTCAGATGGCGCAAGAGCATGAGAAGGGGGGAAAGGAAAAGTGCGCGGGGGAAAAGGGGGAAGGGGGAAGGGAGAAGGGGAAAGTGCAGTACATGGGAAAGTGGAATAAATAAGATAAATATCCTTCATATCTCCCTCCATGGGTCGTGGGTTATGCCAGTATGCTGATACACCAAATAGGGAAGCCACTTTTTTACATGTGCTACCCAATGAATCCTGTGCCATCCCCCTAATGACATTACATGCTCCAGGGCCTCGCGATATTTCTCCAGCTCCTGGCTACCCCAGCCCCAGACCCAATAGTATACTGGCCTACGCCCCATTTCTTCACCATTAAGGGGGAGATTACACACCACATGGGTAGTGGTGGTTGGGGTACTTTGCAGAAGCAGCAGGATTGCTTTTTAAAATTTTATTTTCTGAGACTGTTAGGGATGTTGTATCGGTATAACCCCTCATCTCGGCCCCATACATCACTGCGGCCTTGGCCTGTGCCTGGTACAGTTTGAGACCTGGTCCTATTGCATCCCTACCATATATTGTGTGGTGTGCCTTTAGTGCCCTGCTGTTTTTCTGTAGCGTAACATTGGCCTTAAGGATCTGACTTTTCCCATCGCCCCCCACTTGCAAACCAAATTCCCATGTAGTCGTACCAAGCCACCTGTTCCAGCACTTTCCCACCCACCTCCAAGGTCAGGGGTTTAGTCCCAGTCCTTTTTGGGAGAAAACCATGGTCTTTGTTTTAGTCGCTTTAATCTCCATTTCCAACCTGCTACATTCTTCTGCAAAAACAGACAAAGCCAAAACGCAGTCCGATAGGTGTTGTGGATAATAGGAATGCATCATCCGCAAAAAGCAAAACTGGAATGCGCTCCTCCCCCTTTCTTGGCGAGTCCATGCTCTCCTCTTGCAACCTCTCAA
This sequence comes from Ambystoma mexicanum, assembly GCF_040938575.1. Taxonomy (NCBI): domain Eukaryota; kingdom Metazoa; phylum Chordata; class Amphibia; order Caudata; family Ambystomatidae; genus Ambystoma; species Ambystoma mexicanum. The sequence goes on along the minus strand of NC_090935.1, from coordinate 1,058,348,529 downwards.
TGAAGACGTCCATGTACAAGCAAAATAGAATAGGGGCAAGCATACACCCCTGGCGGACCCCTAAGTCCACTTGGAATGCATCCGTTCCTTCTGCTCCCAGCCCACAGCAGACAACCATTGTGTTATTGCTCTACAGCAGGTGTATTGGTCGCAATAATTCATTGGGATGTTTTCAGCATGCAGGACAGACCATAAGATATTTCTTGGTACGATATTGAATGCTGCCTTTGACATTTGAGATCCTCAGATACTTTTTGATCTCTAAATGAAATCTGAAGCTCCGGTCCACCATAATTTTCCCACCATGGAATCCGGCCTGTAAATGGCTAAGTTGTTTGGTATCCTCTACCCATATTGCTAGGCTCTGTTGCAACACCTCCGCAAAGGTTTTTCTTGCAGAATCCGAGATGGGTCGGTAATTGACTGGATCCGCCCTGTCCTCTTTCTTAAAAATGGGGACAATCACAGCCGAAGTCCAGGTTATTGGGACCCATTCTCACTGCAAGATAGCATTGAATCCATTTTTAATACTGGTACCCAGATGGCAACCTCGCTTTTGAAGAGATACAACAGTATCCCATCAGGCCCTGGCACTTTCCCACCTTCTGCGCTCTTAATGTCATCTCCACATTTACCACTGCGACAACCAAATGATTTTCGCCACCCTTCCCTGCTTCTACATCATCTCCCACGTCAACCATCAAACCCATTCCTTCATCCCTTTGTGGGGCTGTATAGAGACCTTCATAATGGTCACACCACCTTGTCGAACGTATGCATTCAACGGAATTACAACACCCTTTAAACCTGAGTCTTTAATCAATCTCCAGAATCTAACAACTGCTGGCCTTGCTGCAGCCAGGTTATTCTAGAGAGGCTCAGTTATAGCAGTTATGGCCACTCCTGTCTTCCGGGAAGCTATGCAAGACGCGGGTTGCATTCGCCACAGCACGTACCGGAACAGGAGCCTCTCGAAATTGCTGATTGCCTGAGACTTCAGACCCCTGCAACACCCCATGCCTGTCTTTTTCCTGTGTGTGGCCCAATGTTACTACCTCGGCATCTTCAGTGCTGTGGCCGGCACACCCAGCACCAGGCGGGTCACCGGGTGGGAGGGTCACAGAGAGTTCTCAGACCCGCGTTCGGACCTTCATCGTCAACAGGACATGGGAGCGCATGAGCAGCTGGACCGACCATCAGAATGCATTAGAGGAAAGGCCCACAGTACATGACCTTGCATGTCAAGCCTATGGATTTTACGTTCCGGCCATGTCACTGTGGCAGGGTCGCTGTTATATTCAGATCCTGCTACACAGGGACCTTGTTACCCTTCCCTCTGGATTTCAGAAAGAGGTGGTATGAATTCCCAATAATAGTTGGCAAGCCCTAGGAACCTCTGGATATCTTTTACTGACGTCGGTGTGCGTCAATCCAAACCTGCCTTACCTTGCGCTTGTTCATAGATATACCTGGACTGGACAATACGTAGCTTAAGTAGCAGACCGAAGAAACGTCAAAAATGTTTCAGATTTAGCCTTTAAATGATGTTGATGAAGCCCCGATTGTGATGAGCATCTGGTGTTTCGGGAAATATTAGGATGTCATTCAGATAAGCGATGACTTTATGGAGAAGTAGGTCAGAAAATATATGTTTCATGAACTGCTGAAAAACAGCCGGGGCATTGGCAAGGCAAGGCCAAAATGTATAAAACAATACTTGAAGTGTCCGAATGGGGTAAGGAATGCCATTTTCCATTCATTACCACAGTGTACCCTCACAAGCTGGTAAGCCCCTCTCAAGGCTATGTTTGTAAAGAAACATGCTCCTTGTACAGACCTCAATATCTCGTTGATCAAGCGTAAGGGATAATGGTTCTTGAGTTATTATGTTAAACCCACAACAGTTGATACACTGGTCCAATTTGGAGGTTTCTTTTCTTGGGCGATTTGGACTCTCGTATCAGGCCATTAGCAACATTTTATTGTAGATACTGTTGTAGTACTTGCTTTTATGACTGGGAAATGGTGTGCATACCACTAAAGGGAACCAATGTGTTCATTACTAGGATGATGGCGCAAGGTAGGTTTGGAGGTAGGCTTCTGGACTGTGGAGATAGGTGTCTGGAGTGTTACTGGAGTAAAGACATCTAGGTACACCTGGTAATGACTAGGTATCATACAGTTTATAGTACGTACTGTGGCATACAGATGGTAGGTGATTCTGTCCTTCATCCTGATGAAACTTGTCAGAACAATAGGTATTGGTGCAATATTCAGATCCCAGAAACACAGTATGTGCTGCCCAATCGATATAGTGATTATGTAGTACTAGCCAAGGTGATAACAGGATAATGGGCGGCTTGTATGATATCAAACTGTAAAAGTTCGGAGTGACCAGAGATCTGCATCTGAATACTGTTGGTGTGTTTTGTCACTGGTCCTGAGATCAAGGGACGGCCATCCACCCCTTATATGGTCACTGCAATAGCCTTAGTGCTGCGTGGGATATCATGGTCATGGGCCCACTTGTCCATAAACACACATGCTACACCACAGTCAACAAGGCCTGGAACTTCCCATGAAGTTCCAGAAGGTAGAACCAGACATAAACGTTGCACAACATATCAGTGTTCAGGTGCCTTGTATCAAGATACCTGGTTTCTCTTGAGGACATCCTATCCTATTGTCTCTCAGGTCCTGGTTCTCTAGACCCAGGAGCTGGAGTTTCCTGACCGACGTGGAGGGGCTATTGGACTGTCTTTGACTGAATGCCTAGGAGAGGCACAGTACACACAAGGCCTTGTGTCCTGAGCCGGGTACATTCCACCTCAGATAAGGGCCCATGGGCAGCCACGTTCTGGGTAGGTTCTGATCCTTCTGTCCTTTCAGGGCTAGGTGGAGGACCTGGTATTGGATGGTTAATAGGACTCTGTATCTTTCTATGTTCTTGCTTGCATTCTTGGATCATATAATCCTTATGGGGGACCAAGGTCAGCAAAGTGTTTAAATCAGGTGAACTTAGTACTCTGGCTAATTCATCTTTGATTTCGTCATTCAAACCCTGACAGAAAATGGCAAAACAGGCGTCTTCTGGCCAGCCAGATTCCTTGGCCTATTGTTTAAACCTGGTAACACGAGTAATGACATCCAAACTACCTTGCGAAAAATCCAACAAGGATTCCTGAGAGGTATAGACTAAATCAGGATGATCAAACATGAACTTTAAAGCAGTCAGAAATCCTGGATAGTTATCCGGTAAAGGGTTGTTGGCAGTAACTAGGGCAGTCACCCAAGGTAATGCATTATCGTTCACATGGGTAATCATCAGGCCAACCTTAGCACAATCAGTCTGATAAGAAGCCTGCCTAAAAGTAATTTGCACTGTGCAGGTTTCTAGAATCTCTTTCAGTTACTTAGGTTCTCTATTACATCGCTCCATCAATGAAGTTCCCCCAGGCGTAGTAGGGAGAGCATCATGAGCAGTGAAGGCTTGATTAATATGCCGTTTTCTGATTTTAGTCATGGACCTTCGTGGTCATGGGTTGTACTGCTGCCATGAGTTCTTGTAACTGCTCCATCTCCTCCTGATTGAGTTGGCGTCGCTATCTGTGAACAATTGGTCTTAACAGATGTCTTGTTTGATTTTGGAAGGAGAAGAGATAAGGATGGTCCTCCCTAGCAGGCACAGGGGAGAATTGCCAGAGAGGGCTAACCCGTAGAGGAAAACCCAAAGGAGAAAAAACACTCTTGTCCAGGCATAAATGGAAGACTGGAGTAGAAGTGCTGGTTTGGCTGGCAGGATGCAGTGGTGGAAGAAGCAAGAGCTCCTTCCACCACTGCTCAAAGTACAGCAGTGCGTAAAGCGAAAAACGGGTTCTCTTTAGGGAGCTGTAGCTGCTCAGGAAGGGGGTTGAGGCAGCGACGAATAAAGCCCTACTCCTTGAGGAGGGTCTACCCTTGCATATACAGCGCCTTTCGGACTTTAGGAATAGCTGGGGTGCGCAGGCTAGTCCAGCCAAAGTGAGTATCTTTTAAGGGATTTTCGGGCATAAAAACAGATGGATGTGGCAGGGGACCACCGGTAAGTGATCAAAGTACTCGACACAGTCCGGACCAAACTTTGCCAATCTAGTCCACTTCGCTAGTAGGTTCCACCTCCGCAGTTATGGGACGCTCCGGCTCTCAGTGGCTGCGGGATGTGACGACCGTCTGTGGCGGGGCAGTAGCCTTTTCTCAGCTCTCGAAGAAAGGAGAAGGATAGTTTCGGTGCAGCATGTCTCAGGATACGATGGGGCAGGTCTGCAGGCATGTACAGCGGCAGTCACCACAGGGGGGTGACACATGGAACGCAAATGCTTGCAGCATGGCACACACTCATAAATCACAACCCAGAAGAGCTAGGAAGAGTTTTGGCAGGAGAGGACCCAGGACCACATGTAAGCAATTCCCAACGTCTCGAGTCTCAAATCGGGACGGCAGTCCTCCTGTGCGATACCCTGGACTCAATCTCGCTGTATGGCTTAGGAACACTTCCAAAGAGGCTCTTTGCGAGGGTAAGTAGGAGGTGCCGAGAGTAGTTGGTGCCACTACTCCAAAAGGGCCCAAGTACCCTTGAAAACCTTCTTGGTACGATGCAAAAGCAGGGGTCCAAACCTTCCAGCATGTCTCTGGTAGTTTGACGAGTCTGCGCTTTTATTCAGGATACTTGGCTCCTGTTGTAGCTCGGTGTGAACTTCAGGTGATCGACCTGGAATGGATCCAGGGCCCTTTCTCTTATCCAAGATTCGTTTTGTGCCCAAATCTCAGATAACCAATGGAAGATCTGCTCTCTTGAATGCACGCCAGGTGTGGGCCAATCGTGGCCCTCAGTGGTTCCAGTCATTCAGTCCTACCAGGCATACTGGCACCAGTAGTGTGGATTGGGACCAGACAGTCGCAAACCTCTTCCTGGGCACTAGCACACGTGACATGCAGGAGCCCGCGAAAGAAGCGTTTTTGCGGGAGGCTGCATACCCAAACAAGGAATACCCCGGTCTCTCGACCTGGGAGACGGCAAAGGGACAAAATGGCTAAAGGACAGAACAAAAGACTTTGTGGCACAGCCATTTTCGGCACTGGCCACAATCTTGGGCCAAACGTGGTAAAGTCCATAAAAACAGAGTAGAAATACTTTAAAAGTAAACTGCTGCCACCAGTTCACCCTAGGCACACTTGTACAAACACCAAAAAATCCTTAGAGGGTAGCTAGAGCCATAAACCAAAAGGACCCCTATGCGCTGTATTGCAAGGTACTTGGCACATAGATAAAACGTTACCAAGAAATCAACACAGTCGAAGACTTAAGAGAAACATGGTTTCCCAGTAATGACAGCAAGAAGGACATGTCCGTTTCCCATACCAAATGAGCTAAAGCCAGAGGAGTGCAGCTGAAGGCTGTGCTCCACTGGAAAAAGTCAGGTTAGGTAGGCCAAACAAAAGTAAAAGGTTTGGGGGGGGGGGGGGGGTTCATAAATGGAGGGAAAATTGCACTTAAGGGAAATCTTTCCCAACAGGGAGGAGTCGTAGTTGGAGGGTGGGGAGGTAGTAGCAGGGAGAAGTGGTTTGGAGATGGGAGTAGTAGCAGGAGAGAAGAGGAGTCATGTGGCGGAGGAAGAAGTAGAAGTGTGGATGATGGAGTAGTCATGGGAGGAAGAGTAACAGCATCATAGGGTGGAGGCAAGATCTAGGAGTGAGAACATCGATGGGAAATATAAATGGTGGGAGGAATTAGGCAGAGTGGGAAAGCAGTAAGATTAGGGAGGTAAGCATGAACGTGTTAGACGAGGCCTGAATCAAACAGTGCATTTTCAAGGCACTATCCAAATTCCCATTAGAACTCTAACCACTGGATAGTGTAGGGAGAGTTAGTAGGGCTGTGAAGAAGTCTAATGAGAGATGGTGTTCTGCCTTACATCCTGACCACTAGCAGAAGGTAGAACTTGATAGTAGGGATTCATCTTCTGTATCTACTAACCTGGGGTGAGGGGTGTCTCGATTAGGGTAGAGGTTCTACATTAAAGAGAGTGACAGCAATAGACCCACAAAAACGCCTCTGAGACTGGGTCTCTCTCCTGAGGCATCTGTGAGGGTTATTGGAGCTTTACAACTCATCACCGCCTGTCCCCCTCACCTAAAAGCTCGGGAAGTCTCATAATCACATGGTTGACATATTCGGACCGCATTGTGGTTTTTGACCAAACAGCCCTTGGTTTGCAGTGTAGTTTAAGAGGGATTTGGGACTATCCTACTGACAATTCTTTCAAATTGAATTCTTCCAAATCTTTTCTAGTGCAATTAACTGAGAGTTTTTTTTAGTATTTGGGTAATATCCCATTGGCAGAAAAAACAAACTTAAATTATTTAAGTTTTTATATTAACAATGCATGCGTGCAAAAAGAATGCGGAAGCAAATGCAAACTAAAATCTGGCAATTAATTGCAAAGATAAAGAAATTTCACCAGGTTGATGGTGGCTTCTCATTAGGTCTGCTAGTTATATTTTATAAACAGACAATATCCCTACTATTTTATATGGATGTGAGATCTTTTCTGAGATTCCCAAGCCATAGTTGAGTGAATTGGAGGGACGGTTGTGGCATGTCGCCTTTTAAAATCTGCCTAATAGTCTACACATTCAGATTATTAGGGCTGAATTAGCATTTGTCTCACTGGATACAGGAGTCATGCTAGGAAGACTATTGTTGTATGCCAAGATTAAAACTAAACATCACTATTTTTTTACATAGTAAATGGGGCTTCCAAGTGCAATGAGGCTTTCTGGCTAATTCCATAAATGACCACGAAAGATGTTTGCAAGGGCTGACTTTGCACACGCCTTTCCTCAAGTCCAAGCAGAAGTCAGACCTTTTTTGACGGAGTCCCATTCAAAGGCATTTCAATGGGACTGGAGGTATGCCTTTGAGCATTTGTGAAAAACTTTCTGTTGCCCGTTATTTCCCGAATTTATAGAAACACAGAGGTATATTGTGATTCCCAAATAAAGCCTGCAATTGGTTTACTAGGGTAACTCATGAAAATATCCAACAGATGCAAGTCACCAACAGTGCACAGGAGCATTTCTCCAACACATTTTCATGATGCCTTTCCCCACGATGTGTGTCACTATAAACATTGTCACACTGGCTCTGCCCATAAATTTTCATGCTGACTGCACCAATATACCTTAGTATTCCCATAGAAGAACATACTCATGCTTGCTTTGCGCACTGCGCATAATACTAGTAATTATTCTATAAGAAAACATGTCCATGTTTGTTCTGCCAATATATGGCAGTATCCCCACATAAGGACATACTCCAGTTGGATCTACCATTAAAAATGCATGCCAAAGTATGAAAATATCTCCAAACTGGCTGCACTAATATGCCAGTCGAGCTACATAATAATACTTATCATGCTTGCTTTACTAAAGATGCCCGATACAAAACGTCATACCACAATATCAAAATGACTAGACTAACTGCATTGAGATGACAGTCTAGCTACATAACAGTTATGCTTGCTTTATCAAAGCTGCCTAATATAAAATGGCATACCACAACCATGAAATGACTAGACTGGCTGTATTAAAATACCAGTCTAGCTACATAATAACACTGATCATGCTTGCTTTATCAACCATGCCCAGTAAAAAAATACCATATGTCTGCTTCATGGTGTGCCTGCGCCTTGCACTCAGACAGAATCACATTAATGTTGAATGTGATTCTGTGTGATTGCAAGGCACTGGGGGGCACAGAGGGCTGATGCGTCTCAGGAGCTGGGGCCCCAGGGTAAAGCCATCGCATTTTTTACTTGCCATGGATGCCCAGTAAAAACTGCCATGCCTGCGCCCTGAGGCCCGAGCTCCTCACAGGCACACATTAATTGTGTGTGTGCAAGGTGCTGACGGGCCCAGTAATGGTACTTATTACTGGGCATCTATCAGATGCAAATTAATAAATGGCACTGCTTCCCCCATTGCCGTCCAGCACCTCACATGCACAGATGATCAATTACATGCGAGGGGCTTAGTGGTCAGGCATGACATTGCATGTGAGGCGCTAGGAATCCCAGCGCACTGACATTTTTTACTGGGCATATCCAGTAAACAAAATGCTTTGCCTGCCCCCGTGCCTTAAACACTCACATTGAATGTGATTGTGCGTATGCAAGGTGCTGGTGAGCACAGGGGTCAGGCATGGTATTTTTTACTGGACCTCTATCATAGATGCCCAGTACAAAAAAATGACATGCCTGTACCAACAGCGCTAAACAAACACACACAATCAAGGTGATTATGTGCGTATGCAAGGCGCTGGGGGCACAGATATGGTATTTTTTACTAGGCATCTATCATAGATGTCCAGTAAAAAAAATAACTGTGCCCGTCCCCTGGGCCCCACAGCGCCCAACACCCAAACACACACACAATGAAAGTGATTATGTGCGTATAATACGCAAGGCGCTGGGAGACAACGGGGTGGGGGGGGGGACAGGCTTTTTTTTTTTACTAGACATCCATCATAGATGTCCAGTGATAAAATACCATGCCTGTGCCCTGGGCCCCACAGTGCCAAACACAGGCACACAATCAAAGTGATTATGTGTGTATGCGAGGTGCTGAGGTGCCCAGCCAGCAGGCATGGTATTTTTTTACTAGACATCTAGGATAGGTGCCCAGTAAAATAAATGCCATCTCTTTCCCGTGGGGCCCATAGTGCAAAACACATGCACATAATCAAAATGTGTATGCAGTTTGTTGGAGGGCCCAGGGGGGCATGTATGATATTTTTTTTAAAGGACATCAATATGCCTCTTTCCCCTCCTCCCCCCTCGAGTTCCCCGGCACATTGCATAGACACATAATCACTTTGATTGGTGATGTGGGGCCCAGGGGACAGGGATGGCCTTTTTATTACGGGACACCTATCAAAAGATAGAGGTGCCGTAAATAAATACCATCCCTGCCCCCTGGACCCCACAGCACCTCTGAAGGGGAGCTTATTTTGGCTGATAGGGAGTGGGATTGAGCAACAATGGCATTTTTTAAATGCCTTTGTTTTACAAACACCCCACCTCCACTCGCCAAACTCTGCTCCATGAACCAGCACAAACACACACTGTGTGTGTGTGTTTCTGCTGGTGTACACACACACACATTAACATAACATTCACACAAGCACCCATTTTTTAAATTTTTTTTTTATTGTGTATGGTTTAGAAAAAGAAACCTTTACAAAAGAAATCCTTAAATACAAAAAAAAGCAAGAAAGAAGGGAACATACATTACTGTTACATTGCATATTGATTTCATTTAATTACTGATATGATAAGAAAACACATAAAGATCCACATATCCTTTTTCTATCAGTAACATATAAAAAAATCAGTTAAAAAATGTAGTGCACAATAAAATTTTCGACACAATTTTTGATAGTTAAAAGGAATAAAATTCCCTATACATAAAAAAGAACGAATTTAGCAGCGGTATCAATTAAAATTCCAGAGTTTTTATGTATACATGATAGTCTTGATAGAATATAGAGATGGAATTCATCAAACAAATTGATCAAATGGGAGGGGGATACAGATAAAGAGACTTAATAAAACCCGCCACAGCGAGCCTGTCTTTAATTTTAGAAATTGAAAGCGACTGGGATCAAATAACATTATCTGCCCCCAATAGACCCTGGGTGTTGAATCTACCTAAGTAGATATCTCTAAGACCTTTCAGAGCAGTACATTCTAAAAAAAGATGGCGTGTAGATTCAATTACCCCAGGGGTATGACAAAATCGACATAAAAGGTCCAAATCACTACTCTCCTTCCTTCTATAAAGAACTTCTTTAGTAGGTAGGAGATTCCATCTGACTTTGAGAAGAAGTGAACGATAATAGTGGTTAGGAAATGGATTTAAAATAAAAGACAGGCAGCCTCTTTTCTTGTGGTCAAATTGCAGATCACCGAGAGATGGGAAAGCATGCAATATTTCCAGCGTATTACTCCAATCGCTAGTGAAAAGACATTCTTTGACTTTGTTGGGGTTAGTTAACAGGGTATCCCTGTCAGTGGAAAGATCTGATAGAGTCTGATCGCAGAGGTCACTAAATCTCAAAAGATATAAGTTTCAGTCCGGTGATCCCCGCGAGAAGAGCATCTTACCAACATCAACATAAAGGGTATCCTGTTTCGGAGAGAGCAAAGCAGAGAAAAGTGTCAGAACTCTCCATAGAATTCTAGCTCGCAGAGAGACTAAACCCAATTCGTACCTTATGGCAACTATTGGAACACAATTAGGCAGCTTCATAACTTTTTTCCAGTAGATACCCTCAAGGGTGTCCCAGAAGGTCAAAAGAACAAGATAATGCAGTTCCATTCCGTATATTAGTTTTTGAATCACCTTTCCCTTAAAGAAATCCACTACAGGTTCGAAGGAAAACATGCCGTATTTGCTATCCAGCTTAATAGATTGAGACATAAGCGGAAGTATTTTGTGTCTGAGGGAACGTCTTAATTCAATGGCCGATGGTTGGGCCAGAACGAGGAATCCCAAATAGACAATTTTGTGTGCTCTAATGATATTTTCACCACCAATTTTCCATACTTTTTTATTGCCCTCTCTCCCTCTAGAGAAGACCATTGCTCGAGTTTGACTTGGGTTAATCTTTAACCCATTAATTAAGGCATGTTCTTCAATTTTACAGATAAGCCTCTGTAAGCCGACTTTGGTGTGATCAAAAAGAAAAGAATTGTCAGCGTATGCCAACCATGAGGGCCTGAGATCCCCCAATTTTGCATTTACCATGCCTGTACTTTCAAAGAATTCCCCTACATCTGCCAAGTAGAGGATAAAAAGGCATGGAGCTAACGAGCAGCCTTGTCTAACCGCAATACGAGTCCTTATCCTTCTAGAGAGGGTACTTTTAAGATCGATCCTAATATGGACCCCCGAATTCTCATACATTGCCATAATTAAAGTGAGTAGACCTGCCGAAATCCCCCATTTAGTTAGTTTTTCCCAGAGTCTCGACCTAATTACTAAATCAAAAGCATTTGATAGGTCGATTGAAGCCACATAGAGAGAGCCATCATATTTTCCCCATGTTGACCTTTGAAGGGCAGTTAGAATAAATCCATTAAGATTGGTTGAGTGTCCAACCCTGAAGCCTGTTTGTTGCTTTGGGAGAATATTATTTTGCTTAATCCAAACATTAAGGTGCAAGAGGAGCATAGCAGCGAAAAGCTTGCAGTCCGCATCAATGAGAGAGATTGGTCTATAATTCTTGACCAATGTCCGTAGACCTCTCTTAAAAATGGGGACAATATGGGCGGTCTGCCAGCTAGATGGGACATTACCAGAGTTAACTACATCTTGGAATAGGAGACAAAGGAGTTTAGCCCAAATTTCAGGTTCCGCTTTAAATGTGTTATTTCTTAAGCCGTTAGGGCCAGGGGCCCTTGATTTCTTAGCTTTGACAATAAAGCATAGTATTGTCTCAAAGTCAATGTCAGGCTTCCAAGTATCATTAAGAGCATGCTCCCTCTTTTTGCAGAGCTCTGGGCCCTCTCTGCCCATATCAAAGAGTTCGGTGTAATGTGCGACCCATTTGGCCTCAGGAATTGCATTCAGCTGGTTGGCCACTGCCACATAATCCTGGCCAGAAAAAATAGCCCAAAAAGCCCTAAGATCTCTTTTGACAAGGACTTTAAGCATAAACTCTGCGTCATTTTGTAACAGACTAGATTTTCTGGATCAGCAACAATTTTTATATTTTTGACAGAAAGCTCTAATTTTAGTTTTTTTGTTATCCCATTCAATATCAAGGAGATGGACCTCTAATAAGTTTTCGAGTGCGGGCCTTGTCACAGGCCAACTCCTGATCGAACCTATGGGCATGGGATTTCTTAGGAATACCCTTCCTTAGTGAACCAGAGATGCTGCTGTGAAGAGCATTAAGAAAGCTATCAAAGTATAAGGTATTGAATACTGCGTGTTTCCAGGAGAGAGAAGTGTGATTAATGAGTAAATCAATGTATAATTAAGTAGATTAATATTGTCAGGAGACCAACGTACCCCTATCCCTTGTCCCACGGTTTTAAGATGGCATGGCCCCCCTGCGGGCAGAGGCTTCATGGGAAAAGGAGAAGAGAATGTAACCAGCAGTGAACCATGGTCACTCCATGGGTTAAAGGAGACCTTGACCTCAGAGGAGAGAAGGGACAGAGAATGATCTACATAGACATAGTCAATGGTAGACGATGAAAGACCTCTATGCCATGTAGGGCAGAGTGGGAGAGTAGCGTCAAAAGACCCGTTAAGGCAAGTTAGGCCTACCGAGTCCAAAGCGAGATTCCAAAGTCTACCCCACACATATTTCTGGCCTTGCGGATTGTCATCCTCCAAAGCCAAACCCATGTCGTCATAGTTGGCCTCGGACGAAATGGAACAGTCAGAGTTAAAATCACCAGCCAAGACCAATTTCCCCCTGGGATGTAAGGATCTCCATGAAAGTACCATATCCGTTAAGCATTCTAAAGAAGGCTCAAGAGCAGCCATGCCTTTGTGCCAGTATACATTAATCAAGAGATTAACCGGTTGATCAGGGGAGGAGGCCTCCATAGCTAGGAGGATCACCGCCAGGCACAGCCGCCACCAGGCAAAGGCCCACGGACAAGGCCTCCAACCCTCTCTGCAGCTCTGCTGTGAGGGATGACCCGAATGACCCCAGGAGCATGCCGGAGCATCATGGCCGATCCCCCGAAGGAACCCAGCACAGCCTCTGCGGCCATCGGCCTCCACGCGGCCTCAGCCGCAATCAACAAACCATGGAAGCCGTGTCTCGCTTCCATGGTAACCGGCCATAACACGAAGGAAGCAGAGTCAGCTGACTCACGCATCGCCGCAGCCGTTGTAGCCCGCAGCCGTTCCTCTCCCGCTTTAAAGGGAGAGGAGGATCACCACCAGGCACAGCCGCCACCAGGCAAAGGCCCACGGACAAGGCCTCCAACCCTCTATGCAGCTCTCCGCTGCTAGAGGGCGCAGATGGCACCCCAAAACTCTGCCAAACCAGGTCAAGGTAAGGCCAACATCTTCTATGCCCCCTTGATTCACGCCTCATCTGCGCCCACTCGCTAGCATCTGCACGCCCTCCGCTGTACAACAGCAGGAATGCGCGACTATGGTCCCGCACCCTGCCTACTAACCCCATCAGCTATACCCCTACCGTGGGTTACCGTAACGCCAGGTTGGCCACAAGAAGCCAGCTGCCAGCACTCTGGTGCGCTGCCACAAAATACGCCTTGGGCCCCAGGGTTACCCCGCAGTCCTCTGCCACGACACAACAGGTCTTCAAGGGTTGTACTTACAAACACTACCCCTCCAACAACATTAACTCTCTCTCTATACTTCTGCCCCTCTGCCCCACTGTACCCACCGCTACTGCCCCCACTACCACTCTGGATTGTGTGCAGCCCAATGATGATCATATGTTTACTGGTCCTATTGCTGGCGCCCCCATTGATTGTGTGCAGCCCAATGATGTTCATATGTTTACTGGTCCTATTGCTGGCGCCCCCATTGATTGTGTGCAGCCCAATGATGATCATATGTTTACTGGTCCTATTGCTGGCGCCCCCATTGATTGTGTGCAGCCCAATGATGTTCATATGTTTACTGGTCCTATTGCTGGCGCCCCCATTGATTGTGTGCAGCCCAATGATGTTCATATGTTTACTGGTCCTATTGCTGGCGCCCCCATTGATTGTGTGCAGCCCAATGATGTCCATATGTTTACTGGTCCTATTGCTGGCGCCCCCATTTATTGTGTGCAGCTCAATGATGCCTCTGTGCCCTCTGATCTTATCACTGACACCCCCTTGACCACCCCACCTAGCTCCTCTGATCCTCCATCACCCACCAGCCCACCCCTGCCCCTGCCTCCCTCCATCCGCACGCTCATGTGCGCCCTGCTCAATGCCCGCTCCGTACCAGCCCACGCCCTCGACATCAACGACCTGCTAATAAAAGACTAGCTCGACCTCCTCATCCTTACAGAAACATGGCTGAATGAAAGTTCAGGCCCAGCCTTATCACTGGCCATCCCACCTGGCTATACCATCTTCAGGAAAGACTGCACCTCTCAGAGAGGTGGAGGCGTCGTCCTCATCGCCAGAGACACCTTCTCCATCAGAGAAGTTGAAGGCATCCTTGACAGCAACAGCGACTACCTCCCTTTAAAAATGAATGTCTCACCCAACTGCACCATATCCATGCACATTGTCTACAGACCTCCAGGACCGTGCACCGACTTCCACAACACCCTTATCACTGCACTGTTTCATAACATCAAAAAACCTCACAGGTTCTACTCCTCGGTGACCTCAAGTTAGGGCTGAATGACCCCAATGACTCCCCTGCGAAACACCTCAAGAAGTCACTCTCCAACCTAGGCTTCACGCATTCCATCTCCCAGCCCACACACATCAAATGACGCACCCTCGACTGGGTCAGCCATCACAACTGCTCCCTTCTCATCAAGGACAACAACCCTATTCCTTGGTCCGACCATCACTACATCCAATTCAACCTCGCAACCAACAAAGTGGCTCTTTCCCCGTCACCACCATGCCCCGCCACGTACGCCATGAGCTCACGCCTTCTCACAGTTGAGAACTTAGCACCCTACCTCCTTAACCCAGCCCTTCAAACCCCCTCTTTGAATAACCCTGATACCTTAGCTAACACCTTTAAGGATGTCATCACGTCAGCTGTGGATGCTATTGCCTCCCTGACTCTCAAAAAAGCTAAAAAAGCCAAACATGCCAACTCACGGTTCTCCAAAGAACTCCTTGACCAACGTGTGCAGAAGAGGATTGCATTATCCACATGGAAAGAAAACCCGTCTGAAGCCACTAAACAGAAGTTCAAAGCCATCGCCAAATCATACAAGACCAACATCACTCTGGAAAAGGCTGCTTCCTTTAACACTCGGATCGCTGACGCTAAGTCAGGATCTAAGGAACTCGTCACCATTTTCAGGGAACTCGAAAAACCATCTGCCCCCCCCTCCTCAATCATTAAAGATGGCAAATGGTGTAATATCATTCAATCTGCCATGCTAGAGAAGCTTATGTTAGGCTCAGCTGGCTCCCACAGGGGCATCGGTCGGACCCGGACTGCTGCCGCCTCCACCCACGTGATGCGTAGTGCAGCGATGACTGACTGGATCTGCCCTCCTAATCTTGTCTGCTTTGCCCGTAGAAATATTCTCCTACAAGTGGAGAGATTGATTTAGCCACTGGTGGATTCAAGTGATAGCACCACCACTGTCCTCCCCACTAATCACCTCTGAAGCACCCTCAGCAATCTCACCTTAAATTCTTGAAGGATGAGCCCTCCTTCCTGCGAAGCACGCAGGGGCACGTTGGTGACCAGTTACTTCACTGGCCTGAAGATATTGGAAGAGTTGTAGACGAATTCTGACTCCAAAAGTTCCTGGCGAAGAGCCGTAAGTATATAGTTCGTAAGAGTTCAAAATGTCTGGAATTCACTCCTGTCCAATTCCTTTTATCTTGCAGCTTTGACCCAATAAGAAGATTGACAGCTGAAAGCGCTCCGGTAAAAGTCTGTGTTACCCAAAACTGTCCGGTAAATAATGCCAAGGGTTAAACTTGCTGCTTTCTCCTTATCTTACAGGTGCGGCATTAGAAGATGTGGCATGCTGATGAATTTTACCTCTGGCGGTAAAATCAGGTAAGCATATGGCGGCTAAAGAGATTGTCTCTGTCTGTTCTCTCTGCTCACCTTGTTGTTTCTTGTCCCCCTTAGGTGCCGGGATTCGGCGATGTAAAGATGGAGACAGCGCCGGATTGAAGAGATGCTGTGTGGAACGGTGAGTATGGCGCGGCGCGGCGCTGCTGCTGGCGATGCGTTTAAAACAAAGTATTTCCTCTGGTTTTGAAGATGCGATGAAGCCGGAATCAGGTAAGAAATCAGGTAATACTCTTGTTCTAACCTTTGCTTCTTTCCTTCTTTCTAGGTGCTCCAGGTTCGAGGCGGGCGTGGCAGAAGGCTGGATGCTGCTGCTGGCACGGTGAGCGTTACGCTGCTGGATGCAGAATAACGCGAAGCGTGTGCTGCTCTTCGGGCGTGGTTTAAATAGCCTCCAAAGTAGTCCCAGGTAGGTATTCCTCCCCGACCACACCCGAGTAATAAAATAGTCCCTAAGATAAAGTAGTCCCTTCCAGGCCTCATATGGGCTTGGATCTTCTTGCAGCATGGTCTGCATCAGGTAAGTGTGCACCTATGAGCCTGGCGCCTATGGCGCCAGGACTGATGTCCCATATGATGCTGGCGCCATAGGCGCCAGGACTGAACCCAGACAGCCCCTAGCAGTGGTTGCTGGGTTTTCTCAAGGCGACATGATGCCTGCTCCCGGGGCTGATGGGCGTGGTCTGGATGCCCGGGGGTATGCATCATGACAGCTTAACACCCTCCAAAGCAAAATTCGTGGACATCAAAAAGCCCTCCCCGACATTATAGCGAACATGCACGCTAAGCCACTCGCCAAGACCACGTCCTCCCCGCTGTTCGAATTCAAAAACATTACCGAGCAAGAGGTCATCACCCTGCTCAATTCCATTAAACCCTCCGATTGCAAAGGTGATGCCTGCCCCGCCAGCCTCCTCACCTGCGGTGTCCCCCACGGATCCTGTATTGCACCTAGTCTCTACAACCTCTTTACGAGGCCCCTGTTTATCATCCTGGACTCCCTTGGTATCTCATATACCAACTATGCGGGCGATACGCAGGTACTCATCCCACTCACGGGCGACTACCTAGCAGACTCCAACACTCTCTCCTCTATCTACTCTACCATCCAATCCTGGATGGCGGAGAATTGGCTTTGCCTCAATAGTGAAAAAACCGAACTCCTCCTTATTGGCTCACCTTTCACTCTTGCCAATCTTGGAGAACAGTACGCCTCCTTCACTATTGATAATATTCCAATTAAGGTCTCAAACCATATTAAGACACTCAGAGTCTACCTTGACTCTGACCTGTCAATGGACAGACAGGTCAATGCCATTGCTGCCTCCTCAGCCTACTACACCAAAGTCCTCAACGGAGCCAGGCCCTTCTTGGCCCGTCAAAGCTGCCTCACGATTGCCAGGGCAATCATCGGGTCAAGACTTGACTACTGTAATGCGCCCTTCTCACTGGGACTTCTAACAAAACCCTCGCCAAACTTTAGCTAGTCCAGAACAATACACTAAGGGCAGCCACATGCACCGCAAGGAGAAACCACATCTCCGAAATCAGAAGGCAAGTACACTGGCTCCTGGTCAAAGAAAGAATTGTCTTTAAAACTCTTGCCCTCACCCACAAATGCCTTCACGAACTTGCCCCCCCCACCTGACTAACAGAATTACCAGGCACTCCGCCACAAGACTGCTCAGATCCATCTACGCCAACACCATTGTTAGGCCTAACTCTCGGAAAGTGCGCGCTGGTGGCTCCAGCTTCCCTACCCTAGCAGCCACGCATTGGAACGCCCTGCCTCCTCACCTAAGACTCATTGAGTCCCACCTAGCCTTTCGTAAGGCT
The DNA here is from genome assembly GCF_040938575.1 of Ambystoma mexicanum. Classification (NCBI taxonomy): domain Eukaryota; kingdom Metazoa; phylum Chordata; class Amphibia; order Caudata; family Ambystomatidae; genus Ambystoma; species Ambystoma mexicanum. The sequence continues at coordinate 1,058,330,883 of NC_090935.1, read as the reverse complement.
ATCAAAACCAGACTCTTTGTGTGATTTAAATCTGTATCCTCCACTGCCTATATGCCTGCCAAATTGTAACTAAGAGCCTCTGGCACCCGTATGTAATCTTAAATATGTGTATCCTCTGTAACTAAGAGCCTCTGGCACCCGTATTAATCTTAAATCTGTGTATCCTCTTTAACAGCGCCTCGATGCCTTTTGGGCTGCAAGTGCGCTTAACAAATGCAAATAAATAACAATAAATAAACAAAACACCAAATGGCGTATCCGCGAGAACCTTCTTCCTGAAACCAAGAGAAGCCCTGAATCCAATGAGAAGACCCCCAGAGGCCCTCCCTCCTAAACTAGGTTTAGCATTTTGGGAATGAATATCAAATCCATCAACAACGGGAGGAGAGAGTAACCAGGTTTCTTGTAAGAAAAAGCAATCTGAGACAGTAATCATGAGTACTGTCTCAGTATTCGTGAACAGATGAGAATTTTCCCTGGAATTCCAGGAAAGAAAAATAAATTCATTCAGGACCTTAATATTGATAAGAGTACCAGGGCACTTAAAAGAGTGGTCATTTCCACAAACCTGAGGTGACCTGGGCCCAGTTTCTAGCATTACCATTAAATCTGGGCCTAAATTGCCTCAGTTGAGGTTGTGAGACTCTTTCCGGGTGATAAACCATAGTAAGGTTTCCCCTATACTCTTCACCCCCACCATTTATTCCAGAATGCTGATTGGGTTGTAGCAAATTTGCTTCAAAACCAAGCTGCATTAAACCTTCCCTTTGACCCATTATTAGTTCTAGTACCACTCTAGATTTCAGAATAACGTTACTCATGTCTACACGTACTTGAGTAGGAAAGAAAATCCTTTCCATGTCGTAACTAGAGATAAGTGAAAGTGAAGGAAGTTGGTGGAAGATTTTTAAAATATTTCCACGATTAAGACAGATAGGCATATCTTGAACCCATAACCTCGTAAACTGCAAAATTTCGATAGGATCTTTAGCCTCAGTTGATTGAGGTAAAGAGTCAGTAATACTTTTTGTAAATTGACTCAAAGAGCCAGCTTCCAGATCAGTACCCCTAGCACCCCTTAATATAGTCCTATTTTGGGTAACGTGGGGTCCCACAGGAAATCTTTCATACAGAATGGGAGAATTCCTATTTTGGGAAGGTTCAGGTCCAGTGGAAAGACCTACAGAGCCACTTGAGGGCTTTGAGAGAGCGGAGTTAAAAGAGTTGGGAACATAGAGACCTTCCACTGGTCTAAATCCCATAACATGCTCTCCCATTATAGACTCTGTGCTGTCGAGTGACCATCAGAATGGCAGGGTGGGTGACCATCTGTGGAGGGAAAAGTTGTTATGGGAACCCTAACCTGAGATAAGCCTGAAGTCAAATTGAAGTCCACCCCAGTAAGTGAGTTTGAGCTCACGAGCTCCTGAAATAGTTGTTTCACCATGTCAAGATTGGGATGGGAGTGGGCTCAGAGTGGGTAGGGTTTATACCAGTTTGGGAATTACCCATAGTAGTTGAGGGATCTGCAATCAGATCGAGTGGCAAAGGTTTACCTGTGATTTGTGTATTCAAAATAACTGGAGCAATGTTATTTGAAGGCTCCGGTTGAGTTAAAATGATCTTTGGATGGCATATCTCATGAGTTTCCTCCCCATGGATTATATTGGCCACCTCCTCAAGGGGAATAATATCCTTTGACATAGAACTCCCTGGCAAAGCTTCGGGCTGACCGGAAACAGACGGAATAGTAGGAACAGAGGTTGAACCAACAGAGGCAACAACCGCATTAAAGATAGCGGTATCAGTTATCGCTGATTCTCCCAGAGTCTTAACCCCCTTCGGGGGGGGAAGGAGTTGTAACACCCAAAGGAGCACATGCCATGAACAGATTTTTAAAGAATTTGTTAGAGAAAGAATACATTTTTTTCAAATTCTTCTGTTTTTTAGTTTTCTTTATTTGTTGGATATGTTTTTTATTACCTATATGAGCAAAGCCCTTTAAGGATACCGTTTCCTTAGTGAGATCGATGCAGTCAAGAGGCTTCTCCAAGGGAAGATCTAATATAGAAACAGGGAGGGGGGCAGCAGTGTCTCCTTTGTGTGGTTCAGCCGCTTCCGATGTAATAGATTTACCATAGAGTCCCTGAGAAGTGGAACCAGGGAGATTAGGAGTCAACCCCTCTTGGGCTTTTTCCACTAAAGAATTAGTAATCACTTTTATGGGAGTGACACAAAGTTTAGCATCCGGGGGAGGATACACTAAAACTCCTTCAGGGTTCGAGGGGGGTGGGGGGGAAATCAGAGAAAATTGATCACCGGAACCTCTGTCCGAACAAGGAGGGGAAGTATTGACTTGGAGCATATTAAGAGCGACACCCAGAGTACTATCTTTCCCCACATTAGGGACTTTGTTAACCAGAAGCCCTTCCATATAAGGTTGGCTGGGAGGAATAGGATCTGGGCATTGTTTTGTTATCGAGGGGTTATCTTCCTTAATAATCTTAACCAACTTTTCAAATCTATCTAGACCTTCTAGCCTAGTATATAATTCAGAGAGGAGGAGAGAGATCTAACCTCTGACCAAATGTTATCATACAGACTCACAAATGAACTAAGAACCATATTGAGTGCAGATAATGCAGGTTGAGTTAATTGTATTCTGTCATCTGCCTCTTTAAGGGTATGGTGCATGAACAACTCACTTACTTGATCCCTTTGTATATCTGGGAGTAGACCTCTTTCACTAAGTCATTTTTGCTTCTCTGTGTACTCATCAATAAAATTTGTGAGTTCTGAAGGGGAACCCATATAGGAGGCATAACAAGTTTGCTGGGTTACATTATTAGTATTAATGGAATTAGATTCCAAGTGACTCTCAGCTATTGCCTTGTCTGCACATGCTATAATACTAATATTGTTATCAGCAAGATTTTCAGTCTCCAATTTCTTTGCTACATTCTCAAGATGCATATGGTCCAAGGAAGCCACTGTTAAAACTGAATATGTGGGTTAAATGAGAGTACTAGTGGCAGTCCTTTTACCAAAGAAATTGGAGATTTTTTTCCCTTGAATAGGTTTACCCATACTAGGTTTTGTTTTGGGCGTATGAAGTAAAGATTTTGTAAGTGGAGTTTTGAAAACAATGGGTTTCACTGTCGAGGTAGGAGCAGCAGGTACAGAGATAGCAGAAAGATTAACATGAATAGAGGAAGTATAATTGGCCTCCCCATTAGCGGAGGGTACCTCCGGTGTTAACTTGACAGAAGGACCACCCTGGTTCCTATAGTCCTCTAGTGGGGGGAGGGGTTGTAGAACAATCGCCTCCTTAGATAGTACAGGAGGTTCTATAGAGTTCCCATCAGGGGCATCCAACGTTGGTATAGTCAGGGGCAACCTAGGTTGTAATTGGGCGGGGGATGGGTGTATATTGTTCACCGTACTATTATTCAGATGATCCATACCCTCCCTTGCCCTAGATCGGGAACCAGCCCAGCTTCCTCCAAATTCAGAGCTATAGTAGGTGCTAATCGTTCTTCCTGTGTATTTATGGAGATATCTTGTTTTCCAAAGAAGTTGCAGCTATTATTGATTGGGGTACGTGGAATAATACCCATCAAATTGAGTACAGCAGACCTATCATGCGAGTGGATTTGGGCTTGGGCCACACTTTTTTGTAGAGAACAGACCAGGGAGTTCTCTACTAATGTATGTTGTGGCTTACCCAGAGGGGTGGGAATAGGGTTCATAGATGTGGTAGAGTCTAACAGAGCAGGAAATTGAACCACCTCAGGAGGAAGGGTAGAGTCAAAAGAAACCTCCATAGTGGCCTGGCTCCTGAGTCCCTTGCGTGTCATCCAAACAATGAGAGTGCCTGGAGGAGTAAGAGTCAGAGAGCTGTAAGGGAGACAGCAAAGTGGCTCAATGAATGCTCAGATGCTAGAGGTTATAAATGAATATTAAAATAAATATCACAGGGAGTAGAGATCACAGGTAGTGAAAACAGTGAAGCAGCAAACAGTAATTATTAAAATGCACTGAATAAGGGGAGCGGCAAAAAGACACGTAACAGTACCTCAAATACAGATTAAATATAAAACACAGAATAATATGGATCCTTTGTTAAAATAAAGGAAATGGGTAAGAAATGTATCCAAAGTAGGCCCTGACAGTATTATGTTAAAAGTCATAGGCTGTGCAATCATTCCAGGAAACCAGGAGACGACTGAGGCTGCACTCAGTATCAGGGTAAGGAACGCCCGACAGCTTGAGGAGCTGCCAGAGTCCGACTCTCCCCCCTTACCCTGAGTACTGGTTAGAGTTCACACAAGTGGGGTGGTAACTTATAGCTGTGGTCTATGATACTCACAGGGCCGTTGCACGGGCACAGTCACAACCAAACAGAAGCTCAAGCCCTTACTGCCTCCAGGGCTTAACGCCGCAAGGGTGGTTGGGCCAGCAATTTGTGTAGGAGAGCAGTCACGTGATGAGTCACGTGTCCGTAGTAGGCCCCGCCTCCTCCAGGAAGCAGGGGAAGCCGCAAGAGCTCGGCTCGCAGTGCTGCCCAGTTGAGGATAATTACAGGAAGAGTAGAACGTTGGAGCGTTCATAACACGAAACGCTCACACCCAAGTAACAAAACAACCCATCATCATGCACTCAATCATAACACAAGCATGCACACATCCATACACTTTATTTAATTTAAAAAAAATACATGAACATAAACAAACATACCTTCTGCCGCTGAGCCTGATGTTTCCTCCCCAGTGCTCCAGGCCCTGCTAGCATGAACAGGAATCAGGAAGCTTCCAGGTTCTGCACGTGTGCAGGGGCCTGGGCGAGCAGATGCCCCACTTCAGCATGTTCTGGCTGTATGTGTGGTAGCACCCCCTTGCACATACAGACATGCAGTTCCCTAGCCAGCATTTCCAATGAGCCATGCGAGGCTGGGGAAGCAAAACGCATCCAGCCTTGCATGGCTCATTGACCTTGCGCGACTGGGGAATTGGCACTACCAAGGGGAAACAGTGTTACCCTTTGACAGTTCAGAGCACTCCCTCACCTGAAGCAAACAGCTGAGGGAGCGCTTGGTATTTCACTGGGCTGGCTCCTCCATAATGAGAAAGCGTGGGCCAAGAGCCGGTGGCCAACGCCCCACCATGGACAAGCTGCCCCTGTGTGTGGTGGACTTTAGGTGAGCTGTTACATCATTCTTTAAGGCAGGGGGAAAACTGGTTTATGGCCCAGTTTATAAGGGTTTAGCCTGCCATTTGTGTCCTTGCACTTATTAGGAGTTTATTTGCATTCCCTGAGGCAAGGACCACAATGTTGTTCTTGTTGGAAACGTTTTCTTCAGAGAAGGTACAGGGACACAGTCTCAATGGCGGTATAGCGGCGGTCGAGGGCAAAATGAGTGGTGCAAAGATAGGGATAGCAGATTTGAGTCAATCAAACTTTAGAAGCAAAAAGATGACATAGTTCCACTGCTGGATAATCTACTCCTACGTCTTTGGAAAAGATTCAGCATCCCTAAAGGACAGAATGGAGAAAAACACGGTCTTGATGTTGACATAGCAGACTAGTGGGCAGATGCAGAGGCAGGCCCCATCAGGATGTATTTGGTGCGTAGAATGGCACAGTCACACCCTTGGTCAAGGGATGGTCACCTGTGCATATATAGTTTTACAACTATTCATTAACGGGATGAGTACTGGGTCATGGTAGAAAGAGAAGAAAATGGGAAGTACTGTGTAGTGGGCACCTGCAGTGTGTGTGTGATGTCACTGGTGTGTCAGTGTAGAAAGCTGTGGCAGGTTTGAGTGTGAGTGTTCTGTGAGGAACAGTTAGAGAGACTGAGATAGAGTGAAGACTTGCCTACGTGGTGGTGCCAGTTTTGCCCAATGCCTACTTAACATCTGCATGCAACGAAGAGGCACTTACAATAAAGAGGACTTACCTTGTACTCGCCTGATGACTGTGTTCATCTTTCAAGTTATAACATTGATTTCTTAATAGCTCCAAGCCTCACCTTCTTCACATAAGGTATGGATATCATGGTGGAAGGTGTGTAGTGGGCACCTGCTGTGTGTGTGTGATGTCACTTATGTTTCAGTGTAGAATGCTGTGGCAGTTGAGTGCGAATGTTCTATGAGCGACAGTAAGGGAGACCAAGATAGCGTGAAGACTTGCTCGATTAATCAGAATTGCTGGATACTGGTGGGTTTATACATCTTGAGGGTGGAGTAAAACAAAAAAAATATACGGTTGAAAAGAAAAGAAAATGGGTTGTCACATAGCTGAGGAGGAAGATTAGGGCTGGTTCAGTAATTCGGGATATTGGAACCGCACACACAGTCTGCTTCTAATACAGATCCGCATCTTTAGTATCCAGAAACACCATTCTGTGAAGTTGGCCTCCCATGCCCCGTGTGTATGGCCATCATTATAAATTATGTGCATTGGGTCAGTGGTGGAAATGGAAAAAAAGTTGGTGTGGGGTCCCATAAGGGACAGGGTGTGGTTGGAGTTTGGGGGGGTTTTTCCGAGGGGGCAGGGTTTAGAGGGGGCAGAGCTGGCAGTTGACCTCTGATCAAAGGAAATGTCAAAAATAATAGTTTAAAACAGCAATATCAAACACTCTGGCACAAAGGAATTAATGGCCATGTGCAGCTGTGGGCCACTTTAGCATTGGAGCAGAGACAATTGAATGCCCAAGTCCAACCCTGGCAGCCAGTATGCAGACACAGAGTAAATGTGCCCACAGCATCACCACACTTTTATTCCGTGCACAAACGGAGACAAGACAAATGACAGTGTCACCGGAGCAAGCCAACATTAAAATCTGGCCTCTGAAATATGCAGCACATCACATAATATATAACTTATCCGATGTGCTGCATTTTATAGAGGTCAGATTTGAATGTGTGCTGGCTCCGTGTGTCTCTCTGGTGTTTGTTCTTAGTTGATTATACAAATAAGTATAACCAAAACACCAGAGACAAAGGAAACAGGTGCACAATATAAATTAAAGCACCCGAGTGGAGAGGACAAAATAACAAATGATCTTTTGTAGTGTGCACAGTTCGCTTGCACCATGGGGCGGAATAGACTCCGAGCCCACCAAGGTGGGGGCTCAGAGATGTAATTTGCCCAGTGCGAGCACTGTGCACAAAGAGTACAGGGCAGATTAGATCGGGAGCTCGGCAAGGAGCTGCTCCGCCCCCCTACTAACCTGGCGCAGAGCATGGGTTTGGGCGGCGGCTCTGGCCGGATCCCGAGATCCAGCTACACATCTGGTGCCGGTTCTCGGATCCGGCGAGAGCCGGCCCAATGACCAGCGCTGCATCGGGTATCATCCAAATTTACACATGCCAAGTCTGCCACAACTCGCGAATCTCCAGCAGAGGGAGACAACTACATTAAAATCCCTATGCAAACCAATACCTTCCTCCCGCTTTCTGGAACAAAATCTCCCTCCCACCTGGTTGAGAAACTTTGTATGTCTGTAAGTGGCAACGCAGATTATACACACGCGGTAAGTATAGAATAGACATCACAAACAACACAAAACCAACACTCCAATCCCTCTCGCAGCCAAAGCCCGTCTAAGCGAGAGAACACCCCAGAACCACCGCCGCCGCCGCGCGTGCGCACAAGGGGCTCGCGCGCGACACGCAACACACTTGCGCACTGCAGGCCTGTCGGACACCTCTGGAGGCTGTTTTTAATTTTGAATGGGGGGAAGGGGGCCTTGATGCAGCACCAACGGTGGAGCGCAGAGTTTGGCAGCAAGGCAAGGAGGCCTCGTCCTGGTAGTGGGGGCGCGCAGTGGTGCCCGAGTGAAAACCGGTGGAAGCCGCGCCCTAATAAACAGCTCCAGTAACTGGGGGAGGGCGTGTCGGCGCGGAAAGGGTTAGCAATCGGATAATAGCCCATCCCACCGGGTCCAATTTCAGGTAAGACACCTTGGTGGCGCGAATTTTCCGCTGGCGGGTATTGTGCTTACAGCTCACTGCGCCGCTTCCGGCCCTGTCTGGTATTTCCGGGGACAGTTATGTGGGTCGTAGTCTGGAGACCCCGCTATGCATTCCCTCACGGTCAGACTAGCTGTCGGCAACACCCCCCCCGCCCTCTTCCTTGGCACGTGACGGTCCGTGTTATGACGTCATTGCTGGGAGTTTGGCAGTGGCATCTTGCACCAGAGCCTAGCTCTAGAAGGTGACTCCTGCAATTTGAGTCCTGTGACCCCCGTTACATACTCGTGACGCTCCTTGCACACAAATTTCAGTACAACAAAAGTTGCTTCCGATTGCCCTGTGAACACGATTCATGTTGTGTATATAACTCATGCTCTATGACTAACCTAATTACAGCCTGATGATGCGTGTGTGATGTCATTGGAGTGGAATAGCATATACTCGGTTTGAGTTTTGCACTGGGGAGGTGCTGTCTCTAGAGAGACGTACAGCCCCTCTATCACTGTAAAGCCGCAGTAAACAAGAGTGCCTTTCCCTGGGTCTACGTAAAGCTGGGGAGTGGCTGCTCCCGCTTTGCTCTGCCTGCTCCCACCAGTAGGGGCGCAGGTCTGTACTGCTGGATGTTGCTGCAGCCTGGGTCGCACTGGCTGGCCGAGGCCTTGATTTTCCGGTTCTTGCAGCGCTGTGCTTGTGTTTTCAGTGCTCTGGTTTCCTTTGTCTACCGCCGCCTCCCCTACCCCCTCCCCCTTTGGGCTGGTGAAAGCTGCTGCTCTCTACTGCAGGTTTTGTAAATACTGGAGCCGCGTACAACATGGCTGACAGTCGGTCTGCTGCTTAGGCATCCGTCCGCCCTTCTTCATCGCTGGATCTTTTCATACCACTTCTTCCGGACTACCGTATTTTCTCTATTTTTGGTTGTATCTGAGATCCTTTCAAAGTGAAATAAACTTGGCAGGCTCGGGCCTTTTGTCTGCATGTCGGAATCTCAAGGGTAAGGAGCTTCCCGTTTTAAAAGCGTTGCTGCAGTTATGTTTGTGTTTGCAAGGCCTGTGCAAGGCCTTCTGCTCGGAGGGGGTGGGGGGGATAAGACATAGTGGGCATTAAAGGGTCTATGATAGCATATTGCCCCCGTGCGTCTAGATGGGAGGGGGCAATGCACCAAAACATTGTCAAACAAGCATCCCAGTTGCAGCAGCATAACGTTTTGAGGGAGTCGCGTTTCTTCTGCTTGCCGTAATATGGAAATACGGACGTGATCAGCAGTACCTGATCAGAGGTATCGGGGGTGTTAATTCGGCAAAGGCCACAAAGGTATTTAATCTCAGTAGTTGGGGGAATTTACTGTTTGGATACGAATAGTGCGGACATTTAGAAATATTCGAAGGGGCGTTTTTTGACCATTGATAGATATTGGAGTCAGACTTTATTTTAGGTGGACGGCAGTAAGTAAGTACTTTAGAAAATATCCGCATGTTTGACAAGTCTGGTAACCAATTTGGGAAGGTGCGTGGGATGTTGAGGCACAAAGTGAAGACTTGGAGGACCTCTACTGCTCTAATTCCGCAGTAATATCCTCAATGAAACGAGCAGTTGTGGTTTTCCTTCACTGTAACGTGTATTTTCATTGGGGCATATTCGTGTGCTTTTTCGGCCTTTTAGCGCTCGTCCTACAAGCCATTTCGCATTGAGGCCCAGGTGAAACTGAGCAAGCTCAGTGCTTTATGATCATGACACAACTCGCATCATCCAAATGGGCGACTGAGACCAGTGAGACAAAAACAAACGTGCAGGGCGTAAGGACAAGTGCTTGTTGAAGTGCCATGCAGTTTGTGAAGCAGATGCGATTTATAAATGCTAAAATAAGGCAGAAAATGATAGTTAACCGGTGGTTACGACAGTGCATATTATTAACTTATTCATGTACACGCAACACATTTGGTGTGAGAAATGACTTAAACTTTAATGCACATCTCATATGCCTACTTGTTAGTAAAGCCAATACTACATAGTTGGGTACTTTAACTGGTAACCAATGATTTAAATGCCCTTTAAAAAAAAAAAAATCCAACCCACGTTCAAGCCCCGTTTCAATTAAACGTGAGATTTGCATTTAGATCAAATGAATATTACCGATGTTATTCTACTATGTTGTCGAGTTGCTTGCCTTTGGCATTTGTTGGTATGGGAAGAGGATAGATGGATAACGAAAGGACCTCAATTTTCTTCTGTTCGTAATGTTTAATGTGTATTTATTACATGAACAAAATAGTTCAGACTTAAAAACGCATTACAAGCTTGTTGTGTAGTCTTAAAAATGCATTATATTTTGTATCCAGATTTCACTTTGGGTACACTTGTGGTTTGGCTTTCCTTGAGAAGAATATTGTTTTGACAATAGTTGGAAATGTATTTCTTTTTTCAATCAGAGATTGCTCGATTAATTATTGCTTGACATTGGAAGGATAGTACCAGGGATAATGGGTATGCGGAGCTGCTGTAACATTGCGCCCCCTTTATGCTGAATGTAATTCGTTTTTGAGGTGAACACTCAGAGAAAAGCAGAATCGTCTTAGATTCAGAAAATTACTTAAGACCCACCTTTTCCAGAATACATCTGCCCCATCATCGGTAAAGAAAATTTGATTGTGCTTTGGTTAGTGCTGCTAATGCACATGCATTATAGGCCAACAGGCAGGCCGCAGGCTCTCTTTACCAAAGGCCTGTCTCTACTTTTCAACCTTCCAATGTCAATATGTTTGATACGTTATACATGCTTCGGTGAACCTCAACTTTGTTGTTTTTGGGCAATTCAAAATAGAATGTATTAGTATACTTTGGAAGTACGATTGTGGTTTTTTTTTTTTTTTTTTGATGTATGGATTTTTTTTTAACCTATGTTAATGAATACTGATGTTATACTTATGTCTTAAACTCCCATTTGTAAGAACCTCTGCCATCTCAGTCTTTTATTTTTTTTGAAACTACCTTCTCTGTGCCTTTTTTAAAATTAAAAATAGTAGGACACTTGTCCTAAACTCTTTTCTCAGTGTATTGTCCACTGTGTCTCACAGTTCAGATTGCATTGACAGTTAATGCTTTAATCCCATTTTACTTGGTCAATAGTCTTTCATCTATTCTTTGTTGTCCTAACCAATGTAACCATTTGATTAACCAATATAACCATTTGATTGGTAGATTAGTTGGATATTTAAGAGCAAGTGGTTTGGCTTTGGTTTGGTTTTTTCTTATACGAGACCACTTATTTACTTTTAATTCCCCAGCCTTTGTGATGGCCATTTTTCCCAAACTTCTACATCGAACCGTTGTATGCAGTGGATCATTGCATTGTTGATCCAATTGCACTGTTTTACCTAACTTCTTGATGTTTAGCTGGTTTAAAAAAAAAATCAGCAGTTAGTCTTCCTGCTTAGAAGGACTGAATTATACAAAACACAAGAAGTGCTTTGTGTTTAGTTTGCAACGAGCACTCATTTTTTTGCTTTTTGAGTTTTTGTGCTCATTAAGCTTGCAGATTTATTCATGGCTGGTATATCTGGATTCCACTCTTGATGTAACTTAATTGGGTGAACATTGATGTCATAGCCTAATTTTGATATGTATCTCATAAATATCAGTAAACGTCACTTTTCAAGTTGCAAGCTACCAGCCACACGTAAATCCACTTGCCACCTCAATTTATACATGTACAAACGGTGCAAAATTTGCACTTGCAACTAGCCAATAGCTAGTGATATTTGACTCTTGGCGAGTAAGAACTGGTTATGCTGTGTATGTATAGAATTAAGGAAGCAAGTTTTACATTATTTTTTTTTTTTTTTAATGGCTGCGGGTTGAATTTTTGCAAACAGCACTCCATTTCTTACTCTCCAAAAGACAATTATCACTAGCCAGTGGGTAGCGAGAGTGCACATTTTGTAACCCGTTATTGTTGCACAGATGGCAACACATATAATCAGAAAATAGAAAGCTTGAATATTTACTATCGTAAAATACGTTTGCTACACATTTGACAATGACACAAATGCCTGTGCTGCATAATCTAAATTGTCCAGAAACCTCAAAAGGAAGGGGATAAAAGAAATTTGAAGATACCAACCCAATAGCTTTTTCCTTACCCAATAAACAATTATAATTGGGGAGGAAGGATAGCTTATGGGCAATGGGTTTGTCTTGGAAGCAAGACAACGCAGCGCAACAACGGTTTGAATGCCGATCCCTCGCTTAGAAACCCCTCGCTGGTATTAAACACATTATAAATTATCAATTATAATCCAAAAAATAAAGTACGGGTACACAGTATACAGGGTCAGAAACCCCTGCAGTGCCTTTTTAACATACATTGTACTTGAAATAGATTCTATATTCACCGCCTTTGCAGGCAGGTCAATTGAATGTGATCTCAGGAGAGATACTCCATGATCGGGCTCCAGCAATTGAGAATGCTTCTCTTGAGTAGGTTATGAAGGATGTAATCTGTGTGACTTCCAACAGCTCCCATTCTATTTTGGATTAATTCCCTATGTAGACTGCAAATGCCACCAGGCGACTATTACGTTGTGGGCCAGGAGGTGAACTGCCACAAAAGCCTTCAGACTTGCTAATTTTTTGTCAGAAGCCAGTCGAGAGGGACATTTTATTTTTTTAATAATTTTTTTTTGGGGGCGTGGGGTTCGTCCGAGCATACGAGCCATCGGCATTTACGCGGAAAGTTTGTCGCTTTTCTCTCCCTCCTTCTCCTAGTTCTCCTGCCAACTAGAGCCACAGCGAGCGGGTGGTTAAGGGCTTCATGCCCATGATCTGCAAGGTGCACTGCCTGGGCTACTGCTGCATCATTCACTGCAAGAGGGGTGACAAGACCACTCTGTACAGCGGAGAGACGTACAAGAATGACTTAATGCCACTGAGGACACAATCCCCTTTTTGCAGGTAGTTAACAGCGGAATGCATCTTGGGAGCTATAGTCTTGGTTTAAATCAGTGCAATGAAGTTAACTGTACCACCAAATTGCATTGGGTTTGTTAGGAAAGTCTGGAGCTAGATGGTTTGTTTCCTGATGACTTTAAGCCACCTTGATACCCCAGTGGGTGACCGGATACCCCTGAGCTGAGGGGAAGGCTTCATAACGCGCATGGGAATCTGCGGATGTACCGATATCCCTTTAATAATTGACAGTGGAAGTATACTGTTTGGAACCGGATAGGCGCAGCCTGCAGATAACGCAGGCTTCAATCCGCGATAAACTCTGTTTAATTTTCTCTCAAATAACTCTGGTGGCGGTGAGGACGAAGAGAAAATGGGCAACCATCATCAGCAGGAATTTGTAGTGAATGCGGAGGATGGACTGGGTTGTCATGGGTGGTACGGTCTCAATGCCAGTGCAGACAAGTTTAGTACCAGAAGTATGCAGTGATCAGTACAACAGTCCTCGGCTCCACATCCATGTGCCCAATATGTTTAATCACTAGTCCGCGCCGGGACTCAAGAATCAAGGCACCTGTAAACGATGTAGATTTACCTTAAATGGCATCCACTGTTTAGCCCCAGTCTTCCCAATGCAAACCTTGTGTTATAAAAATGTGTTGTCCTGTGCAGGTGACCAAAGAACAGTGCAAAAGTGTCGCTAAAAACGTTATCCAGCCAAGCCTTAATGAAATGACAACAATATATAAGGTATTTAAGGTATTGTTGAAACGGAGAGGTCAGCACAACTTAATCTTAGTCGAAATCTTGTATAGTTTAATCTACTCGATCAGTGGGAATAAAAGAACAAATTAGGGGAACAGCTCTCCTCCAAGGTGGAAGACAGGGAGTGCAGGTACTCGTCAATACAGCCTGACATACACTGTAGAACCCTAATATTGCACTTGTATGAGAGCTTAGCTAATCTTGAGTGATGACTGCCGTTTTTTTAAAGCAGAAAACGGTATCTAATATTGCAGCAATAACATATCTATTGGGCGAACTCCATATTTTGTCTGCGAGATTTTAAGACCACCTGGCCGTATCCTTGGCAGTCCGCACAAACTCTGCACCTTCAGACGCACCCACACAGACGCCTCGCACCCAGCGCTTCACAGGCAGCACAGACACACTGCACGCAGAGCATGTGCAAACTGCCAGGCAGCCTCGCAGACAGCACTCACCAGCACATACTGTCTGTACCCAAGAGAGGAAGACCTCACCACCGTGCCAGCTTCCAGATGTTCAATATGACAACTGAATAAGACCCCGGGGAGGGACAGTGTATTATGAAACCTATGAGATGTTGGGTTGAGGAAGCCTGGCTGTTTTACGAATGGGTGCAGCGACAGTGCCCAAAGTATAAAGGGCACCGCGACCTGAGTACCCCTTATCGCATCCTCCTTTAAAACTTTGCACTCTGCTCCCTGCACCCATGTGGATATGCAACATGCAAAGAACATCAGTAAACGACAAAACTATTGGCATTGTCAATGCTTGATTCATTGGCAGCTGGAATTCTGCTGAGAGCTGCCTTTCACAGTGTGCTGGATGTGACATCAGAACCCATCTGCAATTAGAGTACTGTTAACAATGTAATTTTCCTATTACAGATCTAGTCCAGTAATACCTGCGTATATACACATATTTTAGGATTACTTGTATTGACAGTTACATTTGATTGGTTTCTTATTTGTCGTTGAATGTGAGTATGTGTATATTCTTTGTAATGCTCTGTATTGAAGATCGTTGGTGGTTGGAAATCCTGATCTGTTAATACCTTTCAAATGCATTGTTTTTACGCCTGTATTTTTGTGTTGCTTATTCTCTCCAACCCTGGATGTTGACACCGTAATTTTCTTGTCATACTTTGAAGACTGTTCGTGTGTCTATAAGTATAACGATTTTGTTTTGAAATTGCATCTAACTCTAGAGGTAAAAAAACGTTCTGGAAAAAGTTATTAAGGCAGTACATGGAATATGTTACAGTTCAGGCTCCCTCTTTTATTCTGTATAACCTCATGAATCAATCTGTTCTGTCTTTTCAAAGAAAGCGTGCCAAACCGAAAAGCAGGTTGCTTTGCTTGCTCTTGATGCTGCTAGTCGGGTCTTCCAGGCCATTGGCTGTGAAGACTGGCAACATGCAGAGAGAGCATTAACTTTGAGGTGCAACCCCTCCGATACAGGAACCATATACTACCACGGTTCGAAAATGAGTGGAGCCATTTAGCTCCTGCGTGTAACCTAAAACGGCGTGGTTCGCTTGCCATCAGCAGCTAACGAGAGCTACGTTTGGCTCCCCAGGGCAATTTATGCCAAATAAACACACCGATGCAAATTTAATCCTGTGCATTTGAAACAGTCAATAAATAAAATACTAAAAGACACAACCATACAACATTTGGAGCATGAGGGGTCATAAATAATGGACACAATTATAAGTTTACGTCTTATGTGAACGTTTGGTTTGCAGAACGCTGTGTACTTGCGCCTCGCTCCCTAGTGGTAGCTCCTATTCTCTGGTTAATGTTGGCTACACAGGAGCTGATTTTAGCTCCTGCTTATTCAATCTTAAATTCGATCCCTGTATTACTTTTCACTCATGACACTTCACCTCACTGACTAATGAAGGTATATACCCTCTCATGAACCACAATTTTTATTTATTTTTTTTATTTATTTTTTAAATGTCCTTTTAGCTGAAAGGGATGAGTGGTGCTCTGCCGTCAATATTATTTTTAAAGAGTGGGGATTTGAGGGCAGCCTGGTCAAGCTCTCTTCTTTGGGGTCCCTGAGGGGCTCGTACGACCGGGAAGGTGGGAGCAGCCCCACAAGGGGCCTGTGGAATGAGGCGTTCAGGAGGGGAGATGCAGATTGTTCTTGAACCTTGCGTACAGAGCGGGGGGGCAGCGACCTTGCAGGGTTGTCTGCCTGGAACGGAGAACAACTTGGAGTATAGGCATGCTGTAGAAGTAAACCCTGGGGGCTCACCATCCTTTAGGAGTGGCATCCCTAGCAGTGCATGCAGAAACGTTAGCCAGGCTTGTATGGCTCGCTCCCTAAAGGTCCGCTTGTGGCATGGAATTGGGGTGAGTGGACATCTTGTATTGGACATCATCTGGATTCGCACTGGACATGGGCAGAGGTGAGCTCTCTGTGGAATGCTAGGCATGTGTCAGTTTGCTTCACAAGCAATGCCTGTCGCACTCCAGTAAAGCCATGGACAATCATCTTGTGCTCTAAGGCTTCCTCTCTATCCTAAGAAAAGGTGGGAGGGGCTTAAGAGAATCTCTAAACCCAGTTTGTCAGCTGCACAGGAGAAAAGGGTCTGGTTAATCAGATGGCTAATGAAGGAAAAGTTACAAGGGGTTCTCTTCGGATAATGATTCTCCCCCCCCCCCTCCCTTTCAGGCTTGCAGGATGGCATGACTAGGATGTTCCTGAGCAATCATTTGGGAATTGAGGGATCCTGAAACTGGAAAAGATCTCCCTGGCTTGTTGTTTTGGCCAAGTTGCTCCCTCTTATAGGAAGAAGTACCTTGCATATAGTATTCTCCTAGTTCATGTTTTACTTGGCTTTACAGGGAGCTCCTCAGTCTTTGAGATGCCTAACCCACAACCATGTCTATGTTGGGCCCATCTATTAGTAGGAACAAGCGTGCACACTTGTTATAAGGCAAAGGCACTGCTTAACGGTTTTCAGAGTTTCTACCATGCTTTTGAAGGGTGTCTGATTGTAAACCAATTATGTGGCCCATGCAATAGCAGAACACACTTTATTAGACCTGGCCTTTGATTGGGGGCCCATGCAGCTGCCATGTAATGGATGGTACCATATAGGATAGGAGGCAAATTCACTTCAGAGACTGGGACCTAAAGGGTTCCCAAAAATCCATGGGTTGGGTGGCAATGAAGTTTTCTCCTCTTGAGAGACCAGCTGCAGAGGTAGTGCGCAGGGTATTTCACATTGACAAGCAAGCGGATAAGTTGCACAAATGCAACAAACATCAGGACAAATCCAAGGCTTCTAGAGGGGGCTCTGTAGGTTGCAGAGAACCTTTTAGATCCTCTGGGAGCATGCCACATCCGAGGCCAGGAGTTACAAATCGCCCACCACAGACCACAGGTAATTTACACCCCCTTGCTCCTCGCAAGTAGGCAACAAAGGCCCTGATAACAGCCTCAATGTGGTGGGGGCATATCTATTAGGTTTTTAGAAGAGTGGAGCAAGATAGCGTAAGATCAACGGGTCCTGCATGTGGCAAGCTGTGTTACATAATAGAGTACCAGGCTTTGCCTCCTTCCAAGGTCATCCATACTCCTTTACTCAAGGGGACCGAAAAGTGAACAGTACTTCTATCTTACAGTCGGGACTTGTGGACAAAGATGTCAACAGGCGAGTCCCAGCAGGAGAGGTAAAGCACAGATTATACTCTCTGTTTCCGATGAGGATATCATCTGGGTCCTACAGACTGGTACTTGACCTGAAGTGTCTCAATCATTTTAAAGGTTTCCCTGCACTTCAATATGGACACTTTCCAGTCTATCGCTTGAGTGAGTTCCAAGGAGGATCTTTCTGGCCTATCTGGGCTTGGAGAATGCATGCCAGTAAGGAATTTAGACCAGAGAATTCTCTTACTTGCTTGGGCTACTCCCCCTTTCAGTTCCATTCAGTCTCAAAACCACACAGTCTTCACGAAGATCTTGGCTTTAGTGCTGGCAGCTCTACACCTTGATGGAATTCAAACATGTGCTTCTCTGGATGATTGGCACATCAGAGTCCCTCCCATTCAATCCTATCCTAATGGCTCATTTCCACCTGTCTGATGATTCGGTACCTTCAAGAAGTTAATTGTGGAGAGGGGCTGGGGAAGGCGATAGAAGGAGCAGCAGATGGGTGGACAAGTGCTGGAGGAGGACCCGGGAGGGAAGTGCTAAGGGGAGCCAAGGAGGAGAACCTCGGGCTTAGTGCTAGTACAGACTGATCTCAAGGGTGGTATGCAAGCCATCAAACACGGGACCGCAGGTCAGTGAAGTGGGGTGCTGGTATTGACTGGGAGCATGGTCCGGGATTCTGTGAGATTCATGATGCTCAGGCCACCAGTTACAGCGGCAGTGGAGTGATCAGCCTTGAATTGAAACAGGGATGATGCGAAAGAGGGCCTTGTGGATAATGTAGTCTTGAATTTGATCCTTGCAGCCACCGGGAGGCAGTGCAGAGATTTTAGGGCTGGACAGATGTGGTACCTGGGCTTGAGGGCAAGGATACATTTTGCAGCTCTACTCTGGATTAGTTTGAGGGGGCAAAGGGAGAAAAGAGGGAGATTGAGAAAGAGGCTGCTGCAGTAGTCCAGCCTGGAGAGGTCCAGAGCTCTGGAAACATTGAGTTTCGGGTGGAAGGTGCGAAAAGGAAGAAGCCTATGAGCAGGTGTAGCTGGAAGTGGGACTTCTTGGTAGGGTCTGTGATGTGTGGGGTGAGGGAGAGAGCAGAGTTCAAGATGTCCACGAGTTTGTTTGCGTAGCGTGCCCAAAGAGGGTGGGCGCAGTTTAGGAGAAAAAGAGGTCACAGGTGTCCCGAAGATGCAGTTAGGAATGTAGGCCTTTGTTCGATTACAATCTGTATTTGCTCATCTGGGATTCCATCCTTTTGACCACTCTCCATGGCCCTTTCAGAAAATATTTACTCTAGTAGGAATGCACCTCCACTTCGTACAGATAAAAATAAAAACCTTTTATTATTCATACTTCTTCCCTCTGCATCGCCATACCCACGGATGACATTCCACGCTTCCATGGTTGGAAATCTGCTTCCATGATTGGAAATATGCATCAAAGTTTAGAACATTGGCTGTATATCTGTATAATAATTGTCATGTGCACTGAGTGTCTTTAGCCCAGTTGTTCGTGGGTGGTCCCCATAGATACAATTACCATGAAGTGCACGACCACAACTTCTTCTCGTGTATCGCGTAACATGAATGGTAAATAAATGTGATCTGTCATGTACATGTGAACCAAATTGGGGCAATGGTGGGTGGTCCGTTGCAAGCAAATGGTCAACAAGCTATGTGGGCTAATGCAGTTGGGCTAAGATGTACAAACCCTGGCGCCCCTACGACTTATGCCTGGTAAGATTGCTTGATTAACATCAACCACACAACTAATAGTTATTGTTTCGTCGATCCTTGTTTGAAATTAATTTATTTTAATTTATTTTTGGGAATTTTGTAATGCACCTATACAACTAATGGTCTTTCAAGGCGCCACAAGATCCACAAGTGGGGGTGGTTTGGGACATGGGGTAAAGATAACAATAACGCTTCTACCTAATAGTTAATTTGAAATTTGGATAGTGCAAGCATATTAATAAGTAGTGTGAGGAAGATGTATGGGTGTGAGTGTCGGTTGGCTAAATGCAGAGTGCTAGTGTGGTAAGGGAAGTGCAGGGTAAATGGGAGAGTGCAGGTGAAGTGGGTGGGAGGGTGTTGCTGGGGGGAGACGGCAACAGCGGCTAGGCAACTGCTAAGGGGAGGCCATGAGCCTAAGTGCCAGTAATTGCATGGATTGCAGGTGGTGAGGGTCGAGAGGGTTCCATTCTGATAGATGAAAGTATTTCCCATCTGGTGTGACTATTGATGGCTGACGAGAAACGGAAGAGGACCGAGAGAACATGTGGGTAGTTCATATGTCCGGAGCGGGAGGGACAAAGAGGATGTCTGTGGCAGTCTCCCTGGAAGTAGCATTGACGTTGATGTCAGCGATGTGCAGGCCGGGCAGCGATTTTATTCTGTATTCACGAAAAATTCAAACAAATGTCAATATTACATCTTGCTTCTGTTTTATTGTAAATATTCAAAGACGTGATCCATTGTTTTTCATTTGTCGTTATTAACATTTTACTCAAACTTTTAAAAAAGCTTTAGAGAATCGAAAAGCATAGGTCTCAAGAATTTCAATCTGCAAAAATGTTTGTGATTTTGAAATAATGGCACATATTTCAAATAATCACATGAACATTTTAGGTTTTAATATATATGCAATGACAGAGGAAAAGCAATATAAACAAAGGACATGTAGAATAAACCATTTATGCATATTTAACATGATTACATCGCCAAAAAACAAATAAAAAATAAAAATACATTATTGAACATTAACATTGCAAGTGTTATACCATTACATTATTTTTTAAATCGATACTGTGTCCAAACAATTGGGTAAGATATTGAAACTTGCCTGTGAAACATTTGTGAAGATGGCTACAAATCGTTTTAAATCTAGAAGTCAAATTCTCAACAAGTTCCAAGTTTGGAGGACCAGCCTATTTTGCAATGTTCTGTGGCATAGTCCGGGGGCGCTGGAAACACAATCTGGATCCATTCCATGTGTATGAATGGCCAGCACATTCAATGTCAGATTTTTAATTTGTGAAAGATCTATTTCCTGGAATATTGGCTTGGCCATCCACTGGTTGCTACGTTCGCCATGGGTAACGAAGCATCCCGAAAGTTCCTGCAGTTTTTGCTTGTTCCGTCCCAACGTTCTCCCCTTGTTCTGGCCTCCATACATCTGTGCCGAAATGCAACCCTTTTGGCCTGTACTTTGGGCACATATTGGGCCTGATTCATGGAAGTGTTTTATAATGGCGCAATCCCATAGGAAAACGTTCCATGAATCATGCCCATTATGGAACACCTCCAAATCTCCATATGGCAGAATGCGGCGAGTCCCTTCACGTCTCTTGAAAACGTTTTGTCGTACACAATTTTCTCCAGTGCTTTGTGAGGAGGGGAGAACCTGACACCAACCACTTCTCCTTACGCTCCTGCTCCTTACTTAGTCCAAAGTCTATGTCCACATTGGTGGAAATATTCGTTTTCTTTCCAAGAGTCTGTGTTGGAACAATGGTGCATCAATGAAAGCCACTTTTCAAGTAGAATTTCTACAGATCCATTATGAGTTTTTGAGCTCAACCAAAGACGGTTGCTGATAGACTGAGACCACTTTAAAATGTTTTCTGAACCCTTTTTTATTTTTTTAAATTTTTTTTTTTACCGGCAGCTCTACATTATTTTTAAAATTGATTTTGCAACGTGCCATTCATCAAATTGATGCTGTATGTGTGGGAACCACTCTCACATGGCCTTTGCTATTTCCAATGTTCTTGTCAGTGGCCATTAGGCCTATTTGCATTCCCCTGGATTCCAGAAGTATGATAGATTTAATTAAACCACGTTTCTCCATGGCAACATTCGATGTACATTCAGACACCTGCACCATGACCAAACTCGCTATATTTTTACTTTCCATGTCTTGAAAGTGGAAAGTGCAGCACTTAGTGTAAAATCCTGGACTGTCACACTTTCCGTTGTCAGCAAGCATGAGCCTTTTGCCAGCGAGTGTACTGTCAATTGATATCTGTTTGAGTTTCCAGGCCTGGCTAAAGCAGGGAACAAGAAATCTTTCTGATATTTGTGGTACTGTGTTTTAGCAAGGAACTCAAGTCGCACAAATTGACAGAAACTTGACATTTTACTGAATGTTGATACACTGAACAGCAAAGCAGATGAACAAAGTACATTTCCAGCAGGCACATTTCCAAGCTTAGGTTGTGCCGACCATCACAATGTGTTATGTTGGTGGACAGAGCTGGCCTGGATTTTCAGGTTGCTGTTTTTTGACTAAACAAGTAAAATTCACCAATGGCTCCACACATATCCTCCTATGTAATTTATGATCACATTCAATCATTTGTATGATCTCTAGCTGGTAGCAGTTGAATACATTGTATTTTTGCTCCTTTAAAAGTTAATTGTACTGTGGTTTCTGATTCAATGGTGGTGGACAACTCTCCCAACGTAGGAATACTGAAGTCGAGATCATGAGCAGATTCGTCAAAGAATTGTGAAGATGCTTCATATATTTTGGGCTGTGACATTTCGCATGAAGTGGAGAAACGGGGATCATTGAATGCTTCGTCGGTGGACATTTTTTGGAGGGTGTAGATTGTGTCATGTGGTCTGCAAACATTTCAGATATCTTCGTCTTCAGTTTCATCCAGGCAACAATTTGCAATGTAGTAATGATCTGTGGTTACTTTGCATGGCTCGCTGGTGACATTAGATTCATATTCTGTCCACTGGACATCTGCATTACATCTCTGAACCTTTACCGGACCATGCTGTGCTTCAAAAATGAGTTGCTCCATAGTGAAATCCGTTTGGCAAGCAACATCATTAGTTTTTTTTGTTGTCCGAGTCTTTATGCTCCTCTTCCTCCTGGGCGTCTAACAGATTGAAATAAAAACACATTCCGAAGATGAGAATTAAAAACGAAAACATGTAATAACCGCAAAATCTCAGCTTAAAAACATCTCCTAAACAAACTGTGTTTGTTCCTTACTCTTGTTTTCTTTACTTTCTTTGAAACAGTGGACTTCGATGTTCCGACCACAAGACCAGGCTGAAAAAATGCATTTTTAAAATGTCTAAACCCAGCAAATTTATTTTCCACTTAAAGAATCATATGTACATATCTACAAATAGAACCTAATTTTATGTACTTAAAATATTACAATGACGGAGGTGGCGATAAATGATATTTCGGATTGTTATCTATACCTCTGTTCTATGTGTCTCTTCCATTTTGACCGCGTCAGTGGTACATTGTCAAGCACATTTAATTGTACAATCTTTGAGCTCACAAAGTACTTTTCAACACATTTTTTAAAAATAATTGTCGACCTGAAATTATAAGGTTAGTTGTTGTACAACAATTTGAACATTCTTGGAATGTGTGACGTTTTCAATTTTATATTTTAAATTTCACCTGATAACTTCCGAGATGTCACATGGAGTTGAAGTGATGTCATCCTGCAAAACGTAGTGATTAAAATGTTGCCTCTCAAATTAGTTTGTGCTGTAATGTTTTCACTTTAATGCATTCTGCTTTGGGTAGGAAGTTAAAGGTTATAAAAAAAAAACAGAAAACTTTCATACAGTGAAAGGTTAAATGCATTTCAGTTTCATAGTATGTTTTTGGGAAGGTTTTACTTTCATTGTTGCATGTCTATGGGCGATAAAATTGAATTTCTTGCACTTTTCTAACAGTATTGCAAATTCTTTGAAAAAGAAAACGCTTATTTTAATATCAAACCAAATAAAGTAGATCTACGAATGTAACACAAATTCTAACTACGCATACCTCATACTCTGGACTGGTTTCAAATGAGGATTGGATGGTGAAGTTCCAGCATTCACCCTCCCCCATCCCTTATAACAACATAATTGTTTTAATACTGATGTAAAAGCAAAATTAAAAAGAAAACCTCAGATGCAGACGAGGGGCCATATTGAGATACACTCCTACAAGACACTCCCTGTCAAAAACCAATATTATACATAATCTTCAATAAGTTTCAATTCGAAGTAGGGCACATGCATGTATTGTTATGTCGCATATAAAGGATTAGTATAAAATAATTACTTTATAGGTGTGTTGTTGCGGTTGACTGCTGAATAGTGATTGATGTTGACTCTTGCTCCTTAATATGATGTATATAATCAGAAAAGAGTCCAATTGCAAAGGTACTTTAGTATTATAAATTTGATAACATCCGACACTCAAAAACATTAAGTGCATGTGGCTTGGCCTCACCTTTGGGATGATCAACGTGTCTGTGATATCCTTATTGGTGAAGGTCTGCACTTCCATAAATTAGCTCTATGTATAGAAAGCCATGTTAACCAACATATTAAAAACAAAAACAAAAAAATAAGCAAAAGTGGGGATAAATGAAGTAGTTTATAGTGAACATTTTTAAAAGTACAGTGCTTTGAGTTGCGGGCGCATCTTGTATAATATAACATCGATGTAAATATTTGTCAGGCTGCTGGTGATAATAATCCGGTAGAAGAACTGGAAGCGTCGCTATAGAGTTCTTCCTACCAATGTACCCCTTTGTATTTATAATCAAAACTACAAAGGGATCAATTAGCCGAAAGATGGAGATCACTGCATCCGTAGTTTGGCAAGTTCAGACACCGTTGTTAGCCTCAGGTTGGAAACTCCAATACTGTTGTTAGCCTTGGGTTGGAAACTCCAATACTGATGACTGCTTAAATGAAAAGACCTGAGTTCAAACAAGGTAGCCCCCAAGAACTATAGAAGACCATGAATATCAGAACTAAACAAGAACATTGAACAGCAAGAAGAAACGAGGAGATGGAATGTAGTACACTACCACTGGGGTCTATGGTAAGAATACTACCGAGGAACTTGTACACCACCCAACCTAACCCTAACACCTCGCCGACAAGAGGACGCCTATGCGGAAATAGTCTCTAGTCCAAGGTACTATCCCGACGAAACGAGGACGCCTAACGCCTTATGCGCCAATGTTCACAGTCTCTAGTCCAGGCGCCGAGAATGGGATGGTGTAGGTTCACTCTAGGCAGTAGTGGAGGCAAGCAAACACGGCCGTCCAATCAGCCATAGCGGATTGGGAGCCGCTCCCCAGTTGACGTCGTGTGGCAGATGCAGATGATGTCCAAAGAGGTAGGTCGTTGGACGTTCCGGGTCGACAGCGGGTGAGCAATACAGATAATGTCCGAAAAGAGGAGGCAGGTCGTTGAACGATCCGAGGTCAAGCAGCGTGCGGGCAATGCAGGTATAATCCGGAAAGAGGAGGCAGGTCGTTGGATGGTCCGGATTCAGCAGCGTGTAATCAACAAGAGGTAAGACGTATCCACAATGCAGGTCCGAGGACAGTCTGGGGTCGTAGGCTAGGAGGAGAGCAAACCAGGCAAAAGAGGGCAAAAGGGGGGGGGTCAAGAACAAGAGCAAGGAACAAACAAACTAGCCTTGAATCAGAAGCAACGATTGCGGCAACCCGGAAGGGATTATAGCGGGTGAGCGCGGCCTCGTTTCCGCATGACTCCTCCCCTGCGGAACGCGATAGCGTTACGATTGTGGAGGGGATGCCGCAATCGCCATGGCAACGAAGCTGTAGGCGTCCTGAAATTGGTGTGGATGTAACGGGAATCCGAATGTGACGTGAGTTTTGCAAGGGTTCTCCCAGAGATGCTGCCAGGTGACATAGAAGGCAATGAGTGTTTCTGGCCGATCCTGACAATATTCCCCAAAAAGTCAAAAACGGTTATGTTGCCTTTTCCCTACACAAATTCCTTAGATTGCTTTTAAGACATATGTATAGAGGGCACTCTTAACAAATTCTTAATCCATTACTCATCGAAGCCAGTGTATGCTGCCATTTTGTTGGAACTGCATTGGGAAGTAATTTGCAAATGCTTCTGGGGCGATGCTTTTTAGTGTAGTGGGATCCTTCGTACATATCGTCTGAGAAGTACATGCTGCAGATGCGGAATCGATTGCCCCTCACGTCTTCCAAGACATCCTTCGCTATGCTTTCAATCTTGGACCATGGAAATCTGCAATCTGAAAGCCATGTTCTTATTGAATCTAAATCATTTGGGAATACATGCAGGACTGTGCCAGGAGTTTTGACATGGCTCACAGTAGGGCAATCAAAAACGATGCATGAAGCCTTTCTTGAAATGTCTGTAAAGATCAGTTTGTTGGGGAATATCTCGGGCCGGTCCGGGATTATTAAGAGTTTGCGGACTCGGAACTCATGAAAGGCCCAACTCCTTCACCCAAAAGGAATGTAGGCCCAGACAGACAGTAAGTTCAACTGCGGTTTATTACAGCCCAAACCAACACAGACCAGTACAACGAAGAAGCTCCTGGAACGTCTCAGAGATCTCCAGCTCGCAGGCCGGTTTTTAGGAAAATCACTGTCACAATGACATCATACCCTGTGCCCCTCTCCAGCTATCCTATTGTTCGAGTGGATTGTGTGTTGAGTGGAAGTTCTCCTATAGCAACCCCTATACATGTTAGTTTACTGGCTCTCCCATGTCCGGTGTCAGGCCTGGCCCATCCCAATATTGCTGCTACTAAACAATGTTTCGATATGAGGTTCCGATCATTGGTTCTTGCCTGTTGCTACACACCCTTAGGGTCCTCCTGACTGTGATTGGCTAGAGCTGTTGCCCCCCGGCCCGGGACTCAAATCAGTTCTCAACTCGAGTTATACCTTTTTCAAGGTAATATAACTGTGTCTGCATTGTATCGTGTGTTCACCACCAAAGGCTAGGAGTGTGCCCATCCATATCATGCTACTTCGGCTTCTCCTGTAACTACTTTGTTGAAGCTTCTGTCTGGAAGCGTGAGATCGCTCCTCTTTCCCAGCTGCTAGTTTCAGATCATCATCGGCTTGGCCGGGGTCACGTGCTCACAGACTGTGTTTTGAGCTTCTGGAGATCTGAGTCGCTCTGATTTATTCGCATTTATTGTGCCGGTGTTACTGCAGTTCAGGGAATGGAATGTCACTTGTATCTTGGTGGCCTTGGCAGCAGGCTCTGTCTCACGTGTTCGCTCTACTGGGCAGCCTGAATTTGCTCAGTTCAGCTCCTGCCGAGGGTCTGTGGCCTGTTGTCATTTTCCTAAACCATAACATGGCGTCTACATTGTGTTATTCTAGCCTCTATCTGTTAGTTGTGCATGGCTCTGTCGGGTCCAGTAGGTACTCCTGCAGTTCCATATGGTTACTTTTCATATAAGCATCTGCAGGCTTATTCAGCATCTCTTGCTTTTTGCGGTTTCTGCATGTCTGCGATTTAGCTAATGACAAAATAATAAACGTGAAGACAGTATGTACATGTCTCTGTCCTCTAGCTTATAGAGCACAAGTAAGTGTTTGTGTATTTGGGTGTGTGATTGTGTCCCGATGTGTGAATGGCACGTGTTCTTCATGTCGAACGCTGTTGGGATTGTTGGGATGTCTCTAACGACGTCAGGCATGTCTTCTTGGCGCTTTAGTCGAGACTGTCCATGGAGGTGTCTTTGGTCGTGGCTCCTCATTCACTTTGGGCAACGTTTGTACTGCTGCTGGGCTGTAGGGTTGACTCAGTGGGTACCTATCAACATGCTTGTATATCATGAAAGCAGTGGGAATCCTCGTACGACCGCTCATGGTACCTTTTTGGTTCTTCTTCCAGTTTGTGTGTCTTGTGGGAGGGGGAGCAGGTGTGGGATTCGACCTTCCCTATTCACGTTTAAGAAATATAAACAATCAGTGCTCCAGGTAATAAGATTTTGAGGTGGGAGTATTTTACGCATGATTTTTCAAATTGGAGCGTAAAACGTATCCAACATACACCCAATGCATACGTAAAATCAGACCCGTAGCCCAAAAGAGTTGTAGATCAAAGTTGTCTGGCTTGGCTTTAACTATTTTATTACACTTGTGGAAAGTATTCTGCCATAAAATAACTTACAAGTACCTGGTACTTACACGGCTTCATTTTCAAAATTCAAGAGCCTAGAAACTCTGTTAAGAACTACTATAGATTGAGACTGATATATTGCCTGCAGAGGGAGTGTGAGTAAGAGCAATTGTTGGCATATGATTTACTTAGAGGAACTTGCACACATAATCTTAGCAAAAGTCACAAACTGCTAATCTACCTTTCCTGCTGTCTGCTGCAGGAAATTAATGTGGATCGCCAGACACTAGTTAGCAATATCACTTCAAATAACCAAAAAGTGCATGCAAGCTGAATTGCATTATGGTCGGCATATTTATATTTTTACTGGTTTATTGTTTGTGTACAAAGCCAAAAACCATAATTCTGGCAATTGCAGTTAGGAATAAATGCAGACAAGTGCATAAATTGAAAAAGACTGGTCCCAAAGCCCTAAGTGTGTGATCCTGGACAAATACTTTTGCCACTGTTCCTTTTTAGCAAAAATAGAAATTGCTACTACAAGTGATTTATTTCCAACTAGTTATTTCTAAAAAAAGCCTGACTGGCCTCTGTTCCACTGTTCGACCTGTAGCATTAATAGTAGTGACCATTTATATAATGCACGTGACAAAGTTTATGTCTCTTGGCTTACTCCTTGCTGCTTGTTTAATATAACTTCACATGAACTCCTCGAGTATTAAAGACTTGTCTGTACCTTCCCACATCTTCTATTTCCATCCTAGGAAAGCAGTCTTGATTGCCTGATAGGTTGTATCCCGGACATAACACGCATCACAGCAAATTCAGCCCATGACCGCTAATCACATCAGTGGTGGAAGTGGAAAAAAGGAACTAGTGGTCCTCTGGTTGCATCCAAAAAGGAAGGAGTAGGATGGCCGGACAGATGGGGTGGGAGGCAGGGTGGAGTATGGGGACAGGGGACCAGGATCACAAACCTTGGCTGAACAGTGAAGCAGGGATTTTAATCCAGTCTGCAAATTTGACCACATACCTTCCAAGCGTTACTCAGTACAAATAGTTTGGATTTCAAGGCCTACAGTAATGATGTCTTAAAGAGTTTACTTCCAAAAACACAAATTGCATAACACCACATGGCAACATGTAAATCCTTACATCAACATGTTATGCCTGAATGGTAAACTAGAAGTCCAAAAAATCTAGTTAACCCCACTGTACTTTCAGTCATTTAATAAAAGAAGTTGTGTAATACACAGATATAGAGATTATTGCCCTCTGCTGCCCTCTAGTGGATGAAAGTATGCTTTTTAATGAAAAATACAGCGTAAACTGTACGCAGAAGAAAATGTAATGCTCCGTAATGGCTTTAATTATATGCGTATAAAGCCAAGATATGCACCTTATCTGTAGGGCTGTAAACAATTATTAAAATGATAAAGTATCACTATCAGCAAAGCAACGATCACATAACTTTGTTTGTAAACTTACATTTTTAAAAGAAACTCTGTAACCTTGTCTAATTATCACAGCAATCAAATTAGTCAGAACTCATTTTCATACTGCGAATAACGTGTATTACTAGTACTTTTAATAAACTTTGAGCCACCAAAAGTAAACACGCGTTGAAAAAAAGGACTATAAACATTACATTCTGATACAATGCTCTTCAATGAAATGTGCTAATTCCAGAGATAAAAATACAATGTTACATACTGGTGAACTCTTTGAGATAAATTAAAATGATAATACAGTGTACATTGGGTAAAAAACAGTACAAACCTTCAGAGCAGCGATCGGTAAATACGGAATGAAATAGTTGCTTGGACGCACAGATGAGCCGATTGAGCAAGCCTGGTAACAAGTAGATCGATGGCGATATACCTTGTGGATTGCAGAGATGTTCCATTGTGAACTATCAAGGTGTTTATAAAAACTTAGAAAAGTGGGTGTGAATGTGTGACGTGTTTTTTGACACCCACCAAGCCTCAATGCCAATGTTTGACATCCTCATACCCATGCACTCAGCCCCCTCGGGAGCGCACAGTCAGGTGCTAACTGCCATTGATTCCGGAAGGGGGTAGTGGTTGGGTGGGTGTGAGGCGAGCGCAAATGGCTTGGAACAATGTTCAAGGTATACATATGTTGATTGCAGGGACGGGGTCTTCAAAGGGGAGTCTGCAGACATTGGGTCGGTGGAGGCCATGTGGACAATGGTTGCAGTGCGGAAGATTGCTTTTAGGTGTACAAGGTGTTCACACCTTGAGCGCCCCATCCACCCAGCCCCCACGGGAGTGCAGGTTTATAGGTGCGAACTGCCATTGATCCTGAGGGGGCTGGATGGCCGTGAGTTGAGCGCAAAACGCCACCAAACCTCTTTCATGAACCTCGACGGTTGGATGTGTTGTTAACTTACTGAAAAATTCAAACAACTATTCATATTAACTCTTTTTTTTTAAAATTGACTTTGGTAACGTAGATGGCGCAAACAAACTACAAATTGTATTGATGCAGTTGTGGTACTGTTTAAAAAAAATCCCTTGTTCTGTCTGCTGTCACTGGGGAATTTCGTGCGAGTGGCTCGAAATGACGCAGGCAGGTATTACTCGTCAAATGTGGAATCCAAGCCTTCCATGAACCCACCATGTAAACACACGATGGGCCACAAGTCTGTACCACCTGTGAAAGCGAAACAAATATTTTACTAGAATGAACCAGTTAACTGTACTTACTTAGTTTGAAACGCCGTTTGAAGTATCAAAACATTACAAATATGAACGCCCATTGAAGCAAGACCAGTTTGGCACCTAAGAAAATTATTCAAAGTGAGGGAAAGAAATGCAATTGTTCGGATGTTACATCTAGTGTTGAATACTGTGGTTTTACCTTTGTACGAGAAATGGATTCAAATCGCAGAAAAAAACATTTGTCAGTGATCGATGGAAGTTAGAATGATGTAGGAGAACATCATCAAATGTTAGCCGCCTCGGTTGTCGAACATAAATCAGATGTACAGTAAAAGTACTCATTAGTTGGATTACATTGGAAAACTGTTGCTGGGAGTGTGTGCATAAGGACCATCATCGTCCGCAACACAGATTGTGTGAGGCAGGCTGCCCTGAAGTCCTGCAGCTCGGTGACATATAGGGCTGGTGTGTCTTTGGCTATGTAGGCCAAGCGTCCAGAGTTTTCTCGGCAGCATCAATTCTCCACCTCGGTTGGCATAACCTTGCAACCATCGCAGGTACACCAGGTGGAGACGTCTTCCATTCTTCTAGATTCAGGCTCCGGTGATTGATCATCACAACTCTCCGATTCCTTATCGTTTCCACTTCTTTCTCTTTTAGTTCCTCTTCTGAATATTCGGGCTTGTACTGGTATGGGTGTATTGTTGCACACAAGAAATACTGTTATAGGAGAAGAGAACACACTGCCATGTTACAAAAACCCATAGTGCAAAGACATATAGGCACAAACTATGACATTTTGGATTCACACATGGAAACAATAAGCCTTGTACAAGTACAATTTAAATATGGTTTGGCGAAGACATTTGCACCTAATATAAGAAATGTTTAAATAAAAAGCAACTACGGAGTTCAGATAAGTACCTGTTCACAGGGCGTCGAACTAGGAAGATAGCGGAACAGAGCAGAAACAAGTCACGGAGGTTCGAAACGAAACACACTGACATGAAGGAAAAGAGAAACTCCAATGTTGTATGATCAGAAAGGGTTTGTTTACACTTCTATAGGAACAAGGCGTCTTGGCATTTCCATGGAGACACGTCAATAGATTACGCACAGAGGACTTTGACATGAGACGTGCATTGATGGTGTGAAAAGGAACATAAGCGTCTAGTGATGTCAGTTTGAGGGGTGGGCAATCTGTATTCTTGCGGTGAGGGCATTTATCAACGGATAAGAAGAGCACAAGATGGCGGTTCCCAACCTGTTTTTTTCCACCTTTTGTAAATGTGAGGAAAACTAAAGTAAGATGCATAGGAATTAATTCTAAAATGGATTACAATATGCTTAAAAAAACATGCCCGATCGTATGGGACAATAAAATGTCTGAGCGAACTTCCCCTTTAACGTGATGGCACGTCCCGCAGACAGCTAAGTAGTCCAGCATCTCGGCTGCAGCCTCCAGCAGTACCACACAAAGCGTCCTGTGTTGTGCCCAAGCATGATACCATTGCTGGCTTCTGTGCTATTACCTTTTGAGGTAATGGCGGTTGGTCACCAAATTCGCAACAGTACACGTGTGGAAACAGCCTCTGACTTCCACAGATGCCTCTGTGTTTGGACAGAGTAGCAGTGAAGCGATCTTGCCAAGACGCTAGGGTTTCGGTGTGACTTTGACCCCCACATTTTTCACCTGCTCGATCACTTTGAAACATCCAACACAGCGTGCAGTAGCTTTGATTTCAGATTTCCTCCTAATCAAGGAAAAGACAAAATGCTGTGCTAACTTGAGTGCACTGAAAAAAGCCAATGCGCCTCTGAACGGGAACAGGTCAGCTTCAAGCCGCTAGTTGTAACTGTCAGCCATCATTCAGCATTTAACACAGCACACACGTGAAATTGTTAATATAGCTATGGCTATAAGTACCCAATTCATTTGCGAAGTGAGGAAAAGTCTGATAAAAGTGGTGAGCGCTTGTATACCACTTTTTAAATGCTTGTGTTGCAACCACAGTGGTTTCAGAAAAAACTGTGTTCGCCTATGAAGTGAGATGAGTTGGTCAAGGCTTGGGATAGCCCCTGACTTATCTTCATAGGCTAGAAGTGATGCAATCTACTTTAACTCATTGGAGTATGCTGTGAGAAGAATCTTCACTTCTATCCACTTCTGCTCGAAGATTTGGTGACCCGTGCCAAGTACAGACTACATTTTGGAAAGACTAAAGGCTTTAAATTAATGCTTGCCCATGTTAGGAATTTAAATCGTGATTTCTATAGGTGCAGTGAATATAAAATCACATCTAACCTGTGCACGTCCAGTGATCATAGTTGGAATCCCAACCTCCAATATCACAGCATGAGGCATTTAGTGCACACGATAGGAACCGTTTGATAGTTTGTGTACCTGACTGTTGAATGTTGCAACAGGTGTAACATGGAGTTTGCATTTATTGCTGTGCACAAAGGACTTATTTGAAGTGCTTGTGTTCACGCTAAACGAGTGGAACCCTTGCAGTCACATGAGTACAGTGGTAATTCTTGACTTGATGTTGAGACATATGCATGAGTATATGGTACTTTCAAATCCTCCCTAACCCAAGTGTCAATAATCAAATGAGATATGTCAAACAATCAAGTTTCATATTTCCCCAGGCGTGCAGGTCATGAGAAAGCATTGGTGTGTATAGTGTGAGAAACCTGACTGTGTCTCCCTGACTAGTCCTCTGGGATCTGTCATCCAGGTGGCCAGGACACAGCTGTCGCTATTGGATCCTTTTTCCTGGGGGTGGACCAGTGAGGCAGAATCACCTGGATGCGGGGGTGGAAGTGGGACACTGACGGGTGAGATGCTGTATCCCCCTTCTTGCAACACCTTTCCCGCATTCTACCACGTAGGATATTCCAAAACATGGCCCCCCCTCTTTTCCAACACAAACACTTTGCACAACACGAAAGACAACGGACTAACACCAGTGCAGTTTACCTGACTTGTCCCAATGCAAGGGTCGGGCAACTGACCAGAATCACACACACACACCTGACGGCCCTTTTCCTTCCCACAAGGAAAAAAGGTGGAGCACAAGAGCACAGAACGAGCAAGGCAGACCTCAGGACAAGACAGCTATCCAGGCAGATCAGTCCAAGAGAAGGAGAAAGACTGCACGAACCGAGAGGGTGATGAGGAGAGAAGCAACCTTGCCCTCTCCCAACAATGCCTGTGAAACATCAGTGGAAAGAATTGTAAGAATGTGCATAATAGCCCAAGTGTATCGCAGCCGATGTCAACGGTACACAGAGCGTGCCTACGCTGATAAGCAAGACAGAGGGAAACGCCTGCTACCATGGTACCGTCCTTGACTCACGATACGAAGAAAGCCAAGCAGTTCATCACAGCTGGTGAGTCGAGGCGAGGATCGATAAAGAAACCGAACTATGTTGAACAAAAGTAGCAAACGGCTGATTGCAGAATGTACAAATAACTGTTGGTGTAAAGGGATAAAGCCAGCTGCAGATGAGCCAGGCACCATGTGGGTGCTCACTCGAGAAACTCTGGGCGATTACCCGATTGTTGAAACTACTATTACCAGAAGGCCTTGGGAAAGGTGAGAAGAGGGGCAAAGTGGTCCTACGGGGGATCTAATAAAATCCCCTGCACAGTCGAAAGTCTTTGACCGGCAGATGATTGTGAATAAGTGAAGTGAATCCCACATCGTAAGAAAGTAGAAGGAACTGTGAGATTGGCAAGAGGGAACCGGAAAGAGGGATGCCGATGGAAAGGGGCAAAGCCTAAAGTCTCAAAGAACAGTGTGTTGACAAGAGCGAACCCGGCAGAGGGTTGCCCACCTTGAACTGTTTAAAAAGACATCCCAGGAGGATAGCTCAGCGGCAACAAGCTCGCTTTGGAAACAAGACGACACAAAGCAACACAAGTTCGATCCCCGGGTCCGTGCTTATAAACCTTGTTGACCCCGGACTGTGTGAGCGCTTTAAAAATGCAAATAAATAAATCGTGAATACCACAGAGGGGGATCCAAAGGTGAAAAAGCATCACCCAATATATAAGCATAAAGGAACTTTTGTTATTACTTTGAATACATCAGGCCATTGACGGCAAGAGACTTTTTATAGAGCAAGAGACTTGGCCATCGAAGATCCTGATAGCTGAAAACGGAACTGCCATCTTGTGCTGGGAAAGCTTGAGCGTGTGCTGTGCTCCAGAGTCCTGCCTTATCCTGTGCTCGAAACATGGGCAAGGGAGACCACGATTACCACATCTTGACTTATTTTTTGTGAACATTTCTTTATTTCTTATGAGCCCTATCCCACACTCTTGTATTTAGTGTAAGGATTGGCAGTAGGTTGTTCTTTAATATAGGCCTTTTTATTTGGCTATACGCCACTAGGACTGCCTTATTTTGATTTGATGGTCATAGATTGCTCCCATCTTAGATTTAGGTTTAGACTAGGTGTTTTTCCACCCCAACTATACAGTTTAATAAACACCTTTGAACTGTGATCACTTGTGGCTGTTTATTCTTGCTACCATGCCTTTCTTACAATGGGTACATTCAAAACACCATGCAAAATCCAAATGGACCCTTGAGGTGCCCTGGCAGATGATTCCACAAACCTGCTCTTCAGAACACTGAACAAAAGGAGTGTAGAATGTGACATTGCCTTGCGTACTGCATTCCAATCTGAAACTCCTCTACTCTGTGTCCAGAAAGTCTATTATAACAGATGGACTTACTGCTTCCTTGTCATGTCTAATAATGGAAAAGTAATTGTGAATAGTGAACCAATCCCACTACATCTGCAATGACATCCCTTAGCGCATAGAAGCCCTGCTCTAACGCTTGATCATTAGAATCTGATGTATGGAATCCCTGCCGCACACCAATTCTGCAAGATTCCCATTATTGCTTGTGGGCAATTGTAAGTTTTACTTGTCATGGATACCTGCCCTTCCTCGCAAGGTATCCTAGGGTCACAGATGATGCAGATAGCTGTCCTGACGCACTCGCTCTGCGTTTCAGAACAGCAGCTGTCTGCATAATGGCTGTCCAATTATTTTCTTTCATGAAAGAATATAGGGATTGTATCACCTCACTCATCTGAGATTTTGAAAGCATTATTTGCCACCGTTTACCTATGGCTATGGCTTGTGTCAGTGACGTTATTGTGGCACTAGCACGATGGTCTGGGCTTGCTCTCCTTTTATTACACTTGTGTCCCTGGACTGCCCACAGAGCAGATTGACCTGACGCATACCTAATATTCTTGGTACCATCGTGTTTCTTTTCTGCTCTACGTGATGCAGTTTAGAACTCCCCATCTTTATCCTGTCAATCAGGGTAGAAACATGTGTTTGCATTGCTGCATGTCATCTGGAAATTATTCAAGAAATAAATTAAATGTGGGAATCCACATGCCATGTGCAACGTGTACACACCCTTTATTTGCCATATTTGCTGACCCCATGTAGACCTGAGCAATACAGCCTCCAACCACGTTTTTTCAGTCATGCATGAAAAGAAGCCTCTGTCAAAAATAACAGAATTAGCAATGTACATGTGCAGTGCATTATCTGGCTCTGTAGGAAAAGTTGTACCCATTCACAAACTAGTAGTCCCCTTCTTAGTATGGCTTTACTGAAATGGGGACTGTGCGTGGAATTCTGGACTATTCTTTTGCAACGGTACCGCACAGTGTACCCAAGATGCATATTTGGGCCACTGTGTGGGCTCATCCTTAGCAACCAAAAAGCATTGTAATATCTCACATAAGACACGTGGAACCCCCATATCATGTAGGCCTTCAACATCAAAAGGATCAAGCAAAACATTCTTTGCAAATGCCTGGAGGCTGGTTCGTAACAGTTCTCTGTATGTTCTGTATACAGGGTTAGTGGATGCAAACAGTTTGGATTCATCAGTCAGAGACAAAGTGTGAATTTGATGGGGTGTGCACACATGACCCATGATTAGAGGAAACCTATGTATTGAGGCTGGTGTCCCTGGCTCCTGAAGCTCTTTCTTCAGACGTGTGCAACGAACTCCAAGGCTTTAGAATAATTTCTTTGCTTACATGTGGAGTAGGAACCATGCTCAAAAAATGCCCATAAGTCGGAGAGATGAAAAATATTGTGAGACTCTACTATTACAGAATAAAGTACACTGCCAACATTAAATACCCTTCTTTCAAAAAGTCTGTCCAAAAATTCCTTCATGGCTTTAGCAACGAAGGCAGCTTTCTCTTTCCAATTAGGTAAATCCTCACTAATTTACTGAATTGATGTGTTGCTCCCAAATGTGGCATACTCTGCATCGTTCTTGATGTCAGTCATCATATGTTGAATCTCCCTCTTCTGTTCTTCAAATAACACAGCCCTCCATCCCAAAAGCCTCATCAAACCTAAGTGCTGACCCTACAACTGATAAAAAGGACTAACATAAAGTTGACCAGAACAGGTCTCTACAGGGTTTCTTTTAAAATAGCTGAAGTGGTGGTTGGCTTCTCAGCCCATGTGCTGCCTGGTGCTTTTAAAAGGATTAAAGCACCATTGGGCCGCTCAAGTCAATGATCCCCAGGTAAGTCTCTTTTTCTCTCCTTCTCAAACTGTCCTTTTTTTCAACTGTTCTTTTTTTAAAATCCCTCTGGATTCTCTTTTCCATTGTTCTTTCTTTTACTTTTAACATTCCATACAGCCCCATGGTGGACTGGATGGATTCTTCCAAAACGCACACCCAGAACATATAAACAAACACTCACTACACTTAAATAAACCCTGGTGTCTGGGTCTTTTTTTCCTGCGTGTTCCCTCATAGGGCCAGCAGGTAGCCCAACTAGCCGGGCCCCATACGGTCACAAGCTACATTGATACGGACAGTATGTTTCTGTTTTCCTAACACAGATGGTAACTCCAATCCCACCCCACCCGTCGATAAATTAGGGGCCGTCAAGATGTTGGTTGATGGAGGCTCTTCATGGCCCTACACCCACTGAGAGAAGGATAACCAGACGCAGTGAATAGCTTTTCTCTTACCCTGAATGGAGAACCTTCTGACTTTCATAGACAAATCCGAATCATACCTACCAATTGTAGTGGTGGGTTGACTGGAAACACCCTTATGTGATTCAAAAGCGCCCGCCTCTGGTGGAGATACCCTCTGCTTTGTGTGCCCTAAGGGTATTCTGACTTAATCCAGTCAGGCACAAATGCTTCCCAAAGCCAATGTAGGTGTGCAGTAGCTGACATGAAATGGAGTGATTGCAGTTACGAGGACAAATGCCACCATCAGGACCTGCCCTCTGAGCCCCTACCTGTATTATGTATGTGGTTCTGTCCTTCCAATCTGAACACTCGCGCTGCAACAAGGAACAAGCGTTTTAGAATATGTTTTTAATGTAGATATCCTTTAATAGACAATCTGTAAGGCAAAATGGACTAACTGGGGATAAGCAGCCAGCGTCCTTGTGCTCCTTTGGTTATCATTCAATCTACCTATGAGATGAGGCACGAGACAAAGAGCTTGTGAGGGGATTTTAGCTTAAATCAGATTTGGGATTAAACCGTTGCCCTTATTCGGATAATGAGCAATTGGAAAATACCCTAATGACTTTTGGACAAGGAATTTGACATAACAGCCATTTCTCCAGCATGGGGTCTGGCATGGATTCACATGCTCATGAATATTCCCCGTCGTCAGGCTGGGAATCCTCGGTAAAGAAAAAATCAGTATCAGTTTTGTTTCTGATCTGTCTTTCGTAGTAGTAACCAATCCCTCATCTCTGCGTCATACTGACCACAGCCAATGACTGCCCTCTACCTAAGCCCCGCCTCTGGCAGCCATCTTCAGATTTGGTAGCACGTGAAGTGGCAGTATGACCAAGTGAAGAGCCGCAGAGGGGTAGGCGGGAGGGTTCGCATGTGAATCCAGGCCAGACCCATGCTGGAGAACAACAGTTACAGGTAAGTAACTTGTTCCTTCTCCAGCATGGGGTCTGGCATGGATTCACATGCTCATGAATAAAGAATACATAGCAGTACACACATGCACAACCACGGGAGGTGGCAAAGGCTCAACATTAAGCGTTACATCAAACTCAACATTAAGCAATTCTTACCTCCTCACCAGGCTCACCTTAGGCGAACCGATTGCGCAGCACTGCTTGGCCGACCCTGGACTCCTCCCTGGAATCCCGATCGACGCAGTAGAATTTCGTGAAGGTGTGCGTCGACCTCCACGTAGCAGCCCTGCAGATGTCCAGCAAGGGCACACCAGATAGGAACGCCGTGGTAGCTGCGATCGCTCTGGTGGAATGGGCTCTCGGACGGCCAGGCAGCGGTCAGTTTGCTAACCGACATGATACAGCCGGAGAGCCATCTGGAAATGGAGGCCTTTGAGAGAGCCTTCCCCTGATTGACAGGTCCAAAGTTCACAAAAAGTTGTGACGTCTTCTGAAAACACTTTGTGCGGTCCACGTAAAACTTCAGCGCTCTAGCTACATCCAGCGAGTACAAAGTCCTTTCGGCCGGCGACGAAGGCGACGGGAAGAAAACAGGCAACACCAAGGGTTCGTTGAGGTGGAAGTCCGACGGTACCTTGGGCATGAAGGAGGGGTGCGTCCTGAGCACTACCCTCGTGTCGTGAAAAGTCAAGTACGGGGGCTTGCAGGAAAGGGCCTGGATCTCTCCCACCCGTCGTGCGGAGGTGATGGCCACAAGAAATGCTGTTTTCCACGACAAGAACTTCAACGGAGCCGAGTGCAGAGGCTCGAACGGAGGTCCCATGAGCTTGGTCAGCACCACGTTGAGCTCCCAGGCCGGGGCCGGAGCCTTCACTGGCGGGAACGATCTGAACAGTCCCTTCATGAATTCTTTCACCAGACGATGAGACCACAAAGATGTCCGCCCCTTGGTTCTGGTGTATCGGGAGATCGCAGCATGATGAATCTTGATGGACACGTGCGCCAGTCCAGCCTTGGCCAGCGTCAGAAGGTACGGCAGTACCTGGGGAGCCGTAATCCGTAGAGGGTTAATCTTCTGTGCGTGGCACCAGACAGAGAACCTCTTCCATTTGTGTCTATAGCATTTAAGAGTTGAGGACGCCCTGGCCTTTGCAAGAACCTCTCTGCAGTCGGCCGGTATGTCGTATCCTCCAAACTCTAACGCTGCAGGAGCCAGGCCTGCAAGCTCAGCGACTTCGGGTCGTGATGGAGGATGGCACCTCCTTCCCTGGAGAGAAGATCCGCGTCCACTGGCAGCTTGATTGACGGGGACGCTGACAAGTCCAGAAGGTCCGGGAACCATATCTGCCTCGGCCACGCAGGTGCGACGAGGATCATCCTGCACCGTGACCTCTTGAGCTGGTTGATGAGCCGGATCAGCAATGGCAATGGAGGGAACGCGTATAGAAACGGGCCCTCCCAGGGGAACGAGAAAGCATCGCCCATGCTCCTCGGCTGGGGAAACCTGCTGGCGAACCTCCGGCACTTGGAGTTCGTCGCCGTCGCGAACAGATCGATCTGGGGTGTGCCCCACCGTCGGAAGAGGCGGTCCACTAGATCCTGTCGTAGTTCCCACTCGTGGCACGAGCGCAGCTCTCTGCTGAGCGAGTCGGCGATGGTGTTTTTTTATCCCTGCCAGATGAAACGCCACCAGAAACATCCCTTGGGCGACGGCCCAAAGCCACAGATCCTGCGCCTCCTTGGACAGGGCTGGGGACCTGGTTCCGCCCTGCTTCCTGATGTAGAACATGGTGGTGGTGTTGTCAGTGAAGATCCTCACCACCTTGCCCTTGAGGGACGGAAGAAAGGACCTGAGGGCCCAAAACACTGCACGGAGCTCCAGGACGTTGATATGGAGGGACTTCTCCGTCGGAAGCCAAAGGCCTCTCGCATGCAGATTTTCGGTGTGCGCTCCCCACCCTTCCAGGGAGGCATCCGTGGTCACTGTCTCCTGGTGGCCGGGGGTCTGGAAGTCCATGCCCGCCGTCAGATGCGTGCGGGTGCCCGACCACCGGATCGCTCGTCGGAAACTCTCGTCGAGTGAGATCCTCTCCTCGAAGCTGCCCGTCGTCTCGATCGATGCATGAGAGGCCTCGGCCACCCATTTGCGGTGAGGTGGGAGAGGCCCCCAAAAATTGTGGGACAGCCCCCCCAGTGGGTGGGGCAGTAAGGTTTGGCCACCTTGCGGCCAGATTGGCACACCAATGTGCCCCTCTGCGCCAAGGCAAGTTTTGTAAACAAAGAAAAAAATGGAAAATGGTGGAACGCCTTTTAGGGGGGACGGAAAAGGTACCTCACATGTGTGGGTGCACCTACCGGGGGCACAAAAGGAAAAGGGTTACCCGCTGGTAACACCAAGCCTTTCGCCACAGCACAATTTGTTCATGTGGGCAACCTACAGATTTGGGCCTAGGGTGTCGAAGCCAGCAAGGAAAACGGGGAACCCCATGCATTTCCCAAAAGAGGACACCCGTGGGAATGCGCAGAGGTCTGATTTGCGTAAAGCAGCCCAGAATGCACCTAGTTCGAACACCTGATAAGTATGTATTGCTGTTAGCTAACTAGCTATTTGCTACCCACCTTCAGTGCGGATTAAAAACGCACAAACTCATTTCAGAAATCATATTGGACATATGGAGATGTTTACTGCGTGAAATACTGATGTATCGATATAGACGGATCAACAGCGGTGGGTTAATATATATAGAGAGGACGCAGGTGGACTGGGAAAGTGGGGGCAAAGGGGCAATTGCCCACCAGGCTGAGTGGATTGTTTCTCTCAGGGCCACATGTGCAAAGTTCAAAACAAACATTTTAAAAAAATGAAATCAGTAACATTTCAGCAGGACTAGAATGAGCTCAGTGTTTAAAGGCTTACTGGCTTCTATGTAGATCTAGTCCAGCAATCATCTTGATTTCTGCAAGATTTTGATGATCCGTGCGTACTTCGATAGGGTGTTGGGAACCCAAAAGGAGAGGTCTCCTTTCCTGAAATGCTCGCTTTATGGCCAACAGTTCCTTTTCTAAAACCGTGTAGTTGATTTCAGAGGGAGAGAAGGTTTTAGAAAGATAAGCCACAGGATGTTCTGGTCCATGTGCCTGAGCCTGTTTCAACAGGGCTCCCAAGGCGAAGTGAGAGGCGTCTGTTTCAACAATAAAGGGTAGGCTCTGGTCTGGAGTTCGCAAGAGTGGAGCCGACGTAAAAAGGGCTTTCAAAGTATCGAAGGCTGACTGGGCTTCTATTGTCCATTCGAAAGTCTTCCCCTTCTTGAGCAGCCTTGTTAGTGGCAGAACAATGGAAGAAAACCCTGCAATAAACTTCCTGTAAAAGTTTGAGAATCCCAGAAAGCTTTGGAGTTCTTTGATGGTACGGGGAGGAGACCATTCCAGAATCGCTGTTACTT